>NC_073303.1:234010032-234680783 GCF_027595985.1 Sorex araneus
AAGCAAGGCCCTGGGGCCTGGGTGGGTGTGGCCTGCATTGCTTTGGGGCGTGGTCTTGGCTTTCAACTGGCTGTGGGTAGGCATGGTCTTGTAGGGGTGGGGGGGGTCTGTGGGTAGGCGTGGCCTGCGCATGTTGGGTGGACAGGTTAAGTCAGGCCCTGGGGTGAGCTGCCTGGACCTGGACACGAATCTCCTCTCCTCTCCCATCTCTGCACCCACAGAACTTCGCCCGAGTGAAGATGCAGGTGACCATGTCACTTTCGTCCCTGGTGGGGACGACCCAGAACTTCAGTGAAGACCATTTGCGGCGTTCTCTGAAGACCATCCTCACTTACGCGGAGGAGGACGTGGGCCTGCGGGACAGTGCCTTTGCTGAGCAGGTGTCCTGCCACCACCCCTCACCCCCACCCCGCGCTCCCCCTGGCGCCCTGCGCTTCGTGCTCACACCCAGCCCCGGCCCTCGCCCCTCCCGCTGCAGGTCCAGGACTTGATGTTCAACCTGCACATGATTCTGACAGACACGGTGAAGATGAAGGAGCATCAGGAAGACCCCGAGATGCTCATTGACCTCATGTACAGGTGAGGGGGCTGGAGAGCAAGTGGGTGGAGATAAGCCCTGCACAAGAGCACGTGTGGGCACGTGCGGGGTCCATGCACAGCCCTGCTGGTGGATGGGGCCGGTGGCTGGGATCCCCGCCTCCTCACCGGCCCTCCCGTGGCCCCAGGATTGCCAGGGGCTACCAGGGCTCCCCGGACCTGCGGCTGACGTGGCTGCAGAACATGGCGGGCAAGCACGCTGAGCTGGGCAACCACGCCGAGGCCGCCCAGTGCATGGTGCACGCGGCCGCCCTGGTGGCCGAGTACCTGGCGCTGCTGGAGGACAGCCGCCACCTGCCCATAGGCTGCGTCTCCTTCCAGGTGAGTGGGTCCGACTAGGGGGCGTGTCAGTGCGGTGGGGGCGGGGCTGGGCTCCTGACCGAGTTTGAGTTTGACGCCGCCGCGTGCCTCACCGCAGAACATCTCGTCCAACGTGCTGGAGGAGTCGGCCATCTCTGATGACATCCTGTCACCCGATGAGGAGGGCTTCTGTTCCGGGAAGCACTTCACGGAGCTGGGTTTGGTGGCGCTGCTGGAGCAGGCGGCCGCCTACTTCACCCTGGTGAGCGCTGGGGCCCGTCGGCAGGGGGCAGTAGAGAGCAACGCCTCTGGCCCGGTCCCGCAGGAGATGGGCTGGGAGACACAGCGCGGGATGGGGGGGTGGAACCGCGCCTCCTGCAGCCCACCTCAGGCTATGGTGGAGGAGTTCATTCCACACAAGCCCCAAAACATTCCACCCCAACCAGGCCATGTTTGGTTGGGTTTTTGTTTGGTTGGGTTTTGAGCCACACCTGACAGTGCTCAGGGCTTTCTCCTGACAGTGCTCAGGGCTTACTCCTGGCAGGGCTGGGGGCAAGGGGTGGGGAAACTTTCTATGCTGTGCCGGGGTTCAAACGCTGTGTGCAAAGCAAGTAGCCTCCTTCCGTCCACGCTGCTGGACTATCTCAAACCCTGGTTTTGTGATTTTTGTTTGGCTTTTTTTTTTTTTAGCTATTGCCCCACTGGGTGCTAGCATGGGGGGTATCCTGCAGTGCCCTGTTTTGTTTGCTTGTTTGTTTTTGCTTTTTGGGTCACACCTAGCGATGCAGAGGGGTTATTCCTGGCTCAGCACTCAGGAATTACTCCTGGCGGTGCTCTTGGGGGACCATATGGGATGCTGGGAATTGAACCCGGGTCAGCCGTGTGCAAGGCAAACGCCCTACCCGCTGTGCTATCACTCCAGCCCCTTTTATTTTTTTATTTTTTTGCTTTTTGGGTCAAACCCAGTGATGCATAGGGGTCACTCCTGGCTCTGCACTCAGGAATTACCCCTGGTGGTGCTCAGGGGACCATATGGGATGCTGGGAATTGAACCTGGGTCAGCCGCATGCAAGGCAAACGCCTTACCCGCTGTGCTATCGCTCCAGCCCCTGCAGTGCCCTGGTTTGGATCTAGGGATCATGTAGGGCAGAGCCCTCTCCCCAGCCCTATAAACCTGCCCCTCAACACTGCATTTTATTTATTTATTTATTTAGCTTTTTGGGTCACACCCGGCAGTGATGAGGGGTTACTCCTGGCTCTGCGTGCTCAGGAATTACTTCTGGTGGTGCTCGGGGGACCATATGGGATGCTGGGGATCAAACCCAGGTCGGCCGCATGCAACCAAGCACCTTTCCTGTTGCACTATCGCTCCAGCCCCTGACAAAGACCTTCTAACACCATCTAATCCCATTTGACCCACTTCACTGGAGCTTTCCAATCCCTCTAATCCTGTTAACTGTGAGCGGCCCCTGTGAGCTGCCGGGCTATCTCCAGCAGGACGGCCAGAGCCAAGCCAGGCTCCTTTGAAAACCCACAACTGGCTGGGAAAAATCACTTCAATCCATTCACCTCAGAGACAGGGGAAAAAAGTGGGGCCTAGGAGGTACCTCAGGTCCCAACAAGCTCTTCCGAGAGAGCCCCGACACCCCTTTTGAAGAAGCACCCAATTCTCAGGACGAAGGTTACACCCCCCCCCCCCGGCATGCGCCCTTTAGCCATTGTAGGTCCCTCCACCGCAGCTTTTTCACAATAGGCTTTTTTGTGTGTTTCCTGCACCATGCAGGGGAGGCGGGGGCAGGGGGGATTTTATTTTCCGCTGTCCCGAAGGGCTTTCTCCTGGCACACATCCGGCGCAAAGGTTTGTCCGCATTCCGAGAGGCTTTGCTGGCCCTCACCAGGTTTCGACCTGCTGCTCATGTTTCTGGGGGCCAGGAGTTTCAGGGACCAACAAGATTTCCTTTCTGAGAGGGAGGCCAGGTCCTCTGCGTTGTTGTTTTCGTTATTGGCTGGTATCTGTACCACACTCAGTGATTGGGGACGAAGCCAGCAGGCGAAGGAAGGCAGGGATCCCACACAGGGTGGGACAGGGGGCCTCCTGGAAGAGGTGTTGGCGGCTGGCTCCTTTGGAGGGTGCACACCGGGGAGACAGGGTGATTGCAAGCAACAGACACAGGCAGGAGGGCCAGGGAATCCTGACCTCTCCCCTGTCCCCTCCATCAGGGTGGGCTCTACGAGGCGGTGAATGAGGTGTACAAGAACCTCATTCCCATCCTGGAAGCCCACCGGGACTACAAGAAGCTGGCAGCTGTGCATGGCAAACTGCAGGAGGCATTTACCAAGATAATGCACCAGGTGGGCCCAGGCCTGCCACTCCTGGCTCCCGCGCGTCCCGTCCCCGGCATCTGCCCAGGAGCCCGGCGCCCACAGGGCCCGGCCTCATCCACCTTTCTGTTCTCCCGCAGAGCTCCGGCTGGGAGGTGAGCTGCCCGCGGCGGCCGCTAACGCTCAGAGACCACCAGGGGGCGCTGCGGGTGCACGGGCTGCCCAGCCCGGTGACGCATCGTCCCCCCCTCTGCAGGCCCTCCTCCCCTCCCCCAGACCTCGCGGGCAACTTGTGACTCACGCAGCTGGGAACTGTCCAGGGACACCCCTCCCTCGGGCAGGGCCACCCGGTCACTGGGGGGTGGCGGTGGGGCCTCTCATTCCCTCTGTCTTGTTTTCTTTTGTCTAGGCCTCTTCATGTCTCTTGAACTCTTTGCCTGCGTCTCTCCCATCTCTGACTCTCTTCCTGTCTGGGTCACACTCACTGTCTCTCAGCCTGCCTTGGCAGCCCCACTCGGTCCCCCCAGGACCTCGGTTTCTGCTCCCCCTTCACCCGCCTCCCCTCAGCCCGGGTCTATTTTTAAGTGCCTCCTAGTTGGGGAGAATTTTCTGGCCAAAGATGGCAGGAGCCCAGAGCCCAGGCTGGGGAGGGTTGAGGGGCCGGGTGGGGCGGGCACCCCCGCCCCCATCTCTGAGCCCCGCAACTAAGGACAGGTTCCCAGTGGGCATCTTCACCGGGACCCATTAACCTTTCCCATGCCTTTCTCTTTGCTCCCCTGCCCACCGTCTCCCGTGCCTGCCCACCTCACCGGAACTGCCTGAGTGAGTGAACCTGCTCTCCCACCCGCCTTTCCAGCCGAGGGTGGTGTGCAGGGGGCGGGGGCTTGGAGAGAGAGATACCCCAGCACCAGGGAGATAGATACCGCTGAGCCTTTTGTCCCGGAGCAAAAGATAGTCGCTCCTTCTCAGGCCACCGGAGATGTTTCTTGGCCCTTTGTGCCAACTCCCTGGCCCTAGAGCAGTTATTAAGCACCTGCTGTGTGCAGAGCTGGCGCCGCCTTGAGGATCCCAGACCTGTTTTCATACTAGATCATCTGAGGACATGTCCAACACCCAAACACGACCTGTGTTTAGTTGGGGGTGCGGGACTCCTGTTGGCAGAATTTGGCAATTTCAGGGTCCCTGCTGTCCTTGGGCACCCTATCCCCCTGCCTGAGGCTCAGAGGCCACAGGGCCCCTGACGGTCCCACCCTCCACCCAGCTTCAGCGCGTCTTCGGGACCTACTTCCGGGTGGGCTTCTACGGCACCCGCTTTGGGGACCTGGATGAGCAGGAGTTCGTGTACAAGGAACCATCCATCACCAAGCTGGCCGAGATCTCACACCGACTGGAGGCACGACAGGGCGTGATGGCGCAGGGACGGGCTGCCGGGGGCGGGGGTGAGGGGGTCACTGGGCGGCCACCTAGGGTGCTGTGGGGAGCCGGCGCTGGGTGCCCCCGTCAGCCCTCTGTCCCTTAGGAGTTCTACACGGAGAGATTCGGGGAGGATGTGGTGGAGATTGTCAAGGATTCCAACCCGGTGGACAAGGGCAAGCTCGACCCCCAGAAGGTGCGCGCCCCAGATGTCCTGGAGGGGACCCCCAAGATGCTATCCTGGGACAGATGCCACGGGATTATCTCCTGGTCACGCTCAAATCCTTTTCTCGCGGGAACGCTAAACCTTATTTCGGGGCAAGAGCCATAGTTCAGCAGGCAGAGCGCTTGCCTTGGGTGCCGCCGCTCAGGTTCCTTCCCCGCCTCTGAACGCCGCCAGGAGTGATCCCTGAGTGCGGAGCCTGAGTCAGCCCTGAGCACCGCCGGGAGGAGCCAAACAAAACAAAAAACATACCTCCCTTGGGGTTATAAAACCCTATCCCACAGGGGATTCCCAAACATCAAGATGGGGAGAGATCTGGGCCCCCTAGCTGTGGAGAAGCCCAAATCTCCTTTCATCAGAATGGGGAACCCCTCGGAGGAAACGTCGAGGGAAGAGAGGGAAGGGGCGGGGCCGGCCCTCACGCCTAAATCCCACGCCCCAGGCCTACATCCAGATCACCTATGTCGAGCCCCACTTTGACGCCTATGAGCTCAAAGACCGTGTGACCTACTTCGACCGCAACTACGGGCTGCGCACCTTCCTCTTCTGCACGCCTTTCACGCCCGACGGCCGCGCGCACGGCGAGCTGCCGCAGCAGTACAAACGCAAGACCCTGCTCAGCACCGACCACGCCTTCCCGTACATCAAGACGCGCATCCGCGTGTGTCACCGGGAGGAGGTGAGCGGGGACCCCTGCACCTTGCATCTGGGGAGCGCCTAAGACAGCGAAGCCGGGATCCCCCCAACCTGCTAGACCCAAACTAGGTGCAGATGGCAGCTCCTAAACCCTGCCCTCAACTCGCATCCTTGGATACTGGCCCCACCCCTTGGGTACTGGCTCCACCCCTGGATACTGGCCCCGCCCCTCAGAAACTGGTCCCATGCCCTAGATACTGGCCCCATCCCCGTATGCATCTCTTTCTCCCCTTCCCCAGACGGTGCTGACCCCAGTGGAAGTGGCCATCGAGGACATGCAGAAGAAGACCCGTGAGCTGGCCTATGCCACTGAGCAGGACCCTCCCGATGCTAAGATGTTACAGATGGTGTTGCAGGGCTCAGTGGGGCCCACAGTGAACCAGGCATGGCCGGCGGGGGAGCATTTGACCGGAAGACCACCCTCCCCTGCCAGACAGAAACCCTCAGGAGCCTCTGTCGCCCCCACAGGGTCCCCTGGAGGTCGCTCAGGTGTTTCTGGCCGAGATCCCTGAAGACCCCAAGCTCTTCAGGCACCACAACAAACTCCGACTCTGTTTCAAGGACTTCTGCAAGAAGTAGGTCCCTCCATAGTTCCCGAGCCCCCAAATCCTGGACAGCCTCTTGCAGGATGATGGGGGGGGGGGGCGGATTATAGGCCACTCCTGGATGTGTGCAGGAGTCATTCCTGGCTGTGCTCAGGGGGACCATGCCGTGACAGGGATGGAGCTCAGGGCTCGCCTCTGCAAAGCCTGCGGCCCAGCCCCGTCAGCCATCTCCCCGGAATAAGAACTCTACCCATCTCACCCTCCTCTCTGCTTCCCATTAAAGACCCATTTACTTGGAGCTGACCACACCCCCAGGACCCTTACCAGAGCTCCTGAGCCCTGCTCGCCTCCCCCCGGGGGTTTCGGGGCCTCCCGCTGAGCCCCTGAGTGACCTGCCTGCCACCCTTAGGTGTGAGGACGCTCTGCGGAAGAACAAGGCGCTGATCGGACCGGACCAGAAGGAGTACCACCGCGAGCTGGAGCGGAACTACGCGCGCCTGCGCGAAGCCCTGCAGCCCCTACTCGCCCAGCGCCCGCCCCAGCTGCTGGCACACCCCACCTCCAACCTCAGGTGCCCAGGCCTGCACACCCCCGAACACTCCCCCAGCCCCAGCTTGGCACAGATGCGGGCGGTGGGCGGCCAGATTCATCCCCAGACCCACGGCATCATCTGTGAAATGGGTGTGGTTCAGGATGCTGGTGGAGGATCCCAGGAGAGATCCCGGAGAAAAAGGAAGCATCATTGGTGGAGGAGGAGAGTTGGGGGCCCTGTGGAATTGGGGGTTGGTCTCAGTGTCAATTTGACCCTCCTTCCTTTGGCAGGAACTCCATGAACAGAGCAAGTTTCCGGAAGGCGGACCTCTGAGCCCACCCACCGCTGGGCTAAAGCCACACCCCCAGGACACCCCCAGCACCCCCCCACTAACCCCCGCGTACCTCCTAGGAGAATCGCTCCAGAGTTCCTCCTCGCTGTTCCTCCTCTTTGTACGCGGGGGTGCTGAGCCCTTGTCCTTATGTCCATCAGTTCCCTTCTCTGTACACTGAAGCTTATCTTTTTTTAATTAAAAATGTTTTTTCTAAGCAGCCAGTGTGGTGCAGTGACTGGGGGTGGGGTGGGGTTGTGCCCCTCCACTCATACCCGGACAGGAGGAGACGGGCACCAGTGCCACCCCCCCAAGGCCAAGGACGCAGATTTCTGCTCTTCCAGGACTGACATTCTAGCAGAAAGGGTCGCGCACATGTCACGCGTTCTGCTCCAGGAAGACAGTCCTGAGGACGGGGCCCTGTGCCCTGGGGACTTCATGCATGCTTGCCTCCTGGTGACAAGCAGTTCCCTTTTTTTATGACGGGGGGGGGGGTGTTGGGGACCACACCCAGCATTGCTCAGGGACTGCGTCTGCCTAGGAGTGACCGCTGGCAGTGGTGCGGGGTTGGCTGCGTGCAAGTCAAGCGCTTCGTGTCCTGAACTCGTTCTGCCGCCCCTCAGTTTTGCAGGGGCCACATCTGTTGGTGCTCAGGAGCTATTTCCGGCTCCACGCTTGGGGGTTGCTCCTGGTGGTGCTCAGGGGCCTCAGGCTCAGATCCTGCGTTCAGCCTGCTGAGCTATCTCTGCGGCCCCGTTTGACTGTTTTCTGTTTGGGAGCTACTCGCAGCTCAGTACTGGGGGTGGTGAAGGCGGGACAAAGGAGCAGAGAATGAGCAGAGGGTGGAACCCGGGGCTGCCGGGTGGGCGAAGCATGAGCTGCAGCCCCTTTGACTTGTCTCGCGCCCACAAGCAGTTTCCTTAAGTCTGATTTACACGGGGAAACGGGCTGGGGCTGCACCGCGTGACCGTCGCCACCCAACGCCACAGCCACCCCACTACGACGGGGAGTGGGGGGGGGAGCAATTGCAGCCCTGGGCTGGCAGGGGGAGGGGTGACCTCCCGCGGTGGCCGCCGCCATGGCTGCAGCCGCCACCGGGCCCGCCCTCCTCGCCCTCCCGGAGCTGGGCCCCGGCCAGCACCGCCCCCGGCCGCCCCCCGCAGCGGGCCAGCTGCAGAGGGCGGGACGGAGGGGGACAAAAGTGAGAAGGGCCTCCTGCCGCGGGGACTAGAGGGGACGGGACGCGAGGACGGACACCTCCGCGCTCTCGGGTGCACTCAATCACTCGGGGGACACCTGCCGTCGAGGTGTGATCACAGTGCCTGGGCCGCCTCTAGGTCCCCTCACTGCTGGAACCGCTGCGCCGGGGGGCGGGGCCTGCCGGGGGGCGGCACTCCGGGGCGGGGCCTGTCGGGGGCGTGGCCTGTCGGGGGCGGGGCTCCGGAGGGCCGGGCGGCCGGGCGGCGGCGCTGAGGACGCACGGGCGGCGGGACGCAGGGACGGCAGCGGCCGGAGCGCGCGAGGCGAGTGGGACCCCGGGGTTGGGTCGGGGTTCGAGTGCACTTCGGGGGACCGGCGTGGCCCCCACCCCCACCCCCGGGGCGTGACCTCCCCGGGGCTCTCCCAGCTGTTGCTGCCGCCAGCTCCAACATCTGTGCGCAAACTTTCCCGGCTGCACCAGGCACGGTCGCCGCCCGCGCCCGTCTCCGCCCGCCGGGCTCCGACAGCCCGTCCGCATTCCTTAGCATCCCTCTGCCCCATCACTGCCCCCTCTCGACCCCTCTTCCCCGTCTTGATCCTTCTCTCTGACTGTCCCCCCCGGCTGTCCCCCCATCTCCCTGGGGCTCCTCTCCATGGCCAGGCCGGAGCCAGGCCCGAGGCGGCGGGAAGGCGCCCCGGCGTCGTCCGGGCTGGGCCTTGGCCTGGCGCTGGGCGGGCGTGGGGAGACGCAGCTGTTTGCTATTAGCCAGGGACACCCCCCCCCCCGCCCGCCCTGCGGCCCCGCCCCCCTCATGGGGCGGGGTCCTCTCCTCCGTCGTCTTTGTGGGGGGGCTGAAGAAAGCGGGGCTTAAGGAATGAGAAGACCCCCAGAGATTTGCAGGCGGGTCTGGGAAAAGGGCATTCCCCCGCACCCCTTCCCTGAGCTCCCCATCTGTGCCCCCCCCTGGAGAGCCCCCTCTCTCACCCCCCCCTTTGGTTCTCACACTATCCATTAGAGTCCAGCCTGGCCTCCAACCTCCAGGGGCTCTATGCAGGGTGGGGGCCACCGCTCCTGAGAACCCCCTTTTCACACTGCTGCTCTCTTGATCTGAAGCCACCAGCTTGGTCGCCCCCCCCCCACTCCAGCCTCAGTCTTTCTGTCTGAGGAATGGGCAGAGTTTGTGTGAAAAGGGGTAACACCCTGGCTTTGCCGGGGTGGGGGGTGGGGGGGAGTTACAGGGAGTGGGGGGAGGATCTGTCCAACTCAGGTTCAAATCCAGACAGGCCGCTTCCTCCAGAGACCTTGGGGATGAAAGGGGGGAGCGTGGGGCCCCACGACCTGTCTGTCAAACTCAGGGATCACAACCCACCTGGTGGGGGTGGTCAGCAAGCACGTATCGCCCTGGCACGTTGGTTCCAGTTGTCCCAGCCGTTGCCGGGCCCGCCCTGCCTGCCTCCTGCGTCACATTCCAAACCCGTGCCTGCCCCTCCAGGCCCCACTACAGCCGGGGTGGGCGGTGGGCAGGGCCGTGACCTGCTGTGTGCTCTAGGCACCTCAAGGAGGACGGTCGGGACAGACACGTGCAGAGACAGAGAGAGACAAGTGCAGAGAGACGCAGAGGCAGAGCCGCGGACGCGAGAGAGAGACGTGGAGAGAGACTCAGAGCGCAGAGCCCAGGACCCCGGGACCCCGGGTCAGCGCGGCCACTCCAGGAGCCCCTGCCCCCGCCTTTATGCCCGTCAGGTGCCCAGCCTGGCCCATCCTCCAGGTACACCCTGCCCCGCACCCAGGGGGCCGGAAAGGGGCACTGGTCCCTGCCTTTGCATCTGGGCGGGCAGCTGGAGGTCAGACAGCAGTGAGAGTCCAGTCCCCCCAGCCCCGCCCCACCATGGTGCGCCTCCAGCGTGGGGGGGCTGCTTAATGAGAGACCCTGATTGTGTCTCCCTTGGCAGCCTCCAGGCAACCCCTTCTTCCTTCCTCCCCGTCCCCATGACTTCCCGGGCCTCGCCCCAGCCTCCTCTCCTGCGCCCCAGAGCCGGACGCGTCCTGGGGAGATGGAGGGGGCAGGAAGTCCTCGCAGAGCCCGAGCAGCGAAACTGTTTATTTTTAGAGAAAATTGTTTCCAAAAAGGGGAAAGGCTTTGCTCCTCACCGCCTCCCCCAACAACTTTCCCTAACTCCCGGGTCCCCGCCGGACCCACTGCTGCTTTGAGGGTGGTGCCCCCAGCCCCCACCTGCACTCTCTCAGTGCCCCTGTGTCTTCCTCCTTGGAGTCCGGCGGGCAGGCGCCCCCCATCATGCATGACCCCGGTCCCCCGCGCCCTCTCCTGTGCCTGGCGGCTGCAAGAACAGGGTTACTGGGCTGGGGTGGCGGGAACAGCTGGAGCCTGTCCGGGGGCCGGACAGATGTGCCGGGATGCTGGGTTCCGCTTCTTTGTTCCAGACTGGGGGGGTCCCCACACATCCCTTTCTATCTAGCCAGGCTGGCTGATACCCCTGAGGGGGCCCCACACGATGATTACCCCCCTTCAGTCATTACCCCCTCTTGCCCTCCAGGTGAGCCTCCAGCTGTGCCACCCAGCGTCTGAGTGACAGACCCCTCAAGTTTGCCGAGGACAGCCACAGCGCTGAGGATGGCTCAGGTCCTGCACGTTCCGGCCCCCTTCCCAGGTCGGGGTCTGGGGGGGCCGGGGGGAGGGCCCGAGGGGGTACAGCTCAGGCCTGTTGGCTGACAATGTAGCTTTGTCCCAAGGGACTAAGGGAGGAGGCAGAACAGAGCCCTCAGTCTGAGGGGGGAGGCTAGGGGGGGTTGTCTAAATGGGACCTATGGCACCTGCGAAAACTTGGGTCATGGCAGATGCTTTGCATGAGGCCCCAGATTTCGTCCCCTCCTGTGTCACGTAGGGTCCCCTGAACCCCAGACCCGGTGCAGCCCAAACTACCACCCAAGAAATAGTTCCCTTGGGAAATGGACTCGGATCCCCCTAGGGTTGGGGGGACGGGACACCCCCCAGCGTGGTTCGCCAACGTCCCCTCCCGCCCAGGGACCCCCGGCCCGGCCTCGCCCCCCGCCTTCCCGCCCAAGGAGCCCGACCCTCCGTATTCCGTGGAGACGCCCTACGGCTACCGGCTGGACCTGGACTTCCTCAAGTATGTGGACGACATCGAGAAGGGCCACACGCTGCGCCGGGTGCCCGTCCAGCGGCGCCCGCGCCTGGGCTCGCTGCCGCGCGGGCCCGGCTCCTGGTGGACATCCACCGAGTCGCTGTGCTCCAACGCCAGCGGGGACAGCCGCCACTCGGCCTACTCGTACTGCGGCCGCGGCTTCTACCCGCAGTACGGCGCCCTGGAGGCGCGGGCGGGCGCCTTCAACCCGCGCGTGGAGCGCACCCTGCTGGACGCGCGGCGGCGGCTGGAGGAGCAGGCGGGCGCCGTGGCCCCCGGCCTGGGCTCGCTGGCCCCCAGCGCCGCGGGCTCCACCAGCTCGTTGGTGGGCGTGGGGCTGCCGCCCCCCACGCCGCGGGGCTCGGGCCTGTCCACGCCGGTGGCCCCCAACGCCGGCCACCTGACCCACGTGCGGGAGCAGATGGCGGGCGCGCTGCGGAAGCTGAGGCAGCTGGAGGAGCAGGTGAAGCTGATCCCCGTGCTCCAGGTGAAGCTGTCGGTGCTCCAGGAGGAGAAGCGGCAGCTCATGGTACAGCTCAAGAGCCAGAAGTTTCTGGGCCACCCCGCGGGCGGCCGGGCCCGCAGCGAGCTCTGTCTGGACCTGCCCGAGCCCCCGAGCGAGCCGGGGCCTCCGGAGACACGGAGCGTGGGCACCTGGGTGCGCGATCGGGACTTGGGCCTGCCCGACGGGGAGGCGGCGCTGGCCGCCAAGGTGGCCGTGCTGGAGACGCAGCTGCAGAAGGCGCTGCGGGAGCTGCAGGCGGCTCAGTCGCGCCAGCCCCAGGCCTGGCCCCCGCCCGACAGCCCCATCCGGGCAGACACCTTGAGGGTGGTGGAGGGGCCGCGCGAGGTGGAGGTGGCCGCCAGCACCGCGGCTGGGGCCCCGGCGCAGCGCGCGCACAGCCTGGAGCCCTACGGGGCGGGGCTGCGCGCCCTCGCCACAGCCGCCCCTGCCGAGGGCCCCGCGCTGTACCACAGCCACGAGGTGCTGGAGACCTTACCCGCGTCCCCCGCGGCCCCAGGCAACGTGCATGTGGTGAAGAAGATCAGCATCTCTGAGCGGCACTGCCAGGGGGCAGCAGGTGAGCTGGGTTGGGGGCAGAGGACCATGGTGGGGGCTCTCCAGGTCCAGCCCTGGGGTTTTGTGGGTTTGTTTTTTTGGGGGGGGCCACACCCAGTGATGCTCAGGGGTTACTCCTACCTCAAGGGGGCATACTGGATGTCGGGAGTCAAATCCAGGTCGGCCGCTTGCAAGGCAAGTGCCTTGCCATCTGGACTGCTGCTTCTGATCCCCTAACCCCTCTGGTATTGACCCCTAACCCCTCTGGTACTGACCCCTAACCCCTCTGGCCTTGTACCGTGCCAGCCAATGTCTCCATCTCTTCCATTGGCCAAAACGGGACCGTGGCCAACTCAGACCCCGCAGAGACATGGGATGTCTGTTCAGGGGGTGCCCACATGTTCAGCCTACTGTCCCTGTGGTGGCATTTGCAAGCGAGTAGCGAAGGCTGATGGCTTTGCTGGGCGAGTCTCCCCTCGCTCCCTTGATTCTGTTGGTAGCAGGAGCCAATCGCAGCATGGGTGACATAGTGGGAAGGAGAAGTGGGATTTGCACTACTTGGGGTCAGCTTCAGGCCTGGCTGGATCCAGCTGCACAAATAATTGTGCAGCACCTCTCAGACCGTTCTCTTCTCAGTCTCTCTACCCCATCTGGGCCGGGGGGGGGGCTGGGGGGACAGGTGTTTCTTTCTCGGGCAGGTGCCCCTTCACACTGGGCATCTGTGCCTGCAGCTCTGTGGGAAGGGGAAGCCCGTGTGCCAACTGCCAAGGAGAATCCCGGGCCGACCCTGCGTGGCCGGCTTGGATCTCTTGCTCATCGGGGGGGGGAACTCCTGTCTCGTCTGTCCCCGACCAGCTCTGGATCGGGGCGGGTTGGGGGGAGGGAGGCAGCCCCATTCGGGTCCTGTGACCCTGGGGGGAGGAAGGGGGCGCCTCCGCAGGAAGTGCTGCGTCCTCGTGCCTGGAAAGGGGATGTGGGGTGCCTGGCTGCCCCTCCCTCCCCTGCCGCCCGCAGGCTGCGGGAGAAGCCGGCAGAGTGATTCATAAGCATCTTGATGCGGGAACAGCTGCTCTGGATCTGAGCAGCAACCCGGGCCGGCCAGGAGCGACACCCAGGGGTGTTGGTATGCCACGGGGACTCTGGCCCGGGGCCCCGCTTGCCGTGTCGCCGGCACTGCCGTCAGTGCCACCTCTGCGGGCCTTGAAGTGGCACCGGGGTTCCTCGCCAGTGGCATCTGCGCGGGTACTCCCGGCATTGCCTGCCCATCACATGGGGGCAGGGTCAGCCTCCCCGCTTCCCCTCAAGGTCAGGCGGCCGGAGGAGCCAGCGGCGGGCGCGGTCCCAGCTGTGTTTTCTTCCTTCCCCGGGGTGGTGTTCTGAGCCAGCTCCGGGCACCCGGCCTCTGTTCTGAGTCCATCCCAAACACCCAGCCCCGGGGCCCTGGCGCCCGGCCAGGGGCGCGCCCGGCCCAGCCGGAGGGACCGTGCAGAGGCGACCTCCATTCCACACATGCTTCCCAGGCGGCTGCTGGCCGCCCTGGCCGAGAAAAGGCCTTTCCAGCCGCGGCTCTTAGCCCAGCCTCACCCCCGTCTCACCCTGGGGTAGACATCAGGCTTGCTTCCTCGATTTTTGTTTGTTCTTTGTGTTTTGGTGAGTGGTTGGCTTTAGGGGACACCGGGGGCTACTCGGGGATCACTCCTGCCTCAGTGCTTAAGGGCTGCTCCTGGCGGGTCCGTGCCACTGCCGGGCTAGTGCGTTTGCCTGTTGGTTTCAGGGCTCGTAAGTTTCACAGGAGCCAGTTGGTTTCTGGGCAGGTGCCCTGACTGCAGGTTGGTCCCAGGCCCCCCTCCCTCTGCTGACTGGCCGTGTGCTGGCGCTTAGAGGGGCACAGGGAGCTCAGAGTAACAACCCCCTCCTACCCCCGTGCCCCCCCTCCCCCGCAAAACAATGAGAAGCACCAAGACATGAGGGAACTCTGTCTTTATGTTTCACTTTATGTTTCATTTTGTTTGTTTGTTTATTTTGGTTTTGCTCTGGGGGCCAAAGGCGGTGCTCAGGGCTGACTCCTGTTTCTGCACTCAGGGCTCACCCCCCGGCGGGGCCTGGGGGGTGCTGGGGGACCCTATGGGGTGCAAGAGACTCTGTGAAAGCCTTGTGCAAGGCACATGCCTTTCCAGCTATGCTCTCTTACCCCTTCTGGGACCCTGGCTTGCAGCAGAGAACAAAGGTCTGGGTGCTTGGACTGTGAGACCCATTTGCAAGGGACGGGGTGTGGGGGTCCTGATGCCCGGGGCTACTCTCTCTGTGGCCTAGACAGATGCCCCGGGGCTGCCTGCTGGCTCTCCCAGCCAAGGTGCCAAAGGCAGAAAGCGGCCAGGTGGCAAAGAGGGGTACACCTAGGAGGGGCCCCAGCAGAGGGGCCCATTCTGAGGCGGAGGGGCTGGAGTGGGAGCCCCAGCTTTGCCTCGCAGCACGTCAGGGTCTCTGGAGTACCACGGGGACCAACCTCCAAGCACTGTTCATTGACCCAAAAACCAAAAAAACAAGCCCTGAGTAGATAGACACGGGGTGGGGGGGCGAGGGGCTGGGGATGGGCGGTCTCAGCCTCAGAGATGCCCTGTGGGGACTGAAATGCACCCCTCTGAGGAGTGGGCAAAGTATCTGTACCTTAAATTATTATTGGTGACCCGACCCGAGGCGGGTAGTTCAGGGAGGGCTCCCTGGAGAAGGAGGCCGGGCGCCCACTCAGTCTCTCTGTCATCTGGAATTCGCTCCTTCCTGCCAAAGGGTGGGGTGGGGTGGGGGCTGGCTGCCTTTCCCTCAGACTGAGATATGTAGGTGGGGCTGGCGGAGACCTGGACAGCCCCCCTTCCCCCCAGAAAGGCCTTGTTACACCCCCGCCCTGAGCGCCTGCCTCTATGGGATCTCGCTGATAGATTTTCTCCCATACTCAAACCTGTTCCCCTGTTCGGTCTGTTCTGAGCGGGGCTGGGGAGGCAGCCTGCGTGCAGGATGGTGCCCTTTGTGCCGTGGAAGGTTTGCAGTCGAGCTGCAGATTCTACACTAAACCCCAAAAGCACCCCATCTGGACACGCTATCAACACTTCCAAAGAAACTGTATGGAAGGGAGGGCAGATCAATAGTTCCCCTCGGGTAGGGCGTTTGCTTTGCACAGCATCCAACCCGGTTTAATCTCTCAACCCCTCCCCCCCCCCCCGTAGAAACCCCTGTGACCTCCGCCAGGAGTGACCTCTGAGCATTGCTATCCGTGACCCAGAGACTTCAAATAAAAAAAAAAAAAAAACACCCTGTTTGGGGCTGGGGCAATAGGGCAGCGGGGAGGGCTTTGCCTTGCACGTGGGCAACCAGAGTTCAATCCCCAACACCCCGTGGGCTCCCCGAGCCCCGCCAGGACTCATTCCTGAGGGCAGAGCCAGTAGGAAGCCATGAGCATCCCTGGGTGTGACCCCAAAGGAAAACAAACAATCCTCCAGCCCCTGGTTCCTCGCCTGGTGAGACACAGCACAGGGATGACGCGTCCGCGGGAGGCTGGTCCTAGCGCCGTCCCCATCCCCAGCACGGCGGCTGGTGTCACAGCAGCTCCGCAGCCCGGGCTGGCTGGCCCAACGCCGTGGCTTCAATTTTGTGTCATTTTCTCCTTGCCCAGACATTTAAAAATGTAACTGCCGCAGCCCCCGCGTGCCAGGCCCCCGCCGGCCCGCCCGGCACCGCGCCCCTGTAATATCATTCCTCTCCTCGAGATCCACCTTCCAGAAGCTTATTTAGATATTTGGGTGTCCTTGAAAAATATGCCCTGGGAGTGTTTAATTTCCTAAAATGGAATTGTGCTTGAGGAAAACAAAACCCTCCCGCCTGACGTCGGCCCCACCGAGCACTATTTTTGAACTCCCTGTGCCCCGATGTTTAGAAGTTGGTTTTATAACTTTGAAAGTTTGGTTTGTGTTGTTGCTGTTTTCTGAAATTCCTGGGAGGGGGGTGGGTGCGTGTCTCGGTATGGGGTGGGGCTCGCTCTCGGGGTGGGGGCAGGGCTCAAGGGGGCTGGGTAGGACCCGGAATCCGTGTCAGGGGCCCGTGCGCGCCCTGTGTCTGCTCTGGCCCTGTCTCATGTCCTTTAGCAGAGGGGATTCTGCCCGACTTATAGGAGACACTTTTTCTTTTTGGGGTGGGAGCCTCACGGGTGCTGCTCCAGGCTTGGTGCTCAGGGACCCCGTGCCCCTGAGCTGGGGGGCAAGCACTGCACCTCTGTACATCTCCCTGTCCCCTAGTTCTAATGCTCAGGACTTTCTCCAGGCTCTGCAACTTCCGGGGGTGCTCGGGGGACCTGTGGGGTGTCAGGGGTGGAACCTGGATTGGGTCCGCGCAAGGCAAGCGCCTTCCCCCTCCTCAGGTGTGCCATCGCTCAAGGCCCTAAATATTCTTCTTCTTTTGGGTTCAGGTTCCTGTTGCATGTCTTTTTTAAATTTTATTTTATTTATTTATTTTTTTGAGGAGGTCTTTTCCAACAGTGCTCAGGCCCGTAGCTGAAAAGATTATCTAGACCTTTACAGAAAAGTCTGTTGGCTCTCGCTGGGGAAGATAAACCTCTGTTGGTAGCGCTGGGACTGCCCGCCCACCCCAGCGTCTTCTGTGGATGCACTTTGTCCAGGGGGTGTTCTCTTTGGAGTTGGGGGAGGTGCTCAGCGCTGACTCCTACCTCTGTGCTCAGGGATCCACCCTGGCGGGGGTTGGGGCACCTTCTACAGTGCTGGGGATTGGACTCGGGTAGGCCACATGCACGGAGATAGCCCCACTCACTGGACTCTCTCTGGGGTCTGCAGAGCCGTCATTTTATTTTTTGGTTTGGGGCCACACCCAACGATGCTTGGGGCTGACTCCTGACTCCTGACCCCTCCTGGCGGGGCTCGGGGAACCCACACTGGTCACATACAAGGCAAGCGCACTACCCACTGGGCTTTCTCTCTGGCCCTTGGGATCTGTTTTTAAACACGCAGTTCAGTGGCCTCATGACTGGGCTAGGCTGGGGGCTGACTGCTGCTCTGCAGGCCGCAGGCCAAGTGTCTGGCTGTTCGCTCAGGCTCTTTGCTGGCCACATACACCCTGTTGTTTCTTTGTTTTGTTTTGGAGCCACACCCGGCAGTGCTCAGGGCTGACCCTGACTGCACTCAGGGATCCCTCCTAGAAGGGTTCAGGGAACCCTGTGGGATGCTGGGGATCAAACCCGGGTCAGCTGCGTGCAGGGCAAGCGCCCTCCCCAATGTCCTATCTCTCTGGGCCCTTGTTTCTTTGTTTTGTTTGGGGGCACACCCTGCAATGCTCAGGGCTGACTCCTGGCTCTGTGCTCAGGCTCTGTGCTCTATGCTCACTCCTGGTAGGGCTCGGGGGACCCTATGGGGTTCTGGGGATCTGACGGCGTTGGCGGTGTACAGGGCCTGTGCTTCCCCGCCGTCCCCTCTCTGCACCCCAGTATAGCTTGTTCTGCCTGGGTCCCTGCAGACATGAGAGGCTGCCTCCTCTGCGACAGAGTTTGGAGTCAGGGTGGTGCTTGACGGGGGCGTGGCCGCTGTCAGCTCCAGGGCCGACTCCCAGCACCACCAAAAGTAGGAAAAAGAAAGAAAAAATACATGTGGTGGTTCAGGGGGGGTCACAAACAATCTAGGGGCAGTGTCTGTGGCCAGTGACAGGAAGGGGACATCCGGGGAAGTGGAGGTGCAGGAACCACGCGTGGCAGGGACGGGCTGAGCACATTCCCAGATGTGGCCTTGGTGTGCTGCCATGGGCGGGGATCAGGTGACGGGGACTGGGCCCGCTGCCCACCCCAGACCACAGAGCCGGGGGCACCCTTGGGTGGCCGCAGCCGGAAGTGACGGTTTACCTCAGGCCAATCGGGCGGGTGTTGCTTGGGGGTTTTCGGTGGGGTGTTTTTTGCAATTGTGGCAAAATACATGTAACATCAAAATGACCATCTCGGCTGGGCAGCACACAAGCTGGGCATGTGGGACCCCCGCAGTGCTGCAGGACCCCTGAACCCCACCTGGAGCCACCACTGAGCACCAGGATGGGAGTGGCCGCTGAGCGCCAGCAGGGGTGTTCCAAAGCAGGAACAAAGGAAAAGTTTCGCGTTTGGTAGGAAAAAGTCAAACTGGGCCGTGGAGCAGCGAGGAGGGCGTTTGCCGTGTACACCGTGTACACCGCCGACCTGGGTTTGATCTCCGGCATCCCGTAGGGTTCATGAGTGATCGCTGAGCGAGCACAGAGCCAGGAGTAAGTCCTGAGCACCACTGGTGAGGCCCCAAACCATCCCCTCCCCCACCACCAAATAAAGGAGGAGAAAGAGCCATGGGAGCACTCTGGGCTGAGAATGAGCCCTTGCCAGTGACCGTCACGACTGTGAGCCTGTTACTGTCGCCCACCAAGAGCCTCTTTCCCTGTCCTCCCAGCTCCCTCCGAGGCCCCTGCAGAATCCTCCTCCTCCTTTCCGGAGTCTGTGGCTCTGTCCAGCAGCACAGGCAACGCTGCCTCCAGGGAGCCCGCCAGGCCAGCAGCCTCCTGCACGTCGGAGGCCACCAGGGGTGCAGGTCAGTGGCGGTGGGACGTCGGGGCACAGAGGGTCTGGTTCTGGGAGACTTAGTGCTGTCCTCCCCGTGTCCCAGCAGCGGGGCCCCAGGCCATGGCTGTGAGATCCATCATGAAGCGGAAAGAGGACCCAGCAGACGCCCCAGCCCGCCGGAGGAGCCTACAGTTTGTCGGCGTCAATGGCGGGTGAGTGGGGGACCCCCACCGTGCACCCCCACCTGCTTTCATTCCTCCCTCCCTTCGAGACCGGAAACTCCCCAAAGACCCTGTCCAGTCCCTGAGCTTTGACTCCGTCAGTCACAGCTCTGTATGAAGCCAGGGAAACTGAGGCACAGAGGTGTTGGCTGGAACTCACGAGGGGGCTGGGACTGGAGGGCTCTGACCCCAGAGCCGGCACCCCACAGCCCCTCATACCTCTCTGCCCGCCTGCAGGGAACCTCTGGCCTTTTGGGGGATGAGGGGTTATCAGAATACAGTGCGGGGAGAGGAGTCTGGGGGCGCTTGGGCGGGGGTTGGGCTCCGAGGAAAGGTGCCTTGGCCCAGGGACCACTAGATGTGGCCCCAGACCACAGATGGACACAACAGGGACCACAGACTGCAGGACGGATGAGCGAGATGGGATTCGGGGTCCCCCTGAGCATCCCTGGGTATCCCTGAGCAATCTGGGGCTCAAAAAAACACAGTATAGAGCTGGAGTGATAGCACAGCGGGTAGGGAGTTTGCCTTGCACGCTGCCGACCCAGGTTCGATTCCCAGCATCCCATGTGGTCCCCCGAGCACCACCGGGAGTAATTCCTGAGTGCAGAGCCAGGAGTAACCCCTGAGCATCACCGGGTGTGACCCAAAAAGCAAAATAAAAAAATTTAAAAATATTAAAAAAAAAAAACCACAGTATAGCGGACTGGGTGTTTGCTGGCACTCGGCTGGCATGGGATGCTTCTTGAGTGTGGAGTGAGCAGTAACCTCAGAACACTGCCAGGTGTGGTCCCTAAACAAACAAAAAACTCCAGAAAAGTGCCCAGGGGCCCCCTTCTGCAGCAGGGAGAGGGCCGGTGAGTAATGGGGAGTCCGGGAAGGGTGCAGGGCCCCCAGCAGTGTGCGGACAGAACTGGCCTCATGACGCGCCCGTGTGTGCGCTGTGCTGTGGCCGCAGCCCTGCCCGTGTCCCCGTCAGCCCCGTCACGAGTGCAGACCCCTCAGAGCCCCGCGCCCCTCCCCACGTCTCCGCCCCCAGGTACGAGTCCTCCTCCGAGGACTCCAGCACGGCAGAGAACTTCTCTGACAACGAGAGCACGGAGAACGAGGCCGCCGAGCCAGGTGAGAAGAGGGTCCCGGCGCCGTCCGAAGACCCCGAACTCAGGCCCTCGACCCCGACGGCGGCAGCAGGAACCCGGGAGTGTCGGCGCCTGCCCTCGGCCGAGGGCACCTCAGTGTCCCACACAGAAGAGGAGATAAGGTGAGTTATTTTTAGCTTAGTTGGTGTTTCCTTGTGTGTTTTCTGCGGGGGGCGGGGGGGTTCAGGCATTCAGGCAGGTGGCATGACCCTCTCACCCTGAATCGCTATCAGCCACACACACGTTAGCATGAACCAGCAAACGCTCCGGCGCCCGGGACACGTCCAGGCCTCTCGTCGGGCAGCTGCGTTGTTTTTTTTCTTTTTTCTTTTTCTTTTTCTTTTTCTTTTTCTTTTTCTTTTTGGGTCACACCCAACGCTGCTCAGGGTTACTCCTGGCTCTACACTCATAGCAGGGGGGTCATATGGGATGCTGGGGTGGAACCCGGGCCGGCCGTGCAAGGCAGTCACCCTCCCCGCTGTACTGTGCCGTTGCTCCAGCTCCTAGTTCGGCAGTGGTGTGGGTTTTTTTTTTCTTCTTTTTTTGGGTCATACCCGGCGATTCACAGGGGTTACTCCTGGCTCTGCACTCAGGAATTACTCCTGGCGGTGCTCAGGAGACCATATGGGATGCTGGGAATCGAACCCAGGTCAGCCGCATGCAAGGCAAATGCCCTCCCCGCTGTGCTATTGCTCCAGCCCCAGTGCTGTGGGGGTTTGGAATTAGGGATCGAGGGAGCAGCTGTTTTTAGTTTCCTTCAGCCTCCTTTTGGCTCACCTGCCACCCCACTTAGTTCCTCTTCCCCTCCCCAAGGAAAAGTCGTACTTGAGGAAGGCGGTCTGTATGCCGGGGGGCCGCCTGCATGACCAGGCTCTTGGGGGAGCTCCGAGGTACCCTGAAACTCGTTGTAAAGGTGAAATCTTTTTATTGTTTTTTTTTTTTGTTTCTGAGCCACACCCAGCTGTGCTCAGGGCTGACTCCTGGCTCTGCGCTCAGGGATCACTCCTGGCGTGACTCGGGGGACCAGAGCGGGTGCCGGGGACCAAACCTGGTCAGCGCCCGGCAAGGCAGTGCCCTCCCCACTGCCCTGTTACTCCCACTCCAAAGATGAGTTCTTTTCTTTTCTTTCTTTTTTTCTTTTTTTGCTTTTTGGGGTCATACCCGGAGATGTACAGGGGTTACTCCTGGCTTTGCCTCAGAATTACTCCTGGCGGTGCTCAGGGGACCATATGGGATGCTGGGAATTGAGCCCGGGTTGGCCACGTGCAAGGCAAACTCCCTCCCTGCTGTGCTATTGCTCCAGCCCCAAAGATGCATTCTTGAGGCAGGCATGGTGGCCCTGGGGCTGGGACACTTGCCTTGCACGCAGTCCATCCCGGTTTGAACCCCGGCACCCCAAGCATCCTGAGCCCCACTGGGGGTGATCTCTGAGCAAAGAGCCAGAGTCATCACCAAGAAACGCTGGGTGTGGCCCCCAGGCCCTCCAGAAGCCAATGAAAATCAGTAAAACGTGTCTGGGTAAAGAGGGGTGATCCGGGTGCAGCCCGGCCCGGGTGGCAGGAGCACGGACGCTGCGGAGTGGGGGAGCACCCTGCCGGGCGTGGCAAGCGGGGAGCTCCCTGGGTGCACCCCTGCACACGTCTGTCCCCGGCAGGATGGAGCTGAGCCCCGAACTCATCTCAGCCTGCCTCGCCTTGGAGAAGTACCTGGACAACCCCAAGGCCCTCAGTGAGCGCGAGCTGGTACGGGCCGGCCCGGGGTGGTGGGGGCAGTGGGGGGCTCAGCCAGGCTCGGCCCCTCTCACGCCCTGCCCCCCGCCTGCACCCAGAAAGTGGCCCACACCACGGTCCTGCAGGAGTGGCTGCGCCTGGCCTGCCACAGCGACGCCCACCCTGAGCTGCTGCGGCGCCACCTGGTCACCTTCAGGGCCATGTCGGCGCGGCTGCTGCACTACGTGGTCAACATCGCCGACGGCAATGGCAACACTGCGCTGCACTACTCCGTGTCCCACGCCAACTTCCCCGTGGTGCGGCAGCTGCTGGACAGCGGTGAGCATGTTGCAGGGCACTGCCCAACAGTCTGAGGGGGGAGGCACTGCCCGACAGGCTAAGAAGGGAGGCACTGCCTGACAGTCTGAGAAGGGAGGCACTGCCTGACAGTCTGAGAAGGGAGGCACTGCCTGACAGTCTGAGGGGGGAGGCACTGCCTGACAGTCTGAGGGGGGAGGCACTGCCCGAGAGGGGAGGCACTGCCCGGTAGTCCGAGGAGGGATGGAAACTTTTCAGAATTCCGAAAAAAAGCCATCATGATCCCAGGGGGAATGTGTCATCTCCGCCATTCCAAGGACCCCTGTATGATGAGGCTGGCAGCCCCGAGCCCCTGGTGTGAGGCCAGGGTGCGGCCTCTAGCCCGGGACTGAGAGGCAGCCAGGACTGGTCCCTAGTGAGGCAGGAAGGAAGGACCCTTCCCTTGTCTGACGGGGGAGACAGGCCAGCCTGATTAGCTGTCCAGATGGAAGGGGAGACCCCACCCTGACTCTCGGCCCTCGCTGCGCATGCGCACGCAGGGCCCAGCCTGCAGGAGGAGGCTCTCTCCATCTCCATCGTCCAGCCTGTCTCAGGGGCAAGGAACGGTGGCGGTAAGGCCCAGTGGCAGAATGGGGGAGAGGAATCAGGCCACACTCCGATGGCAGAGACACTCCCAGTCTGAGGGCAGAGACGTGTGCGGGGGCCTCCCCGGGGCCTGAGGTCCAGCTCTGCCCCCAGGCGTGTGCCAGGTGGACAAGCAGAACCGCGCCGGCTACAGCCCGCTGATGCTCACGGCACTGGCCCCCCTGAAGACGCAGGACGACATCGACACGGTCCTGCAGCTCTTCCGGCAGGGCGATGTCAACGCCAAGGCCAGCCAGGTGAGCCGGCGGCCATGGGGGGCCCAGGGTGCAGGTCTGGGTGTCACTGGGCTGCTGGCGGGGACCGTGCCGTGCCGGGGATCAGACTGGAGCTGTCCTCATGCATAAGGAGAAGCCTTTATCTGTTTTGGCTTGGGGGTGACACCCAACAGTGCTCAGGGGCTCCTCCTGGCTCTGCACTCAGGAATCAGTCCTGGCGGGGCCCCAGGCAGCCCTATGGGATGCCGGGGATTGAACCTGGGTCAGCAGCGTGCAAGGCACACGCCCTCCCCACTGTGCTGTCCTGTTCCTCAAGGCGATCACTTACCCCAGGCACTTTGCTGCTTGGGGGCCGGAACGGCGGTGCTCATGGGCCTGCTGCGCTCTGGGATCACTCCTGGCAGCGCTTGGAACCATAGAGGGTGTTTGGGATCGAATCTGGGTCTGCCACAGGCCAGGCAGGTGCTGTGCTGGGTGTGCTATGGTTCTGGCCCCAAGTCCAGTTTTTTTTAAAGGAAATGGGGTGGGGGGGGTAGGCGGGGGCCAGAGAGTCTTTGGCCTTGAGAGTGGCCCTCAGTAGTTTGATTCCTTTTTCCTTTTCTTTTTTTTTTTTCTTTTTGGGTCACACCTGGCGATGTCCAGGGGTTACTCCTGGCTCTGCACTAAGGAATGACTCCTGGTGTTGCTCAGGGGACCATATGGGATGCTGGGAATCGAACCCGGGTAGGCCGCGTGCAAGGCAAACGCCCTCCAGCCCCTCCGCAGTTTGATTCCTAAGCTGCCAAGAGTGACCCTTGAGCACCACCCGGTGTGACCCAGCCCCCCCTCCCCCACCCCTCAAACAAAAACTCACGGAAGCGCCTTTTTTTTTCCAGTTTAATTGGGGGGGCCCGGGTTGAAGCATGCATTGAAAGGCAACATCTGAGCGGCAGACACGCTCCTGTGAGAGGCGGGAGTGGGGGCCGGGGGCGAGCACCCTGCAAAGTGCAGCCGCAAGGGCCCTAAAGTGCAATCCACTGGCACTTAAGGGCATTCTCGGTGTTGAGCAATCATCACCTCTCCATCCAGAACATTCCTTCTCCCCAAAAGGTAACCTTGGCCCACTCGCAGCAGCTGCCCGGCTGCCCGCCTGTCCCTGCACACCCCCCTCCCCCATGTCTGGACCCCTCATGTAAACAGTCTGTGTTTAGTGGGCGTGGAGATAACCCCGCTCTGAGCGCTGGGGGGGGCCACCCTGGGCTGAGGGCGCCGTGGCCATCCAAGGCCTTGCGGACAAGGACAAGGACACGGCCACCATTTCCGGGTGCTGAGCGGCCCCCAGCTCTCTAGGGTGGGTGTTCTTGGGGGTTGGGCTGCGCCCCGAGCTCTCTGCTCCCGTTTTTATTCAGTGGGGGAAGGGCTTGGAGCACCCCAGGCGGCACTCAGGGGTTATTCCTGTCTTTGTACTCAGGAGTGACCCCTGGCAGTGCTCCGGAGAACCATATGCAATGCTCAGGATTGAACTGGGGCCAGCTGGCAAAGGCTGTAACCCTTGTACTATTTTTATTTTGATGGGGGGAGGGTGTGGGCCACCCCTGGCGGTGTTCAGGGCTGACTCCTGGCTCTGTGCTCAGGGATCACTCCTGGCAGTGCGGGGGACATAGAGGAGGACGGGATCAAATCCGGGTCAGCTGCATGCCAGGCAAGCGCCTTCCCTGCTGTCCCATCAGTTCGACCCCTCTTTGCTTCCGTTCTTGCTTCTGTTGATGCTTGTAGGGACCAGCTGGGGGGGACAGGGTGGTTTGGGCGACTAGGTGAGTGGGACCTCGGGAGGAATGAGGACAGCCTCCCAGGAATGGGGTTGTAGGGTAGTAGGAACAGTTGGCAGCATCAGATGGCCAGCAAGACGGGGTGCATTGGGGGCTGGAGCAATAGCACAGCAGGGAGGGCGTTTGCCTTGTACACAGCCGACCTGGGTTCGATTCCCAGCATCCCATATGGTCCCCCGAGCACCGCCAGGAGTAATTCCTGAGTGCAGAGCCAGGAGCCCTGTGCATTGCCAGGTGTGACCCAAAAAGAAGAAAAAAAAAGACAGGGTGCGTTGCAGGGGCAGTGAGAGCACAGCAGGGAGGGCACTGCCTTGCGAGCAGCTGACCCAGGTTCGATCCCCGAGCCCCGCCCGGAGAAAGCCCTGAGCCTCGCTGGCTGTGTGCCCCTCCCCCTCCGAAAAAGAGGGTGTTCTTCGAGGTTCTGGAACCGGCTGCCAGCCCAGCCCTTGCCCCTCGCAGGCCGGGCAGACGGCGCTGATGCTGGCGGTGAGCCACGGGCGCGGCGACGTGGTGCGGGCGCTGCTGGCCTGCTCGGCCGACGTCAACATGCAGGACAGCGACGGCTCCACGGCCCTCATGTGTGCCTGTGAGCACGGCCACCAGGACATCGCCGCACAGCTGCTGGCCGTCCCCGCCTGCGACATCTCCCTCACGGACCGCGTGAGTCCCCTGCAGGCGCGCCCTGGCCGGCCGGAGGGGGTGGGGGTCCCCGCGGGGGCGCGGTCACAGCGCCCTGATGCTTCGCAGGATGGGAGCACCGCACTCATGGTGGCCCTGGACGCGGGGCAGAGCGAAGTCGCATCCCTGCTCTACGCCCGCATGAACGTCAAGTGCTCGGTGAGGTGCTGCGGGGTCCGGGGGGCTCACGGGACCCCGAGTCATCCACAGGAGGTCGGGGTGACAGCGTGGCAGCACAGCGGCCTGCAGTACTGCCGCACCCCCTAAACCTTCCCCCCACCCAGAACTGAGGCGCAAGTGGGGTTAGGCAGCGCAGCACACAGCCCCGACCAGGTGACCAGATGATTGGAGCCAGTGTGCCCTAACACAGCTATCCGCCAAAAAAAATTTTTATATATGTATAAATGTGTGGGGCTGGAGCGATAGCGCAGCGGGTAGGGCGTTCGCCTTGCACACGGCCGACCCGGGTTTGATTCCTCCACCCCTCTCGGAGAACTGGCAAGCTACTAAGAGTATCTCGCCCACAGGACAGAGCCTGGCAAGCTACCCGTGGCGTATTCGATATGCCAAAATCAGTGACAAGTCTCATAATGGAGATGTTACTGGTGCCCGCTCGAGCAAATCGATGAACAACAGGATGACAGTGATACAATGATATAGTGATAAATGTGTGTGTGTGTATATATATGTATATATATTTATATTTATATTTGGGTCACAACCAGTGATGCTCAGGAGTTATTCCTGGTTCTGCACTCAGAAATTACTCCTGGTGGTGCCAGGGGACTGGATTGGATGCTAATCTCTGTAATCTCGCTCCACCCGCCTAATATTTTAAGGATGAGGGGCTGGAGCAATAGCACAGCGGGTAGGGTGTTTGCCTTGCACGTGGCCGACCCAGGTTCGAATCCCAGCATCCCATATGGTCCCCTGAGCACCACCAGGGGTGATTCCTGAGTGCATGAGCCAGGAGTGACCCCTGTGCATCGCCAGGTGTGACCCAAAAAAAGCAAAATATATATATATATATATATATATATATATATATATATATATATATATATATTTTTTAAGGATGGGAGGCGGGAACGATCAAAGTGGGTAAGGCTTGCCTTGTGTCCAGCCAATCCCAGTTTGCTCCCCGGCGCTGACAATGCTCGCCGTCACCACCAGGGGTCACTCCTGAGCACAGAGCCAGGACGAGCCCGAGTGCAGGATGTGGCCCTAAAACAGAACTGAAGCAAGAGCCGCCTGCTGGGGGTAGAACAAGGCCAGCAGGGAGGGCACATGCCTTAGCGGCCAGCCATGCCCTGGCTCCCCATGTGTCCCCCCGAGCACTGCCAGGACAGCCAGGAGAGCACTTGTCTAGCACACAGCAGACCTGGGTTCAGTCCCGAGCACCATGTAAGTCACCTGGGCGCAGCAGCAGTGACCCCTGGGTGCCAGGTTAAGCCCTGAGCACAGTCTGTGTGGCCCTAAAGCAGAGACAAAAGCCAGGGGCCAGAGTGATAGGACAGCGGGGAAGGCGCTGACTGGGGTTTGACCTCCAGCACCCCACAGGGACCCCCCAGGCCCATTGTGAGTGATCCCAGAGCACTGCAGGGTATGGCCCCAAAAGAACCAAAAAACTCCAAAGTGTACCCCCCAGCTAGCCCCTCCCTCACCCCACCTGGGCAATACCCCCCAGGACTAGGTCCCCAGCCCCCAGCGAGCCAGGGACCCCCAACCAAAGGAATTTCTGCTCTTGTTTGCAGTTTGCCCCGATGTCCGATGATGACCGTGCAAGTGTGGCCTCGTCATCCGCCGAGGAGTAGCCGGAAGGGGCATCGTCCTTGTCCTCTTCCTGCTCGGGTTGGGGGCGTCCCCGCCCCGCCCCATGCACCTTCCCGCAGCTCCACCCCTCCACCCAGCCGGGAAAGCCTCCAGGCCCCCGGGGGTGGGTTTTCCATCTTGTCAGGGGGAGGGGAGCCTCCCCCCGCAGCCCCCACAGCCAGCCCTTTGCACCCCGTTTCCCATCTAGACCCCCCCAGCCGGACTCTCGCCATGGCTCCAGTGGCCAGTCCAGGGTGTGGGTTTCCAAAAGGAGCCTCGAGAACAATCAACTGGCGGTTCTGGGCGGAGGGCCCCCCTCACTGGGGGAGGGGACAATCCTGTCA
Organism: Sorex araneus; assembly: GCF_027595985.1. Lineage (NCBI taxonomy): Eukaryota > Metazoa > Chordata > Mammalia > Eulipotyphla > Soricidae > Sorex > Sorex araneus. The sequence continues at coordinate 234,037,874 of NC_073303.1, forward strand.
TTTTGAATCATTGTTGGACAGAGGAGTCGGCAAGTTTATGGCCAGACCTCGGGACCCACCGCTTCCCTCTGAGTCCTGAGGGTTAATATTAACACGGATCCCACCCCCGGGCCAGTCAGGCCCCCCTAGAGCCTTGCACCCCACTTCATCGACATGCTTCCCCTCCTTTCTGCTTCACAGGGTGGGAAACAGCCTTTTTCTGCCACTTTCTCCTTGGTCAGCGTTGCCCCCCCCCCCACGGCCACCCCCCACTGCCAGGGATGGCGCTGAGCCCTGCCAAAGGGGCGAGGGTCCCGTAGCCCCCCCACCCCAGTCTCCTCTGCCTCAAAGGCAAGAAAGCTGGGTGTGGGCTCCGGGGGCCAAAGACAGGCCAGGCGCCCCAAACCCCATGTGTGAGCGATTAAAAGTTGGCTGTCCCCCAGCGTCCCGGGCGCAAACTTAAAGAGACAGCACTTCCCCCAGCAGCCGCCTGCAGCCCCCCACGGCTGGAAGGGAGCGCCCCGTAGATGCGTGTGCAGTGTCCCGCCGTCTGGCTTGCCCTGAGCAACTCCATGCCACCCTTGGCTTGCCTCTGCTTTCGCTGCACAGAAGAAAGAAGGGAATGTTTCCCTAAGTGCCCAGGAAGGAGGGTCCACTCCCCCAAGGCCTGAGGCCAGGGCACTCTCCAGTTCCCATAAGCCGCAGGCTGGCCTTTGCCCCGAGCAAGTCAGTCGCTTGGCATGTTGGACTCTGGCTGACTCTGGCTTGGAGCCTCCTGCTGGAGAACCAAAGAGCTCCAAGGCTGTGGGCTAGAGAGACCGCACAGCCGACCCGGGTTCTATTCCCAGGGACACCGCCAGGAGTGATCCCTGGGCAGAGCCAGGAGTAATTCCTAAGCACCCCTGGATGTGTGCAAAACACGAGACCACGGAGCCCCTGATATGTGGTGGGGGGCAAGGGGGTGTCTGAGAATTGGCGGCAGGTTACAAAGTGCAGCCCCTTGGGAGCAGCTTGGAGAAGCAGATGGGAGCATCCAAGCCGGAGGAACAGGATAGATTTATTTTCAGGGCTCTGAATGCAGCTCATGAGCTCCCCCAAATGAACCTGTCCTGAACCCCGCCTTCCCTGCCTCCCCACCCCACTGGGCCTGGCCTTGTCCTTCACGTGTATTCCTGCCTTTTTCACTTTCTTACCTGGCCACGGTACGCCCATCAGACAGTATTACACGTCAATAAAGTATTCCTCTTTTATAACCCATTGTAGAAGGTAAAGGGATTGAATAAAATTATCTTAATGAGACTGCCCAGGTGCCTGGGCCCATCTTCTTCTGTTCTCTTCCTCTTTGAACGTAAAAATAGATCATGGCAAACGGCTGGTGGCAGGGGAGTGAACGCTCCACCCCAGCCCCTGGAAGTCTGACTTTGCCCCAACACATTGGTCCCTCAAGCACTGAGTCAGAAATTCTAGAGCATCATGGGTGTGGCGCCCGAACAAGAATCAATACTAGGGAGCTAAAGTGATAGCACAGCAGGTAGGGCATTTGCCTTGCATGTGGCCGACCTGGGTTCGATTCCCAGCATCCCATATGGTCCCCGAGCACCGCCAGGGAGTAATTCCTGAGTTCATGAGCCAGGAGTAACCCCTGAGCATCGCCGGGTGTGACCCAAAAAGAAAAAAAAAAGAATCAATACTAGAGGCTGGAGAGATAATACAGCAGGGAGGGCATTTGCCTTGCATGCGGCAGACCTGGGTCTGATCCCTGGCATCCCATAGGGTCCCCCAATAACCGCCAGGAGTCATTCCTGAGTGTAGAGCCAGAAGTCCCCTGTGCATCGCTGGGTGTGACCCAAAAAGAAAAAAAAAATCAATACTAAAAGTAGCCCCTGAGGCTGGAGCAATAGCACAGCGGGTAGGGCATTTGCCTTGCACGCGGCCTACCTGGGTTCGAGTCCCAGCATCCCATATGGTCCCCTGAGCACTGCCAGGAGTAATTCCTGAGTGCAGAGCCAGGAGCAACCCCTGTGCATCACTGGGTGTGACCCAAAAAGCAAAAAAAAAAAGCCCCTGAGCATCATCAGATAAAGCCTCAGAATTTGTTCTATTTTTTGGGGGAGGGGGGTGCACACATAGCTCAGAGCTCAGGGGCTACTCTTAGCGGGGCTTGGGGCGCCATATGCTGTGCCTGGGATCAAACCCTCTTGTAAGGCGGGCGCCCCCCCAGCGGTATTAGCCCTCTGGCTCAGAGGCCCCAGATGTTTTTATTTGGGGGCCACAGGGATCATGGGGTTACTGGGGATCGAGCCCAGGTTGGTGCCTATTAGGCAAGCTAAGTGCCTTACCCGCTCTACTATTGTTTAGGCCACTAAACCCCAGTTCTATTTGGGAGGGTGCCACACTTGGCAGTGCTCAGCGGGGGATACTCCTGGCTCTGCACTCAGGAACTATTCTTGGTGGAGGCTGGAGAACCCCACGAGAGGCGGGAGATGGAACTCAGGTCTGCCCACAGTACGAGCGCATGAGCACCCCAAGAGCCTCAAACTTGGATTCAGGCCACATCCAGTGATGTTCAGGGCTTACTTGTGCTCAGTACTCAGGAATTACTCCTGGCTGTGCTCACAGGACCACCTGGGACGCCATGCAAGGCAGACACCCTACCTGCTGTGCTAACGCTCTGGCCCCAGGGCCCAAAACTTTTCTTTTTGGATCACACCTGGCTCTGCACTTAGGAATTATTCCTGGAAGTGCTCAGGCGACCCTAGTTGATGTCAGGGATTGAACCTGGGTCAGTCACATGCAAGGCAAACGTCCTACCCGCTGTACTATAGCTCTGGCCCCCCTTTTTTTTCCTTTTTGGATCACACCCAATACTCAGGGGGCTGTATGGGATGCTGGGGGTTGAACCTGGGTAAGCCTCGTGCAAGGCCAATGCCCTCCCTGCTGTACTATCCCTTCTACCCCAAAAATCTTTTCAAAACAAAAGTGATTTCCAGGTGCCAGAGCAATGGTACATCAGGGAGGGCTTTGGCCTTGCACATGCATGACCCGGGTTCAATCCCCAGCATCCCACAGGGTTCCCCGAGCAAGGCCAGGAATAATTCCTGAGTACAGAGCCTGGAATAACCCCTGAGAAATAAGGCCCCCCCCAAAACAGTAAGTGGTGTCCAAGCTAGCCCGGTATGAGAGCACTACTAATCGCAAGGCCCAGGGGCCGAAGCGATGGTACATCGGGTAGGGCGTTTGCTTTGCACGCAGCCAACCCAGGTTCGATTCCCAGCATCCCACATGGTCCCCCAAGTACCAAGCACGGCCAGGAGTAATTCCTGAGTGCAGAGCCAGGAGTAACCCAGCCTGGCTGAGTGCATCGCTGGGTATGGCCCAAGGACCCTCAGGGGCCAAAGCCAGGAACAGGACCTCCAGCACTGAAGCTAAAACAGTTACAACACCCTGACACCCTGGACCAGGAACATCAACAGCCCCAAAGAGCAGGGCAAGAACAACTTGTTTTTATGGTTTTTTTTTTTTTTTGGTCACACCTGGCAATGCACAGGGATTACTCTTGGCTCTACACTCAGGAATGACTCCTAGGGACCTCGGGTCAGCCATGTGTAAGGCAAATGCCCTACCCGCTAGGTTATAGCTCCAGCCCTGAGAACAACTTGTTTGAGTTGATGACACAGATACATTGGCGGCATGTTCTGCAAAACAGGATTTTGGGGAGGTTTTGTTGGGATCTGGGCCACACCTGGCATTCCTCTGGGGTTACTGCTAACTCTGTGCTCAGGAATCACTTGTGGTCCACTCTGGGGGACTATATGGGGCGCCTAGAAAAAGATCCTGGACATGAAAGCTTGTAACTATCTCACAATGACTCAATAAGTTTTTTTTTTTTGCTTTTTGGGTCACACCCGGCAATGCACAGGGGTTACTCCTGGCTCTGCACTCAGGAATCACCTCTGGCGGTGCTCAGGGGACCATATGGGATGCTGGGATTCGAACCTGGGTCAGCCGCGTGCAAGGCAAACGCCCTACCCACTGTGCTATTCCTCCAGCCCCTCAATAAAATTTTTTTTCTTTTTGGGTCACACCTTGTGATGCACAGGGGTTACTCCTGGCTCTGCACTCAGGAATTACCCCTGGCTGTGCTCAGGGGACCATATGGGATGCTGGGATTTGAACCCGGGTCGGCCCAGTGCAAGGCAAACGCCCTACCCGCTGTGCTATCTCTCCAGCCCCCTCAATAATTTTTTTTAAAAAATGCTTTTTGGGTCACACCCAGCGATGCTCAGGGGTTACTCCTGGCTCTGCACTCAGGAATTACTCCTGGTGGTGCAAGGGGACCATATGGGATGCTGGGAGTTGAACCTGGGTTGGCCGTGCAAGGCAAACGCCCCACCCGCTGTTCTATCTCTCCAGCTCAAAGAAAAAGATCTTGGAGACTGATGGGCCCCTATCAGGAGCAGCAGCACAGGAAGTGGGGTGTCATGGGGCCTCCCACCCAGCCAAAGCCCCGTAATGCGGGATCATCTGTCACCAATCTGACTTTGCTTCCTCTGAGCTGCATTTATGGAGGAGACTGTTTGTCCCAGGTCCCAGTAACCGGAAAACCTTACATAAAACTGCGAATTTTACAAAGGTTGGAAATTTACAATGGTGAAATTTACAAGGTTATTTCTCCCCAGTGACCTTCATCTGGTCAAGAGCCCAGTTCAGTGGGGTTACAGGCAGGGTGGTTGTGTAACCAGCCACCTCCAGAACGCTTTTTTTTTTTTTCTTTTTGGGTCACACCCAGCGGTGTTGCTCAGGGGTTACTCCTGGCTCTGCACTCAGGAATTACTCCTGGCGGTGCTTGGGGGACCCTATGGGGTGCCAGGGATCGAACCCGGGCCGGCCATGTGCAAGGCAAACGCTCTACCCGCTGTGCTATCGTTCCTACCCCACCAGAATGCTTTTTGCTTCTGAAAGTGTGCCGCCCTGGGTTTGAGGGCCTCGGGTTTGAGCGCCCGTCTCCCATGTTAGTCCCCTGTGCGCTGCTAGGAGTAATTCCTGAGTACAGAGCCAGGAGGAACTCCTGAGCATCGCTGGGTGGGGCCCCAAAAAACAATTAAAAAGGAAAGAAAAATATCATTTCCCAAAGCAAACATGTGCCCAGGAAATATAAACGGGGCCAGGTCCCAACCTTTCACAAGCCAGCATGTGCGTCCTTCAGAGGAACCCCAGGCCCCTGTCCCCCGCGCCAGAAGGTCCTGAATCCAGTCCCCAAGGACTAGCAGTCCCTAGAACGCCCCCGCCCCATGTTGTGTTCACCCACTTCCTCAGCAGGCCGCCCTGCCAGCCTCTTACCTAATCTAAGTAATGCCTTTTCTGCAAATATCTTCCCAAGCCTCTGCTTTCAATTGCGGACTAAATACCTGGAAATGAAACCCTCCCAGTCCTAGGGTCATGCTACTTTGTGTTATTTGGGGTCACACCCAGTAGGGCTCAGGGGCTACTCCCAGGCACAATGGGGGGGGCGGGGCGGGGTACCCGGGCTAGAAGCCAGCCCTCCTGCGTGCAGGCCTGCTCCTTTTCCCCCTCCCCATCCCCCGTTGTTTCATTTTTGTTTTACTTTGCAGGTGGCCACACCTGGTAATGCTCAGGGATCATTCCCTGCAGTGTTTGAGGGACCCTAGCGGGGTGCCAGGGGTCGAACCTGGGTCAGGACCCGCTGGCCCATCCCAGCTGGCCCTGCATTTGTCTCTTGTTTGAAAGTAGCAGCCCTAACCTCAGCCCGGCAGCGTTGGGTCCCCTGAGCTTGCTTTGTGGAGGAAGGTAAGCCGGGGAGCATTTGGTGACACCCACCTGTTGGTGACACCCACTTGCTCCCTGCCAGGTTGCCATGAGGTAACCTGGCACCACGGCCACCTGCCAGGCCCATAAGAGGGAGCTATGATTAGAAATGAGCTGCGCCCCAGCTCTCTGACCCGCACTGATTGTGGAAGCCCCGTTCTTTTTTTTGGGGGGGAGGGGTGCCCCTCGCCCGCCGCCAGGAAGGCTGCTCCCTAGCTGCTGCTTTTGCAAGAAGAGATTCAGATCTGTCAGCGGGCACGTTCCCTCCCAGCTGGACTTTTGTTTTGCCTTTTGGCCATAGACTGTGGGGCGCCCCTCCCCCACTCCCAGACACAAAAGCAATCAGACCCCCTGCAAGGCGGCCAAAAAAAAAAAAAAACGCACGCGCAGTTCCGGCTGAGGGTACATCCAGATCTCCAGGGAAGGCAGGGGCCCAGCTGTTTCCTGGAGGGGGGACTTCCCTCTGCCTCCCTCCTCTCCCCAGGGTCAGGAAGTGGGGGGCAGGTGTTGGGCATACACTACAGTACTGGGGTTTATTCCCGCCTCCGAGATGGCATCTGGTGGTGCTCAGGGGACCCTGTGCGGGGCTGGGGACCAAATGGATGGAAAAGCAGCATGTCGATTCTTTAAAGAGATTCTGGAGGGGCTGGAGCGATAGCACAGCAGGTAGGGCGTTTGCCTTGCACACAGCCGACCCGAGTTCAATTCTCAGCATCCCATATGGTGCCCCAAGCACCGCCAGGAGTAATTCTGAGTGCAAAGCCACGAATAACCCCTGTGCATCGCCGGGAGTGACCCAAAAACCAAAATAAATAAAAATAGAGATGCTGGAGAGATCGTAGAGTGCTTCCCTTGCTGGGGACCAAGCCAGGGTTCGACGCCCTACGTCCCATATGGTCACTTGGCAGGTGCCAGGGATGGAACTGGGGTTGGTCACCTGCGGGCTCCGTGGCTGCTCAAGTGTCCGGCTGGGGCTGATGTGTGTCAGGACCTTGCTCAGGTGGTTTGCTTGGGCCGGGCTTATCACGGACCGGGGCGGCAGAAAGTGGAAAAGACAGACCCAGACAAAAGGTGGCTGCGAGGCCAGGGGTAGGGTGGGAAGCTCGGGCTTGGGCTGGACCCCCAGGGGCACGCGCCAAGACATACATTGGGCCAGGGAGCTGGGACAAGGCTTAAGGCTCTTGGCTTGCACGCTGCCACCCGAGTTCAATCCACACCACCAGGTGGCATCTCCTGAACATCATCAGGAGTGACCCCTGAGCACCACTCACCATGGCCCCAGGAGAGCGGCGGGGGCCCGAGAAATAGTACAACAGGGAGGGCATTTGCTTGCATGTGGCCCAGCCGGGTCCCATCCCTGGCATCCCATAGGGCCCTTGAGCACCACCAGGAGTTAAATCCTGAGTGCAGAGTCAGGAGTTACCTCTTAGCATCACAAAATATGGCCCCCAAACCAAAAAAGAATGGCAGTGTCGAGGCTGCCACTATTTCTGTAGCCAATTTTTCCAAATATAAAATGCAACATGCCACACCCAGTGTACCAAGGCAGTTTTATTTAGCCTTTCCAAAAACAATACTTAACTTTCCATGCACTACACATTGACTTCTTCTCCATTGTTACTTCATAGAAAGCGGGGATCATGACCCCGTCACCCCAGATTGTGGAATGGGTCACAAATATGTAAATATGTGCTGTGTTTTTTTTTTTTTTTTTTGCTTTTTTTTAAGTCAGACCTGGTGATGCACAGGGGTCACTCCTGGCTCTACACTCAGGAATTATCCCTGACGGTGCTCAGGGGACCATATGGCATGCTGGGAATCGAACCCGGGTCAGCTGCGTGCAAGGCAAACACCCTACCCGTTGTGCTATCACTCCAGCCCCTGTGCTGTGTTTTTGCAGAAATATCACCTGAGGAGCTGGAGTGATAGCACAGCGGGTAGGGCATTTGCCTTGCACATGGCCAGCCCGGGTTCGATTCCCAGCATCCCATATGGTCCTCTGAGCACTGCCAGGGGTAATTCCTGAGTGCAGAGCCAGAAGTGACCCCTGTGCATCGTCGGGTGTGACCCAAAAAGAAATACCACCTGAGCAGGCAGCTTGCTCACTGGAAACCCACCTAATTTTTACTTTGTTTTTTTTTTGTTGTTGTTGCTGCTGTTTTAGTTTTGGGACCACATCCTGGGATTCTCAGGGGTTACTCCTGCCTTTGCACTCAGGCATCATTCCTGGTGGTTCTCGGGAATCTTATGGGGTGCCCCAGTCATGTGCAAGGCAGGTGTCCTAGCACTTTACAATCTCTCCGGCTCCAATTTTGGTTCTTTGTTGGGGCCACATCAAGTGGTTCTCAAGGCTTACTCCTGGCTCTGCACTCATGGATCGCTTCCGGTATGGCCCAGTGGGACCCGATATGCTACCAGGAATCGAACCCAGGTTGGCAACTATTACCTTATACCCACTGGACTATCTCGCCCACCCTCTGTCTAATTTCTTTTGTTGGAGGTAGGAGAGTTTGGGCCACACCAAGCAATGCTTGGGCTACTCCTGGTCCTGTGCTCAGAAGACCAACTGTGGCACATGGATGGAACCAGAGTTGCAAGCAAGAGCTTCAGCAACAGGTCTGGAAGACGAATCCTGAACTACAGCGTCCCCTGTCCCCTCCTAATGGAAATGCTTGCTGGGTCCCAGCCCATCCTTGTTTAAAAAAAATTTTTTTTTCTTTGCTTTTTGGGTCACACCTGGCGATGCACAGGGGTTACTCCTGGATCATGCACTCATGGGCTCTGGGGACCATATGGGATGCTGGGAATCGAACCCGGGTCGGCCGCGTGCAATGCAAACGCCCTCCCCGCTGGACTATCGCTTCAGCCTCCTCCTCCTCCTCTTCTTTCTCCTTTTCTTCCTCCTCCTCCTCGCTCCAGCCTCCTCCTCTTACTTTTTTTTTTTTTTTTTTTTTTTTTTTTGCTTTTTGGGTCACACCTGGCGATGCACAGGGGTTACTCCTGGCTCTGCACTCAGGAATTACCCGTTACCCCTGGCCGTGCTCAGGGGACCATATGGGATGCTGGGATTTGAACCCGGGTCGGCCGCGTGCAAGGCAAACGCCCTACCCGCTGTGCTATCTCTCCAGCCCCATCCTCTTCCTCTTTTAATCCTTGTTTAAATCACAGCTTTTAACTGACCCTCAAGAAATCAAGGCATAAAGAGGTTAAATAATTGCCCTGGGTAACTCAGTGAGACAATGCATGGTAAACTGGGATTCGAACTCCAAAAACTTAAGTCTCACACGCCATGGTGGGTTTTTTCTTTTTTTTTTTTGAGGGGGGATGTAGGACACCCGGAGACGCTAAGGTTTTATTCCTGCCTCTGCACTCCGGGATCACTCACTTCTGGTGGTGCTCCAGGGCCCTACGGGATGCAGGAGATCTAACCTGGGTCCGCCGTGTGCATGGCAACTGCCCCAGGCCCCCCCGTACCCCGACTCTATGCTTGCTGTCTCTAGGTACTTTTTGGTCGTTTATTGTGAGCACCAACCCCCTAAGAAAAAAAGATGTACTTTGAACACCCCCCACACACACCCTGCTGAGAAAACCCGCCAAACCGCCAGGGGCAAACGGTGCGTTCCAGTCCGCGCAGGCGCATCCCAGCACGCCCTCTCCAAGCGTCAATTGGTTCTCGCAGCTGCGTGACGGACAATGTGCGCAATGGCTGGAGGCCCTCGTCGGATCCCCGCCCTCCCCTCTGCGCACTGAGCCAATAAGAAGTGGGCCTCTTCGGGTGCCCCAGCCAATCAGCGCGTCGCGGGCGGCGGTTAGATTTGAGCGGGACGCGGCGGCGATGGCGGCGTTTCGGGACATGGAGGATGTGAGCCAGGGGCTGATGAGCCTCCTGGCCGCCAACCGCGCCGAGGCGCAGCAGCGACAGCTGCTCGAGCGCCAGGAGAAGGTGGTGGAGCGGCTGATGCGGGCCCAGGACAAGGCGGAGCGGCGCCTGCAGGGTGAGCGCGCCCGCGGCGCCCGGGATCGAGCCTGCGGCGGCGGCGACGCCGGTCCTGGGCTTGGGGCGCCTGGTCTCTGCAGCCCGGGAGACGCACCCCGGCCCCCGCGGGCAGCGCCGGCCGCTGCAGTTGACTTCCCGGCGATTTTCTTAGGTTCAGTCTCTTCGTTCTACGGCGCAGCCGGCGCTTCCAGGCCGGGGCTTGGCTCTGCGCTCAGCGTCACTCGAGAGTCCCGGGAAGCCCCTATGCGGTCTCAGGGCTCGAACCTGGCTCGGCTGAGTGCAAGCGACACGCCCGGCCCGCTGCACAGCCGTTCTACCTGTCCGCTCTCCGAACCGGATTTTTCTTGCGCGGACCCTGAAATTTACCTTACAAGATGAAATTAGTACACTTAGTTTGGGGCACAGCTGGCGATGCTCGGGATCACCCCTGGCGGAGCACAGGGCACCGTGTCGGGTGCCGGGGATCGAACCCTGGTCGGCCCAGTGCCGACCAAGCGCCCTCAGCGCGGTACTGGGGACTGGGCCCGTCTGGGCAGGGAAAGTGAGCTTTGCGGGGCCTAGATACGAGACCCCCCCCCCCGCCCCCGTCGTCTCCCACCCCGCAGAAATCACGGCAGCAGAGGAGGAGGTGGCCAAGAAGCTGCTGCAGGCGCAGGCGCAGGTGCAGGCCGGCCGCGAGGAGCTCCAGCGGCTGCAGGAAGAGATACAGAAGGTCGAGGAGGAGGACACGAGCGTCCAGGCCCTTCTGACATATCCCGTCCTGTGGGGTCCCGTCCTGTCCTGCAGGGAGGACCCTTCGTGGGGTTAAGGAGGGGACGTAACCGAATGAACAGACGCAGAGTCAGAAGGAGGAGGAGAGAGAGAGAGTTTATTCACAGCAGTTACAATACTTATACCTCTTGGTGGGAGGGGGGTGGTATGCATGCTTGGACCCCCATAGGAACAGTAGTAGAATGTTGATCAGGCATGGCCTTTGGCTAGTGAGACAAATGGTGAAATGATAAGATCACAGGAATCCCAAGCAGCCTCCGGTTGACTAGACGATAAGAGCCAGACTCTGTAAGATGGCTCCCTACACCGTCCCTGCGCTAGTGGGCAGGGGTAGGGGGCGTGGGGGGGGCGCCCACGGACCAGCCAGGCTCCTTAACTTCCCGCACTCAGATGCTGCATGATCTCAATGAAATCAAGGATGAAGAAGCTGATCTGGACAAAAGCGAGAAGAAAGTGGACGAAGACAGCACCGTGACCATCCCGAGCGCTGTGTACGTGAAGGGCCTTGTGCGCACGTGCGCTCTCCTTGTGTACGTGAAGGGCCTTGTGCGCACGTGCGCTCTCCTTGTGCACGTGACCACACGGAGACCCAATCTTTATCCCACTTTTCTCCCTTGCAGATATGTGGCCCAACTCTACAATCGCATCAGTAAAATCGAGTGGGATTATGAGACCGAGAAGGAAGTGATCAGAGGCAGTATCCTTTTGAAGACCCTGGTGTCAGAATGGGCAGGGGGGCTGGTGAGCACATGTTCGGGGTTCTGTGCCCACCACCATCTCAAGAACATGCTCTGGGGGCTGGAGCAATAGCACAGAGGGTAGGGCGTTTGCCTTGCACACAGCCAACCGAGGTTCGATTCCCAGCAGTAACCCCTGTGCATCGCAGGTTGTGAACCCCCCCCCCAAAGAAATTACTAATTAAGAACATACTCCGTGGTTCCCCTCAGGACATCTGGCTGCCGTGGGAGCTTTGCCTTGCCTGATGCAGCCTCCCATTGGAACCCCAGCACCCGAAATGCTCCCCTAAGCGCTGCCAAGGGTGAGGCTCACAAGATGCCCCCTGGTTTCAGCCCCTTTCAGCCTCAGCATTGCCCCGAGCTGTGGAAACGTAGGAGGAATTCGGGGTGGAAGCGTCTCCCTGTGTGTGGTTTCCTTAGCAGCCGCCAGTTCACCACGGCCCCAGCGTGGCCCAGCCCATCAACCTGGATGCCTCTCAGCACTCCAAGAAGTTCGTCAGCGACTTTCTCTGGAGCCTGCTTGATACCCAGTGGTGACCTGCCGTGGCCAGGCCCAGCCCCGTGTGACCCATCCCCGCCCGGCCGTATTCTGGCATCTGCTCTAAGCTCAGTGCCCAGGAGTAGGCCAGTTGCAGAGCTGGCTTCGTTGCTGCTGTTCCGGGGGACCCACAGCCCCCTCATCCCTGTGGACATAAGGGGCCACCCCTGCCTCTTCGTGTGCAATCCCCCCACCACCACTTAGTGCCCCAGTGAAAGCACTTTTTCTAGGCCTTCCCTGTTCACTTATGTTTACTTAGGTTTGAAATAAAGATGTCAAGAGTTCTTGATTCTGCATGGCTGTTCAGAAGGTGGTGGGGTGGGAGGATGCAGGGAGGCCCCGGCCCCCTGCATGCCTGTCCCCTGACTGGTGCTGGCCAGACGCCCAGGCTGGCCTGTGGACTGGGCCCGAAGCCTCTGGCCCCCACTTGCTCCTTGTGAGAATCAGCCTGTATTTGAGGCTGGCTGTGCACTGGGGTCCCCCCTGCACCTCACCATGTTCCTGCTTGGCCCCCACCCTGCGGAGCAGCTGTGGGCACGGGCCTCTCGGCCAGCAGAGGCGGCATGTCTGGGAGCCCCTGCAACAGAGCATGTGCGGGTTACTTGAGGTTGCCCGGGTAGAAACCAGGAAGGGGGCGCAGTGAGGCCACACCTGCAGCCGCACGGGCCTTGCTTGCTCTGGGGGCACCACATCGGCCACCCCCTTACTTGACTCTCCCACCAGCTGTGGGGATGGTGAGGTGCTGGGGACCCCCTGAGACACTCCCTTGGCCTTCCTCTCCCTGTCCCCAAACAAAACCAGATTGGTAGCCAACAGAACCTCAGGAGCAATAGCACAGCAGGGAAGACACTTGCGCTGCATGTAGCTGACCCAGGTTCGATCCCCAGCACCCCATGTTCCCCGAGCCCACCAGGAATGATTCCTGAGTGCAGAGCCAGGAGGAAGCCCTGAGCACTGCCAGGTATGGCCAAAAAATTACCGCCTCTGTGATGGGGTGGCGGGGGGCCCAGAGTGTCTGACGCTGAATTCAGCCCTCCTCACAGAAAAAGGGTGCCAGGAAGCAGGGTTCAGAGGGCCTGGCTCTGAGCAGCCTGAGAAAGGCAGAAGAAACTCACCCACCAGCAGGGGCCTCCCAGTTCTCAGGGGTCAGCCGGCCCCCAGCAGTGAGGAAAGCTGCTGGGGGCTGGGGGAGCCGGATCACGATCACGAGGGACCTGCCCTCCGGCGCCTCCAGCACTGGCTACATTCCGGCCCGCAAGCAGGGTCAGCCTCCCTGGGAAGCCCCAGGCTCCCTGTGCCAAGCCCTGGCAGCTGGGCCAGCGAGGGTGGGGCTTTGGGGTGGGGGAGCCCCCATAGCCCGCCTGGAAGGGCCGGAAGAACATACTGAAATCGGAGCTGCCCAGGGCAGCGGCTGGGCAGGACTTGGAGCTCCGAGCACAGCAGGGCTCACTCAGCCCTTCCGCCTGTGGCATTCCAGCACCCTGAGCCTGGCTGGGCTGGGCCCGCGCCCGCCTCTCTTGGCCACATCTGGGCTCGGTCCCGGGCTCCAGCCTGACTCAACGCAGCAGCTGTGGTTTGAGGGGAGGGGGGCGGTGGAGGCGCCCAGGACAGAGTCTGGGGGAGCAGCGTCCTCCCCACCGCCTGACCTGACCACAGCCCACAGCCCTGGGAAGGCAGAGCCTGTAGCGCCCCACCCCTCTGGGCCAGGGTGACATCCACGCTTGGACTAGCGGACTAGCGGAGGGCGCTGGAGGGACGCATGAGTACCCCCCAGCAGGTGGGGAGCCGAGCCCCGCGCGCCCAGGACCCCCACACGCCCCCGACACAGACACAAGCGCAAATCAGTGTTTTCCCTTTAAGAGCCCGGTGGCCCCCATTCCCGGGGGCTGGGCGAGCGCCCCGCCCCTTCCGCGCGCCCCTCGGGTACCCCTTTCCGGCCCACGGTTCTCTGCGCCCCCGGGACTGCACGGAACCGGTCAATCAACCAATTATCGACCCAGGCCCGTGGCTTCCGGCGAGGCGCGGCAGGCTGCTCCTCCTAAGGCCATCTGGAACCTTCCCAAGGCATCGTCCGCACCGCGGGACGCGCGCGCCCCCCAGCGGACGCCGGCGGGATCGGCGCGCGAGGCGTGAGGGCTCAGGTAGGGAAACTGAGGCTGGGCGGGGCCGCCCCACACCGCCGCGTCCATGCTCTTGCCCCCCGCCCCGCACACCCCTGCCCTTCCTGGCTCTGTATATCGGGGAACCCCGCTGCCCAGGTCGAAGGGCACTGGGAGAGAGAAGAGAGATGCAGAGGAGTGTCTTTTTTCTTTCTTTTTTTGGGGGGCTACACCTGGCGATGCACAGGTGTTACTCCTGGCTCTGTACTCAGGAATTACTCCTGGCGGTGCTCAGGGGACCATATGGGATGCTGGGAATCGAGCCCGGGGCGGCCGCGTGCAAGGCAAACGCCCTACCTGCTGTGCTATCACTCCAGCCCCAAAAGAGGAGTCTCTTAAAGAGTGAGGGGGCGCCCCATTCCAGCGGACTCGGGAATTCGGGGTTTGCGGGATGAACGGACACTTAGCAGGCCTGGGAAGATTCATGGCATCTTCATTGGATCCTTTTGTTTTTGTTTGGGGACCATGTCCAGCGATGGCTCCGCGCCCAGGTGTTGAGGAACTTGATGGGGTGCCCAGGATCAAACCCAGGTCACCCCGGTGGGAGACAAACGCCTACCCGTTGTACTGTTGCTCAGATTCCCTTAATTTGATCTCTTTTTCTTTTTTGCATTTTGGGCCACACCCAATGATGTTCAGGGATCACTGCTGAATCTGCACCCAGGAATTACTCCTGCAGGTGCTGGGGCACCATACCGGGTACCCGTCTGTGTGCCAGGCAAACATCCGACCCGCTGTGCTATTGCTCCAACCCTAAATTAAGCCTCTTGGGACCTAAGTGATGATAGTACGGTGGGGAGGGCATTTGCCTTGCACTTAGCCAACAGAGGTTTGATCCCCAGCATCCCATAGGGTCCCCGCCAGGAGTGATTCCCCAAGTCCAGAGCTAGGAGCAAGACCTGAGCACTGCTGCATGGGTCCCCAAAACAAAATAAAATAGTAACTGAAGTGCCTTTCAGACCTGTTGTTTTTTTTGTTTGTTGATCGGTTGGCTTTGGATTTGGGGCCACACCTGGAGATGCCCAGAGGTAACTCCTGGCTCTGCACTCAGTTATACATTCCTGGTAAGGTTCATGGAGTACCAGGGGTCGAACCCAGGTGGGCCATGGGCAGGCGAGTGCCAGACCAGTGCACTATTTTTTTTTCTTTTTGCGTCACACCCGGCAATGCACAGGGGTTACTCCTGGCTCTGCACTCAGGAATCAGTCCTGGCTGTGCTCAGGAGACCATATGGGATGCTGGGAATTGAACCAGGGTCGGCCGCGTGTAAGGCAAACGCCCTACCTGCTGTGCTATCGCTCCAGCTCCAATGCCTTGAACTTTCAGATGATGGCTCAGTGGATTTGGGGGCCAGATCCAGGAGTGCTCAGTGGCTATTCCAGGCTCTGTGCTCAGGAGTGGCCATGGCCGTGCCTGGGGGACCGTATGTGGTGCTGGAGATTTGAACCCGGGTGAGTGAGATGCAAGGCAGATAGATGCTTTTAATCCCTGTACTATTTCTTGGCTGTGCTTTTCAATTTTTTTTTTAATTTAAATTTTATTGAATCACCATGTGGAGGGTTACATAGTTCTCAGGATTATGTCAGTTATACAGTACTCAAACACCCTTCCCTTCACCCGTGCCCATATTCCATCACCAACCACCCCATTATACCTCCCGCCCCCTCTCGCCCCCCCAGTCCCCGCCCTTGTAAGTGATAAGTTTCACTTCGTTTACGCTTTATCTTGGTTACAGTCCATGTTTCAACACATAACTCACTATTGTTGCTAGGGTTTCCGCCCAAAAAAGAAAAGACAGTCCCACTGTCAAGGAAGCATTTGATGGCTCTCCATTGCTGAAAATGTAGAGATATTAAGTCCCGCTGTTTGTTACATAACTTTTCTATTTTTTTTCCCCCCTCATCCCACGCCACCGAGATCACGCCTGTTTAGTAATCACCACACTGCCTGACAAAGGGAAAACAAACCAAAAAAGATGGTTATTTCTCGTCATCAGCCGGCGTGGGGCTCTGGCTTAGTTGATAGTCTGGTAGAATGTCTGCAAGCAGTTTCTGGAACCAAAAGTAATACGCTGGTATCGGCCCCGGCTCGAGATTCCACCAGCGTCCCGCTGTTCCAAGTACATAATAATTTATTCCCTTGTATTCCATTCCCACGCCACCAGGTCCGTGTCAGCTTAATGGACATCATACTATGGTTAACACCACGCCGCGTTTCTTCCCGAGAAAGAAGGATATTTCTTCTCAGCCGGCGTGGGGATATGGCTTAGTTCAGTCTGTAGAGATGGCTACCACTTTGGTAGCCTTCAATATTTCAGCAGAAGACTTACTATACTTGTTAGGATTTCCCACCAAAGTCCGACCCATTAAAAGGGAACCATTTCATATTGGTGATGATTAAATGACAATAGGTTGCGCGGCCATGGCAGTGGCCTCGCGGCTTTGAATTTCTGTATAAAGTCCAGGGAAAGTACAGCCAGAAATTATACGTCGCTACAAACTTTAACCCTATTATGGTCCCCCCAAAGTCCAACCCATTACAAAGGAACCATTTCATATTGCTGATGATTAGATGACATTAGGCTGCCGTGGCCGCGCGGTTTTGGGTTTCTATATAAAGTCCAGGGAAAATTCTGCCTAAAATTCTATTGCTACAATCTTTTACCCTTCAACAAAAAAACTTAGTACTATTGTTTGGAGTTTCCCCCCACGTTAAGCCCTGCCAAAAAGGAACATTTACAAGTTGCTGACAATCAAGAGATATTAGGTCTATCGCAGCCGCGCGGTTTTGGATTTCTATATGAAGTCCAGGGAAAATTCTTTTGGTAATTGCATCACTCGCTGGCAGCGCCTGGGCCAGAAGCTCCGAGCACACAGTTTGGAGGCATTTTGGGGGCGCCGCTCGCGTCCAAAGTGGTTCAGTTGCCTCCGGGGTCGATCTCTCGCGGGGCCGGAAAGGAGCGTCCCCACATGGCTCTGTGCTTAAATGTCGGCCGGCACAGGGCGGATCCGGAAGTCCCGCCTATCGGCTTTCCCGGGCTTCCTGTATAGTCTAAAAACCGGCTATTGCCTCGCTGCGTTCAAAAAGAAAGAGTTGAGAGAGAAAAGACCATACCCTGCCGGCAGCGCCTGCGCCAGAAGCTCCCAGCACACAGCTTGGAGGCATTTTGGGGGCGCCGCTCGTGTCCAAAGTGGTTCAGTTGCCTCCGGGGTCGATCTCGCGTGGGGCCGGAAAGGAGCGTTCCCACATGGCTCTGTGCTTAAATGTTGGCCGTGTGCTTTTCAATTTTCAATGAATTAATTGGTTTTTGTGGCCACATTTGTCTGCTTGCGACTTACTCCTGGCTCTGTGCTCAGAGGGCACAGCTGATGGTTCTCAGGGGCTATACTCCCGACTCCGTGTTCAGGGGTCTCTCTTGACCATGCTTGGGCACCCATACTTGGCGCTGGGGACTGAACAGGTGTTACCTGTGTACAAGAGTCCTTAAGTCCTGTATCGTCCTCTCTTTGGCCCCAAATAAATGTTTTCCTGGGGTTTGGGAACTCACCCAGTGTTACTCAGGGCTTGTTCCTGGCTCTGAGCTCAGGTATCACTCATGGCCAGGCTCGGGGTGCCAGGGATCAAATTAGGTTGGCTGCATGCAAGGTACACTCCCTACCCACTGTATTGTCTCAGAAGCCCAAAAATATATTGATAATTTCTATTGGTTTTTGTTTTTGCTTTTTGGGTCACACCGGGCAATGTACAGGGGTTAACTCCTGGCTCTGCACTCAGGAATAACTCCTAGCGGTGCTCAGGGGACCATGTGGGATGCTGAGAATCGAACCCAGGTCAGCCACATGCAAGGCAAACACTCTACCCGCTGTGCTATCGCTCCAGCCCCGATGATTTCTATTGATAATGAAATAACTATTACTACTACAATTACTGTAGGGGCCAAGAGATAGGAATGAGGTAAAGGCACTTTCTTTGCCTGTGTCTGACCCTGGTTCAATTTCCAGTACCACAAATACTCTAAAGCACTGCTGGGATTCTGTCCTGAGCACAGAACTGTGAGTATCTCCTGAATAACACTGGTGCTTGCAGACGTAGCTAGTGCCTTACGCTGGTGCTATCTCTCAGCACCACTTTTCCATTTTTAGTCTCTTGTGGTGCTTGGGATTGAACCAGGATCAGTATCCTGAAGGCAGCACCTTAACCCCTATACCATCTCTTCAGTCCCACTTTTAAAAAATAATTAGAAAAAAATTTTTTTTTGGTTTGGAGGCCACACCCAACTGTACTCAGGGCTTCCTCCTAGCTCTGTGCTGAGGTGTCACTGTTGGTGGTTTTCAGGTACTCGTTACAGTGCAGGGGATCAAACTAGATTGACTGAATAGAAGGCAAGTGTACTATCCCTCCCCCCCCCCAATAAATGACATTTAAAAAAAAAAAGAAAATCCAGATCCCAGGGCAGGTGTGAGGCTGTAAACTTAATCTCCTGGTGGTTTTTTTTTTTTTTTTTTTGCTTTTTGGGTCACACCCAGCGATGCTCAGGGGTTACTCCTGGCTTTGCACTCAGGAATTGCTCCTGGCAGTGCTTGGGGGACCATATGGGATGCCGGGGATCAACCCGGGTCGGCCCCATGCAAGGCAAACGCCCTACCCATTGTGCTATTGCTCCGGCCCCAATCTCCTGGTGTTTTGCTTGTGATAAGGGGATCCTGACCCACAGTCCAGGATCCCCAACAAAGAAAAAGTTTTGAAGAAAAAGAATAGAACTGCTGCTCTGAAAAGTAAAAGATAAATAGTAAGGAGGAGGAGGAGCAAGCTAGGTTCGTTGGGGGTTTTGTGGGCGGTAGATAGGTGAGATTAGAGAAAAGCTGGGAATCATGAGCTAGCGGGGGCCAGAGAGACAAGACAGTGAGTCTGCCATTTGCCTTGCATAAAGTGGATCTGGGTTTGAGCCTTGGCACCACTTATACCATCCCTTGCCCCCCCCCAGCCTGCCAGAAGTCATTTCTGAGCACTGTCAGGTGCAACCCAAAACAAATAAACAAAATGTGCTAGAAGAGAGCGGTGGTCTCTACCCTCTCTTGGAGTTTGGGGGCGGGAGATGTTGAAATTTCCAGTATAGAAGGCTAGGTAGGAAACTGCATCTTTGTGGAAGACTTAATTATCACTTAGAGGACCAACACCCTTTCCTTCCTTCCTTCCTTCCTCCCTCCCTTCCTTCCTTCCTCCTTCCTTCCTTCCTTCCTTCCTTCCTTCCTTCCTTCCTTCCTTCCTTCCTTCCTCCCTCCCTCCCTTCCTCCCTTTCTTCCTCCCTCCCTCCCTCCCTCCCTTCCTGTTTTTTTTTTTTTTGGTTTTTGGGTCACACCTGGCAATGCACAGGGGTTACTCCTGGCTCTGCACTCAGGAATTACTCCTGGCGGTGCTCAGGGGACTATATGGGATGCTGGGATTTGAACCTGGGTTGGCTGCGTGCAAGGCAAACGCCCTACCCGCTATGCTATCACTCCAGCGGGGCCCCGCTCCTTCCTGTTTTTAAGTGACACACACCAGTGCTCAGGGTTCACTTCTCCTCCCAAAGACAAACTTCCTTCCTTCCTTCCTTCCTTCCTTCCTTCCTTCCTTCCTTCCTTCCTTCCTTCCTTCCTTCCTTCCTTCCTTCCTTTGCTTTTTTTCCTTTATTTATTTATTGCTTTTTTTTTTTTTTTGATATACCCAGTGATGCACAGGGGTTACTCCTGGCTCTGCACTCAGGAATTACTCCTGGCGGTGCTTGGGGAACCATATAGGATGCTGGGAATCAAACCCGGGTCGGATGCCTGCAAGGCAAATGCCCTACCCGCTGTGCTATTGCTCCAGCCCCTACAAACTTCTTTTAAATACCCTGGTTTACAAAGTTGTTCATGATGGTTTGTTATGGGAATTCAGTTTTCCACCACCACTCTCACTTCCCTTCACCATTGTCTGTTTCCCAACCACCTCTCAAGCCTGTCCCTGTAGTAGGCCCAGAATAATTTACTTTGTGTTGCTTGTTCCTCTGCCGGTTCCTTCATGTGTGAGGTTCTGGCATGAAGCAGAGGAACCCAGGAATGTGGGACCGAGGCTGAGATCTCCAAGCCTGCTCGGATCGGGACTGGGCCTCCTCCACCCAGACCTCCCATTTTCCAGTATCTTGGTAGTTACACCCACAAACTGCCCTCAGCCATGTAATCCCATCAATGGCCAAGTTCCAAAGACTGTAAAACAAAGCCCCCAGACCTCTTATAGTCTAGCCCGCTGATGTGCCTAAACACAGCACACATGTGTTTGGCTTTAACATACTTGCTTGTATTCTCTGATATACATTCTCCATCCCTCTCGGAGAGCCCAGCAAGCTGCCGAGAGTATCCTGCCCACACAGAAGAGCCTGGCAGGCTCCCCGTGGCATATTCGATATGCCAAATACAGTAACAATAACAGGTCTCATTCCCCTGACCCTGAAAGAGCCTCCAATCGTTGGGAAAGATGAGTAAGGAGAGGCTGCTAAAATCTTAGGGCT
Organism: Sorex araneus; assembly: GCF_027595985.1. Lineage (NCBI taxonomy): Eukaryota > Metazoa > Chordata > Mammalia > Eulipotyphla > Soricidae > Sorex > Sorex araneus. The sequence goes on from NC_073303.1 coordinate 234,058,410, forward strand.
GGAGACATTACTGGTGCCTGCTTGAGCAAATCGATGAACAACGGGATGACAGTAATACAGTGACAATGTTTTTTTCTTTTTGGGTCACACCCAGCAATGCACAGGGGTTACTCCTGGCTCTGCACTCAGGAATTACTCCTGGCGGTTCTCAGGGGACCATATGGGATGCTGGGAATTGAACCCAGGTCAGTCGCATGCCAGGCAAACGCCCTACTCGCTGTGCTATCACTCTGGCTCCCCAACCTGGGTTTTACCCCCAGTATCCCATCTGGTCCCCAGACCATGCCAGGAGTGATCCCTGAGCACAGAGTCAGGAGTAAGCCCTCAGTATCGTTGCGTTGCGTGTGGCCCCCCGCAACAATAATTTTTTAAAAAATTCCCCTTCTCTTCCCTCCTGTTGCAGTCCAGCCACCTGGGAGTTGTGCTTTTTTCTGTACTCCTGAGATGACACTTGATCGTGTTGGGGTCCCACTTGGAAGCTCCACTAGGATGTCACTTGGCATGGAAGGGGGACCAGGGAGCAAACTCTGTGCCTCAGTCTTACAAGGCGGGTGCTCTGTCACAGAGCTGCGTCTGGGTCCCAACTCCTCTCTGCTCCCCGTCGGAGACCGAGCTCAGGCATCTCAGAAAGACTCTCCGAGGGCTGCAGTGACAGTCTAATGGGGAAAGCATTTGGTTTGCATGCGATGACTCTGTTTCCATCCTTGACACCCCATTAAGTCCCCCGAATTTGACAGGAGTAATCCCTGAGCACTGAGCAGGAGTAATCTCTGAGCAGGCCTGGAAATGACCCCTCAAAAGAAAGAAAGAAAACCTCAAAATAAAGGAGGTTCCCCCTGCCAGCCAAATTTCTAGCTCATTCCCGTGCCGAATATTCCAGAACATTCCTTTTTTTTTTTCTTTTTGGGTCACACGTGGCGTTGCTCAGTGGTTACTCCTGGCTCTGCACTCAGGAATTACTCCTGGCAGTGCTCGGGGGACCCTATGGGATGCTAGGGATTGAACCTGGGTCGGCCATGTGCAAGGCAAACACCCTTCCTGCTGTGCTATCGCTCTAGCCCCCTTTTTCCTGTTTGTTTGTTTTTTTCCAGAACATTCTTGCATAGTCGTGGCATCCATTTCGCCTTCAGAAATGACACGTGAGGGGCGGGAGCGATAGCACGGTGGGTAAGGCAATTCTCTTGCACGTGGCCTACCTGGGTTCAGACCCCAGCATCCCAGATGGTCCCCCAAGCACCGCCAGGAGTAATTCCTGTGTGCAGATCCAGGAGTAACCCCTGAGCATCGCTGGGTGTGACCTCCCCCCACCAAAAAAAGACAACTGAAGGCTGTCAAGGAGCGTAAGTGCTTATGCACTACAGGGCCCAGCCTGTAGGAGCAGACAGACAGCCCGCGGGCCCACTACATCGTTCCGCCCCACCTCCCTTGCCTGCCGCCTGCACCGGCCCCCTTCAGTGGAGCTGAGCCCGATCCAGCCCCTGCCCATGTCTCCCCTCTGGGCAGAGACCTCCCTGGCCTGGGACCCCCATCTGCATTCCCGAACTGCCACCTCTAGTTTCCCGGCGAGAATCGCTTTAGGTTCGGGACCCGGGACTACGCGGTAGTGTGGGGGGGGAGCACTGGTTTGCGGGAGTCCCTGAGCATCCCCCAGCACCACTGGGTCTGCCTCCCCCCCAACGCAGTGGAACGGAAATGAACCCCGGGGCGCGGCGGGCGGGAAGGCGGGGCGGCGACCGGGCTCTGGGGTGACGGCGCCTGTCCCCCAGCGCTGCTCCTCCTGCTGGCCCTCGGCACTTTCCTCATCTGGAGGAACTGGCGGCTGAAGAGCGTCAACAGCATCAACTTCGACAACCCGGTGTACCAGAAGACCACGGAGGACGAGGTTTGCATCTGCAGCGCCCAGGAAGGCTACAGCTACCCCTCGGTGAGCGCAGCCCCACCCTGGGCCGCCCAGGACCTGCTGGGGCGGGGCTTCGGTCGTATGGGCGGGGCTTTATCATTCAAGGGCGGGGCCTCATCATTCAGGGGCGGGGCTTCAGGCATATGGGCAGGGCTTCATCCTCCGGGGGCGGGGCCTCGCGCTCCAGGAGAGGAGCTTCAGGGAAGGAATGGGGCTTCCAGCCACCTGGAGACCAGAGGCCAGAAAGACCCCAGGGGTTTGTGGCCTGGGAAGGAAAGGATGACGTTTTAATTATTTTAATTATTTTTTTCTTTTTGGGTCACACCCAGCGATGCTCAGTGGTTACTCCTGGCTCTGCACTCAGGAATCACTCTGGCAGTGCTTGGGGAACCATATGGGATGCCAAGGGTCGGCCGCATGCAAGGCAAATGCCCTCCTTGCCTGACTATCGCTCCAGCCCCAATTATTTTAATTTTATGTCATGGAGGGGCTGGAGCAATAGCACAGCGGGTAAGGCATTAGCCTTGCACACAGCCACCCAGGTTCGATTCCTTCGTCCCTCTAGGAGAGCCTGGAAAGCTACTGAGAGTATCTTGCCTGCATGGCAGAGCCTGGCAAGCTACCCTTGGCGTCAATATGCCAAAAACAGTAACAAGTCTCACAAAGGAGATGTTACTGGTGCCTGCTAGAGCAACTGGATGACAGTGATACAGTAATACAGTCATGGAGTCATTTGTGGCGCTGCTTGGGATCCCTCAGGAGCTGGGAATCGACCCCCAGGCTTTCCATCCAAGGCAGTCACACTACCTCCGGAACTGCATTCTCCATCCCATTTTCTGGGGCTTGGGGTGGGTGAGCTGTTTCTGGGGTGTGCGGGGTCACACCTCCGGAGGCGAGCCACGTCCTGTATTCCTGAGGCCAGTCATGGTCCTCAGAGCATGGGGAACAGCCACCAAGCACTGTACAGTGCGAGTAAACTTCCAGCACCGTCAGGAGTAACCCCCAAATTGTGGAAATTACAATCAGTGAAGCTAGCTAGCAGGACCCAGGCTGGTTCTGTATGACAGACTGGACAGTGACCACTCATGCAAAGGCCCTGGGGCCAGCACATGCTCAGCCTGAGCAGCTCAGAGCAGCTGGTGCTGTCATACCGGCGCCCAGGTGGGGCCCAGGGAAGCTGGAGACAGGTCCAGGGCTCTGGACATAGCAGGCTGGAGAAGGGCTTTAGGATTTACTTTGGGGAGTGGCAGGAGCCAGGGATGGTTCTAGACCTACCTTAGGACTCTGGCTTCCCTGGTGGGGTGGAGGGGCAAAGGTCAGGAGCCTGGAGCCGGTGGGCGGCCCGGAGGAGGTAAGGTGCGTTGCCCCACCCCCCAGGATCAGTCTCATTGTTTCCTCTGCTTGTGCCTTTGGGGACAGAGACAGATGGTCAGCCTGGAAGAGGACACGCCCTGAGCCACTGTGTCCAGCCTCCTGGGTGAGGAAGAGGAAGAGGAAGAAGAAGATTCCCCAGTGATCCCTGGAAGATCACTCCCTGTTTCCTGTTACACACCCCAGGAGTGCCTGGGATTGAACCTAGTCGGCCATGAGCAAGACTAGGCTCTTCCCTTTGAGCCAGAAAAGTTCTGAGCCTACTTTGCTGTCTCTCTGACAAAGCCCTCGGGAAAGGTCTTATGGTCCACCCCCACGCACCATCACCCCACATTTCTGTCTTTTTTTTCCTAGTGAATCACCGTGAGATAGTTACAAAGCTTTCCTGTTTGAGCTTCAGCCATATGATGATCAAACACCCATCCCTCTACCAGTGCACATTTTTCACCACCAATGTCCCAGTATTTCTCCCTGTCGCAGTTCTCACCCTGCCTCTATGTCAATTTCCCCCATACTCTCCCTCTCTACTTCTGCACCCCACATTTCTGAGGGTGCCCCAACACTCTTCTACAAGGAGAAGGGCATGAAAGCAAGAAAAAATTCAGGACCCCCCCCAAGCTGGGGTGAGGGAATCCTCCATCAAGGGACTGAGGGTCCTTTTTTCCTCTCTCTCTCTCTCTCTCTCTCTCTCTTCTTTTTGTTTGTTTGTTTGTTTATGGTTTGGGGGCCACACCCAGCGATGCTCAGGGGGTACTCCTGGTTCTGTACTCTGAAATCACTCCTGGTTCTTCTGGGGGACTGTATGGGGGTTCAAACGAACTGGGTCCTATGAATGCAAGGCAAGAGCCCTAATAGCTCTGCTCCAGCTGCAGCGGCCAAAGCTGCGTGCTTGATCCTTAATGAGCCCATACTTAACATTGAAGCAAAGAAAAGGGCTGGAACTCTTAAACGTGGGAAAGTCGGGCCGCGGTAGTTCTGCCGAAAATCCACGAGATGGCGCTGTGAGTGTTTCCGTCCCTCCCCAGGCCCATTTCTCTAAGAAACTTCCACTCTAGGTTTGCTTCAACGTTAAGTATGGGGTAATTAAGGATCAAGCACGCATCTTGGACTGGTGCAGTAGGAGAACTATGTGGGTGCTTGTCTTTCACGTGGGTCACCAGGGTTTGATTCCCGACATCCAGACTTTTAGGGGAGTACATAGCTGAATCCTCTCTGGGGGCTCAGGGGGTAACCCCAGCTTTTTTCTAGGGACCATAAGGGGTGCAGAGGATTGAACAGCCTGGTCTCCCACAAGCAAGGCAAGGTTATTTTCTTTTATTTTTTTGTTCTCTTCGCTTTGAACAAGAAAACATCTGAACCCGCATTGCTGTGTCTGTGATGGAGCCCTTTGGGAATATTTCCTGTTATGGTGAACCCTGTACCCCATCACACCACATTCTAAGGGTGCCTCAGCCCTCTTCTACAAGGAGGAGGGGCCATGAAAGCAAGATAAAACTCAGACCCCCTCTCCAAGTCGGGGTGAGGGAATCCTTCATCAAGGAACTGAGGCTGCTTTTTTCCTCTCTCTTGTTTGTTTTTTTTTTTTGTTTATGGCTTGGGGCCACACCCAGAGATGCTCATGGGTACTCCTGGCTTTGTTTTCTGAAATCACTCCTGGTCCTACTGGGGGACCGTATGGGGAGCCTACAAATGAACCAGGGTTCTGTGAATGCAGGGCAAGAGCCCTAACCGCTCTGCTCCGGCTGCAGCAGGCGATGCTGCGTGCTTGATCCTTAATTACCCCATACTTAACGTTGAAGCAAAGAAAAGGGCTGGAACTCTTAAGTGTGGGCAAGTCGGGCCACGGCAGTTCCACCGGGATGCCACGAGATGGCACTGTGGGGAGTTTCCATCCTCCCCAGGCCCATTTCTCTAAGAAATTTCCACCCTCGGGTTTGCTTCAGTGTTAGGTATGGGGTAATTAAGGATCAAGCACGCAGCTTTGACAGTTGCAGTGATAGGAGAGTTGTGTGGGTGCTTGTCTTTCACACGGGTGACTTGGATTCGATTCCTGCCATCCAGACTTTTAGGGGAGTACATAGATGATTCTTTAGTATGGGGTACCGGTGAATTTACCCGAGTCCCCCAAATTCAAGACAAGAGCCTTAACCGCTCTACTGTTGTCACATGACCCTAGGCTGCGTGCTTAACCCGTATTTACCTCTTACTTAACAATGAAGCAAACCCAAGGGTGGAAATTTCTTAGAGAAACGGGCCTGGGGAGGGTAGGAAATGCCCACAGCGCCATCACGTGGCGTTTCGGAGGAACTGCGTGGCCCAACTTTCCCACGCTTAAGATTTCCAGCCCTTTTCTTTGCTTCAATGTTAAGTATGGGCTTAACATTAATTAAGGATCAAGCACGCAACCTAGGTTCCTGGATCGAAAACTGAGCCAGGAGGGAGCTTGCCTGGTATGGGGCGGCCCGGGTTCTATCCCTGCACCCATACGTTCCCCTGCGCCTGGTCAGGAATGATTCCTGAGTGCAGAGTCAGGAGTAACCCCGGAATATCGCTGGGTATGGTCCCAAAGCAAAAACAAACAGAAGCCTGTCATGGCGGATTTCTTCACGCCAAGTTTGGGGGCTACTGAGCTGAATCTTGCTTCCACCATCTTCCTCCATGTAAAACTGTGAAGGCTGCACCCCCAGAAATGTGGGATGATGGAATGTGGGGGGTGACCAGGACAGGAACCATTTGCGAACAGGGGCTTAGAGGGAGAGATTCTACTGCGGGCAAAGCGCTCGATACGCTGCTGGGTTCAATCCCTGGCACCGGGTCACCCCATGCGAGGCAAGGACGCCCCTGAGGCGGCCTGCTTGATCCTAGTGACCCGCAGGTTAACGTGGAAGCTTAAACCCAAGGCGCAGGCAAGTCGGACCATGGCTCTTCCCATGATGTACCACGAGAGGGCGCTGTGGGGCTTTTCCATTCCTCCCAGGGAAGGTTCTCTAAGAAATGTCCACCCCTGGTCCTGACGTCCCTCCAGAAACTGCTACAGCTCCCCAGGACCCTCAGAATTTCTGCAGTGGGGAACCCCATCCTCACCCACCGCCGAGTCCTCCATAGTGAGAATTAGTGATTGCGGGCAAGGAACTTTCTTGTTTCTTGCCAACATGGACCAGTCCCCCAGACCACCTAGTGTCCCCCGAGCGCCCCTGATGTTCTGCTGTGGCCATTGACACCAATCCCCAAGATACTGAAGCCAGAACCACGTGGAGCTCAGGGTGGGTCATAGCCTTCTCTGCACAGAGACCTGGGGTCCTGGAGGGCCGGAATCCGGCTTGGTCTCTTGTAGGAAAAGAGCATCATCTTTGTACTGTCTTGAACCTGAAACTGTATTTTATTTTATTTTTTCCTTTTTGGTCACACCCAGCAATGCTCAGGGGTTCCTCCTGGCTCTGCACTCAGGAATTACTCCTGGTGGTGCTCAGGGGACCATATGGGATGCTGGGAATCGAACCTGGCTCAGCCGTATGCAAGACAAACGCCCTACTCGCTGTGCTATCGCTCCAGCCCCTGTATTTTTTTCAACTTTTGTTTTACATCCACACTCGTCGAGACTCCTGGCTGACTTCTGGCTCAGGGAACCATCCTTGGTGCTTATGGGAACTATGTGGGGTGCCACAAACCGAGTATTGCACAAAGGCAAGCACCCTACTTGCTATACTCTCTGTCCCCCTTCACTTAGTCTTTTATCAGTATTGTGGTTTTGGGGGCCGACCCGGGTTCGATTCCCAGCATCCCATATGGTCCCCTGAGCACCACCAGGAGTAATTCCTGAGTGCAGAGCCAGGCCAGGAGTAAGCCCTGTACATTGCCGGGTGTGACCCAAAAAGCAAAAATAAATAAATAAATAAATAAAATAACAATAATAATAAAGTTGGGGGTGAGGGGCCAGAGCTGTAGTACAGTGGGGAGGGCGTTTGCCTTGCATGCAGCCGACCTGGGTTCAATCCCCGACATCCCATATTGTCCCCTGAGCACTGCGAGGGGTAATTCCTGAGTGCAGAGCCCGAAGTAGCCCCTGAGCATCGCTGAGTGTGACCCGAAAAGCAAAAAATAATAATTATAGTTGGGAGTGAGGGGCCAGAGCTATAGTACAGCAGGGAAGGCGCTTGCAGGCAGGCACCTGACTCAGGCTCTATCCCCTGCACTCCATAGCATCCACCTGAAACTGCTGGGAATGATCCCTGAACAAAAAGCAGAAGTGAGAACAAACGCCCTACCCGCTGTGCTATCGCTCCAGCCCCAACACCCCCAACTTTAAATAGAAACAAACTTTCTATGAATTCCCCTTCCCTTTCCTCCTGTGGTCCAGCCGCCTGGGAATTATGCATTTTTCTGTGCACCTGAAATGACACTTGACCATTGTGTTGGGGTCCCACTTGGCAGCAACATCAGGATGTCACTTGTCATGGATGGTGATTCTGGGGACCGAACTCTGGACCTCATGCTTGCAAGGTGGCTGCTCTATCACAGAGCTGTGCCTGTCGCCCCCTCCCCTCCCCCCTCGGAGACTCAGCTCAAGTGCCTCGGAAAACCTCTCCCAAATAAAGGAACCTTCTCCCGCAGCTGCCTTTCTAGTCATTCCTTGGCAGAATATTCTAGACTGTTCCTGCACATACATGGCCTCTATTTCCTCTTCTGAAATGACAGTTCACAGCCTGCGGGGTGCCCGGCATATAGGAGGAGAGTGCCCAGAAAGCAGTGAATGATGCAGGGAGACTTAGCAACCCCCCAGTCCAGGGTGCCCCAGACACCGCCCCTGACACACCCTCCTGCCCAGGCCCAGAGGGGTCCCCACCCCATACCCTGGAGGAAGTGAACAGTGGAGAAGAAAAGCGCGTCAGACTTGGGTAAATGGTTCATTTCGGAAGCACCGTGCAAGCTCGGGTGACAAAACTCTCAGGAGCTCAGCAGAGTGCCCGGTCCCGAGTTTCCCAGACGGGCACACTGGAAACAGGTTTCCCAGAGCCACGGCTGCGCTGTGCAGCTGGCGACTGAGGTCAGAGCCCTCGGGCAGCACAGAGCAACGAGGGTCCCCTGCGGCAGAGCCCCCCGCCGGCCCGGGGCACCCCCAGACACACACAGTCAGTAGGTTTGGCAAAAATAAATAGATCTTCTTTTCTTAGACGTGAGAATCGTTCCAGCAAATATACAAAGTGCAAACGACAAGGGTGTATGTACAAGGCTTCAGGGGAACGCGGCTTCCTCAGCCGACCCTGAGAGGGGACAGGGTGCGGGGGTCCTGGCGACACCAAGCCCTCCCTCTCCACGCTGTCACCAAGGTTCCTTCCCTCGGAAACACGGGGGCCTACCGGCTTGTCTGAACCGTGGTGGCACCAGACCAACCCTCCGTGCAGGCGCCAACCCCGCTCCCCGGCCCCCAGGTGCTCCCGGACACCCTCAAATCCAGCTTGGCATGTGGGTAATCCCGAACGGGGCCAAGGCAGGGGAGGGGTGCGGGGCCACCCTGGCTGCAGGCCAAGGCCAGTGTCACGTCTCAGGCACTTTCAACATGGGGCGCCGGGCCCCCTTTCCCTGGGTCAGTGGAGGTTTCGGTGAGTGAACCAAGCTCCCGGATCTCAGTTCCGCTTCATCCCGACACCCCTGATACAGCCTGAGTGTGGGGGGCCCAGCGCGACACCCCCGGGGTCAGGGGGAATCGCCAAGGCAAGGCCTAAAGGCTGAGGTAAAGGCTGGGGCTCCTGAGTGTGGGGGTTCGCCAGAGCGGGGGGCCCAGGGTGGCAGTGCCAAGCCCACGGCCGCAAAGACACCCCAGCTTCTACACCCGCCTCCCCGCCACGTGGAGAGGAAGAAGCTGAACCTGCCCCATCCCACCTGTGCCCCAGGTCCACAGGGGCCTCTCGCTCTGCCGCAGGTGAATAAATAAAGCAGATGGAGCCCAGCGGGCGGGCTCTGGGTGGGAACCGCGGAGGGGGGCGTCTTAGGAAGCGAGGGGCGGGGGTCCAGGGGTCACTGGGGAAATCTTCCTCTTCCTCTTCCTCTCCCAGGAGGCTGGACACAGTGGCTCAGGGCGTGTCCTCTTCCAGGCTAACCATCTGTCTCTGTCCACAAAGGCACAAGCAGAGGAAACAATCAGACTGATGCTGGGGAAACATGGAGGGCTGGGCCAGCGCACCTCACCTCCTCCAAGCCGCCCACCGGGCTCCAGGCTCCTGACCTCTGTCCCTCTGCCCCACCAGGGGAGTCAGAGTCCCAAGGCAGGACTAGAACCATCCCTGGCTCCTGCCTTTCCCCAGAGCAAATCCTAAAGCTCTTCTCCGGCCTGCCATGTCCAGAGCCCTGGTCCTGTCCCTGGCGCCCCCTGGGCCCCACCTGGGCGCCGGTATGACAGCACCAGCTGCTCTGAGCTGCTCAGGCTGAGTGTGTGCTGGCCCCAGGGCCTTTGCATAAGTGGTCACTGTCCAGTCTGTCATGCAGAACGAGCCTGGGTCCTGCTAGCTAGCTTCACTGATTGTAGTCCTCACATTTTGGGTCACCCCTGACGGTGCTGGAGGGGTACTCACTGTGCAGTGCTTGGTGGCTGTTCCCCATGTTCTGGGGACCATGACTAGCCTCAGGAATACAGGACGTGGCTTGCCTCCGGAGGTGTGACCCTGCACACCCCAGAAACAACCAACCCACCCCAAGCCCCAGAAAATGGGATGGGGAAGGCGGTTCCGGAGGTAGTGTGACTGCCTTGGATGGAAGGCCTGGGGGTCGATTCCCAGCTCCCGAGGGACCCCAAGCAGCGCCACAAATGACTCCATGACATAAAATTGTCACCGTCACTGTCACTGTCACCCCGATGCCCATCGATTTGCTCGACAGGCACCAGTAATGTCTCCATTGTGAGACTTGTTGTTACTGTTTTTGGCATATCGAAGATGCCACGGGGAGCTTGCCAGGCTCTATATGTATTGTTAAAAGAGTCATTAAGTTTCTTTTATGGAAAGACCAAGTTTTTATATAGAAATGGGCACAAATAGGGGCTGGAGCGGTAGCACAGCAGGTAGGGCATTTGCCTTGCACACATCCCTATGGGATGCGGTTCGATTTCCAGTATCCCATAGGGTCCCCTGAGCATTGCCAGGAGTAATTCCTGAGTGCAGAGCCAGGAGTAACCCCTGTGCAACGCCGGGTGTGACCCAAAAAGAAAAAGAAAAAAAAAGAAATGGGCACAAATACACTATTAAATTAGCTCTAAATATGTGTTTAATATAGTTAAATGTTTTGGGGCTGGAGCGATAGCACAGCGGGTAGGGCATTTGCCTTGCACGCGGCCGACCCGGGTTCAAATCCCAGCATCCCATATGGTCCCCTGAGCACCGCCAGGAGTAATTCCTGAGTGCAGAGCCAGGAGTAACCCCTGTGCATCGCCAGGTGTGACCCAAAAACAAAAACAAAAACAAAATAATAAAAAAGTAAAAGACCCAAAGTTTGCCAACATGCAACAGAATTTCTTTGGAATATGATTTTATTAGATATGCCCGGGTTTGATTCCTCCACCCCTCTCGGAGAGCCCGGCAAGCTACCGAGAGTATCTAAAGTTACTCTTATAAATAAAATTAAAATAAAGTGCCATCCTTTCCTTCCCAGGCCACAAACCCCTGGGGTCTTTCTGGCATCAGGTCTCCAGGCTGAAGGCCCGACCCCTAAAGGACGAAGCCCCAGTCCGAGCCTAAGCCCCTTCCGTGGAGGCAGAATCCCCGCCCCTGAATGATGAAGCCCCGCCCCTGACCATGAAGCCCCGCCCCAGCAGGTCCTGGGCGGCCCAGGGTGGGGCTGCGCTCACCGAGGGGTAGCTGTAGCCTTCCTGGGCGCTGCAGATGCAAACCTCGTCCTCCGTGGTCTTCTGGTACACCGGGTTGTCGAAGTTGATGCTGTTGACGCTCTTCAGCCGCCAGTTCCTCCAGATGAGGAAAGTGCCGAGGGCCAGCAGGAGGAGCAGCGCTGGGGGACAGGCGCCGTCACCCCAGAGCCCGGTCGCCGCCCCGCCTTCCCGCCCGCCGCACCCCGGGGTTCACTTCCGTTCCGCTGCGTTTGGGGGGCAGACCCAGTGGTGCTGGGGGATGCTCAGGGACTCCCTCGTCAGTGCTCCCCCCACTGCCGCCTAGTCCCGGGTCCCGAACCTAAAGCAATTCTCGCTGGGAAACTAGCGGCGGCAGCTCGGGAATGCAGATGGGGGTCCCAGGCCAGGGAGGCCTCTGCCCAGAGGGGAGTCATGGGCAGGGGCCGGATGGGGCTCAGCTCCACTGAAAGGGGGCTGGTGAGGGCGGCAGGGAAGGGGCACGGGCAGCACTGGCTCACCGATGGGCAGGACGACGTAGAGGGCCCGCGAGCCGCCTGTCTGCTCCAGCTGCTCCGTGCCAGCCCCAGCGGCCTGGACTGTGAGAAGAGGGACAGAGTGAGGCTGACGGCAAAAGGGGAGCCACCCATCACCCACTGTCTGCAGAATGACCGACGTCGGGATTCCTTCACCCCAAACTTGGAGGGTAGTAAGCTGTCTATAGCTTTCACCCTCCTCGTCCAGATAAAGCACGGAAGGGGGCACCCTCAGAATTGTGGGGTGATGGGTTTGGGGATGCCCAGGACAGAAATTCCTTAGAACATGTTTGTTTGTTTGTTTGTTTGTTTGTTTTGTTTTTGCGACAGGGAGATAGTCCTGTGGCAAAGGCGCTTGCCTTGCTTATGGCCAACATATTAGCCACCCCCCCCCCCCCCGCACCATAGAAGGTCCCAGAAACCTCCCAAGAATTTCTCCTATGGGCCCCGAGCCATAGCACAGCAGGGAGGGTGTTTGCCTTGCACGTGACCAACCTGGGTTCTATCCCCGGCACCTCATACGGTCCCCTGAGCACCTCCAGGAGTAATTCCCGAGTGGAAAGCCAGGAGTAAGCCCTGGGCATTGCCGGGTGTGACCCCCCCAAAAAACCAAAAACAAACAGAATTTCTGCTATGGCCACATCCTCCACCCAAAATCAACACTCCATAGAGCCATTCTGTGGCTCGTTGGTGGAAGGACATATTTTGTATTTACCTGAAGAAGATGCCCCTGTGAGGGTACACAGTGTTGCTTTTTTTTGGTGTTACACCCATTGATGCTCAGGCTGACTCCTGGCTCTGCGCTCAGGAATTATTCCTGGCAGTGCTCAGGGGACCCTATGGGAGGCCGGGGATTCAACCCAGATTGAACCCGTGTGCAAGGCCAATGCCCTCCCCGCTGTACTATCACTGCGGCCCCGAGGGTCATTCATAACTATGTGCATTAACGATCTTCCCAAAGCACCCCAGTTCCTTTGATGGCGGTTCCCTCACCCCAATGTTTGGGGGTACCGAGCTGAATCTTGCCTCTGTCCCCCTTCTCTACAGAGAACAGGGAAGCACAAACCTTGGGACATTGCTAATGCATGGGAACCCCAGAAATTCTAGTAGCCAGGGAGAAACGGGGTACCCTCAGAAATGTGGGCTGGAGTGATAGTACAGCACGTAGGGCACGTGCCTTGCCTGTGGCCCACCCAGGTTTGATCTCTGGCACCCCATAGGGTCCCTCAAGCCCTGCCAGGAGTGACCCCTGAGCACAGAGCCAGGAGTCAGCCCTGAGCACTGCCGGGTATGACCCAAAAACCCAAATAAATAAATAAATAAGAGTAAAAAGTAGATCTGTCCTTTTTTCAGGAGAAAACAGACCGTGCCCACTGTGCAGGTATCTGGGATTGAGCCAGATTTGGCTGCGAGCAAGGCAAGCAGCTCCCACACTGGGCATTTAAAAAAAATTTGGGGCTGCACCTGGTGGTCCCTACTCCTGGCTCCGCTCATTAATTACCCCCGGCGTGGCTTGGGGGGACCCTACTTAGCCTGAGGGAAAGAACCAGGGTCAGGACTAGAGCGATAGCACGCAGGGAGGGTGTCTGCCTTTCACGCAGCCGACCCGGGTTCAATTCCCAGCATCCCATATGGTCCCCTGAGCACCGCCAGGGGTTATTCCTGAGTGCAGAGCCAGGAGTAATCCCTGTGCACTGTTGGGTGTGACCCAAAAAGAAAAAAAAATAAATAAAAGAATGGGGTCCCCAAGCAAGCGCCCATCACACTGTCCTATCTCTGTGGCCCATCATTGCTGATACTTGGCCCCAGGGTCTGGTGGGCTCTGGGGTGACTAACCAGCCTGAGCACCTTTCTAGAGTCCACAATTTCCAAAAGTAGGCTGGGCAGGACTGTCTGCGCTGCTTGATAGAGAAAGGAAGACCCCAGGCCACACGCACCCAGTGGGCGAGAGTCTTCAAAGGCCCCAGGACTAAATACGTGTAATTTTTCAGGTGTTCGGGTTCTCCCAAGTGGTGGGGTGATGCCAGCTCCCCACCGTGATATTCTATGCCACTGGGTCCATGCAAGTGTCCAAGGAATACTCTGGCCACCCCAACACTCCAGGATCCCCCTGTGGGGCTCAGGAGACCATGCAGTGCTGGGAATCAAACCCTGGTAAGGTGTATGCTAGGCACGAGCCCTAACCACTGGTCTACCTCTCTGGCCCCTATGCTCTCTCTCTTTGCCAAGATGATTCAGCTCTCAAAGGGACCCACTTAGTGCTCATCTCTATGACACAGACCAGGGTGGACCAGCCATTACCTGGGTTGGACAAGTTCACAGTCTCCATTGTGGAAAGCTCCGGGAGGAGCCGGGGTCTCGGGCTGGCAGTGTGCTCTGGTGTTCTCTCTGTCGTGCTGGCCGCAGGGGACACCGACCTGGTTGTCACAGGTTCTGTGAACAAGAAACATCCTGAGCGAGGGCTCCCCTGAGCCTCCTCCCAGGTGACCAACCAGCCACCAAGAAATCACTGAGGACAGGGGCTGGAGTGACAGTTCAGCAGGGGAGGCATTTGTCTGGCACGCAGCCGACCCAGGTTCGATTCCCAGCATTCCAATGGGTCCCCCGAGTAATTCCTGAGTGCAGAGCCAGGAGTCACCCCTGAGCATCGCCGGGTGTGACCCAAAAAGGTAACTTGGGAGCTGATTGACTCCAATAATATTTACTCCTGGGCATATGCTTTCTCAACTCAGTTGCCCTTAGTTCCTAGTACCCCCAAAGCAGGGTCCTGACGAGGGACGGATTGGACCTAGGGCAAGCTGTGAGCTACCCTGGCATTGAAATGGGCCAGGCCAAAGCACCACAATACTCAACTGTAAGTTGAGAGCGTGGTCATAGACAAATGCTGTCATGATCCAAAAGTAACGACGAGACTAGGACCCTGCTGGGGCTAGGAAGACTAACCTGGCCTGAGGACTGTGGTCTGGAATAGATAGTGAATGTCCTCAGGAAGAACCAAAATTTAAGTCTGATATATCTCTTACTGTGCTCATACAGAATGACATTGCTAGAAATATTAGAAGTAAATTCACTATAACCATTTAATCGGATTACTAGCTGAGGAAGGAAGAAAGGGACACACCCTGACACACCCTTGTTTGGACCCCACCCTTGAGCGGTGGGGTCTCCTAGTAATCTCATCAAAATCCTTAGATGAGATTTTGTTCATCTCCTCAAGAAATGGTCTTACCCTTCTTTGCTGATTTGTTAATGTTCAACCCACCTTTGTGTCACCACCCTATGTAATTTGCTATCTAAACTAAGACTGTGAGGGCACTGAGGGGAGACAGAAGAGACAGAAGAAGACAGAAGAGACAGAGAAGGAGACACACGAGAGGACATGGGGGAAGAACAGAGAAGACACAGAAGCAGAGACAGAGGTCAGAAGAGACCAGAGGAGAGACCATACAGAGGCAGAGACAGAGAGACAGAGAGACAGACAGAAGAGAGCACAGCGGCACACACAGAAGCAGAGCACAAGGAGGAGCCGTCCCAATCCTCTGGTCCATACACAGTGGCTCTCGCGAGCGGTGCGAGAGAGCTGCCCCGAGTGCCCCCGGACCACAGAACAGAACACACATCATTGCGTCTCCCCCTCCCCCGCGCACCGCCGCCCTTGTGATTTTTTACCTGTGAAAATACAAGCATACTTTTCCTCCTACGAGGAGTTTCCCCAATACATTCAATACATTGTTTTTGTTTTAACATGCCATATACCCACTGAATATGGAGAGGTGGTGGGCTTACAGCCGCAGAGTTCCCATAAAATCAAACTGCTTTCTCTAAGAGGAGGCCTAAAGTGCCTTGCAGAATTGGTCCCTTTACACCAGAATTTAATCTATAGGGACATTGGCCAGGGGTAATGTAATCATATGATATGATATGATATGATATGAGTAATCATATCAGGGCAGGAAATATCCAAAGCTGCGCTTCCTGCCGTCACTGGCTGCGTGGTTGCACTCAGAGCCTGAGAGTTTCTTCAGTACTGAGTGAGGCCCCTGGAGGGGCTCTCAGGGGAGGGCATGCAGTGAGTTCAGTTGGGGGCGGGGGGCGGGCAACAGAGAAACATCTCCAGGCTTGGGCTGAGAGATAAGAGCGGGGAGGGCTCTTGCTTTACACACAGCCACTGGGATTCGACCCCCGAATCCCACAGTGTTCCGTGAGCACACGAGTGATTCTTGAGTGCAGTCGGGAGTCGGCCCTGAGCATCTCCAGATGCTTCAGTCCTGCACCCTCCCCACAACTCTGGGGGAGGGGAGTGGACTTTGAGGGTTCAAACCCCAGGACAATGAGTTCATCCGTCATGCCTAAGGAAATCTCCAGAATTTTTAAAAAAAGAGAAAAAGGAGGTGGGGCCGGAGACACAGCACAGCAAGGAGGGCGCTTGCTTTGCATGCAGCTGACCCGGGTTCGATCCTCGACACCCCATGGGGCCCCCTACCACCTGAGCGCAGAGTCAGGAATAAGCTCTACCCACTGTTATCGCTCTAGCCTGGCACCCAGTGCAGAGAGGTGGGTGTCACTCTGGGCCTGAGGAGGGAATGTGGGACCCTCAGGTCTCACAGGGCTCAGAGCGCAGGGCCCAGCTTGCCCCCGTGTTTCCAGCCGGGGGTCCAGGGCTGACACTCACCTGGCAGGCAGCTCCTTCTGTCGGTGCCCAGCACCAGGCCGTCAGGACAGGCGCAGGTGAACTTGGGGGAGTGGGTGCTGATCTGTGGGGCCGGAAGACACAGGTACTGGCAGCCACCGTTCTGGAGAGTCGTCCTCTCGCACCAGTTCACCCCTGCAGTGGAAGAGTGTATGGGTGAGAGGGGGAGACAGGGTAAGGACAAAGTTGGAAAGTTCTAGAAAATTCCAGAAACTTCTAGGGCAACCCAGCGGGATGGGCTTTGCAGCCGCGCCATCTTTACCCATGGGCTGGGTCAGGTTGTGGAAAAGGACAATATCCTCTGGGGACAGCAGGTTTTTGGCCACCAAGTGGATGTCAGCACCCGTGAGGCGGTTGGCGCTGAAGATGGCTTCGTTGATGATGTCCGTCCAGAACACTTTATCCTGCGGGACACGAGGAAGAGAAGACAGAGGCTCGGTTTGGGAGGCACAATCCGAGGTGGAAGCATCATTTCTTTGGTTAAAAGAGAAAAGTTTTTTGGGGGGCTTCACAGAGAGGAGAGAGCAAGAGATGGGGAAGAAAGAGAGAGGACAGAGAGAGCAGAGGGAGAGAGGAGGGAGAGAGCAGGAAAGTAGCTGCCACAGAGGTGAGCAGGAGCGGGAGGTGGGAGGGACACTGGGGACAGGACATTGGTGGCGGTAAATGTACCCTGGTGAAGGAACGCATGTTGGAGCATTATATGGCTGAACCCCAATCAGGAACAGCCTTGTAACTGTGTGTCTCACTGTGATTCAATTAAAAAATTAAAAAAAAATTCCTGAGCATCGTGGAGTGTGACCCCAAAACTGGAGCGATAGCACAGCGGGTAGGGCGTTTGCCTTGCATGCGGCTGACCCAGGTTCGATTCCCAGCATCCCATATGGTCCCCTGAGCACCATCAGGAGTAATTCCTGAATGCATGAGCCAGGAGTAATCCCTGAGCATCGCCGGGTGTGACCCCCCCCCCAAAAAAAAAGTTTCACCATTGGGCAACCACCTCCAACCCAAATTGAGACCCCCTCACCCTCTGCAAACTCTTCCGACACCCCCAAATGTGCAAAGCTTGGAGCAAGAATCCCTGGGTCCGTCCTCAGCCCTTTGGGGAGAAGCCCCGGGGTGCACCCTCTGTCAGCCCCGCGCCCCACCTCATAGATGGCCAGCGAGAAGGGGTGCGCCAGCTTGGCCTCATCCTCCAGCACCGTCTTCCGGTTCCCTCCGTTGACATCGATACTGGAGATGGAGTGCAGCTTGGAATCCACCCAGTACAGGCGGCCGCCAGAAAGATCTAGAACCCACATGGAACAATGAAATATCAGGGACGGGGAGTGGGGGATTTCAGGTGCTTGGCTTTGCACCCAGTTCAATCCCCAGCACCCCACAAGGTCCCTCGAGCACTGCCAGGAGTAACTCCTGAGCATGGAGCAGGGAGTCAGCCCCGAGCATCACCAGGTGTGGTCCCCTGAGGAAAAAACAAACAAAGCCCAAATATCATTTGTTTTTGCTTTGGGTCACACTTGGCAGTTACTTCAGGGGTTACTTCCGGCTTTGCACTCAGGGGTCACTCTTGGTGGGGCTGGGGTAGGGGGGCCTATGGGGTGCCAGGGACTGAACTGAGGTCGGATGCTTGCAAGGCAAATGCCCTGCACACTATGCAATCATCCAGCCCCGACACGACATATCATTTGAATTAAAAATAGTAAATGAAAACCCCCAGGGCCGGAGTGAAAGTCCAGTGGGGAGGCCGTTTGCCTTGCATGTGGCTGACCCAGGTTCTTTCCCGGCACCCCATAGGGTCCCTTGAGCACCACCAGGAGTAATTCCTGAGTGCAGAGCCAGGAGTCACCTCTGAGCATCGCCGGGTGTGACCCTTGCCCTCCCCAAAAAGAACCAAAAAGAAAACAAATCCCAGGGGGTCCTGTCTGGTCTGTTAGGGGTGCCCCTGCCCTCTCCCCCTTCTCCACACCACCCCGTCACAGTCACAGTCCCAGCACTTACCCAGCGTGATGCCATTGGGCCACTGAATGTTGTCCGTCACCAGCGAGTAAATGTCCACTCCATTCAGACCCCCCTTCTTGATCTTGGCTGGGGTCCCCCAGTCCGTCCAATACATGAAGCTGGTGGGGGCGGGACACAGAGAGGGGGTAAGTGCCACAGCATTGTTGGGGAGCAACCGGGACGCTCTGCTGGGGATCAGACGCTTTTGTTTCCTCAAAGGCATCAGGGCTGCAACTGGGATTCCCAGGGTCCCTAAGGACCTTTGCAGTCTCTCTCTTGTTTTAGAGGGCCACCCCCAGTGGTGCTCAGGGCTGACTCCTGGCTCTGTGCTCAGGGATTGCTCCAGGCAGTGCTCAGGGGACCCTACGGGGTGCGGGAGATTGAATCCATGTCGGACACATGCAGGGCAAACGCCCTCCCTGCTGGACTACAGCTCCGGCCCCACTTCACATCTTTCCAACAAGGAGGACTCTTGAGGATTCAAAGGACGCTCAGGGCTGCCTTGCATGGCGGAGGTGGGTTCAGCCCAACACCTCACAGGGGCCTGAGTGCTGGGACAGCGGGGAAGGCGCTGGCCTTGCACGCACCCGACCTGGCTTCAATTCCCGGCACCTCAGAGGGTCCTGGCACCACCAGGAGTAATTCCTGAATGCAGAGCCACGAGTCACCCCTGAGCACTGCTGGGTGTGGACCCCAAACAAAAAACAAAAGAAAAATCCATACCTCCTGGCCCCCCGAGCCCAGAGCTGGGAGGGGCAGTGGCCTAACACCCCAGAAGGGCCTGAAACCCGACCTCTCGCACCCCACCCCACCCCCAGCTAAAGAACAACAGGAAGAGCTTGAGAGTCAAAGGTAGCTCGGCAGGTGCCAGGCTCTGAGTTTGACCCCCTGGCTCTGCACTCAGGATCACTCCTGGAGGGGCTCCGAGGACCCTGCAGGGCGCAGGGGATTGAACCCAGGTCGCTTGTGTGCAAGGCAAACACCCTATGCACTCTGCAATCGTTTCAGCGCCTATACCAAGCATCATTTAAATTAAAAATACTAAATGGAAACCGCTGGGGCCTGATAGGACAGTGGGGAGGGCGCTTGCCTTGCATGTGACCAACCCGGGCTCGATGCTCGGCACCGAGCACCACCAGCAGTACTCCCAGAGTGCAGAGCCCAGCACCCACAGTCACCCCGGCAGCACCAGGAGTGGGGACACCCCCAACTGAGTCTGGGACTGTCTCTGTCCTCTGCAATGTCCCACGATGAGAACATCTGAGGAGGCATCAGGGGCCTGAGCTCAGCTTTGGGGACAGGAGCTCTGGGGTCTATCCTCAGCACTGCAGGGTCCCCCATGTCCCCCTGGACCAATAAGCTGGGAGTAGGCCCTGAGCCCCAAACACCGTCTCGCACGGGATCCTGTGCCCCCAGATCTGTCCCTTGGAGCCTTGGCCCCCACGTCAAGAACCCAGTGCCCTCTAGGCACCAGCGGGCCCGCCCGCACCCCGGGTTATGAAATCCCACACGTGGCCGGCGAGGTGGGGGCTGAGAGGTACAGAGTCCACGGAGCCATCTGCCAGGGGACACGGCCCGTCCCTGCAGACCCCTGGGCTGCTGAGTAAGCAGGGATGAGGGCAAGCAGACACCCATGAGGACAGGGGGTGGTTGCGCCCAGGGCCGGCGACCTTGCGGCCACCACAGTGGCCTAGTGCTGACCGGGTAGCCCAGTGCCCTCCTGGCCTGGTCCACAGGGCCATCAAACCTCCAAAACCCAAGGGTGATTCTCGCTCCTCTGTGGTTCTCAGAGCCACGGGTTTATATATATATATAAAATGCATTTCCTTAATGCCAACGATGTTCAGGGGTTTCTCCTGGCTCTGCACTCAGGAATTACTCTTGGCTGGTGCTCAGGGGACCATATGGGATGCCAAGGATTGAACCCAGGTCAGACGCGCACAAGGCAAACGCCCTACCTGCTGTACTATCGCTCCAGTCCCAAGAGCCACGGGTTTCTGGGGCGGGTGGGAACAGACAGATCATCAGGGATGCTGGCGGGTTACTCCCAGCTTGGTGTTCAGTGCTCACACCTCGAGGGACGGGGGTTCAAACCAGGTTCAGCCGCTTGCAAGCTGTCTTGGAAGATCATCTCTTCAGGCCCCCAGCGGCTGATTCAATGTCAAGGACCCATGGAGGGCCACGGAGGGCTAGAGCAAAGCACAGCGGGGAGGGAGCTCACCCGACACATAGCTGACTAGGATTCGACCTCCAGCAACCCCTAATGTCCCCTGGGCACAGCCAGGAGTGGTCCCTGAGCACAGAGTCAGGAGTCAGCCCTGAGCAGCACCGGGTGTGGCCCCCAAACCAAGAGGACTCTACCCTGCAGTGCCCCTGGGTCTTGCGTCCCGCCCCTCTCTCTGATGTACAGCCTTGGACCCCTTCCCAGCTTGAGCCAGGACCCACCCGTGGACGGGATCCACCACGATGGCCCGCGGTCGGGAGCCTTTCTCGGCAAACAGTGTCTTCCTCTTGGTGCCGCCGGTGTCGGCCACGGACACGGTTCCGGGCCCGGAGTCGGTCCAGTAGAGGTTCCCGTGGATCCAGTCCACCGCCAGCCCGTCGGGTGCCTGCAGGTTGTCGCCAATGACCGTGCGGTGCGGGGAGGAGCCGGGGACGCCGCTGATCTGGGTGCTGGGAGGAGGGCGGGGGGTGGCAGCGTCAGGGCTGGGGACTCCCACCCCCAGCCCCTGCCCCCCTCCTCCCGCCGGGCCCCACCTGTAGATCTTCTTCTGTGATAGATCGGACCAGTAGACGAGGTTGGCGGCCACGTCGGCATCTAGCGCCACCACGTTCTTCAGGTTGGGGATGAGACTCGAGTACTCCTGCCGGCCCACGGCCATCTTCCGCACCTCGTGGCGGTTGGTGAAAAAGAGGTAGGCGATGGCACCTGGGGGAGCAGGAGGGAGTTAGTGGGGCTGGGAGCCCCCCAGAGCCGGGGGACCCCCAGACCTGGGCTGTGATGTTTTTTCTTTGTTTTGAGACCACACCCGGCAGAGCTCAGGGCTCTGTGCTCAGGGATCACTCCTGGCGGTGCTCGGGGACCCTATGGGGTGCCAGGGATGGAACCAGGGTCGGTCATGTGCAAGGCAGAGACCCTCCCCGCTATCCTATCACTCTGGCCCACCTGTTATTCTCATTCAGGTCGATCCTCTAGCTCTGAATATTATGTTTCAATCACTGTCTCACCTCTTCTATTTTTTTTTTTTAGATTTTTGGGTCTATTTTTTTTTAGATTTTTAAAAAAATTTTTATTTCTTTATTTATTTTTTGATTTTTGGGTCACACCTGGCGATGCACAGGGATTACTCCTGGCTCTACACTCAGGAATCACCCCTGGCGGTGCTCAGGGGACCATATGGGATGCTGGGAATCGAACCCGGGTCGGCCGCATGCAAGGCAAACGCCCTACCCTCTATGCTATTGCTCCAGCCCCAGATTTCTTTTTTTTTTAGATTTTTTTTCAGATTTTTTTTTTTTTAAGATTTTTGGGTCTATTTTTCTTTTAAAGATTTTTTTGTTTTAGGTTTTTTTTTAGATTTTTGGTTGTTTTTTAGATTTTTTTTTTTTTAGATTTTGGCAATGCGCATGGGTCACTCCTGGCTCTTTACTCAGGAATTACTCTTGGAGGTGCTCGGAGGACCATATGGGATGCTGGGGATCTAACCCGGATCAACTGCATGTAAGGCAAACGTCCTACCTACTGTGCTATTGCTTCAGTCCTGCTTCTTTTTTTTTTTAATTTTATTTTCCATAGAATTACTCACAGTCATTGATTACATTCAATATTTGCTGGCCCACCTCCTAAGTGAGAATGTAGTCATCTATATATATATATATATATTTTTTTTTTTTTTGAGCACCAAAGTACTGAGGTATGTTCCTGGCTCTGTGCGTGGGGGTTCGCCTGCGGTGGTGTCGGGGTGGCACCGATGAAACCAGATGCCTCAATCCCTGGACCATGTGTCAGAACCCAACCACGTCCAACACCCGCCGTCCGCCTCAGCACGGGAAAGGGCAGGAGGGGTTAGTGACAGGTGGGAAGGCAGGCCACGCGCTTTGCTTTTCCTACAAAGTTTTCTCAAATGAATCCTCTCTGGCCACCACGGCCCCCAAGACAGGGGCTGTGATGAACCCCCTTCCTTAGCCAGGGTGACTACAGCTCAGAGAGGTCGCGTGGCTTGCCCAAGGTCACACAGGAGGCTGAGCTGGGAATGGATGCCAAGTCGGCCAACTCTGTCGGGAGAGCGACACCACATCCAGAAGGTGACGCCTCTTTGACTGGCCGGGTTCTCAGCACCAGAACTGGGCTGAGGCAGGAGATGTCCTTTGCCCCCTGATTAACCAGCAGCTGGACCCAGCAGGGCAGCCCAATTCTCGGTTGACACAATTATCTGGGCTGGAGCGATAGATAGTCCAGCGTGGGGGACATTTGCCTCGCATGTAGTTGATCCAGGTGGCTGGTCCCCAGCATCCCATAGGGTTCCCTGAGCACTGCCAGGAGTAATTCCTGAGTGCAGAGCCAGAGTGACCCCTGAGTATCGCCGGGTGTGACCCAAAAAGCCAAAAAAAGGGCTGTCTGTCCCCAAGTCATTTCATCGGAAGTGAGGTTCAGATGACGAAAGCCCCACGGCTGTGTCCCAGCCTGCCCACACCCCACTCACTGGTGGCCTTGCAGGCGCCGGTTTGGGGGTCCATCTGGAAGCCGTCCGTGCACTCGCACTTGAAGCTGCCCTCCAGGTTCACACAGAGCTGGCTGCAGACATCCTGCTCCTGACACTCGTCAATATCTGCCAATGGGGGCCACACAGAGAGCTCAGCGGTTAGAACCCTAGTTTTGTACCCGCCCAACACAGGATCGTTCCCGGTACTGCACAGGGTCCCTGGAGCCCTGTCAGGAGTGATCCCCGAGCTCAGAGCCTTCAGTACAGCTGGCTGTGGCCCCCCAAAATAATACACAGCTGCCAGTGGATTGATTCTGGGGAAGGGGCCAAGCTGCGCTCTCCCTGCCAAACTGTCTTGAATCTCTAGATGCTTCTTAAGGTGATTTTTATTTGGGGGGAATCTCAGCACAGTGCTCAGGGAACCCTGCAGGGTTGAGGGTTAGACCCGGGGCTTGCCCATGCAGAAACTGCACCCAGCCCTTTGATTTTTTTTATTTTGGGTTTTTTTGTTGTTTTTGTTATACCTGACGTTGCTCAGGGCTTACCCCTGGTGGGCGTGGGTGGGGGGCATCATATGGGCTGCTGAGAATCAAACCTGGGAGGGCCTTTCCTCCTGTCCAACTGCTCTGGCCCATGTACCCAGCCCTTTGATCTATCTCCCTGGACCCCCCCATTATGAATCCAGCACGCCCCCAATGAATCATGGACACCTCACTGAATCTTCTCTCCTCCAACTGCGAAGGCCGAGCAGAGCAGAGGCGGGCTGGGGTGTGGGGAGCGACACCCCGCACTCACCTTCACACCTGTGCCCGTCTGCCAGCCGGAAGCCCAGGGGACACAGACACTCGAAGCCGATCTTGAGGTCTTGGCAGATGTGGGAGCAGCCGCCATTGTTGTCAGCACACTCGTTGGTCTCTGGGGGTGGGGTGGGGGGTATGGTTCTCACTCGGGCCTCCTGGCCCCCTTCTCTGCACCCCTGGAGCCCCCAGTTCTATCGCCAGCACTGCTGGGAGTGAGCCCCAAGCATGGAGCCCGGAGTAGAGCTCACGCATCCCTGAGCAGGGCCCCAAAAAACAGCCAAAAAGGAATCGGTTAAGGAAGGGCTGGGGTAGGACTGGAGCAATAGCACAGCGGGTAGGGCTTTGCATGCAGCTGACCCGGGTTCGATTCTCAGTAATTCCTGAGTGCAGAGTCAGGAGTAACCCCTGTACATCGCCGGGTGTGACCCGAAGAGAAAGGGCCAGGGCCAGATGCAGTGCCGGTGTATGGACCAGAATATAAGAGCCTCGGAGCCCGAAGGAAGAGTACCCAGGATACAGAGTAGCTACATGGTCACGAGGCAAAGCTCTGGGCACCCCACGTGCGATTTAACCATCCTGGCCACCCCCACCCACCCCTGCCAAGCCCCTGGGAACTCACTGCATTCCTTGAGGGGTTCGTCCGACCAGTCCTGGCAGTTCCTGACTGTATCGCACACTTTGTCCATGGAGATGCACTCGCCACTGTGGCACTGGAATTTGTGCGGTCCCTCACAGAGGGTCACTGGGAGCAGGAGGGGAAGGTCAGTGTCCTGAGTTCACCAGCCCGCATGGACGCAGAAGCCTCACCAGATGCGCTGGGCGCCTCAGAGCCCTGCAGTGCTGGGATTGAACCCTGGGCCCGCACGCTCAGGATCAGTTACATTGGGCCGGAGCAACGGCACGGCAGGGAGGGTGCCTGCCTTGTACGTGGCTGAGCTGGGTCAATGCCTGGACCCCCACAGGGTCCCCTGAGCCCCGCCAGGACTGAGTCCTGAGCGCTAGTGGTAGTGACCCTCTCCCCCCCAACCCCCCGCCACTGGGGCCCCGGAGCCCCAACACGCACTGACCGTTGATGCAGCCACGCTCGTCACCGCCGTCCTTACAGTCCACTTCCCCGTTGCACTGGCTGCTGCCGTGAATGCAGCTGCCGTCCGAGCATTGGAACTCGTCCGGGCGACACGTGGTGATGGCTGCAGGGGGTGGCACCAGACAGGTCCCATCAGGAGAGGCCAGAGTGGGAGAACCCCCAGTTTTCTGGCTTTGGCTTCTGAGCCTCACAGGGCGGTGTCAGGATCAAACCTGGGGCTGCTGCGTGCAAGGCCGGAGCTCGGCCCTGGGATCCTTCTCAGGTCTCGACTTCCCCCTTCACACCCCACGCAGGCGGGGGCGGGAGCGGGGTGGGTATCAGGGATAATGGGAGCTGGGGACAGCAGTGCAGATGCTAAGGGGCCCAGTGCAGTGTCATGGATGGCATGGGGTCGTCCGCCTGCAGGGCAAATGCCTTAAGCCCCAGACTCTGTCTCAGGCCCCTCATATAAAAAGTTTAGGGGGAGGGGCCAGAGCAAAAGCACAGCGGGTAGGGCGTTTGCCTTGCACACGGCCAACCCAGGTTCGATCCCCGGCATCCCATATGGTCCCCCAAGCACTGCCAGGAGTAATTCCTGAGTGCGAGTGCAAAGCCAGGAGTAACCCTTGAGCATTGCTGGGTGTGACCCAAAAAGCAAAAAAAAAAAAAAAAAAAAAAAAAAGTTTGCGGGGAGCACACCCAGCAGTTCTAAGGGTTTACTCCTGGCTTTGCACTTAAGGATCACTCCTGGTGGGCTTGGGGAACCCTCTGATGTTCGAGGGATCAAACCTGGGCCAGCTGTGTGCAAGGCCAGAGCCTTATCTGCTGTACAATTGCCCTAGCCCCAAAGAGAAATTTAAAAAAAAATTGTTTTTAGGTTTGGTTTTGGATCCCACACAACAGTGTTCAGGGCTGACTCTTGACTCTGTGCTCAGGAATAACTCCTGATGGGCTCAGTCAGGGACTATCTTTTATAATTTTTAAAAGATTTATGGATGTCATAGAGCAAAATGAAAAGAAGTTGGGGTTCAGTGCCCCAGGACGATGCTCAAAGGGCTGGTGGCAGGCTCCTGCACACAGGACTTCTGAGAGGGACCCCCAAAACCACACGGTCTCCCCAAGCACGGAGCACCACCGAGCAGGGGCTGCCTGAGTCATCCTGCCCCCACAGAAAACAAAATAGGGGGCTGGAGTGATAGCACTGCAGGTAGGGCATTTGCCTTGCACACGGCTGACCCGGGTTTGATTCCCAGCATTCCACAGGGTCCCCCAAGCACCGCCAGGAGTAATTCCTTATTGCATGAGCCAGGAGTAACCCCTTGAGTATTGCCGGTTGTTATTGCCGGTTGTGACCCCAAAAAGCAAAAAAAAAAAAAAAAGGATCTGGGGTCCCATTGTTCATCGATTTGCTTGAGCGGGCACCAGTAACGTCTCCATTGTGAGACTTGTTACTGTTCTTGGCATATCGAATATGTCACGGGGAGCTTGCCAGGCTCTGCCGTGCGGCGAGATACTCTCGGTAGCTTGCCGGGCTCTCCGAGAGGGACAGAGGAATCAAACCCGGGTCGGCCACGTGTAAGGCAAATGCCCTACCCGCTGTGCTATCATAAATGTTACATTTCCCTCAACTTTTTTGCACCTTTCACTCATGTATTTTTATTATTTTTTAATTGATTTGTTTTTTAATTGATTTGTTTTGTCAGAAAGCACAGTGGGTAGGAAGCTTGCCTCGAAGGCTCCTGACCCTGGTTGGATTGCCGGCACACCAACAGCTTCTCCTGAGAACCATTGGGAATAATTCTTGAGCACAGAGCCAGGAGCAAGCCCTGAGCATTGTTGGGTGTGGCACAAAAATTTGAAGAAGAAACAAAAAACTATTAGTTTTGGGGGACAGAAATATAGTACAGCCTGTAGGGCGCTTGCACTGCACACGGGTTGGATCTCTGGCATCCCATAGGGTCCCGGGAGCACTTCCAGGAGTCATCCCTGAGCACTGTGGGGTTTGCCACAACTCCCCACCAAGCAAACAAAGGATCCCTCCCAGGCCCCCTCACCGCAGTCGTCCTCGTCTGACTTGTCCTTGCAGTCGGCGCTGCCGTCGCAGCGCCAGCTGGCGTGGATACACTCGCCGCTGCGGCAGTGGAACTCGTGCACAGAGCAGTGGCGCTGGGCGCGGCGCTCGGCCAGGGGGTCGCGGCCCCCGCAGCGCTGCGGCCACTCATCCGACTCGTCGCCACAGTCCGGGTCGCCGTCGCATGCCCACAGCTGCGGGATGCACATGCCGCTGTTGCAGCGGAAGTGACCTGGTTCGCACGTGGTCACCGGGCAGTCTGCTTCGTCCGAGCCGTCCTGGCAGTCGGAGTCCGAGTCGCAGACGAACTCGGGGGCCACGCACTGGCCATCTCCGCAGCGGAACTCCTGCGGCGAGCACGTCTTGGGGGCTAGAGGGCAAGCGGGAGAGAGCAGGAGACCCTGCATCAGGCCACGCTGCAGAGGTGGACAGCCGAGGCGCCCAGCGTGGGGTCCATTGCAGAGTGCTCATCTGCGTCTGCTGGGCCCAGCACGCACACCATCGAAGGGGATATATTTTATTACTGGGGATATATTTTATTATTACTATTATGCCACGGCCATGCTCAAGGCCACTCTCCGCACATTTGAACGAGCCTCACGCATGAAGGAACCGGCAGAGGAACCACGTGTGTGGGACCCAGGGCCAAGATCTCCAAGGCTGCTCATATCGGGACTGGGCCTCTTCCACCCAGATTCCCCATTTTCCAGTAGCTAGACAGTCACACCCACAAACTGCCCCTGGCGCCATGTAATCCCATCAATGGCCAACATCCAGAGACTATATAACCAAGCTCCTGAAAGCGCACGACATCTAATAGCCTAGTTCTCCCTCTTGGAGAACCTGACAAGCTATCGAGAGTTTATTACCCGCACAGGAGAGCCTGGCAAGCTCCCCATGGGGTATTCATATTCCAAATACAGTAACAGATATATACATACCTCTCGGAGAGCCCAGCAAGCTACCGAGAGTATCCCACCCGCACGGGCAGAACCTGGCAAGCTACCTGTGGCATATTCGATATGCCAAAAACAGTAACAATAGGGGCTGGAGTGATAGCATAGCAGGTAGGGCGTTTGCCTTGCACTCGGCCGACCCGGGTTCAAATCCCAGCATCCCATATGGACCCCTGAGCACCGCCAGGAGTAATTCCTGAGTGCAGAGCCAGGAGTAACCCCTGTGCATCGCCAGGTGTGACCCAAACCCCCCCCCCAAAAAAAAAAAACCAGTAACAATAGGTCTCATTCCCTTGACCCTGAAAGAGCCTCCAGTCCTTGGGAAAGATGAGTAAGGAGAGGCTGCTAAAATCTCAGGGCTGAAAGGAATAGAGACATTACTGGTGCCTGCTCGAATAAATTGACGAACAACAGGATGACATTGTTCGTCATTATTCCACAGTGATTATTCCACAGTGCCCAAGACAGGGCAGATAACAAGGTACTGGCAGGCTTCTGGGGTTCACTTCTGCACCCCATAGGGTCCCCGACTCTGCCAGGAGTGATCCCTGAGCACCAACAGGTGTGGTAAACAAACAAGAAAACTTATTTATTTATTTATTTATAGGTGGGGAGGGAGGGGGCCACCCCCAGAGATGCTCTGGGGTTACTCCTGGCTCTGGGCTCAGGAATCACTCCTGGTGGTGCTCCTCGGACCTTATGGGAGGCAGTTATCGAACCCAGGTCAACTGCATGCAAGGCAAGTGCCCTCCCTGCTGGTTCTGGCACCAGCAAAATTATTAGAAGCCCAGAGAGATGAGACAGTCGGGAGGGCGTTTGCCTTGCACGCAGCCAACCTGGGTTCGATTCCTCTGTCCCTCTCAGAGAGCCTGGCAAGCTACCGAGAGTATCCTGCCTGCACAGCAGAGCCTGGCAAGCTCCTCGTGGCATATTTGATATGCCAAAAACAGTAACAAGTCTCAGAATGGAGACATTACTGGTGCCCACTCGAGCAAATCGATGAACAATGGGACGACAGTGCTATAGTGCAATGATATACTCTGTCATATATAATAATAATAATAATAATAATAATAGCAATAATAATAATAATGAGAGGCTGTCCCCCATTAACAGAGAACCCAGCCTTTTAATGAGGTGACCACAGTAGTGGACAGGAGGGAGGGGGAACCCAAGGGGTAGCACTTTTTTTTTTTTTTTTTTTTGCTCAGGGGTTACTCCCGGCTCTGCACTCAGGAATCACTCCTGGCGGTGCTCAGGGGACCATATGGGATGCTGGGAATTGAACCCGGGTCGGCCACATGCAAGGCAAACGCCCTCCCCGCTGTGCTATTGCTCCAGCCCCGGGGGTAACACTTTTGTTACCCAGTCAAGGTGGGACTTAAGGCAGGGCTGGGGAGGGTCACAAGGCCATCTGCAGTGCGGCCCCCTAAGAGATGAAGCCATGGGCAGAGCGGCCGGTCACCCCATGGGAGAAACTCGACACTGGTGGGGGTCCCTGCGCAACCTATGTGGCTAGCAGGATGGTCACTCACCGCAGCCATCCTCATCCGAGCCGTTCTTGCAGTCCTGCTGGCCGTCACACCTCCAGGACTGCGGGATGCAGCGACTGACCTGTCCACCGCAGCTGAAGTCCCCCGGGCTGCAGGTGATGGACACTGCGCGAGAGAGAGTCTGAGCCTCCCGACCCCGCCTCCCCCGCCCGCTAAGAAAAGTTTTTGCAGCACATGCGCGCTGATGCCTCCATCTCGTTCAGTTCAAAATGCCAAGGCTGGGTGTCAGAAGAGAGAGGACAGCGGAAAGGCGTTCGCCTGGCACACAGCTGATCTGGGTTCCATCCCCGGCACCCTCACAGGGTCCCCTGAGGCCCATCAGGAGTGATCCCTGAGTGCCCTCAGTGTTTGTGGCCCCCAAACAAACAAAAGCAAAATATAGAGAAATAGGACAGGGTCTGGAGTAATAAAGAAATAGAGAGAAACAGGACAGGGACTGGGGCAATAATACAGCAGCGGGGGGCATTTGCCTTGCACGCAGTCAACCTGGGTTCAAATCCCAGCATCCCTGGGGCTGGAGAGATAGCACAGCGGGTAGGGCGTTTGCCTTGCACGCGGCCGACCCGGGTTCAAATCCCAGCATCCCATATGGTCCCCTGAGCACGGCCAGGGGTAATTCCTGAGTGCAAAGCCAGGAGTAACCCCTGTGCATCGCCAGGTGTGACCCAAAAAGCAAAAAAAAAAAAAAAAAATCCCAGCATCCCATATGGTCCCCTGAGCACGGCCAGGGGTAATTCCTGAGTGCAGAGCCAGGAGTAACCCCTGTGCATCACCAGGTGTGACCCAAAAAAGCAAAAAAAAAAAAAAAGAAAATCAAAGATCCCAGGGGCCAGAGTGATAGTGCAGCGGGTAGGGTATTTGCCTTGCACACAGCCGACCCTAGTTTGATCCCTGGCATCCCATATGGTCCCCCGAGCATTGTCAGGAGTAATTCCTGAGCACAAAGCCAGGTGTAACCCCTGAGCATTGCTGGGTGTGACCCAAAAAGCTAAAAAAAAAAAAAAAGAAAATCAAAGACTCCATAAAATAGCCACTGTCAGTGGCATCTTCTTTCCCATTCTCCCGGTTCCAGAGTCACCATGTCCGTCATCCCTAGGCCAGCTCTCCCCCTGCCCGTGTCACCCGCTGCCCCCAGGGGAAGGACACTCACGACAGGTGTCTGTGGACTCATCGGAACCATCTGGGCATTCAGGGCTGCCATCACAAACCCACTTATAGGAGATGCATTTCCCGTCTCGGCACTGAAATTCCTTCCGCCCACACTTGGCTTCGGCTTGAGAGAAGAAAGAGGAAGATCAGCTCCAGAACAAGCAGCTCCTGGCACCCCTTCTGTCACCTGAGTCATCAACACTGCCCCCAAGGCAGCTGAGACCGGATACCGGTCCCAGGAAACTGACTCACACAAAGCTCGGAACAGACCTAGCACAGCAGAACCAGACTGTACAAAGGCAATGGGGCTCACCTAGCGTGCAGTGAGGACTGGGGCCCAGGTTCGAATCCCACCATCATACAGGGGGCTGGGGAAACGCCAGCAGTGATTCCTGAGCACAGAGCCTGGAGTGTCCCCAAATTTCATTTGTCTGTTTTTGGGCCACACCTGGAGATGTTCTGGTACTGCCACTAGCAATGACTCCTGGCGGAGCTCCGGGCACCCCACGGGACGCAGGGGATCGAACTCGGGTCAGGCACGTGCAAGGTAAACACCCACCCTGCTGTGTCATCGCTCCAGATCCCAGGCCTAAAAATCGACCTACAGGCCGTTCGTTGAGTTCAAAGGACAGGTGGAGATGAGCTGAAATGGCTGAGCGCATGCTTTGCGTGCAGGGGGCCGATTCCATCCCTGTCACTGCAGGATGTCCCCCCAAACAAACAAGGGCCAGAGAGGTCTCACAGCAGGGAAAGTGCTGGTTGACCCGGGTTTGATCCCTGACACCCCATTAGGGTCTCCAAAACCCCACCAGGAGTGAGAGCCGGGAGTAACCCTGAGCACTGCTGGGTGTGCTCCCCAAGCAAAACAAAATAAAACATAACCAAAAAACACACCAAACCATGACCACCACCAACAAAAAGCAGTTTCTAGGGTGTCAGGAAAAGCCTAAAGGACTGAAATGGGTGGATGGGGGTGGGGAAGTTGTGCTGGAGAGACTGTCCAGCAGGCAAAGCATTTGATTTGAACATGGTTGACCCAGGTTTAAACTCTGGCACTGCGGGGCTGGAGTGATAGCACAGTGGGTAGGGCGTTTGCCTTGCACGCGGCCGACCCGGGTTCGATTCCCAGCATCCCATATGGTCCCCTGAGCACCGCCAGGAGTAATTCCTGAGTGCAGAGCCAGGAGTAACCCCTGTGCATCGCCGGGTGTGACCCAAAAAGCAAAAATAAAATAAAATAAAATAAAAATAAACTCTGATACTGCATATAGGCCTGGTCCCCCAAGTCCCTCCAGAAGTCATCCTGAGCGCAGGGCCAGGAGCACTGTCAAGTATAGCCCAGAATCCAGAAAAAAACAACAGGGGGTGTTTAGTCAGTGCTCAGGATTTGAGAGATGAGAGTAAGGCTGTCTAAGTACAGCTTTATTTATTATTATTTAAATTTTTAATTATTATTTTATTTATTTTTATTATTCGTTTATTATTATTATTTATTTTTTTAAAATGTTATAAAGTAGTTGACAATACTTGATTACATTCAATATTCAAACAGCAGTCCCACCACCATTACACCTTCCCACCACCACATTTCGGATGTTTCCAATCTGAACCTCACTCCCTGCCCCAAAACAGACCTGGAATAATATATTTTGTATTGTTGGTTATAAAAAGCCGCTGAAAATGCTACCAAGAAGTATCCTTTGAGGAAAGAGTGTGAAGATTGTTGTATTTTATCCAGGGGCCATTACATTAAGCCTTTTTTTTTTTTTTTTTTGCTTTTTTGGTCACATCTGGCAATTCACAGGGGTTACTCCTGGCTCTGCACTCAGGAATCACCCCTGGCGGTGCTCAGGGGACCATATGGGATGCTGGGAATTGAACCCAGGTTGGCCTCGTGCAAGGCAAATGCCCTCCCCGCTGTGCTATCGCTCCAGCCTCCATTAAGCCTTTCTATAAGAGATCACTAAGGGTGTGTGTCTTTAGCCTCAGTTAATGTTTTGGTGTTGGGGGTCACATCTGGTAGTGCCTAGGGGCTCCACCCTGCTCAGTCAGTGCTCAGGGGACTGTGTGGTGCTAAGGGTGAGCCCGGGCCTCCTGCATACACTTGGACTGATGAGCAATGGCCAGCTCCTTCTGGCTCAATTTCAAAAGAAAAATGGGTGCTTGACTAGCCTGCAGCCCCAGCTGAGCAAGCCCTGAGCCCCGCCAGGGGTTATTTCTGAGTGCAAAGCACTACCAGGAAAGCTGTCGACCCGGGTTCGATCACCGGCATCCTATATGGTCTCCCGAGCACTATCAGGAATAATTCCTGAGTGTAGAGCCAGGAGTAACCCCTGAGCATTCCTGAGTGTGACCCCTGCCCCAAAAAAGTAAGTATAGGGGGTAGGATGCTTGCCTTGCATGTGACAAACCTGGGTTTGTTCCCTGGCACCCTAAAGAGTCCCCAGAGCACTGCCAGGAGTGATCCCTGAGCACCCCAAGGAGTGATCCCTGCTCGCAGAGCCAGGCTTCGCCAAGTGTGACCCCCTCGGCCCCAAGAGGGATGGGTGGGAAGAGACGAAAATCAAAAACCCCAAAAAAGAGCCACTGGAGGGTTCTAGAACAAAGCCAGAAAAAAAAAGGAAGAAAGAAAATGAAGAGAAACTGGCTTATGAAAATCTCTGGAACCAGAGAGTAAGAACCAAGTCGGGTGAGATGAAGCCAGATGCGAGCTGAGCTGCGGATGATGATGATTAAGGAAGAAACATAAGAACCAACAGAACACGCCCCGGGTGAGGCAAGCTGGGCAGTAACAAGGAAGCCACCTCCGTGGGGCCCAGCAGGGCTGGGCTGGACAGGTGAGGGGGCCCTGGGGCGGGGGGGCGGGGGCGTTGAGCTTTGGAATCTGCTGCAGGCACACACCGATAATCCACATTGCCCAACGGAGGCTGGGATCAGGCCGTGTCCCTTTGGCGGAGCCCCAAACATGTCTGGCTCTGACTCACGCAGAAAGGGGGGAGCCAGGGGACCAGAGCTCCAAAAGGAGGAAGTGAGTCACCAGCCCCAACCGCTGAGAGCCGTGGGCAGAATGCAAGTGGAATCCATAGCACTCAGGAAAAGAAAGGTTCAGGCCAGGGACATTTGAGATAATGACATT
This sequence comes from Sorex araneus, assembly GCF_027595985.1. Classification (NCBI taxonomy): domain Eukaryota; kingdom Metazoa; phylum Chordata; class Mammalia; order Eulipotyphla; family Soricidae; genus Sorex; species Sorex araneus. The sequence continues at coordinate 234,092,167 of NC_073303.1, forward strand.
TGCTGAGGGGGAGAGTCTGCTAGCATTCACTGCCCCCCCAAAAAAAAACCCAAAAACCCAGAGATCTCAGTTTGGGGTGCTAGTGCGGCTCTGCTTTCTCTCCTTTGTACAAGGATCTATGTTGTAAATAAAAGGCGTCCCTGAAATACTTGGAGATACTCATTACAGCTTAAAGCCCTTGAAAGAGGAACACGGAGGGCCCAGAAGGATGATTCGAGAGCTCAGACTCTGCATGCAGGAGGCCCAGTTTCGCTTCCCAGCACCACAGAACGTTCCCCACAGCACCATCTGGAGTGGCGCCCTGAGCACAGAGCCAGGAGTAAGCCCTGAGCACAGCTGGGTGTGGGCCTAACCCTCAACCCCTCATTCTGACAAGAGCAACCAACAAAAACTCCGGGGCAATGGAAAAAAAAAAAAAAAGAAGAAGAAGAAGTTCTAGATAAAGTCATTTCCTGAAAAAAGAAAGTGGCTGGAATTGGAGAGAGAGTTTCAAGGGCTGACCCCAAGGTTCACGTATAGGAGACCCCGGTTCTACCCCCCAGTAACGCCTGGACTCCAAAACAATGCTGGTAAAAACTGCCCTGAGCACAAAGCCAAGAATAGCTTCTGCTGGGTGTGGTGTGCGTGCACACGCACTGCAGTCCTCTGGGTCCAGGATCCCCGAGAGAACCTTGGGACTCAGAGAGAAGCTGGAGAAGAATCTCAACTACCCAGAGACAGAGGAAGGCAGTATGGAGTTTACTCAAAGCTACACAGTCATTAATGCCATTTCAGGAAGGAATCCATTCACCCGTCATCCATCCATCCATCCATCCATCCATCCATCCATCCATCCATCCATCCATCCATCCACCCATCCATCCATCCATCCATCCATCTCTCCCATCTCCATCCATGGGTCCATCATCTGTCTGCAGTGGGGGGGTGGGGGCGCGGGGCAGGGGAGCTCAGTCAAGTGCCCCTGGACCAAACCCCCCATCTCTGACAGTGACAGTGACCCTCTCCTAGGGGCTTCTATGGATTCCAATGTTCCCAAGTTCTCTGCTCCAAGCCCCCCATCCCGGAAAATTTGCCTGTCGCTTGTTCGGGGGCTTTCCCAAGCCTCTGATGGGTAGAACTAGTCCTAAGTTGGAAAAAGTTCGTTTATTTATGACCTGGGGTGTGGTCAAATGCACGGGAACCTCCTTTAAACTATTTGGGTGGTGGCCACAGAGATAGCAGAAGTTTAAAGCACTTTCCCCGCATGCAGCTGACCCACGTTCCATCCCCAGCGCCCCATAGGGTGCCCAGAGCTCTGCCACAGTGATACCCTGTTTTGTTTTTGTGTAGTTTGGGTCCACAGCCAGCTCTGCACTCAGGAGTCACCGAGGTGAGGCGGCGCCCTATGGGGGGTGCTGGTGCGGGGTGCCCTATGGGATGCCCGGATGGAACCTGGGTCATTCGCCTCCCCGCTGTACTACCTCTCAATCCCGTCACCGATTAAACCAATGATTATAAACAAGTAAAACCGCCACGAAAACTAGTCTCTAACCCAAACACAAACGGAGAACACCCCCCACCCCTATAAAGACCGTGGTGGGGGCCAGGTGCCCAGAAAAGTTTGCGCCTCAGAGAGAAGGGGCGGGAGGAGTGTGAAGGACACGCACAGCAGCCTGGGAAGAGCGGGAGCGGGAGCGGGAGCGGGGGGGGGGGCCCCGGGACCCCCGGGCCGAACTTCTCCTTTGTAACCCACCGCCGCGCTCCACCTTCCTCAGAGCCGCGAGTGTCCCGCGGACGGGCCCCGCCCCTCGCCCTCTAGCCACGCCCCGCGCCCGCGGGCCTCCGCAAACGTCGCCTGCCATTGGCCAAGGGGAGTGGCTCGAGGCTCGCCTGTTTGAGCGGTGGCCAATGGGAGCTGAGGGGGCGGGCCTCGGGACTGAAGGCGGGGCTGGAAGAGGCGGCCCGGGAGAGATGCGCGCCCGGGGCTGGGCTCTTCCGGGCCGTGGCGCTTTCAGCGTGCACAAAGGCTACTTCGTGGCTGGGTCGCCAGTTCACGCTTGGGAGAGGTGTGTGTGTGTGGGAGCGGGGGTGGGGGTAGGCACCCTCTAGTCCCTCTTCATCCTCGCTTGGCTCACCCTCACCCCTAGAATAACCGCACGGGTTGCCCGCCCTCCTGCCCTGAGGTTGTGCTGGGGGTTCCCCATTCTGCTGAGCAGTTCCCGGATTTCCTCTCCATCCAGCTTGGAGGAATTTGGTCCCAACAAGGATAAATAGTGATGTTTTTCACTTCCTCCCGCCCCCCCTCATCCCACGCACAAAATTAACTCTAAAGGGGCGTCCCTACGTCCTGGGGCCGAGGAAGGGGGTTCACCCCTAAACGCGCGGCGCCTCCGATTCAGCCTTACCTGCAGCCCCTGCCGCGGCGAGGAGCAGGGCGACGACCCAGCGCAGTGGCCAGCTCGCAGATCTCATGTCCCCAGCGTCACCCCGGCTGTCTCCTTTGCCCGCCGCGCTGCACTGCACGGCACGCCGGTCCCCGTCTTTTGCAGTCTTTCAATGCGGCCTTTCTCGCGGGGGCGGAGTCTGCAGTGGGGTGATTTTCAAATAACGTCCATCCACACCGGGAGCGGGAAGGAGGAGTCTGGCTGGCCCGGGGCACATGGAGTCCTTAACCCTTGACGCCCAGGCTGCCAGCTGGGGAGCTAAGCCTGGAAATCTACTCCCTGGACGACGCTTCTGTCAAATCACGGGCTTGTGTCTATGTGGAGGGGTCAGGACCGTCCTTTCAAAACCATTTCACGGTCTAAGGAAGCCCCCTCCCCAGGCCAGATAGATAGCACAGGGGGTGAAGTCATTTGAACGTGACAGACCCGTTAGCTCTCTGACACCCGGGCCCTGAGTCCAGAGTCAGGATAAACCCTGAGCACCGCCCACGTGGTCCCCAAACAAAAATAAAAAGTCCCACCTGCCATTCAAAGAGAAAAAACTTCTTGGAAACCCCACCCTATCCCACCCCAATTCCTTACTTTTCTTTACCTTTTCCATTCTAGGAATTGTATAGATTTTAAGCCAAATGCACCCGTCTACTGTTTTGGAAACTGCACTACCAAATCGCTGTATAGATAGGAAATCAATGTGGCATTTAAATACAATGTGTGGGGTGAATTCCAGCTCCAGGCTGCTACTTATTGTTCCAGGCTCCTGGATGAATTAGAAGCCAAAAACATCTCTAAAGCCATTGACCTTTCAGGACGCAGGGCCTGGACAGAGATATTGATTTCTCCTTTCAGGAGTTCAGCAAACAGATAAGCGGCTCACCCTTCCTAAAGCAAAAATCAAAACAAAACCAAGTTTGTTCTGTTGCTCCTGAACTCCCGAAGCACCCCGTTCATTGCTCTCTGTGCTGGGAGGCTTCTAAGAATGGGGGTCTCTTGGGATTTATGTGGCACCAGGGACCTCTGCCAAGCAAGGCAGCTGTGAGACTCTTGTTTTGGGCCACACCCAGTGGTGCTCAGGGCCTACTCCTGACAGTGTCCTGGTGGTCGCTCTCTGAGGTACAGGGGGACCACACAGTACTGGACATTAAATCTGGGGTTCCTATGTACAATTTCAGTCCTTTGAGCATCCCTGGGCTTCTGTCTCAGTACTCAGGGGACGGCTTATGGTGCCAGGGATGGAACCAGGGTCATCTGTGCCAAGCAAGCACCTTGTCACCTCTGAACTGTCTCTCTGGGCCCCCCTCCCCGCATGGGTGAGATGTGCCTGAGTCCACCAGGGGTCTGGCAGTTTTACAGGTTCCCCACTACCCTGAGTACTGGCGGGGTTCTGACAGATGTACCAGCTAGCTACTGGGGAGAGAGAGCACAGAAAAGGCAGTGGGTGGAGGAAACCCTCAGAAAGAAAGGAGGTTTGGAGCAAGCTCCCTTTGGCAACATAGGTACTGCAATTGAAATGATAGATTAGCACGGCCCTGGGCAAGAATGGCAAGAAGTATTTGTGAAGGATTCCATGTTTGAGAAAAGGAAGAGGGTCACAGACAAGGACTTACTTCGTGGTGAGAGAGAATAATTTTCACGTATTCTTTTGCTGAAGAAGTATTTTTGGTCATTGTTACCCCTTTAGTTATAACAAGCAATCGCACATAAATTATTGTGTGCTGACTACACAGGCAGGTTTGAAAATCTGGGAGAGTGGTGGAGGGCAGGTCACTCTGGTGGTGGGATTGGCGTTGGAACATCGAAAGCCCCTAACAACTGTATTATGAACAACTTTGTAAACCACAGTGTTTAAATAAAGTGTTTTATTATTTCTTTTAAAAAAAAGAGGTCCATCCAGAGGAGGAAGGCACCAGCAACTTTGGAGCAGTTTGGAGCTTCAAATTTTTGTTCTTTTGTTTTTTGAGACACACCTGGCAATGCTCAGGGGTTATTCCTGGTTCTGCACTCGGGGATCACTCTTAGTGAGGCTCAGGGTACTCTGTGGAACACGGGGAGTCAAACCCCGTTGATTGTGTGCAAGGCAAGTGCCCTTCTACCTGCTTATTTTTGGGTTTTAATTTTAATTTTTTTTTTTTTTTTTGCTTTTTGGGGTCACACCCAGCAATGCTCGGGTTACTCCTGGCTTTGTGCTTGGGGGACCATATGGGATGCTGGGAATTGAACCCAGGACGGCCGCATGCAAGGCAAACGCCCTACCCACTGTGCTATCGCTCCAGCCCCCCCTACCTGCTTGTTTGCTGTGGTTCTTCTGCGAGCCAGCATTTGCTTTGTTTCCACCCATTCAACAGCATCTGCCCTGGTTGTTTATGTATCAACAGCTCTTTGGGGTGACCTGGAAAAATGCTCTGGACCAATCTTTTTGTTTTTGAGGCTGCACTGGCAGTGCTCAGGGCTGACTCCTGGCTTGGTGCTGAGGGGTCACTCCAGAAAGGCTTGGGGACCCTATGGGGTGCTGGTGATCGAACCTGGGTAGCTTTGTGCAAAGCAAGCGCCCTCCCCACTGTCCTATCACTCCAGCCTCCCACTGGTCTTTTTAGGAGTCACTTGGGATGTGTCCAGAAGGGCCACGTGTGACAAGGCTCCCAGGAAGAAGTCACCTGCATGGAGGGACGAGGGACCAGCCCGAGCCAGCCCAGCTGTGGCTTTGCCTGGCTTCAACACTGGTGACAGGAAACCAGCAGGGAGCGAGGGCGGAAACCCGGAGTCCCAGGAGGCGCTGAGCACTCGATCTGGAGTGTGTTGGGGGGGTCCGGGTGGGGACTGAGGAGATGGGAATGACTAGATACTTGGGAATGGGCTGGGCTGGTAGAGCCAGATGTGGGTGCAGGGGGGCCCAAGCGTGTGTTTGGGGGTGAATGGAGGAGCAGGATGGAGTGGGAGGGACCCAGGGAGTTGGTGCGTGCGATGCTCTGGCGTATGCGACTGGGTTCATGGCAGCTGGCAGCAGTGATAGCACAGCCACCGATGCTTGCCCCGACTCTTCCGCTGGTGCTCAGGGGCTGCTCCTGGAGGTGCTGGGTGCTGAGGGGATCACCCTCGGGAAGGACATGGGGCAGACACTGCCCCGTGGCATGTCACTGGAAGTCCTGGATGGTTCAGCGGGCTCCTGTTATGAGCCCACCACATGGCTTCCCAGCCCTCCATGGGGCATGTCACCCAGGTTCCAGGCAGGGGCCCTTGTCACCTTCCCAGCATCAGCTCCTGCAGTGGCAGAGTCATAATAGGCCACTGAAGGGCTCGGACACCACGGTGATGTGTGCACTGCCCCCACCGGGCTTGACTGGTGTCAGCTGAAAAAGGGACCGAGGCAGCCCCACCTGGAGGAGGAAGGGCCGGGGGCGGGGCGGCAGGTGCCAGGGCTAGTGCTGATCGGCGTCATCAGGGGCCTCAAGCCAAGGTCAACACAGCAGAGTCCGGCCAGGAGGCCTGAAGCCCCGACCCTGACCCTCCACCACCCCCTGACCCAGGCCAGCTCTGGTGTCTCAGCACGTGCTGAGGAGTCACCATCAGAAATACAGAAATGAGGGCCACCAAGGGGGCACAGGGTGACAGCGTGAGAGCCAAGTGACTGCTGGGCACTACTGATGTGGAACCCACTCAACATCCCTGAGGGCCGGAGGATGAGAAGCAGCATGTCAGGGTGCTGAAGTCTGTCCAGAGCCCCGGCCCGGGAAGGGTTTCTGCATGGGGACGGAGCCCCTCATTTTGCTCCTGGTTTGAGAAGCCATCAATGGGGGAGGGGGTGTCGACAGGCAATGGGGGACCCCAGTGAGGGCTGAATGGGCCTGTCTAGGCCTCCCGGGGCCACTGAGGGGAGGTGCAGGGAGTAAGCGTGCCATTGGCTGCCTGTGTGCCTGCCCTGAGTGGTGATGTGGGCCTTGCCCAGGGCCCAAGCAGCTGGGCAGGGCAGAGGCTAGTGAGCACAAAGTACCAGGGGGCGTGGACTCGGGGGTTTGAGTCCAAGAGGGTTGACCCGGAGGGTGGATGGCTCACTGTGACGCCTACAGGAAGCAGCTTAAAAGTAGTGAGGACCCAAGAGAGGACAGCAGCCCACCTAGGTTTGATGCCTGGAATCCCACAGGGTCCCTGAGCCCCGAGAGGAGTGATTTCTGAGCACAGAGCAAGGAGGCAGCTCTGCGCACCACCAGGTGTGGCCCCCAAAGAAAACAAAGGACAAGTGGGGGGCTGGGGAGCCACGTTCAAGGGCTGAGTGCAGCTTTGCTCACAGTGGACCCAGGTTCCAACCCCGGTGCCAGCCTGGGCCCTGGGGCACTGCTAGGAGTGACCCCTGAGCACTGAGTCAGGAGTCATCCCGGGGCACAGTCAGGTGTATCCCCAAACCAGAGAAGCGGAACAGGACAACAGTAAGGACAAGAACGGGAAATGCCAACACTGGGGCTCCCAGAGCCGGTCCAGCTCTTGGAGATGAAGCCACGGGTAGACATGAGCAGGAAGGGGGCGGCCACTGTACTTCCTGTGGGGTCCTGAGGCCAGGACACAGAGCCACTGTCAGACACTGGAGCAAACTGGAGGCAGCCACGAGGGGAGACGGGCTCGCTGGGCAGAGGCTGGGCAGAGGCCGCCGTGGCTGTGCTCATCTGCTCCTGGCTCCCTCTCTGGGGGTCCTAGCAGGCTCCGGCTGCTGGGAAGACCCCACGGTAGCAGCACCCAGTGAGGCCTGAGCCAAGGCACAGAAAGACATGGCAGCAGCGGGGACTGTGTTGTCATCGGCTTAATTTATTACTGTTTGACATCCAGTGACACTGACATTCGCCGCCAGGCCTGAGGCCCCGGCCCGGCGGGTGTGGCCTGTCCGAGAAATACAGTACGAGGAGGGGCCGGCTACACGCATGCACCCCCGGCCCACACGACAGTGGTCCCCACCGCGGCTGCCAGGGCTCCCCGCCGAGGGAGGGGGGAGCCGGTGGCGCCTGCCCGTCCCTCTGTGCCCCCTCTGGGCTGGGCTTTGGTGCGAACATTAATGCTCTGACCGACCACCAGCCCCAGCACCGGGGGCGGGCCGGGCCGGACGCAAACAGTCCTACATCTCCTCTGTATAAATATGGAGGGGGCGCGGATACACTTTCACCCCAAGTCGGAAACTACATCAGCTGCTACCCGTTACTGCTAAGGGCTACACGGTCTCGGCTCTGGAACCAGGGGCTGGGGGCGGCTCTGGAATGTCGGGGTTCAGTCTTCCTCGCTGCCACTTCCTGAACGGTCCTGGAGGGGTAGCAGGAGAGAATGTGAGGGGTCCCCAGAATGTGAGGGGTCCCCAGGCAGCTGCAGCCCCAAGACCCCCGCTCCCAGGAGGAAGGAGGGGTTTACAGTGCTGAGCACAGGTCTGCATGGGGGGGCCTGGGCTGCCACCCTGGCACTGCAGGGTCCCCTGAGCACCCCGAAGTGAAGAAGGAAGGAGAAGAGAATCTGTTCACGCAGATCGGCTTTTGGTCTACAGCCCTCCAGGACAGTAGGCACATCCCAGGGCAGCCCTGTCATGGCTGGGACCCACCCAGAGGTGGGGCTGCGCACCCAAGCTAGCCCATCAGGGCACCCTCAAAGCGAGGGGCATTGCAGTGGGCACCAGGCAAAGGTGACCAGGCCACGTGTGTGCCCCGTGGGATTCTGAGTTTGTTTGGGGGCCTCCCCAAGGGTGCCCGAGGCCTGGTACGGGCTGTGTGGAGCTTGGAGGCCAGGAGCTGCGCTCGCCCGTCACGCACCAGCCCTACAGCCCTGGCCTTGGCTGTCCCCGAGGGCCCCGAAAGGCTGTCCTGTGCATTTCTGGGGGTCCTTGTGGGCCACACTTGACCCGCCGTCTGCTGTCCCTTGTGCAAAGACCTCGGTTGAGGGTCACAAGGATGCAACTTTGGGGCTAGCGGGGTGGCACAGCCATTCCTCCTGGCCTCAGTTTCTCCATCTATGCACTGGAGGAATGAGGATACCTCCTCATGGGGTCGTGAGTGTCCTTGGGGGTCCCTTGGGCCTCACCTCCTCCTGCTCCTCTTCACTGTCGTCGTCGCTCACCACTGGCTTGGCCCGAGACCCCCGGCTCGGCCGTCGCCGGCCCCCCTTGAGCCGGTCCTGTGCCTTCTCCTTCCGGCCCAGCTTGATCTTCACCTTCACGGAGCGGGCTGGGGGGGCGGGGGAACCCCAAAAAGGGAGGAGGGTGCGGTAAGCCTGGGGGTGGGGACTCGTCCCCTGACCCAGGGATCTGCATGCCCCTCCAAGGGACTCACACTCAGACTCAGAGCCTTCCTCTTCGCCCTCTTCCTCTTCCTCGCTCTCCTCGCCCTCGCTGTCATCCTCCTTCTCTATTTTCTGCCGCACGCTGGTGAACACGGACTGCAGCACGATGGAGTCTTCATAGATCTGGACAGGGGTTGGGGGCGCTGGAGTGGCAAAGGCCTGCGCACTACCCACTAACCTTTCCCAGCACCCACCAAGGAGCCAGCGATCAGTGTGTGCCCCACCCCTCCCAGAGCCCCGCCCACTCACTACTGAGCCCTCCCATGTCCACACCCACAACAGCCACGCCCACTCACCAGCGAGCCCTCCAGGTTGAAGGTCTGTGCGTTCTGGCACAGCAGCATCACATCCTTCTCCAAGTCGTTGAGGCTGCGGTACTTGTGGTTGCGGATGCGCTCCTGGGCACAGTGGGAGAAAGACGCTTAGAGCCTCGCCTCATACCCACGTATCCACACCCCCTCGGCACCCTGGTCCCACGCAGCCTTGCAGCTCCTGGGCGTGGGGTTTCTCTGCCAGCCCTCACCTTTATCTTCTTGAAATCCACGGGCTTGCGGATGAGCTCGTAGTACTCTGGCAGCTCCTTGCGGGAGGGGAGCTGGATGAAGACCTCGCTCAGCTGCCGGCCGCTACTGCTGCAGGGGGCACAAGGCGGGGTCAGCGCTCCCTCGGGTGTTCTGGAATAGTCCCAAGATGCTGCCAAGCACGTGGAGGACAGGCCGTTGCCTGCCCTTGCAGCCACGAGGACCACCTGCCTCGGTCCTACAAACCTCCCTGATCCCGGGGAAGCAGGGACAGACAACTCACAGCTATTTAATGTGAGGCAAGGGGCTGGAGCAATAGTACAGCAGATAGGGCGCTGGCCTTGCATGCAGCTGATCCCGGTTCGATCACCAGCATCCCATATGGTTCCCCAAGCACTGCCAGGGTTTATTTCTGAGGTGCAGAGCCAGGACTAAGCCCTGAGCATCGCTGGGTGTGACCCAAATAAATAAGTAATTTTAAAAATAAATAAAAACATGTGAGGTAAACTTGGAGAGTGGCTGCTGGGGCCAGCTTCTCTGAGCCTGCACATGTTGGGGTAAACACTGGAGGGGGGGGACACAGGAAGGGCCTAACCTCACGGGTCCCCAGTCTACCCCCTTCCCCCCACCCCCCGCAACAGGTTGGGGGCACTTTCTTCCTGGATGATGAGGGGAGGTTTGGGCACCAGTCTGCCTTTATGAGTGGAGGGGTGGGGGTCTCCCCCATCATCTAACCAGCCTCATTAACCTCTCTGTTGCGGTGTCGCTAGATCACGCAGATACTAGCCTGCAGCTGCCCAGGGACCCTGTGCGGATACTACTGGGCGAGTCTCTGTAACTGTTGTGACGGGAGCCTGCAGGACAGTGAGCTCCCCCTTCTAAAGCTGACCCCCACGAAACAGAAGGGTGAAGCCCCTGCCGGGTCAGCAGTGCTGTCCTGCTCTGCCTGAAAGTTCACCCTCGTGTGGGGGCCGGCGGCGAGACCGTGCTGCTGAGCTTCCGGGTCTACCTTCTCCCTCCGCCTCCTGCAGACCTCCAGCTGGCGCCCACTTTTACTTATTTCATGTTGGGCCACACCAGCCAGGCTCAGGGGTCACTCCTGGCAGTGCCTGGGGGACCACGTGGGGTGCGGGGCTGAACCTGGGTTGGCTACGCACACAAAGGCAAGTGCCTTCCCTGCCTGCCGACGGCTCTGGCCACTGGAGTACTTTCTTTTCTTTCATTTTTTGGTCACACCCGGTGATGCCCAGGGGTTACTCCTGGCTCTGCACTCAGGAATTATTCCTGGCGGTGCTCAGGGGACCATATGGGATGCTGGGAATCGAACCCGGGTCAGCTGCGTGCAAGGCAAATGCCCTGCCCGCTGTGCTATTGCTCCAGCCCCTGCTTTCATTTCTAACTAGCTTCACCTTCTTGATTCCCTTCTGGCCAGAACGTTCTGGTATCTCAGGATTTGAGCTGGGTGTTACAAGGGCCGGCACCCGAGGCTTGTGTGGACAGGGCCTGTCTCCGGGCCCCACCTCGCCAGCTCTGGCCACCAGGATGCCTTCCTGGAGACGGCCCGGTTCTTCCCTCTCATCTGTGATTTCTCCTGCGGGTGACCTTTGGCCTTTGGGCTCTCCCACCTAAGCTGTGCCAAGCGACCCTGATCCTGAGGGGCCCCCGCGCCCGCCGACCTGTCCTTGTACTTGATCACGGCATCCACAATCTTCTTCATCTTCTTGGTGAGGCTCGGCGGGTTGGGTGAGAGCTTCTCGGCTGGTGGCCGCCCGCGCTTCTTCTGTTTCTTGCTCTCGTCGTCCTTGTCGCGGCTGCGCGTGCTGGCCGTCGGGGTGGAGGGGCCGGCGTCAGTCTCCCGCTTACGCTTGCGCGACGACTTCTTCTGCCGGACCTCCTCTTCGATCTCCTCCAGCGTGCCCTCCTCGATGGCCTTCAGGGTCAATAGTGGCAGAATAGGACAGCCAGCACCCAGGGCCAGCAGAGGCGCCTGCCCGGGTGGGGATTGGACTCCCCCCAAACCTCTCCTGCAGGGGTGGGGCATGGAGTGCCCAGCACTCGCCCGAGGGGGCACCCGCACCCCAGGGGGGGCCCCTTCTGGCATCAGCAGCATGCCGGGGATGGAAGGAGGCCACAGGTGCCACACGGAGGCGCCTGGGAGAGTGCGTGTCATCCCCGAACTGATACCCCTGGAGTCCCCGAGAGCCCATCTGGGAGGTGGGATCAGACTGGGCAGAGAGAGGCATGAGCAGGCTGAGACCCGGCCATGTGCACTCGGCCCCCAGGTCTGACGAGACGGAAAAGGCCCTGCCAGGACAGAGCACGGCCCAAGCACACACAGCGGCCAGGAGGGTGAACCGTGGGCCCCGCATCGTCCACAGGCAGCTCCACTCCTTGGAACGGGCTCGGGAGAAACCCAATTCCCGATTCCTGGGCCAGCGCCCAGATGTTCCCGGCAGAAGTGGGGAAGGCGCCTGCCTGGCAGGCAATCAAACGGGCTTTAGATCCCAGGCACTGCCCAGGGTCCCCGAGCCCCACCAGGAGTGACCCCCGACAGCTGCCAGGTATGGACCCTTGCAAAAAAATATCCATCTTAAGCGGGCCGGGTCCCCGCGATGTCTCCGGCGTGGGGTGGCAGGCAACCCCTCCCGAGCTGTACCTTCAGCCACTGCTTCTCGGTGAGCGAGTCGCTGTAGTCCACCTCCTTGCGGTGCCGCGAGCCGCGCCCGAACATCTTCTCCTCCTCCTCCTCGCACGTCAGCCGCTCCACCTCAGCATCGTCCTTGATGATCCACGACGGCAGCTCGTCCTCCTCCATCAGTCGCGGCTTCCGCTTGGGGTTGCGGGCCTCCTCGCGCCTGCGGTCCAGGTCCATGCGCTGCGGGGCCACGGGCGGGCGGCACGGGGCCGGAGGAAACGTCAGCCGGGGGAGCAGGCACATCCCGGTGCCTGGCCCAGGCTCTGCTCCAGCAGCCTCTGCTGGTCCCCTGAGCACTGCTGGGCACGAGTCAAGCATGGCCCAGGGTGGTCCACATGGCACCTTTACAAGTGGCGCCCAACACTGACAACCAATCAAAGCCCTATACTGAAAACGGAGGTGGGCACTGTGAAGGGCCACTCTTGGGGAGGTGAGGCCGCAGGAACACGGCAGAGCCCCATTCGTGAATGTGTGTTTGTTTTGGGGCCACACCCAGCGATGCTCAGGGGTCACTCCCAGCTCTGCACTCAGGCATCACTCCTGGCAGTGGTTGGTGCCAGGGATCGAACCCACATCAGCTACGTCAAGGTAATGCTCTCTCTGCCATCCTATCACTCGGGCCTCTGCGTGTTTCTGCTCATTTGTCTGTCCCGAGGGGCATGCGCTTCTGTGTGCAGGGTCTGTGTGTGTCTATCTGCGAGGAGGTGTCTGTCTTGGGTGCCTGATATTTCTATGTGTCTGGGCTGTGTCTGTCCTGGGTGTGTCTGTGTATCTGTCTGGGGTGTGTGTGTCTGTGTATCTGTCCACGTCTGTCTGGGGTATGTGGGTACGTATATTTGTGTCCACATATCTATCCAGGCTGTGTCTATTTGAGTGTGTGCCCACGTGTCTGTCCTGGACTATACGAGTGTGTGTCCAAGTGTCTGTCCCGGGCTATCTGGATGTGTGTCCATGTGTCTGTCCCAGGTTATCTGGGTGTGTGTCCACGTGTCTGTCCTGGGCTTTCTGAGTGTGTCCACGTGTCTGTCCCGGGCTATCTGAGTGTGTCCGCGAGTCTGTCCAAGGTGCATCTGTGTGCCCATACGTTTACATGTCACGTGTTTGTCCAGGGTGTACCTATCTGTGTATGTGTCCACGCATCTAGTGTCTGTCTGAGGTGTGTCTTTGCGTATCATGTGTCTGACCAGAGTATATCTGTCTGTGTGTGTCCGTATGTCTGTCTGTCCCAACAGCCCTGTGCTCACCATGAACAGGTCAAACTCCTCCTCATGCCGGGCGATCATCTGATTGACGGTCTCATCGTCGGGCACCTCGTCTTCCTCCTATAAGATGGCACAGGGTTAGCGAAGGGCGGTGAGGCCGAGCTGGGTGGCAGCTGGGCTCGGCGGCGAGCCGTGGCAGTCGGTCAGTCGGTCTGTCCGTGGGAGACGAGCTGGCGGTCTCGTTCCGGCGGGGGGTGGGCACCTGGCCGGCCATGGGGTGGGGCACACGCACACGCACACGCTCGCTCCGTGGGACCAGGGCCCTGCAGGCCATGTGGGAGGTGGCGCCGAGGCTGGCCGGGGCGTGGACAGGCCCCAGCCCGCTCACCTTTAGAGGTGGCTCCTCCAGGTCGGGGTTGAGGCCCGCGGGCGGAGGGGCAGAGTGGGCGAGGCTGGCACTGCCGCTGCCCGGGCCGCAGTGTCTGCTCTGTGAATAGATAGAGGACTTCAGTCTCCCGGGCTGGTGATCCATCTGGTGGCTTTTTTTTTTTTGGTTGCGAAGAAAAAAAAAAAAAAAAGCAAATGCTCCTCTTCCTCTTCCGATCAGCCCACACTCCCTTTACTCCAAAGGGATGCAAAAAAAAAAAAAAAAAGTAAAAAGAAAAATGCAAAAAGGTAAAAAAGAAAAAAAAAAAAAACACACAAAAAACACCAAAAAACCAAAAATGGAAGCGGCTCAGGCGTCCAGCACTCACGCTCGGGGCGGCGCGGTAGGGGGGCTCACCTCGTCCTGCTCCTCATGCTCCAGGATGGCCTGCAGGAAGGCGCGGCGCTCGTGGCTCGAGGACTTCTGGTCGAACATGCCCGCCTGGATCACCTTCTGGTCCACGTTGAGCTTGTACTTGGCGGCCGCCAGGATCTTCTCCTCCACACTGTTGACCGTGCACAGGCGCAGCACGCGCACTTCGTTCTGCTGCCCGATGCGGTGGGCGCGGTCCTGTGCCTGCAGGTCCTGGGGGCGGAGGTGCCATCAGTGCTGGGGCCGGACCCCAACTCCCTAAGTGTTCCCCCAACTTTGTTTTGGGGCCACACTGGGCGATGCTCTGGGATCACTTCTGGCGGTATCTGGAAGACCACATGGACGCCGGGACGGAACTGGGTCTGTCCCATGTAAAGCACACGCCCTGCTGTACCAGCCGCTCCGCCCCTTGCAACTTTTGTGCTATACCCAGTGATGCTCAGGCTGACTCTTGGCTCTGTGCTCAAAAATCACTCCTGATGGGACTTGGGACCCTTTGGGGTGGCAGGGATGGATTGAACCCAGGGCAAGCTGCATGCAAGACAAGCAACTTGCCCTCGACCTCTCCAGCCTGGAAATGTCCCACTCTGTAGGGGAAGGGCCCCTGAGGAAGAGCGGTTACTGAGTTCACCCACTGGGGTGCACCCTGGGTTCTAGTCCCCGAACCCATCTCTTGTGGCCCAGGTGTACCCCCGCCCCACAAAGTCGAAGGCACCCACACTTTAGAGCCCCGCTGCTTTTTGTTTTTGTCTTGGGGACACACCCGGTGGCACTCAGGTCTCAGTTCTGAGGAGTTGGGGGACCATATGAGGTGCTAGGGACAAACTTGGACTGGCCGCATGAAGGGCAGGGGCCAGCCCCACTCTGTCTCTCTGGCTCCAGTCCTGCTTATTTTTTCTTAATTTTGTTTTCTATTTTTTTGCCACATCTGGCTGTGCCCAGGGCAGACTCCTAACTCTGTGCTCAGGGCTGACTCCTAGAAGAGCTTGCGGGACCATATGGGGGCTCGAACTTGCAGGGGCTCGAACCCAGGTCAGCAGAGTGCAAAGCAAACGCCCTCCCCACTATTCTATTGCTCTGGCCCGAGTCCTGTTTCCGACTGGGGGGGGGGGGACACGCGAGCACAGTGTGGCGCTGAGGCCCGGCAGCCAGGAGAGGCCCCTGCGGCCGGGTGCCAGCGGGAGCATCCCAGGGCCCCTTGAGCGGCCTCCACGCAGTGGGGTTGGGCTGGACAGCCCCGCAGGTGGGGCTCTCTGAAGGGAAGCTCTCCCTGGACTTGGGACCTGTGTCCTGTGCGTTTCCAGGCCTTTGTCGAGGAGCTGAGCCACACGCACGCCCGAGGAAGGGCTGGGATCCTGTCCCTGTGAGGGTCCATGTCTGTGGGCTGAGGACCTGGGGCAGGGGCAGTGGGTGGAGAGGCCCGGCACGTGGCATGGCAGGGGAGACGGCTGGGGACCACCGTGGCTGCATGGGACAGCCACTGGAATGGGACAGGATGGTGACAACCTGCTGAGGAGGATGGGGCCAAGCTGAGAGTACGACCAGAGGTCCCCGGGGCAGGCATGCAGCCAGACCCCCATGCAGGGCTGTGTGCAGGGACAGCCACAGTGAACGGACCCGCAGGGCGCAGGAGCCACGAAAGGCACGTGAGCTGCTGACAGGGAAAGTGGGCACACGCAGGTGGGAAACAGCCGCACAGACTGCCCCCCGGCCGTGTTCAGGGCTGGAATTTTAGTTTTGTTTTGGAGCCACACTGCCAGTGCTCAGGGCTGGCTTGAGGCTGGAGGCTGACTCCCGGCTCTGCGCTTAGGGCTAACTTCTGGCTCTGCACTCAGGACTGACTCCTGCCTCTGTGCTCAGGGCATTTTCTGGGCTCTGTGCTCAAAGATGACTCCTAATGGGGTTCCAGGACTGTATGTGGTTACAGGAATCGGACCCCGGTTGGCCATGTGTAAGCCCAGTGCTTGCCCTGCCATACTACCACTCTAGCCTCTTTTGTATTTTGTGGGAGCCTCCCTAACAATGCCTGGGGAAAGGAGGGCTCTACGTAGTGTTCTGGGGACTGAAGTGGGGTCCTCCCCCCCTTTTTTTTTTTGCTTTTTGGGTCATAACTGGCGATGCACAGGGGTTACTTCTGGGTTACTTCTGGCTCTGCACTCAGGAATTACTCCTGGCAGTGCTCAGGGGACCATATGGGATGCTGGGAATCGAACCTGAGTCGGTGGCTTGCAAGGCAAACGCCCTACCCACTGTGCTATCGCTCCAGCTCCGGGGGGGGCTCCCCTTCTGACCTATCTCTCAGCCTCCAGAGGATGCTGGTGGCAAAGGGACCCACCCCGTGCTCCGTAAGAACAAGAAGCCATCGGGGGTGTCAAGGATGGTCGCAAGCCCAGCTAGTGCTACCCAGCCCTGGCCCCTGGATGAAGGTTGGCCACGGCCACAGCTGGTGACAGAAAGGAGCAGGACCCTTAGCCCCTCACACCTGCCCGGCCCATCTTGACTCTGGGGCCCTCCTGGGCTCTTCCGGAAGGACCGGCACCCCTAGCCCTCCCAAGCCCTGCCCCGGCCGGGCCTGCTATACCTGGTGCGGGTTCCAGTCGCTGTCGAAGATGATGACGGTGTCTGCCGACTGCAGGTTGAGGCCCAGGCCGCCGGCGCGGGTGCTCAGCAGGAAGATGAAGTACTCGGAGCCCGGCTCGTTGAAGGTCTTCAGCAGCATCCCCCGGTCCTCAGCCTTGGTGGTGCCTGAGCCGGCCCGCGGGGGAGAGAGGGAGAAGGTTGAGCTGGACGGAGCCTGGCTGGAACTGCAGAACCCAGTGATCTGTGGGGGGAAGCGCTGGACCCCAAAATGGGCAGAGGTGAAGACCCCCAAAGCTCAGGCTGCCGGAGATTGCACCGCCAGGAGGCCACACGTAGCTGAGATGCGCCACGGCTCAAGGCCATGCCAGGGGCCTTTTCAGGGCGAGGCGATGCTTGGAGCCTGGCAGCTCTGGCAGGGTGGGGGCCAATCTGGGTTCCCGCACGGGGGACGGTGCCGTCTCATGGAGGTCCCCTCACCCCAGCCTTATCCACCCCCGAGTCCAGCTACACAACCAGACGTGAAGGAGAACAGCCCAAATAGAGGGCTGCCTGCAAAGGCCTGGCCACGAACACCAAGTCCGCACCATCTGGGAGACGGGCCCTGGGGACACACGGGCGGCTGCAGAAACCGCGGGGAAGGAGGTACCCCAATTCTCTCCTAATCCCCAGGTGAGCTGGGGCGTGGCAGGTGCTATTCCCTAAGAACTGAACACCCTTCACCCCCACTGTAAGCACCAGTAATCAGGACGGCGCTGAGGGAACAAGGGTCTCCCAGATCCTGGAGCAGAGTATGGAGAGGTCTCGTGAGGACACAGTCCTGCTGAGGGGACGCTGGACGCACCAAGCCTGGGCATCTGAAGGCCATGAGCCTCTGGGGCTTGTGTCAGCATCTGTCCATATATTCCTTTGTCTGCTAGGAGTGGAGCTTCCCACACTTCCAGCTGGAGCCAGCCTGGCAGGGCCACGGCCCGCCACCCTCCCTCTCAGACCTGTCATCATGAGCCATGTGAGCTGCGGCTGGGGTGGACGAAGGAGGCCCTGGCGTCTGCCTGCTCACCGTCCAGCCGCAGGTACTTGAAGCCGCGGTAGGCGAAGTAGTCCTCCATGATGGTCATGAGCGAGGTCATCTGGCAGAAGAGCAGCACTTTGTGGCTGGTGGCCCGCAGCTTGGGCAGGATACGGTCCAGCAGCTCGAACTTGCCAGAGGCACGGTACAGGTCCAGCCTGGGGGCATGGGGGGGGAAGAGACTGGGCCTGAGCGTGGGCCCCGGGCACCCGCAGCACCCCGAAGGGCAGGGCTTGGGGCACCACTGGGGAGCCCCAGCTGCGGCTCAGGAGACGTCAGGGGCCTCTGCTTGGGACACGGGTCCTATCACAGGAAATGCGGGCAGAGCAGACCCTGGCCATGAAGAACTGGGCTGGGCAGTGGCTCCCAGATACCACAGGGCCCTTCTTCCTGCCAGAAACAGTTCCTGAGCACAACAAAGTCAGACTGTCCCAGCCACGCGTGCCCATGACCCCTGAAGCCACAGCCCACGGGCCGAGACGCCACTGCCTCCCGCGTCTGCGTGTCTGACCCTCCCCGCGGCCCCACGGCTGTCGCTCCTTCCATCTCCGGCTGGACCAAAGAGAGCAGCGTCCAGGTCATCCCTTGAAGACCATTGGGTCCTGCTACCTGACCATGGTGCCCCACGCGACTCACCCCTGCACGATGCCACCGGTGAAGCCCAGATGCTCGGAGAAGGACTCCTGCAAGGAAAGGCGGGGAGTCAGGGAGGGCCCACTCCAGCGCTCACCAGGGCGCGCGGCAGGCCCAGGGGGGTGCAGAAGGGGACCGGGGAGTGTTTGGGCTGCACCTCGATGTGCTGGAACATGTAGGGGTGGTTGCAGATCTTGCGCAACTGCATGATGGTGTTCATCAGTGTCTTGGTGCCGCCTTTGCCCTGTGGAGCAGAAGGGCACTTGCGAGTGAACTCGTAAGCTGGGAGGGGAAGGGGTGCAGAGGGAAGAAGGGCCGGGAGAGGGAGGGGTGCTGGGTAGTGGCGCCCACCTTCTTGTCCTTCTCGGAGCCATCGGTGAGCAGCACGCCCTTGGCCTGCATGTGCCGGTATAGAACGCGCTGCAGCGCTGACATGTCGCACTTGATGACGTACTCTACCTGCAGGCGCAACTCAGCTCAGGCCGGGCCCCTCACCTTCCGGGCAGCTGCGCCCCCTCCTCACCCAGGCCTGGGCTCCTCACCTTCCGGGCAGCTGCACCCCCTCCTCGCCCAGGCTCGGGGCCCCTCACCTTCTGGGCAGCTGCGCCCCTACCTCGCCCAGGCCCGGGCCCCTCACCTTCTCGGGCAGCTGTGCCCCCTCCTCGCCCAGACCCTGGGCCCCTCACTTTCTCGGGCAGCTGTGCCCCCACCTCGCCCAGACCCGGGCCCCTCACCTTCTCGGGCAGCTGCGCCCCCTCCTTGCCCAGACCCGGGGCCCCTCACCTTCCGGGCAGCTGCACTGCCTCCTTGCCCAGACCCAGGGCCCCTCACCTTCTCGGGCAGCTGCGCCCCCTCCTCGCCCAGACCCGGGGCCCCTCACCTTCCGGGCAGCTGCACTGCCTCCTTGCCCAGACCCGGGGCCCCTCACCTTCTCGGGAAGCTGCGCCCCCACCTCGCCCAAACCAGGGCCCCTCACCTTCTCGGGAAGCTGTGCCCCCACCTTGCCCAAACCTGGGGCCCTCACCTTCTCGGGCAGCTGCGCCCCTACCTCGCCCAGGCCCAGGGCCCCTCACCTTCTCGGGCAGCTGAGCCTCCACCTCCTTCTTGAGGCGCCGCAGCAGGAAGGGCCGCAGCACCTTGTGGAGTCGCCGGATGATGAGGATGGTTTCCTCCTCATTCAGGTCCACCTGCAGGCAGTCCGCCTGTCAGCGCTGGGCTTTGTGGATCCCCCGCCCTCCCCCGAAACAATCCTGGGGGTCAGAGACGGGGCTCGCTCCCCAGATGGGGCTGTACAAACACCCTAAGGGCTGGATGGAAGGGGGTGTCCCCCAGAGCCCCTTTTAGCCGATGGGCGTGGAGCGACGCATGGCCGTATAGAGCCGACGGGGTTCAATCCCTGGCACCACAGTGTCCACCAAGCTCTGCCAGGACCCTGAGCGCAGAGCCAGGAGAGAGACCTGAGCACCGTGCTTGTTAGCGCCGGAGCTGGGCACAGAAGCCGCCCGGGAAGCCACACTCAGGCCCCACACACCGGAATACAGTAAAGGTAAGAAGTAAGACTTTTTTTACGTCACACCTGGCGACGCACAGGGGTTACTCCTGGTTGTGCACTCAGGAATTATCCCTGGTGGTGCTCAGGGGATCATATGGGACACTAGGAATTGAACCCGGGTTGGTTAAGTGCAAGACAAATGCCCTACCCAATGTGCTATCGCTCCAGCCCCCAAAGTAAGAGGCTTTTGTTCCCTTGCTCACACTCAGCAATGTTCAGGGGTTACTCCTGGCTCTGCTCTCAAGAATCCTGCCTGGCGGTGCTTGGGGGACCATGTGGGATGCCAGGGACCAAACCCCGGTTGGCCACATGCCAGGCAAGTGCCCTCCCTGCTGGACTATCGTTCCAGAAGTACGTTTCTGAGGCCACGTGGCTGGGGAATCCCATGTCACAGGGATGGCGCCTGGGCCCTCCCGCTTCCCTGGAGCCATCTACCTTCTCGCCCGTCATGGCGAAGGGCGCGTTGAACCACTGCTCAAAGGTGCTGCAGCTCTTGAAGATGGTGGGCAGGAGGAAGTTGAGCAGCGCCCACAGCTCGGGGAGCTTGTTTTGCAGCGGGGTGCCCGTGAGCAGCAGGCGGCGGGGGGCCACGTAGTGCGTGTTCAGCACCTGCGTCAGCTTGCAGTGGTGGTTCTTCATGCGGTGGCCCTCGTCCACGATCATATACTTCCAGCGGATCTGTGGAGAGCGGGTAGGGGGGACGGCGGGGGCTTCATCCCAGCACCGTGGGGAGGGAACCCCAGGCCCCTGAGCACTGACTAGAAGCAATAAGGCTCACGCAGCCCCAGTGCAGGCCCCCCCGACACGGGCCAGGACACAGCCCGCAGTGCCAGGGACCCCCACCTTGGCCAGGATGTGCTTGTCCTTGATGATATACTCGTACGTGGTCAGCAACACGTTGAACTTCCCGCTGCGGAGCTGCGGCACGAAGGCGCGCCGGGCGGCGGGGGAGCCCTATGGGAAGAGGGGCCGAGGGCCTCAGCAATCCCCACGCCCCACGGCGGGGAGGCCAGTTGGGCCTTTGGGGGGCCTGCTTCTGACCCGGGGATCGCCCGCCGGATATGCCCGACACCCCTGCACCCCACAGAGCTGAGCAGCTCGTAGCAGCCTGCAGGACTGCTGACAGGGACACCCTGATTCTGTGGCGATGTGACAAACACCCGCATGACCCCTGACCACCCCCCCAGCCACCTGGTACTGGGCTTGAGGTCTCACTAGTGACATGAGACCTTGGCAAGGGCCCGGCACGACTGAGGGTCCATCCCTTCACGAGACAAAGTTCGGGAGGATGAGAAAATCCAGAGGGAACTGGGGGGCCCGTCAAACAAGCACTGCCCCCCACAAACTGCCGTGACCCTGAAGCCCCCCCCTACCTTGTAGGACACCTTCACCACAGACGGGGCCCACTTGTCGAACTCATATGCCCAGTTGGACAGTGTCCTGTGAGGAAGCGGGGGGGAGGGGGTATCAGACGCCAGCAGGGGCAGGTGGGGGCCACATCAGCCAGGTACAGGGAGAGCAGCCTGCATGGGGGGCCCTGAACCCCGAGAACCAGGTTAGCCCCAGGTTCAGGAGCGGGCACATGAGGGGCGGAGACGCCTGGGGGCCGTGCACGGGGTTCCCTTCGTGGCCCTGACACAGGGCAGGTCTCAGCGGGGGCTCAGGGAGGGGAGCAGCACGCACGAGAGCGGCACGATGATGAGGAAGGGGCCGTTAATGCGCTTGTGCTCCATGAGGTATGTGATGAGCGCGATGGTCTGGATGGTCTTGCCCAGCCCCATCTCGTCAGCCAGGATTCCATTCAGGTTGTTGTTGTACAGCGACACCAGCCACTCCAGGCCCTTGATCTGCGGGACGGACGGGAGAGGACAGGTGGGTGGAGGGCAGCGCTGGGTGGCTCCCTGCAGTCCTCCTGGCGCCACCCAGGCCTGGGCTTCTCTGCCACGTCCAAGCCCTTCGGGGCCTCTGGGAACTCCCATAGGGGCCGAAAGGTTAAGGGGCACAGGGGTTGGTCCCAGGAGAGCAGGGGAGCTGGGCTCCCTGGTCAGTGCATCCACGGAGCCCGGGAGGGTTCTTGAGGGCTCTCCCACCCCCAGCAGGTCGGGCCATCCCAGGGCGAGGGAGCTGCCCTGTGTCCCCACAGGCGCCTCACCTGGTACTGCTTGAGTACGCCGTTGACCATGAGCGCAGACTGCTTGTCCACGCGCTCAGTGACGGCGTGGGCCACGGCGTAGTAGGACTGCAGCCCGCGCGCCAGGGCCTGAGACACGCCGTACTCATCATCCACATCCTGCTTGGCATTCCTGAGGGTGCACAGGACGGGGGCCGCGTGAGGATGCCATGGGCAGAAGACTCCCCCCCACCCCAACAGTACTGGTAGGCCTGTGGGAACATGCATGTCGGGAGGCCCCGGGTCCAGTGCTCACTCGATGATGTGGCGGGCGTCCACCTCAGAGACGTCATCACTGTCAGGGTCTGGAATCTTCTTCTTCTCCTCCACGGGCAGCGCAGGCGGCTGTGCGGGCTGCGGCTGCTCCTCCTCCTCCTCCTGCAGGGACGAGCCCAGGACAGTTCGCTCACCCACCGCACCTGACACGGGCTCACCTGTCACTTTCCTCACGGTCACTCACTCTCTCCCTCAATCACTCTCCTCTCCCCCACTCACTCGCCTCACCGTCATTCACTCACCTGACCCGTCACTCGCCTCAACCCACCCATCTCTCACTCACCTCACCTTTACTCACTTCACCCTCCTCACCCCCACTCACTCACCTGACCCGTTACTCACCTCAACCCACCCATCTCTCACTCACCTCACCCTCACTCACCGCACCTGTCACTCACTCACCTCATTCACCTCACCCATCACTCACCTCACTGGACTCTCACCAACCCCCACCCGCATGTAACTAAGGTGGGCTCCTGTAGTCTGGGGAGCTTCCTGCCTGTCCCCCTTCTGTACTTCTGAATCAAGTCACTCCTTCATTCAGTGTCCCACCCCGTAATAACAACCAGGGCAAAGACGGAACGTAATCAGAAAGGTGGAAACAGCGAAGCCTAATTGAACAGAACCTTCTGGGACAGGAGCGATGGTGCTGCGGGAAAGGAACTGGCCTTGCCCGCGGCCAGCCCGGGCCTGATCCCTGTGTGTGGTCAGGAAAGAGCCCGAGCACTACCAGGCGAGCGCATGAGAAATTCTGCTATGAACGTGGCCTTCACCCCGACAGCTGCACGTGAGGACCACAGGGCACGTGACACGAGGCCTGTGGCGTGAGACGTGACAGCCAGTGATGGCCTCACGGGCCCGAAGGGCAGTGGGGTCTCGAGGCTCCCAGAAGTGGGAGGGCCCTAGTGTGCGTGGGGGACGGACACACAGCGGGTGCAGCCCACTCACCTCCTCTTCCTCTTCGGAGCCACTTTCCTCGCTGTCCGATCTGGGAGCCACTTCGTACCTGGACAGACAGAAGCAGCAGTCTGGACGTCGGCTCAGGGTGCAGACGTACCCCTGTCCCCTCCAGGCGGGGGCGAGCACGCCCCACTCACCCCGGGTTCATCTCCAGCCAGGCCTCCAGCTGGCCTGCCTTGGGGGCGTCGGTGCCCGTGAGGATCTTGCCGCTCTCCACGTGGATCACCTTCACCGGCAGGTCGCTCATCTGGCTCGTCTCATCCAAGGGCTGCAGAGAGTTGCGCTGTGATGCACAGCTCCCGAGGGGCAGGAACCCCCCCCCCCCCACAACACACGTCACAGGAGCCCCCGAGCAACACAGGAAGCGGGCCCTGAGCCACGAGACAATCGGTCCTCAAGGAACACCGGCCATGGTCCCCCAATGGAAACACACAGAAAAAGTGGCGTGTGTGCATGTGTGTTTTGGGATGAAACCCAGGGACCAGCCCAAGAACTGCCACCGAGTCCTCACCTCCCCATCAGGGCCGATGGCGGGCGTCTGCCCTTCTGCATTTTCCGCCTTCTGGAAGGAGAGAGAAAAACGGTGAGGACAGGCCTGGCCACAGACGCCGCCCACCCCGTGCGCCCCACCCGGCAAGACCTTCTTCTTCTTCTTCTTCTTTTTCTCCTTGGCCACCTGCGCGGCCTTGTGTTGGCGCACCAGCTCGGTGAGGTTGGCCACGTACTCGTCCGTCTGCTGCAGGAGGTAGGCCAGCCGTTTGTCCTTCTTCTGGTCAATGAGCTTGCGGTAGCCCTCCTCGTCCTCTGCCTGCCATGGTGAGGTCAGTCAGGAGCAGCCCCTCACCACCACCCTTCCCTCCGCCCACCCCTGCACCCCGCCCTGCCTCCCTGACCCCCACATCCGTCTTTCTCTGTAGCAGATGCTGCAGCCCTCAGCCCCCCCTTCCCAGGCACTCCCTTGGGTTCAGAGTAAAGGTCAGGGCGTCCCGCTGGCCCGTGAGGCTCCTTGGGACCCCCCGCCGCAGTTCTCAGAGCTTAGGCCCCTCCCACCCCGTCCATCCTCTCCCTTGCCCTCTGTGGCCCCGGGAGCACTTCCAGAGCTCAGCCCCGCACCATGAGCCGCCGCATGCGCTCCTTCTCGATGCGCTCGTTCTCCTTCTTCTGCTCGCGCTCCGTGTTGGCGTGGTAGGTGGCCACCGCCTTGGTCAGCTTCTGGATCTTGCCTGTCACTGAGCGGTGGTACTCCTTGAAGTCCTTGGCGTGCTGGAGGATGCTGTTGAGGTATTCCTGCGGGCACGCGGACGGGGCGCTGAAGGGGCACTACCGGGGCCATGTGGCCACCCCACGGTGCCCCCCGGCCTCCCAGATGGCACGAAGCCCAGCCTGCACCCCAGGCCAGGCCCCGTCCCCACAGGGCCCTCACCTGGTGCTTCTGCCGGCGCTTCCGCTCCTGCTCGATCTTCTGTTGCTTCTCCAGCTTCTCCGTGATGCGGGCCTCGCGCAGGGACTGCCGCTTGCTGCGCTTGTAGGCCTTGGCGTTGAGCGCCGTCTCGAGGGCCGTGTCCCGCCGCATGCACACCACCACCTCCTGCCGCAGCTGCAGGGCAGCAGGCAGGCATGCGGTCAGGCCTGCGCTACCCCGGGTGCCCAGCAGGGGCCGCCTGCCGCCTCCCATTGTCCTTGAGCACCACTTTTTTTTTTTTTTAAGTAAGGAGTTTTTTTTTTTTTTTTTCTTTTCGGGTCACATCAGCGATGCACAGGGGTTACTCCTGGCTCTGCACTCAGGAATTATTCCTGGCGATGCTGGGGGACCATATGGGATGCTGAGAGTCAAACCCGGGTCTCCCACGTGCAAGGCAAACACCCTACCCACTGTGCTATCGCTCCAGCCCCTTTTAAATAAGCTTTTCTTTAGTTTTTGGGCTACACCTGGCAGTGTTCAGGGATCACTATTAGTGGGGTGTGGAAGACCCTATGGGGTGCCAGGGAAAAAACCTTCGTCGTCGGCCATGTGCAAAGCGAGCACCCGCCCCGCTGCACTATCAGTCTGGGCCTTAAGTTCCTTCTCCTAAGGTGCCACTGCAAACAAAACCTGGTGCCCGTGGAAACTGGCCTGACCTAGCCCACTGCCTCGCAGACCACACTTCCTCCTGAGGGAATGCCAGGGGGAGCAGACAGCCTGCAGATCATCCTAGAACAGTCTGGGGGACAGTGCTCAAGGATCTGAGCTGGGCGGGGCAGGCTGCACGGCAAGGACTCCTTCGGGCCCGGGCCGGCCTGGAGGGGCCTGCACCCACCTGCCTCTGGAAGTTGAGCAGCCGGAGAGCCTTGAGCTCGATGGTCGCTTTGGTTCGCAGATCCCCGGCCAGTGAGCCGGGGAGGTTTTCGAGTTCCTGAATTCGGTGCGCGATGCGCGCCTGCAGCCTGGCGGGAAGGGCAGGCAACAATGAGCGGGCAGGAAAGGGACATCGGGAATAGACCTGGCGGCCCCCCCCCCCCGACATTCCCGGGGGCTGCTGCCCACACAGTCTCTTAGCATCGGGCTCGTTCACCAGCTGCCCGCCTGGATGAAACCCTGGGGTCACACGGGGGAAGCACGTGCTCAGCCCCATGCCCCCTTTATCGAGGGGTGCCGCACCTGTACTCGCGCTCCTGCAGGATCTCCACGGGGTCCAGGCCCCGCGGCTTCTGGATGGGGGTGATGCGGCTCTGCTTCTGGTGCAGCGGCACCATGGGCGCGGGCTGGGCCGGCTGCCCGGGGGACTGTGTCTGCGGTGGCATCACAGGCGAGGCGGCAGGTGGGACAGCGGGGGGCGCGGGTGAGGGGCGGCCCGTCGGCTGTGGGGGGATCAGCTTCTGAGGTGTGCTGGTGGGGGCAGCAGCATTGGCCAGGGGCCCTGGGGGCAAACGGAAGTCCAGGATGAGCAGGAGATGCGGTGCAGCACCAGCCCCACCGGCCGCTGGCCTGGCAATCCATCTGTCCGTCTCCGGCGCTCCATCCCTCCCCACGGCCTCTACCCAGACACGTGTGGTGGAATGAACACCGGGGCCACCCCTGGCACGGAGCGTGGAGTCTCCCTGGCACCCTAGTTTCCAGAGGGAAGAGGTGCAGCCAGGACCCCCCTACCCAGGCTCCCTGAAACTTACCATCAGGCCAGGGCTTGGGAGGTCCTCCAGGGGGCTGGCCCGGCATCCCAGGGGGCACGCCCGAGGGTCCCGGTGGGGGCATGTTGGGTCCGCCCATACCTAGATGGGAGGGACGAGCACAGTGTGGAGTGGGCCCCACAGTGCCCCCTCTGCCCCCCACAGACCGGGGGAGCACCGGGCAGCAGACCCCCGGCCACTCCTTACCATGAGGGCGGCTATAGTTGGGTGGTGCGGGGCCAGGGCCCGGGCCAGGGCCAGGGCCGGGCCCCGCGGCTGACACGGAGGGCGGGGGCAGCGTGGGCATCTGCTGCTGCATGGCCGGCAGGGGCCGCTTGCCCTGCACCGCCATCTGCAGGTGGTCGGGCAGGGGCTGCCCCCGTGCCAGCATCTTGTAGGCCATGATCTGTGCCCGCAACTGGTGTAGCTGGTTCTGGTTGAACGGGGTTGGGCCCCGGTTCTGCTGGCCCAAGGCCTGTGGGTCGGCGGCATCAAGCGGGGCACCTCCAGGCCCGGATGCCATCTGGGGGCCGGAGGACGGGCCGCTGGCGGGCACGGGGCTGGAGGCGTGCTCAGAGCCACCCAGGGGCGAGGGGTAACCTGTGGGGATGGAGGGGGGCGCAGTTGGGATCAGGTGGGGTCAGGCGGGCGGGCAGGGTGGGGCGGGAGGGCTGGGACAGTACCTTGGGAGTGCTGGTCCATGGGGCTGGGCGGGGGCCCCATCCCGGCGTGGCCCCCGGACCGCAGGCCCAGACCCTTCATCTGGCCATAGCGGGGGTCATCGGAAAGGCCCTTCTCGTGCATGGACTCCATTGGCTGGGGGACCAGGAGGGCGCAGGTCAGTCAAAGGTACCCACCCGGGTCGCGTCACAGCGGGTTAGCGGGGAGGGGGACAGGGCGGCACCTGGGGCCTGTGCACCTACCTTGTGCATCTGGTGCATGTTGTCCTGCGGGTACCCTCCAGGCCCTGGTGTGGAGATGGGGTGTCCTGCCGATGGGGGGCCCGGGCTGGGCCCCATCATGCTGTGGGCAGAGCCAGGAGAGGGCCCAGGGCTAGGGCCCAGCATGGCTCCCGGGGAGGGGCCGGGTCCAGGGGAAGGGCCTGGCCGAGGGGTCCCGCCCAGAGGCGGGTCAGGGGTGGACATGGTCAGCGGAGCCCGGCACTCTTGTCTCCTGCAGGAGAGAATTCAGAGGAAAAGCCAAGGCTCAAGAGTGGGCCCGAGGCTGCAGGACGAGGGGTCGACCCCCACAGGAAACCCAGAGCCCCCAAAGATCCATATCAGGCCTGAGACAGCTGATGGCCGGAGGCAGCACCACAGCCCAAGACCAGCGCGGTCCCTGGGACTCTGTCCTGGACCCTACAAGGTCCACCCCCCCGCCATGAGCACCACCCAGAGGGGCACAAAAACCAAAACTACAATGGGGGTTAGAGGCACTGGAGCAACAGGCCAGCAGGAGGGCATCTGCCCTGCACAAGGCAGACCTGGGTTCTACCCTGGCAGCATCCACATGGTCCCCCGAGTACTGCCAGAGTGATTCCTGAGCGACGATCCAGGAGGAAACCCTGAGCATTGCCAGGTGTGGCCCCAAATCAAAAGAACTAAGTTCGGAGCTGGAGCGATGCTTGCCTTGCACGAGTCTGAACTGAGTTCGATTCCCAGTATCCCATATGGTCCCCTGAGCACTAGCAGCAGTAATTCCTGCGTGCAGAGCCAGGAGTAACCCCTGTGCAGTGCCGGGTGTGACCCAAAAAGCCAAAAACAAACAAACAAACAAACCCAAAAGAACTAAGTTTTAAAAAACAAAACAGAAAAAAAGGAGAGGGGGAGAGAGAAGGAAAGTGCCTGCCAGAGGCAAGGCAGGGGGTGGGGAGATGGAAGGGAACAGGGAACCTGGGGACACTGGTGTTGGGAAACGTACACTGGTGGAGAGATGCATGTTAGAATACTGTATGATTGAAATTCAATCATGAACAGCTTTGTAATGGTCTGTCTCACGATGATTCATTAAATAGCACTATAGCACTGTTGTCCCATTGTTCACTGACTTGCTTGAGCGGGCACCAGTAACGTCTCCATTGTGAGGCTTGTTACTGTTTTTGGCATATCGAATACGCCACGGGGAGCTTTCCAGGCTCTACCATGCGGGCAGGATACTCCCGGTAGTAAAATAAATAAATGGGGGTTAGGTCACACACTCTGCACACACTCCTGTGCCCTGCTGCCCTCGCCGTGGCCCCCGCAGTTCTTGGAGGAAGGCCTCCAGTACCACTTATGTGGGATCACGCCAGCAACTCGAAGCTGGGGTCTCAGCACAGCAGCACGCCAGGAGCCCACCGCAGCCCTCGGTCAGAGTCAAGGGTGGTCCCAGGGACCAGCAGCGGGGCCAGACGTGGTTCAGCAGCTGGAGCACCAGGCCGCAACACAGAGGCGAGCCCTGGACCAGGGTGCCAAGACCCAGGCAGGCAGCCCTGCAACTAAAGTGGGCAACCCCAAACCCCCCCCTCCCAGCCCCCATGGGGCACCCTGCACCTGGTATGACACAGGGACCTAGGGGCCAGCCCACCAGAGGGTGGCGCCCATGGGGCCACCAGAGGTGGGGGGAGGGACTCCTGGGCGGCCTGAGGAACAGGTTGGGGCTGAGGATCAAAAGGTGTCAGAGAGCCTGGAATGGTGCAAAGAGCAGGTGGAGAAGCACCAGGACGGGCAGGAGCATGTCTAGGGCTGGGGGGGGGGGGCACTGTGCTGCCCCAAAGTCTCCCACCCAAGCAGATGAGGCAGCAACCGTCACACGGCCACCTGCTTCCTGCACCCATAGGGCAAGCCCACCAGGAAAGCAGAACTTACCCCCGCCCAGTCCCCCAGCACAGTCCCCAGGGACATCCCGACACCCCAGGCCCCGCTCCCCCCCCCCCACCCGCTCCATGAGACCATGAGATGGTGCCTCTTCAAACTTGGTGACTGACCTCGGCTGGGGCTGAAGCCAGCCTGGAGCATTCCCCCCACCAGGCCAAGGGGACCCAGGGCCAGCTCTGGACAGGCCGAGAGCAGCGCCCTCCAGCCTCTCTCTGCGTCCACGCTGGATCCCCCCTTTCAGCACTAAGATTTGGAGGGGGAGTCTGGGCCAGCCCTGGCACGCAGGGCCCATGGGGTGCTGGGGGCTGAGTCTTCACAGGTCCAGCTCTTTGAGCACCTCCCTGAATGAGTCTGGCTTTGTTCGGGATGGGGACTTGGCCCCCACCCACCCACTGTGCCCAGTGGGGACCCATGGATGGTGGCAGGAAGTGAATCAGAACTGCCCCACACCAGGCCAGCGCTGCCCACCGGACTACCCCATACTCTCTCCAGCCCTACCTGAGCCTTTTAAACTCCCAGCTCCTCCCTGGCCAGACACAGGACGGCAGGGAAGGTGCCGGCCCTCCACGCAGGCGACCTGGATGCAGTCCCGACACCCTACAGGGTCTCCCGGAGCCCCTCCAGAGTGAGCCCTGAGTAGAGAGCCAAGAGTCAGCCCTGAGCACTGTGGCTGTGGTGTGTTCCATCCCCACCACCCCGACACATTCCCGGGGCTGCCAAGCTGTTCATGTTCTACTGGCCCAGGCCCAGTGACCCCCAGCACATCCCAGGGGTGCCCTGATACCAGGCGCGGTCACTCCCCATCACAGGACCCCCAGGGAGGAAACACTGGTTCTCATCAGACCCCACCCCATGTCTGTCCCACCCCTCCCCTGCCTAAGGGTCAACTGCTGTCTTGGGGGACCCCTCTAGGCTGTGGGAATGACAGAAAGTGGCAAAGGAAAGGAAGATGGTGTGTTTATGTTGGGGAGCCTATCAATGACCCCCATGTCTGTAGACACACACAGGCCCAGACAACACATAGGCCCCTTGTACCCAGGTACCCATAAACACACACACACACAGGCCCGGACAAGACACAACACTCCCCCGCCCCCCAGAAACACACACAAACAGGCCTAGCTACAGACAACCATACCCACAGACACACACAGGCCCAGACACAAGACAGACAGACAGACAGACATAGAGACATATACACACACACAGGCCCAGACAGACAGAGGCCCCGGGGAGGGGAAATGATGGTTCTCATCAGACACTCACCTTGACGTCTGTCCCACCCCTCCCCAACCCGACAGAGTCGGCTGCTGTCTTGGGGGACCCCTCCCGGCTGTGGGGGACAACACAGACACACACACACAGAGAGGCCCAGACAGACAGACACACACACACAGAGAGGCCCAGACAGACAGAGACACAGAGACACACACAGAGGCCCAGACAGACAGAGAGACACACACACACACACACACACACACACACACACACACACACACACACACAGAGGCCCAGACAGACAGACAACACACACACAGGCCCAGACAGCCCTGATTGGGGGCAGACAGGACTGGGGTCAAGGTGCTCACCTACCTGAAATTCCCACCCTGGGGGGTCCCCCAAGCCCCATGAAGGGGGGCCCAAACCCCACCCCCACTAACTCAGGGGATCCAACTCCCTGAAGGGCTGGGGCCTTGATCTGGGAGGCGGGACGCAGGAGCGTTTCTGCATTTCTAAGTCTTTGCCTGTAGATGTCAGAGGGAATGGGGGGACCAACAATCGGACATACACCAGCTCCAAGATCAAAGGGCTCCAGCGCCCCAGAAAAGGCGCCCCAGGACAGGCACCCCAGGTGACGCTGCTTCCTGGCCAACTCTGGGTACAGCCTCGCCGGCAAGACCTGCCTCACAAGTGGAGAACCCCAGCTGCGGGCTGAGCTTTCGGGGGCGGCAGGCCCAAGAGTGCCCCGCTCCACACCCTTGGGTGAGGGACAAATTAGGAACCCCCCAACTGTGACACCACACGTACACCCTCACTGACAATGCAAACTTTTGCCAGGTAGACCAGAGACAGTGAAAGAGCGAGAGAGCGAGAGAGAGGGACGAGCCCAGTGGGCTGAATGTAGGCTTGCATGCAGGGGGCCTGGGATCAATCCCCAGAACCACAGGGTCCCCTGAGCTCCACCAGGAGCAAGTCCCATCCTTAGAGCTGGGGGCAGCTCCCGAGCACTGCCCATGTGGCCCCCAAGCCAATGTGTACACACACACACACACACACACACTCTCTCTCTCTCTCTCTCTCTCTCTCTCTCTCTCTCTCTCTCTCTCTCTCTCTCTCTCTCTCTCTCTCTGGGGTCATTACAAACTCAGGGCAAAGTGTGGGTACCCCGGTCAAGTGGCATGTCCACACCTGGGCCTCCCCCACACGCGCCTCTTCCAGGCAACCGGACTGAACACTTTCTACCCTCCTGCTCCTCGCCCTGGTGCTGCTAAGGGCAGATGACAGACCACAGGGCACCGGACACCAACTGTCTGCCATCCTGTAGGGCTTCGACCAGTGTCCCCAGAGGCAGCAACGACGGCGACAAGATAGTTACTGGGAGGGGTGGGGGCAGTCGCCCAGCGGCCAGAAACCACTTTCCAGATTTGCCCCAGCTCCTCCCGTGACATCCCCAATTTCACAAAGGAGGAAAGCAAAGGTTCAGAGAGATTAAGCCACTGGCCTGAGGTCACACAGCTTAGAGACCCAGAGCACCAGAAATCAAACGCTAATAGGTCTCTCAGCACAAACAAAACTGTCTCCAATTCTCCTAAGTTTTCCTGCCCAAGTCCTACTTTCTCCCTAAAAACTCACTGGGCTGAAAAAGGATCCAAACCAGCGTCCTCAAATTAGGAATGAAACACACTTTTGAGTTTGTTTTTTAATGTAATAAATGCCTCAATCCGGAAAATAGGAATGGAAGAAACACAAAAAAAAAGACACTGAACTATGTTTTCAACGGTAGTTTCCCAGGGTCCCCTCACTTGCTGCTAAGCGCCCCTCCACTGCACGGCAAAGTGTGTGTGGGGGGGCGGCGGTGGGTGGAGGGAGAGAAAAAAAAAATCGATAAACAATCCCGTTTTTAAGACGTAAAAAATTCGAGGCCGGCGCCACCCCCAGCGAGGCAGGCCACACCTGGGGGTGCGTCTGGCCGGCGCCCCAACCGCCCCGAGGCAGCCTCGGAGGGTCGCGCCCGGAGAAGCACGACTATTGTTGCCGTCGAGGCCCAGACGACGCTTATGGGGGGCCGGACCCCTGCACCGCCCGCTTTTGTCCCCAGACCCCGGCGGGAGCGCGCCCGCGGGCACGCGCGGCCTCCACGCGGCCCGGCTCCCGCCCCCCCAGCCGGGCCCGTCGGCCCAGGAGCCGCCGCCGCCACCTCGTTCCGCTGGGGCCTGGCCCCGCGCGCGCGGTGCTGCCCGGGCTTCTTGACCCTCGGGCGCCGCCGTACCCCGGCCCTGCTCCCCGCGCCGGCGGCCCCCTCCCCCCGCGGCGCCCCGGCTCCATTCAAACCGTCCTCCCGAGCCCGCACCGTGCTCCCGCGACGCCGCGCCCCGCCTTCCTTACCGGGAGCCGCCCGCGCCGTCGCCTTCCCGGCGCCGCCCCCGGCCCTGCGCGCGGGGCCCGAGGCACAGGGGGCGTCTCGCCTCGCCTCAGGAAACAAAGAAGCCGCCGCCGCCGCCGCCGCCGCCGCCGCCGATCGAGGGTAAAGCCGCGCGCGCGCGCCCGCCCCCCCGCCACACGCCGCCCGCGCCCCCGCTGCGCGCGCACCCGCCAGCTCCCCTCCCCCCGCCGCCGTTCGGGCCCGTCTCGGTCGCTTCCGCCGCTCGCCCCGCCGCGGTCGCGCGCGCTCCCGCCCTTCCGCTCCCAGCGCGCGTGCGCGGCCGCCCGCGGGGGGGCGGGGAGCCCAGGGCGCGCGCCCCGGGAGGTGGGCGGGGCCGCCGTGCGATCTCGCGGCCGACGCTCCGCCCCCCTGGGGCCGCGGCGGTCCTGCGCCTGCGCGCGGAGCCCAGGCCAGGTCGCGTGCGCAGAGCCGGTTCCACTGCGGCGGCGGCGGCGGCGGCGACTGGAAGCGGCGAGTTGGGGACAGGATGGCAGCGGGGTCTATGGGGACGTCGGGCCAAAGGACACCAAAGAGAGGCTGGGCCCGGACAGAGCAGAGGCGGCGCACGGAACCCAGGACTGGATCGTTTCTCAAGCTTATGGCGTGGCCCGCTTGGTGATTCCGCCTTTGTGGCAAACCTCCCGGGGGCCTCCCAGGTTCTTTTAGCGAATACCCGTTGACCCACGGCCTTGTGCCAGGTGCAAGTGCCGCACGCACAGGAAAGATGCAAAACTCGGGAGCCGGAGAGATCGGACAGCCCGTGGACCCCTTGCCTTGCATGCAGCTGACTTGGGCTCAATCCTCTGCACTTTATACGGTCCACTGGGCCCTGTCAGGAGCCATCGATCCCAGAACACATAGCCAGGAATAAGCCCTGAGCACTACCGGGTGTGGATCCTGCAAAACACAGATAGGAACATAAGAAGTGCATGGAGGGGTAACAGTCTGTGGGAGGCCCGCTAGGGCAAGAAGAACAAGACCTGTGTCTTGGGAGGTTAAGTACAGGAGATAAGGCACTTGCATGCAGCCGACCCCGGTTTGATCCCCAGCACCACACTGGAGTGTGGTACTTAACATCATCAGGACTGATTACTGAGTGCTGAGCTAGGAGTAAGCCCCTGGCACTGCCAGGAAAGATCTCCCCCCACCCTGAAAAAACAAAAGGAAACAAGATTGTAGGAGCCTTTTGAGTGAAGAGGGTGCGAGGGAGATGGTCCTGGGTGTGAAGACCCCAAATGACTAGACCTTTGCTCCGTGCTGGGAAAGCTCGCTCTATGTCTGTGAATTCAGTTCTGCAACCTGGCCAGGGCTCAGGAGGGGCCGAGTCCTGGGATGGACCTCATTTCTCTGTGTTTCTCAGGTCCAGCTGGACGCCCCCACACCCACCTGGCCACCTCGGGGCTCCCTCCTGCACAGCTGTGCCATCGCCTCCGTGCTCCTGAATTTGATTACCAACTCCACAAAGTGCCCTGGCTCCAGCACCGGGCACTGGGTGTGCTGGCTGGAGGAGGCAGTGACCGTCTGCCTGAGCTCAGAGCTGTGGGCTCGGCCAGCCCTGGCTGATGGCTCAGAGCGGGGAGTAGGTGGGAGCGCCTGGCAGAGCCAGAGCTGGACTTAAAACCTGAGTCCATGGGGCTGGAGCGATAGCACAGCGGGTAGGGCGTTTGCCTTGCCCGAGACCGACCCGGGTTCGATTCCCAGAATCCCATATGGTACCCTGAGCACCGCCAGGCGTGGTTCCTGAGTGCATGAGCCAGGAGTAACCCCTGTACATTGCCGGGTGTGACCCAAAAAGCCAAAAAAAAAAAAACCTGAACCCAGGGTTGAGAGATAGTACAGCAGGGAGGAACGCTTGCTTTGCACACAGCCTACCTGGGTTCAATCCCCAGTGGCTCAGAAGATCCCCGGAGCTCCATCAGGAGTGGCCCTGAGTGCTCCCAGGTGTGGGCCCCCCTAAAATAAAACAAGCCAAAACCTGACTGCATGGCACACCAAGGGGCACATGTCGAGCTGGGTTCATTCCTGGTACCACATGCTTCTCCAGCTGGGTGTGCCCCAAGAACGGAACTCTCAGTGCAAACCCAGTGCCCGGGTGTTGAGTTGGCAAAGGTTTCAGCTGAACTTGTTTTGGGGCCTCACCAAGTAGTATTGGTGCTGGGGGACCAGAGACCCTGCGTGGTGCCAGGGAACAATGTCAGCCTCATACTGGAATTGGAAATGGATCCTGTCCTCTCACTCTAAGGCCCCAGGCACAAGACCCCATATGGCTTCCTTGTGGCTGACCTCAGTACCCCATATGGTCCCCAGAGCTGGCCAGGAGAGATGCCTGAGTGTAGGCAGAAGCAGGAGTAAGCCCTGAGCTCCGCTGGGGTGTTCCTGCCTTTCTTTTTTTCCTTTCAGCATTTTTGGATCACACCTGGCAATGCTCAGGGGTTACTCCCGCTTTGCACTCAGGAATTAGTTCTGGTGGTGCTCGGGTGAACCTATAGGATTCCAAGGATCGAACCCGGGTCAGCTACATACAAAGCAAATGCCTTCCCCGCTGTCCTATCGCTCTGACCCCAAGAATGTATTGCTTTCCCTGCCCATCTTTGTAAATAAGTTTTTTTTTTTTTTTTCAATAATAACTCTTGGGGCTGGAGCAGTAGCATAGCAGGTAGGGCGTTTGCCTTGCATGCGGCCGACCCGGGTTCGATTCCCAGCATCTCATGGTCCCTTGAGCACCGTCAGGAGTGATTCCTGAGTGCAAAGCCAAGAATAACCCCTGAGATCACCAGGTGTGACCCAAAAAGCAAAATAAATAAATAAATAAATAAAAATAAACAAAAAAAATAATAACTATCTTGCTTCGCAAAACAAAAGAGAAATAGGGGCTGGAGCAATAGCACAGCGGGTAGGGCGTTTGCCTTGCATGCGGCCGACCCGGGTTCGATTCCCAGCATCCCAGATGGTCTCCTGAGCACCACCAGGGGTAATTCCTGAGTGCAGAGCCAGGAATAACCCCTGTGTGTTGCTGGGTGTGACCCAAAAAGAAAAAAAAAAGAGATAAGAACAATAGTTTGGGTGCATCCTTCTCTCCGAAGGCGGCCCCTAGCAGAAACGGGGCTTCGCTTGCTTGCTCCGCAGCCAGATAGGCAGATGCTGGAACCAGCATCCTCCAGCCCCTTTCTGGGCCAGGCTTGCCTCCCCTGCCACTTTCCCCTCCCCTTTCTCCCACTGACCTCATCCTGCCAAGAAAACTTGGGCGTGGCTCACGGAGCTTTGCCACTCAACAGGTCCTCCAGGCCTAA
Organism: Sorex araneus; assembly: GCF_027595985.1. Lineage (NCBI taxonomy): Eukaryota > Metazoa > Chordata > Mammalia > Eulipotyphla > Soricidae > Sorex > Sorex araneus. Next base: position 234,128,276 of record NC_073303.1, read on the forward strand.
ACCGGAGAAACCAGCCGGTGCCCGCCAGGCAGCCGTGCACCTGCACAGACAGCCCCACGCCTCAGCGGGCTGACCTTGGGGAAGAGACCACACCTTGAGGTTGCTGCTGGCGCTGCCTGTTCTGGGGGCTGCTCACTTCTTCCCTTTGGAGAATCGGCAACACTCCGGGGTAGTGACCCCTGGCAAGTGCGTGGGGGAACGTGCAAGACAAAGGATCCACTGGGTTGGCTGAGGGCAAGCCAAGCCAGTTGTCTCCTGGACTAGCCCCTGCTTGTTGATGTTGGACGTTATCAACCAGAGACATGCTTCTAGAACGGAGCGGCAGCCTCTAGAAACCTGGGAGTGACTCGCGCCCCCCAGGATAACAAAAGAATGGGCCTGGAGAGATAGCCCCATGGGCTGGAGCCCAGCCTTGGCCTGCAACCGGCCAGTGCCACAAGGCTACATCCCAGCACCGCTGGAGGTGAACCTGGAGGGCCTCCAGGCACCGCTGGAGGACTCGAGTAGCCCTTAGCAATGCAGGGCTGATCAAAGGGTGGGGAGATCACCCCAGGAGATATTATAACTAGCATGACCATAGGCCAGCATTTCCGCTTGGGGATATAGCACTGTCTGCACTGTCCCATTGTTCACCAATTTGCTCGAGCAGGTACCAGTAACATCTCCATTGTGAGACTTGTTACTGTTTTTAGCATATCGAATACGCCATGGGCTCTCAGAGAGGGAGGGAGGAATTGAACCCAGGTTGGCGGCATGCAAGGCAAACGCCCTACCCACTGTGCTATCACTCCAGTCCATATAAGGCTGGATAAAGACTACAGCAAACCCGAAGCAGGGACCCAGACACACAGAAAAACGTTCAGAACAGCATGGTTTCTTTCTCTTTTTTGGGTCATACCCGGTGATGTGCAAGGGTTATTCCTGGTTCTGTGCTCATGAATTAATCCTGGTTGGGTCTGGAGTGATAGGACAGGGGGGTAGGGCATTTGCCTTGCACACGGCCAAGCCGGGTTCGATTCCCAGCATCCCATAGGGTCCCCTGAGCACTGCCAGGAGTAATTCCTGAGTGCAGAGCCAGGAGTAACCCCTGTGCATCGCCGTGTGTGACCCAAAAAGAAAAAAAAAAATCCTGGAGGTGCTGTGGGGACCCTATGAGATGCCGGGGATCAAACTTGGGTCAGCTGTGTTGCAAAACACACATCCTCTCCTCCACTGGACTATTGCTCCAGCCCCAGCACAGCACGGTTCCTAATAGTCCCAAGAAGAGCTCCAATGCCCACAGCAGAGGAAAGGGAATGCCACCGGCACACAGCTGACTCACAGGGCTAGAACCCCAATTCGGGAGACCAAGCTTGATTCTCTGCCACAGAAAAAAAAGGGAGGGAGGCAGATGAGCTAGCGCAGGGTTAAGGCTCTTGGCCCCTTTCCTGTTGGCCCTTGATTTCTGGTACGTGATCTCCCCAGCACCTTGTCAAGAAAAGGTCCTGAGCACTGCTGAGCGTGGCCTCTCACCCCCCCCCAAAAAATAAAAAGCGCAGACAAATGCAGGCAGAGGGAGTTGGGCAAAAGTGGGGCCCAGCGGCTGAGCATGGGGAAAATAGAGTGAGCAGTAAACGGGGGTGGGTGTGGGCCGGGCGATAGTACAGCGGGGAGGGCATTTTCCTAGCACGCGGCCCACCCGGGTTTGGTCTCCAGCCTCCCATAGAGTCCCCAGAGCACTGCCAGGAGTAACCCCAGAGCATCACCGGGTGTGATCCAAAAAGCAAAAGACAAAAACAGTGGGGCGGGTTTCACATGTGAATGTGGTTAATGCTCCAGAACCAGCCAGTTCAAGGACAGGGAGTCTCATTTAAGCATCTCTTAGCCCCATTCAAAAAACCCTCCAAAGCAGTAAAAAACCTCCCCCCCGCCCAATGGCCGGATAACTAGGGATCCATTCGCTGCCTCGTCGCAGCGCCCCACGAGCGCTGGAGATGACGTCCGAGGCGAGGTTTGAGTGCCAAAGTAAACGGGATGCAGGGATCCCCTCCACCCGACTACAGCCACGCGGAGACGCATCGCGCGTGCGCATAACGGGCGGGGCGGGTCCCGGGCGCAGAGGTGGCGGCGCGCATGCACCCGCGCCCCTCCGCCTGGCGGAGCCTTTTTAAGCCCTTTCATTTGCAACCTTTGTTCGCCGCGCCCTGTGCAAAGCTATGGGCGCGCCACTCCTGATTTCTCTGCTCTGGACGTTGATCTCTCCCTTTCATACATCAGACTTATGTGAGGGAGGCCAGGGATCGTTTTTTTTTTTCCGGCGTGCGTGGAAACGAGCATATCTTGCTTTTGAAATCAGTGATGAGACCCGGCTTAGGGCGCCTGCCTCGTCTGTCATTGGTTGGATCTCCAGCACGCAAGGTCCCCGGCCACCGCCTCGACAGATTCCTGCACGCGCAGTGCTGGGAATAGCCCCAACTCCGATGTGTGGTCCAAACTCTCGCACCCCCAAAAACTAAATCAGTGAGTCTCAAATATTCTTGGGCCAGAAGGGTGGTGCTGTGGCCCCCTTACCTGGTCTCCTACCCACGCCGACCTCAGTTCCTCCGACTACCGTATGTGGAGTGTTTCCTGGTTGCATACCCCAGCACGTTTCCCTAAGAACGCCAGTTACTGAGAGCTACACGAATTCCCAGGTGAGCGCCAGACAGTTCAGGAGGCAGCCCTGGCTGCTTGCCCTTTCCCTGTCTAATTCCACCTGTGGTCCACTGAGCACCGCCGGGTGTGGCCAACCCCTCCTTCATACTCATATGGGAGGGGCAGGGTTTGAGCCATACCCGGCGGTGCTCAGTGGCTACTTCTGGTGGTGCTACCAGGGATCAAATCTGGGATAACCGCATGCATGCAAGGCTAGACATTTGGGGGGGAGGGGGGCGGGTGTTGGGAATGAGCTTGGCAGTACTCCGGGGATCACATGACGTGCAGGGCCGGAACCAGGGTCACTGAATGCAAGACACCACTTTATCCCTGCACTCTCTCTCCCCCTCCCTCTCTCTCTCTCTGGCAATAAACTCTGCAAATAGGCTTTTTTGGCTTGTTCTTGAGCCACACCCTGCTTTGATCTGGGCTTACTCCAGGCTCTGCTCAGGGATCATTACTGGGTTTGGGAGACCATATGGGATGCCGGGGATTGAACGTGGGTCAGCGGCAAGCAGGGCAAGCACCTTCACGCTGGAATATCGCTCTAGCAAATAGGCTTTTAAACTACGGCCCCAGGGGTTGGAGTGATAGTACAGCGGGTAGGGCGTTTGCCTTGTACACGGCCGACCCGGGTTCAATTCCCAGCATCCCATATGGTCCCGAGCACCACCAGGTGTAATTCCTGAGTGCAGAGCCAGGAGTAACCCCTGTGCATCGCCGGCTGTGATCCAAAAAGCAAAACAATAAATAAATAAACTTCAGCTTCAACGTTTCTGCCTCCTCCTGCTGACTGATCTGCAACACACCTTCCAGAAGGGTTGGAATGGCCAGATTTTGGGGGTTCCTTTTTCTGGTCATCTTGCATCTTATACTTTAAAGGAGGTCCCAGGACAGGCACAGGTCTGTGCGCAGAAACATGGGACACGGGAGGAACATACATGAGCTGTTTGCAACCACATGCCTGAGAGGCGCCAGCATGGGCATGTTGTCACACCCTTTGCCCTGGGAATAGCTCATGTGATCACAGCTAATAAAAGCAGCCCCACACTTGTCTCCATGGCAGCCTTTTACCCTGTCAGTATCACCTGCTTCCATCCTGGAACCACCTACAAAGGACCAGGCTTAGGCATCTCCATGGTAACAGCCCCTGTCACTATCATGCCATCTGTGGGGAGAGGAAGAGGTGGATCGGGGTTTACTTCCCTTTTTCCCTTTCCAACAATTTCCATCTCCATAGATCCCGTTTGCCGTGTTTCTGTTTTGTTTTAGGCCACACCTGGCAGTGCTGAGCGTCCTGTGGGGCCCTGATTAGACCTGGGGCTCCTGCATGCAAAGCAGGTTGTCAGTCTTCTGGCCTCTAGAGAAGTTTCTTTTTTTCTTTTTGCTTTTTGTGTCACACCTGGCGATGCACAGGGGTCACTCCTGGCTCTGTACTCAGGAATTACCCCTGGCGGTGCTCAGGGGACCATATGGGATGCTGGGAATTGAACCTGGGTCGGCCACGTGCAAGGCAAATGCCCTACCCGCTGTGCTATCGCTCCAGCCCCTGGAGAAGTTTCTGGGCCACACTGGCAATGCCCAGAGCTAACCCTGGTTCTGTGCTCAGGGTCCCAGGCGGTGCATGAAACTGCAAGGTCTGCATCGTGCAAGGCAAACGCCTAACCCAGACTGTCCCTCCAGCTCTTGTGTTTTGAAGAGCAGGGAAATGAAATGTCTTACTCTCTTTTCTTTGGGGGACCCGCTCCTGGCTGTGCTCGGGGTTCACTCAGCAGTGTTAGGACACCCTATGGGGAACACCTTACCTGCTTTACTATCTCGAGTACTGGAGCCTGAGAGATAGTACAGGGGTAAAGCTGTGACCCCAGCACTGCACAGGGTCTCCCCACATCCCACTAAGATTTTTTTTTTGGGCTTTTGGACCACAACCAGAGTTGCTTGCTGAAGGTTTACTCCTGACTGTGCTCAGGTATTTCTCCTATTGGTGCGCGGGGAACCTTATGGGGTACCAGGGATTGAATCCAGGTCACTGGTGCACAAGGCAAGCACCTTACCCGCTGTACTTACTATCCTCCCCAGTTGGTTGGTTGGTTTGTTTTTTCAAATATATGCCTGTAACCATCGATCACATACCGCTGAGAGCTTAGTCATGTGGGCAGAGCAGGTCAGGGCCAGCTGTTGTGTGGGTCGGACTCTGCCTCTGCTGGGGATGGCCTGAAAGGGGGCTCAGAGTCTCCCCCGTCCCATGGTACCCTACGTGCTTGCTACTCAATGCAACTCCCAGGAAAACAGGAACCTCATCATTCCTTTGTTTTGTTTTGTGGCCACACCCTGCGGTACTCAGGGCTTTCTCTTGGCTCAGCACTTAGTTCTGGCACAGTTCGGGGGGCCATATGAGAGGCCAGATACTGAACTACGGTCAGCGGCGTACAAAGTATCCTAACTGCTGGACTATTGCTCTGGCCCCAGAATTTGAACATTCTAAGCGCCTGTTGTCTTGAGGCTGGAGGGGAAATGGGTGCAGGTGACAGGCCAGGCAGCCCCACTTCAGCCCTGCTCTGCCTGGGTTGGGAGAGCAGTAGCCTGAGCTCTGGAGGCTGACACTTCCCTGCAGCTCAGAGCAAGGGCAAGTCAGCCACACTCAGTACTCTGCCGCCCCCTGTGGGCCGCTCTGAACACGACAGCCTGAAAGCTATTTTCCAGCGCCAACTCCCTGGCAAAGGTGAACTGAAAGACAAAAGGGCTTATGGAGGACAAACTTTGTTTTGTAGGTTTTTATTTCTTTTGGTGGGGGCACCCAGCAGCGCTCAAGTGTGGCTATTGGGGGGAAGTATATGGTGCTGGGGGGCGGTGTGGACACAGGCAAGAGCCTTAACCCCTGTACTATCTCTCAGGCTCATGTTCTGTTTTGTAAAATGGAGACGCTGACTTATAAAACACCCCCTGGCCCCCAAAATTAGGGTACAAAAAAGACCACGTCTGACACACTCGGAAAACACATCATGACAAAGACACTGAAGTTCATCATGGGCCACTTTTATTACGTGGCTCTGGGCTACATTTCTTTTTCAAGAGTGATTGCCACAACCCAAGTACCATCCATGGCCACAAAACTTGAGCCCCTGGACTGTGTGCTCAGGGCAACCGAATGGCATAACCCAAATCATGGCGGCCACTACCAGTTCCAGGACTGAAAGTCCCTTAGCTCACCACCATCCATTGTACAGTCGTCAGGGATGGGCGTTCCACTCCGTGTCCCCATACAATCCAAATTAACCGATCCCTGGATAGTTGGCTGAGATGGAAATATCACTCTTTGGGGTTATGCTCAATCTCTGCACCTTTGTTTTCTGCGGGCCTGTAATTAACTTCTTCAACCAAGAACCCAAAATGAAAACCAACACTCAACACTCACAGAGGAAAGGAGAGAGGAGAACTATTTTGGCGCTCCATGGTGAGGGTAGTCTCACAGGTATTGGGAGGCAAAGCCTGGACATCCTGGCTCATTCCCAGATCCAGAAGATTCTCACTGGCCTCGGTAACCAGCAGCGCGGGAGCAAGACTTCCAGGTGAGAACCTTCTGCGTGCTCCGCATGTCCTTCTGGAGGAGCTCAGGACACATAGGTCCCGCTAAATGCCCAGCGATCAGCAGCCGGAGCCCCCCGGGTGCCCCGACTTCATCTCTCGCTCTCCTCCTGCACCAGCAACTCAGCCTGACTCAGGACCATTCTGTCCCTCCTCTCTTTCTGCAGCACCTGCTCCTCCCACAGCGCCTGGTCCACCTGGTCGTCGGAGAGCACCACAGCCTTGTACTTCTCGTCGAAGAGCCGCTCGTTGGTCTCGGAGTGTAGCTGGTGCGGCCCAATGACGCGCAAGTGCGCGGGCAGGTGCAGGAACTCGCTGTCGTTGATGTCGCAGTCGCGCATGCGGGCGTCCAGCACCCACCAGCGGCCCGCGAAGCCCACGTCCAGCACCCGCCTGGGGAAATCGCTCCAGCGGGGCTGCAGGTAGCGGCAGCGGGCCTGGTAGAGGCTGGCCTGGGCATCACACGGTGCCTCGTACACCAGCGAGCACACGCCCAGGTTGACGTGCCGCAGGCGCCCACGGCCCCGCAGCCACAGCAGCCGTTGCACGAATGTCTCCGAGTCCTGGTTGCGCGTAGCCGGCGCCAGCAGCAGCAGCGACCCCGACGCGTCGAGCAGCGCCTCCTCGAAGGCCGCCTCGCCCGGCGCCAGCGCAAAGCACGCCGCCACGCCGCCCAGCAGCCCTACGTACACGGTCGCCCGCCCCGGCCGGGCCCGCGCCGCCGCCACCGTGTCGCTGCACGCCTCGGCGTAGTCCCGCAGCAGCGCCCGAGCCCAGATGCCTGCGGGCGAGAAGGACGGTGAGCGCCGGCCCGGCCCGCCGCCGGCCACCCCGCCGCCACCGCCGCCGCCACTCACCCAGACGCGCCCACGCGCCCGGCTTCCTCGCCGGCGCCGCGTCCCCCGCCTCGTCGGGGCCTCGGGACCAAAACCTCTTAAAAGCGCCTGTCGCCATCCTCTTCCGGCTGGGCGTCAGTGCTCCGGAGAGAAACGCCAGGTATGCCATGGTAAAGGCTCGGTGAGGGGAAGGGGCTCCCCCGGCGCCGGCGCCGCCGTCCCGGAAGTGGTTTCCCGTCGGAAGAGAATGGGGACAGCACCGCCCCGGAAGTTGTTGTCTGGGGGGGAGCCAGGGGGCGGAGTCGAGGGCCGCGCAGGCGCCGAGAGCCTTAGCGACAGCAGCAGGGGGAGCCGCAGGTGAAAGGGGGGCGGGGTGCAGCTCTCGGGACCGGGGCGGCGGGTTCACATCCAGGTGGGTGCCTTGAGCCGTAGGGTGGGGCCGGGGATGCGGCCGGGACTCCCGGGGGGCGGGGGGTGGCGAGGAGGGTGGGCGCGGGGCTTGAGCGACTTCTGTCATCAGGGTGGGATGCGGTGACGTCTCTGCGCGACCATGGCAGCGGCAGACCAGCTGGTCTTCCGCGGTGAGTGCGGGGCGGGGGAGGGCCCGTGCCCCTGCCCGGGACCTCTCGGCTGGGCTGCATCTGACTCCCCCCAGCCCTGTTTTCCCGAACCCCGCTGGGGCGCTGAAACCCATTCTGCGTCACACCCCCTCCGTCCTCACCTCGGCCCGCAAGCGCCCCGCGGCCCCCCCGAGCCTACTCTAAATAGCACCCCGATATTGGAAACGCTCAGGTCCCCTTTTCACCTCCCCGATTGTGGAAATTGGATCCAGTTGTGGGGGCAACCCAGGACCTCCTCCCCCCGTAGCGTTGGCTTGTCGTGGTCAACCCCCCTGTGTCCCGTTTTTTTTTATTTCGTGTTTGGGGGAACACACCCTGAGGGGTGGGGAGTTGAGGGGAGAGCACACCTGTGGCTCCTGCTTGCGGAACCAGCACCCCTGCCCTGGGCGCCTTCCCCACCCCCACCTCCCAATTCCTTCCTGGTAGAGTTCGAGGAAGCCACAATTGTGCTGGCTGAGCCCACAGATGAGGTGGTCAGTGGCCCCAGCGTCCTCCTGGCCCCCCAGGGGCACGTGACTGTCACTGTGGACTCGGGAGGTGGCAGCTATGGAGTTGAGGACGAGGAAGGCGACAAGGTGGCGGTGAGTCCCCAACGTTCCCACATCCCACCTCCTTAACTTGGGGGGGCCAGATACTGACACCTCCCCAACACACACCCCACCAGCTCCTGCAGGAGGAGAAGCCTGAGGCGGGATTCTGGACCTTTGACTTCTATCAGAGCTTCTTTGACGTGGACACCTCGCAGGTGAGGGCCCGGGAGCAGGGATGGGCTTTGGGATTTCAGCCCCTGAACATTGAGTCCTACCCCTGTACCTGACCCCGCCCCCCTCCTCCTGTATTGGCTGGTCGCACTGGGTCAGGGGAGGCGCCAGTGCAGGGGGCTCTGGGTTTCCCCAGATATGAGGGGTTTGAGCCAGACATCTTGGGGAGCTGCGTGATTTGCCTCCTGTCCAGGAGGAGGAGCTGGACAATAGGAAAGAGCGACGGGATCCCTGCTGGGGGACAGCGACAGCAGGGGCGGGAGAGGGGCCGCGCAGTCGCAGAAGCAGCCAGTCCCCGGCGTGTGTTGGGCAGGGTTGTGTCAGGCCTGCGGGGCTCCCTCGCCTGGGGTTGGGGGGGGGCGGAGAGGGGGGGAAGGGGCTGCTGGAGGGCTGAGCCGGCAGCTGGAAAGGCGGGACGACGGTGCGCCCCCTGCCGGCCACAGGGTGATGCGCAGGCTGTGCCCGGGGAAGAATGTCCGAGGAGGGGGGCCTGACGCCTCATTCCCCGCCCCCCAGCCCCTCTGGGAGTGAGCCCTGAGCACCACCGGGTGTGGTCCCCAAAACAAACAAAGCAGAACTCAAACCCTGAGAAGGAGGGGTGGCTTTCAGGTGATGGGGGGCAGAAAGCATCCCCCCTTATGTTCTGGGGTCACCCAGGTTCTGGACCGCATCAAAGGCTCCTTGCTGCCCTGGCCTGGCCAGAACTTCGTGCGTCACCGGCTGCGGAATCGGCCCGACCTGTATGGTGAGGGCGGTGTGGGGGTCCAAACACAGGGCGGCAGGGGCAGCCAGAGTGACAGGAGAGGGGAGAATGTGCCTTGCCGAGGCCCACACAGGTGCAGTCCACGGCGTTCCATATGGTCCCCTGCGCACCGCCTGGAGTGAAATACACTGGTGGGTGACACCCTCTCCAAAATCACCAAAATAGGGGCACAGCGGGTAGGGCGTTTGCCTTGCATGCGACTGACCCCGGTTAGATTCCCAGCATCCCATAGGGTCTCCTGAGCATCGCCAGGAGTAATTCTTGAGTGCATGAGCCCTGTGCATCCCCGGGTGTGACCCAAACCCCCCCCCCAAAAAAAAAATCACCAAAGTAAAAATCCATGAGGTGGAGCACAACAGGGGAGGAATCTTCCAGAGGCTGTTTTGGAGAGGCCTCTGGGGCAAGGGGTACCATGGCTCCGTGTGCTCCAGTGAGGCCTGGAGACAGGAGGTGGCGGGGTTCGAGGGTTCTGCCCTGTAGGTGGGAGCTACTGATTGGGGTGCTCAAGCTGCAGCTGCTCCCAGGAGGGAAAGAGCTAGTGAGAAGAGCCGGTGGGCAGAAGCTCCTGGCATCTGAGCACCCCCTGCCCCCAGGCCCCTTCTGGATTTGTGCCACCCTGGCCTTTGTCCTGGCGGCCAGCGGGAACCTGACCCTGGTGCTGGCGCAGCGCAGGGATCCCAGCATCCACTACAGCCCCCAGTTCCACAAAGGTCAGTACGGTGGGGAGGGAGGGGGGTGGGTTCTGGGGGGCGCGGCCTGAAGGTGACACCGGCTCCCCCTCCCACCCCGCAGTGACCGTGGCCGGCGTGACCATCTATTGCTATGCATGGCTGGTGCCGCTGGCGCTGTGGGGCGTCCTGCGCTGGCGTCAGGGCGTGCAGGAGCGCATGGGGGGCTACACCTTCCTGGAGACTGTCTGCCTCTACAGCTACTCGCTCTCGGCCTTCGTGCCCACTGTGGTGAGGGGGCAGGTGGTGGAGACAAGGCTAATTAGCTCCTATCAGGGGTGGGGGGCGGAGCCTACCCCTGCTACTCCCTCTCAGCTGAGTGAGCAGGGGCGGGGTCTGCCACTCAACTATGAATGGGGGGCGGGGCCAGCTGCAGGCTCTAGAGTGGGCGGGGCTAGAGCCCTGCACTCGAGAGGCGGGGCCTGCCTGCTATTCCCTCAGCAGTGAGTGGTCAGGGGTGTGTCCAGTGATGAGGCTGGACCCAGGCCCAGACTAGGAAGGGCTCTCAGCCTAGTGCCCATGTGCTTAGCGGATGGAGGGGGCGTGGGGGTGATAGTCGGGGCCGGCACGCGCTGAGGATCCCTGCCCACTGCAGGTGCTGTGGCTCATCCCGGTGCCATGGCTGCAGTGGCTCTTTGGGGCGCTGGCGCTGGCGCTGTCTACGGCGGGCCTGGTCTTCACGCTCTGGCCCGTGGTGCGCGAGGACACGCGCCTGGCAGCCGCGCTGCTCCTGACCTCAGTCATACTCCTGCATACGCTGCTGGCCGTGGGCTGCAAGGTAGGGCCGGGCTCCCACTGGCCCCTCCCTCGTGGGGTGGGGCCCCTCCCTCCGCGCCCCCACGCCGACAGAGGGGTTTTGTGGCAGTATTACTTCTTCGAGCCGCTGCCCCCGGAGCAGAAGGCCATGCCCTCCGCTGTGCCCTCCGCAGCGCAGCTGCCAACCATTCTGCCGACACCCCATGGCATCTAGGGGTCCCCGGTCTCACAGGTGAGAAGAGAATGGCTTGCGAGGGTCCGAAGGGGGTCTGAGTGCCAAAGTTGGGACTCCCAGGGTCTCTCTCTTGCAGGCCTGCCTGCCCCACCCCCCGCCTACCTCGTGGTGACCCCGCTGCTTGTGATCACTCCGCTACTCTCCAGACACTGTCCAGACGCTTCTTACAAAGCAAACACTTTTATTTCCTATGCAAAGGTGATTCAGAGACTTTGTATAAAGGCGGACTGAAGTGGGGAGGGAGGGACAAGGCAGCCGAGCTTCGGGGCCACCCCAGCGCCCTTCGGCCGCCAAGCCTGAGCTCCACCACCTCCGAGTCTGGGGATTAAAAACGAGGGCCATGGTGGGGGAAGCAGAAGAAAATTGCCTGTGCTGAAACATACATCTCCTTGTTTATTGGGGGCGAGGGGACAGGAGCCCCGCCAGCCCCTTCCGGCAGGTGCCGAGAGGGCGCCCTTCCAGGCCACGTCAATGAGGTTTGTGCCGGCCCAGCGGCCAGTGACCTTCCCTCCAGCTGGCCCTGGTCTCGCTCGTGGGGGGGACCTGCGGGGCTCAGGGGCAGGACAGCAGCAAGGCGCTGGGGCTGAGGGGCCTTCCCGACAGCTGGGTGGTTGTACATTCAAGTGTGAGGTGAACCCTTTGGTGGGGGGGCCCGGGGGGCTCCAGAGGCCCCGCCCCCAGCCTGGCAGGGCACCCCCCCTTCCCCATGGAGCCTCTGGAGGATGGTGGGGAGGGGGGGCTGCTGGCTCGGCCCGGCCGGCCGGGTTCTCAGAGGGTCTGTGGATTGACACTGGTTCTTTGTCGTAAAAAAATAAAATTAAAAAAAGCAGCACGTCACGCCCTTGGGGACCGAGGCCTGGGAGGAGGGAAGGCCCTGAGGCCGGGGCTGCCTGCCGTGGGGAGCCAGATGGAGGTGGGGGGGCAGGCACAGAGGGACGTGCCAGTCACAGCTGTCAGACCCGGGAGGGGGGGGGCCACGGCACGGTCTGGTGTGAGATGTGGCAGCGACGCACACTCGGGGCCGGGAGGGGAGGCTGGGGGAGGGGGGTGGCGGCAACGTCGTGTAAAAAAGTGTCCGAGTTCCCATAGCAAAGAGGGCGCTGACCGGTGTTGGGGCGTGTCCGTCGGCCGGGCGCGGCCTAGCTCCCGTAGTGCATGGTGTTGCTGGGGATGGCCAGCGGGGAGGCCATGGAGATGGCCGGGCCGCCCATGGTGAACTGGCTGTTGACTGCGTAGTGCGCGCTCGAGCCACCGCCGCCGCCGCCCTGAGCACCCGACGAGCCTGTGGAGCGAGGCAGCGAGGCTGAGGGGCCGCCCCGGGGCCCGCGCGGCCCCCCCCACCCCGCAGAGGCAGCGAGAGCGAGCGACAGGCCGAGTTACCTTGGACGATGCCCGTGCTCATTATGGAGCCCATCCGCGAGTGCGTGTGGTTGACAATCCCCGTGTTGGCTGCGGGGCGGGCGCGGGGCGGAAGGAAGGAAGGAAGGAGACAGACGGGGTCACCACCCGGCCCGCCCCGGGGCGCGCTTGGCGGGCGAGGAGGCAGAGTGAGGAGGCAGAGAGGAAGAGGGCGAGGCGGAGCGGGCAGGGGGGGGCGCCCCGGCACCCCGGTCTCGGGCGCACTCACCGAGAGGGATGAGGTTGTTGTGGCCCGCGCTGGAGCCTCCGGCGATAACACTGCTCAGGTCGTAGGCGGTGGGCATCCCGGTGCCCAGAGGGGGCGCTGGACGGGAACAGGGAGGTGGGTTGGGGGGCAGCCGGGCGGCAGGCTGGGTGCCCCCAGGCTGCCCGGGCCCCTCACCTGCCACGGCCATGCCGCTGCTGAGGTTGTAGGCGCTGCCCGTGTTCCACATGTTCTCGGAGGGGGAGGTGTAGTGCGAGCCGGGCGGGGGCGAGGGCGTGGTGCCCGTGTATCTGCGGCAGAGACACGGTGGGCGCGCGCGGGGCGCGGGGCGGGGGCGCCCCCACCGGCCGGCCCCGGCCTACCTGAAGAAGGGGTTCTTCAGGTCAAGGAGGTTGCTGGACTTGGAGCCCGTCTGGTCCACCTGGGCCACAATACTGATGTCGTAGCTCTGTCTGCGGGGGGCGGGGGGCGAGGCTGGTGAGCCTGGGGTCGGGCTGAGCCCCGCAGCTGCCCCCCCCCACACCGCTCCCTGGGCCTGCGCACCTCTTGTTGGCGATCAGCAGACAAGTCCCCGAGAGCGTGTCACCGGCCTTGGCGAACAGGGGCGACTGGAAGAGGCAGCGCACCTGGTACCAGTGGGTCAGCGGCTCCGTGGGCGCCGTGGACAGCCACACGGTCATGCTGCCGAGAGGACAGCGGGGCTGCAGCCTGCATCCACGGCCCCCCCCCCGACACCCCACCCCTGGCGGCTGGGCACTCACATGGAGCCAATGAAAGCCACGTCGAACCAGAAGGCCAGCCCATGCACCAGGCCCGAGTGCAGCATGTGGAACTTGAAGGGGATTTCTATCCTGCAGGGGAGGGAGGCAACGGGCTGCAGGGCCGGGCCAGGCCGGGGGGCGTGCGGGAGGCGGGCCTGGGGGGGCCGAACCTGTGCAAATCTCCTTCTTTGGCTTCTAAGAAGTTCACCGTGTACTTGACAGACTTGGCCATCAGGATCCGGATGTCAAAGGTGTCCTGAGCAAGCACAGGGGGGCGGTGCTGGGGCGCATCTGGGCCAGGGGTGGGGGGCGGTGGGGGGCGGCCACGCAGCCACTCCCCATGGAGGGCAGTGAGGGGGCAGCTTCAAGAAGGTCAAGTGGGCCTGGGCAAGTCCCCAGTGAGCAAACCCCAACGGGCCGAGCGATACAGCACAGCGGGCAGGATGCCGGGTTTGCACGCAGCTGCCTCGGGGTTCAATACCCCAGCACTCTGGAAATAGGGTCCCCCAAACCCACCAGGAGTGACCCAAGAGCACCATGGGTGGGATAACCCCCCAAAACAAAACAAAAAGTCTAAATAATGACCAGTCTTGGGTGGCACAACCTGCCCACTAGACCCCAGGAGTCGGGGCTGGGGGTCCCCATGCACACTAGGGTTTTGTCCGCAATCTGGGAGCCGTGTGCGGGGGCGCCAGGGACAGCCAGGCAGACTCCCCGCAGCACATCACGGTAAAGCGGGAGGAATGGCCGCCCCTCGTCCCTGGGTGTGCACCGCCGCCCCCCCCCCCCCCCCGCGTTGGGCAGTGCTCTGGGGGCAGATGCAGATGAACTGCTGCCATCCGATGGGGGTCTGTGCCCAGAGAGCTGGACCAGACCAGAAAGTGTCTCTGGAATGGTAGCTGGGCTGTGCCCGGGCACCAGGTCTGACCAGTGCTCTCGTGCGGGGCTCGCTGGAAGGCCCACCGCGAGTAAGGAGCGCATGACAAAAGGACCAAGAATGTGGAAAACACCTGAGCAGAAAAGGCCAGTGGAGAACTAGGCCAGGGCGGGAGTGCCCAGCAGAAGACAGGGCACCTGAGGGCCCAAGAGTCACTGCCGAATGCAGCCCCCAAACCAAACCTGCCCAAGAAAGAACTGTTAGTGGGTGGAGCAACAGTCCAGGAGGGAGGGTGTTTGCCCTATATGTGGCTGAGCCAGGTCCGATCCCTGGCATCCACGTAAGGACCCCCGAGCACCATCAGGAGTGATTTCTGAGGCACAGATTCAGGAGTAGCCCCTGAGCACCACCGGATGTGGCCCCCCCAAATGAAAAAAAATTAAACTACTAGTACAGATAAAATCAGATCTGGGGGCTAGAGAGAGAGATCGCGGGTTCAGACACATTCCTTGTACACAAGGCAATCCCGAATACCACCGAGTGATCCATGAACACACATGAACACAGACCTGGGTGTGCCAACCCCCCTCCCCCCAGAAAAAGATCTTTTCCTCTGATCCTCATTTGAATTTTGCACCATGCTTCCATCTGAAGTGTAACCGGCAGCTAATCAGCACGTGAGCACGTGGCCCCCAGGGACAGCTGCATCAGGAGACGGGCAGGCAGTGACTACCCAGGAAGTCCCGGTTCCCACACCCGGAGTGCCAGGCCCAGCGCAAACTCACCACCACGGGCTGCCGGAAATACTCGTCCACCGCGGCGCCGCGGAGCGCCGACAGGTCCACTCCGTGGAAGGAGGGCTGGTACCTGCAGAAAGCCAGTCCCCGGAAAGGTCAGCAGCGGCAGAGGCGGGTCAGTCTGGGAAGGAGGGTCGGCCCGTGCCCACGCTCACCAGAAGTTGGCCTTGGTGAACTGCTCCATGTACAGCTGCTCGTCCGTGAAGGGAGCTAGGTGGACATCACCAATGGTGGGGAACATGTTTCCTGGGGGCGGGGACGGCGGGGAATGGTGTCAGTCTGAGACCAGCCACAGAGCCCGGCAGAGTTTCCAGTGAGGTTTTGCTTTTCGCTTTGTCACACTGAGTGGTGTTTGGGACATTCTCCTGGCTCTGCGCCCAGGAAAATGTCCTGGCGGAGTTCGGGAGACCATATGGGGTGCCGAAAAATCAAGTATAGGTTGGCTGTGAGCAAGGCAAGTGCCCTATGTGCTGTACTATTGCTCCAGCCCCTCCAAAGGGTTCTAAGGACCCCAACCCCGGGCCGTCCTAGTGGGGCATCTATCCATCCATCCATCTGCCCACTGTCCATCCATCTATAAATTCCTTCTATCCACACATAACATCCATTGTTTCATTCACACATCTGTCAATCTAGTCTGTCCACCTATGTATCTTTCTATTCATCTGTCCATTAGTCCATCTATGCATGCATCTGTTCATTTGTCCACCCATCATTCACCCATCAGTTCACTGTCCATCCATCCATGAATCATTCTTTGCATCCCTCCATAACACCTGTCATTCCCTTCATTCACTGTCCTATGTATCCCTCCATTCCCCCGTTATCTATGCATCCATCCATCCACCCACTCATCCATCTAGCCTCTGTCCATCCATACAGAGGTCCTGAGCAACCCCATGGCAGTGGCAAGATGGATAAATGACACCTGGTGACAGGTCAGCAGAGGCTGACAGGCCTGTGCTTTAGCCCCACACTAGGGTTAGGAGGCAGGAACCATGCACAGCGGCTGGGGGGAGGGACCAGGGGGGCTGGGACCCACACCCTCTGCCAGGACAGAAAAGAAAGAAAGGGATCCTGGCTGAGGCCTGAGGCCTGAGGCCTGAGGCTGGGTGGGGCTACGGCAGGCGCGAGGCCGGGTCCTCAGCTCAGACAGGAAGTGCCCAAGTCACCTGGCCTCCAGATGTCAGGAGGGGCCAAGGGAAGCCACAGGAATTTCTTTTCCTGCTGCTGAAGGCCCCAAGGGGGAAGGGAGCCTCTCTGCTCAGGGGGAGGGGGGCTCTTCATTCAGCACTGCCGTGCCGGGGCCCACGTCCACACTGCCCAGAACAGTCCACAGGAGCCAGAGGCAAGCAGAGACACATGCATGGACGGCAGGCACATGGGGACACAGGAACGGTCATCAGAGGACCTGGCGTGGACAAGTAGGCCAGGCAACAGGCACACACACATGTACACACATGCACACCTTCAACAGTCTCTCTCTCTCTCTCTCTCTCTCTCTCTCTCACACACACACACACACACACACACACACACACTCTCTCTCTCTCTCTCACACACACGCATGGCTTCCCAGAGACACACTAACGACCAGTGCGCAAACTGACTCTAGAGCTTGGCCCCACAACCGCCACAGCCCCAGAATGCCAAGATCTGAACCCACGCTTCCAGCCCCGGCCAGGCCCCGGGCCCTTCTGTTTAGTTTTGCTTGGGGGCCACCCGGGGTGGGGCTCAGGGCTCACCGCTGGGCTTCAGGTACTTCTTGGCGTGCAGGTAGCTCTCCAGCATGCGCTCATTGAAGAGCATGTAGCCCATGGGCTCAGAGATGATGATGTCCACCTGCTCGGGCAGCGCCACCTCCTCCACCTTCCCGGGGATGACCACGATGCGGTCCGTCAGGTTGTTGCTCTTCACCAGCACCTGGGGGGCCAGGCTGGGTCAGGGTGGGGTCCAGCACCCCTGAACCCTTCCTCCAGGGTGGGTACACAGATGTTCTGGAAGCAGTGTAAGGGGAGGGGCAAACTGGGGGCTCAAGGGACTGGGGATGCAAGTCTATGTGGTCACTGGCCTGGAGAAGCCTGGGGAGGGGCTCCCCATTGCCTGCAGCAAAGGCTCCAGGCAGCCTGGGAGACTCAAGGTGGCAGGGGGAGGGGGTTGAGGGGAGGAGCAAGAATGTCTGCATGTGTCTGCTCGCCACCCCTTGCAGCACCAGGCAGGACCCCAGGCACTGCAGAGCGCCCTGAACTTGGCCATGACCCCCAGTCCCAGTTGGGTTTTTTGGTCAAACCCAGCAATGCTCAGGAGTGACTCCTGGCTCTGCACTCAGGAATCACTCCTGACGGGACTCGGAGGACCCTAAGGGAGGCCGGGATTGAACCCAGGTGAGCCGCATGCGAGGCAAACGCCCTCCCCGCTGTCCTCCCGCTCTGGCCCACCAGTCCCAGCCGGGCCCCACCTCAGCGTGCTGGGCCATGGTGCTGGCCTCCACTGCGTAGATCTTCCTGGCTCCGGCCTGGGCGGCGAAGAACGACAGGATCCCAGAGCCACAGCCCACGTCCAGAACAATCTGGCGGGCCATGGGAAGAGGGTGGTGACATCATGGAGCCCAGCGGCCACAGCCCTACGCCCCTTCCCCGTTTCCCAGAGTATCGAGAGGGGGTGCCGGCGGGGGCAATGGGGGTACAACCACTGTGGGCGCCTTTTGCTTCTGTCAGCCCCTCAGACGGGCTAGGGGTCTGGGGTGACTGGATGCCGAGATGCCAAGCCGGCAAACGGAAGGATCCCCAGTTCCATCCCGAGGCACCACTGCTCCGACTCTGAACGGTCAGGCCCACAGTGCTAGGCTGACGGCTGACAGGAGGGGTCCCAGGAAGGACGGCCTCGAAACCCAAGTCCCACGGGGTGGCGGGAGTGGTGAGTCAGGGCGCACCTTGTCCTTGAAGTCGCTGTGGTTCTGCAGGATGGCGCGCTGGTAGGTCCCCGTGCGCACGTAGTCCTGCATCATGTTCTGCTGCTGGGACAGGTAGCCGTAGAACTAGGACAGAGACAGGCCCATGGCACGGGGCGCGGGGCTGGACCCAGGGGCAGCCACTGCCACCGCCCGACAGGTCGCTGCTGGGCTCTCGGACCTGCGAGCGCCCCAGGAGAACTCGCCCTGAGGAGGGGTCGGGGCCGCCTGCCCCCCACAAGGGGAGCAGGAGAGAGGGATGCAGCTCAGACTGCGCCCTAGGATTGAGAGTGCCAGGTGGGCGAGGGGCCGTGGGGCAGGGAAGTGTCTCTGTAACGCAGTGTGGCAGCCGTGAGGGGCTGCAGGCTTTTGGCAGCAGGCGGACCTGGCTTCCCCGTCTCGGCTCTGTTGCATAATAGCTGTGTGACTTGGAGCAAGTCACTTAACCTCTCTGAGCCTCAGTTTTCTCATCTGTAAAATGGGGACAATAATGGTACTTACCTCCTTAGAGTTGCTGGGAGGCAGCCAGGGCTCCCTACGTGTGGGAACTGGCATAGACTTGGGGCAGGGGCACCCTGGGGGGCCCAGCCTAGGGGGTTGGGGGCTGCCCTAGCCTTACTGAAGACGCCCATGGGTCGGTGCACCACCTGCATGCCCATCCTGTCGGCAACACTCTCCGACAGGCATCAGCGTCCCCAGTTCACAGATGGGAAAAGTGAGACACAGCTAGTCACGCCCTGAAGGACCCACCTGGAAATACTGCACGGCCGAGGACTCCTCCGTGCGCTCGCTGAACACCGAGCGCTCCAGCGTGTGCCCTCGGCAGGTTTTCAGGATGTTGTAGAAGGAACAGAAATCTATGGGGGAGGGACGAGGGGGCAGCTGAGTCACAAGACAGGGGGGTGCAGGGTGGCCAATGGGCCCGACAGGACACTGCTCTCGCCTTGCTTGTTTTGGGGGACTGAGTCTGCCTCGGTGCTTGGTGCTGGGGGGTCCTGACACACTGCCAGGGATGGAGCCGCCCCGCCCGCAATGCCAGCTCAGCGATTTCTATTTATTTCTAGGAGCAGCATTTCCCGGCTAGAGAGAGGGCGCAGGGGGGCAGGAGGGCGAGCACGTGCATGCCAGCCAGGTCCCTGAGTCGAGCCATGAGCCATCCCGCCCCTGCCCCAAATCACAACAGGCTTATCGACCTCTTTTGAGGAAAGAGAGACCCAGGGGGTCCCCGCCCCCTACCCGTGTGCGCAGGAAGGACAGGCCTCTGGGTCCCGGGCCCCCCTGCCTACCGTTGGGGGTGGCGAACTGGATGAGGACGCTGTTACAGCCGAGCGTGATGATGAAGGACTGTTTGCCCACTCGGCTGCACTCCGTCTCCCGCGACACAGAGCACTTGAACACGCACACGTCCTCATCTGCAGGAGAGACCCTGTCAGATTCTCCCCCACCGGCCCCCAGGTGCTTCTGGGGTGCAGCCCTGGGCCCCGGCACAAAGGAACACAACCCAGACAGTGCAGAAGGGGCTGCCTGTCCAAGTCTGCCGGGATGTTGCAGCCTCCCCTCCTCCCCCGGCCCCAGCACCCCCAAGCAGCAGCCCAGGCTAGCGGCTGAACAGGGACACAGTGCGTCTTGCAGCCAAAGAGATAAACGGCCCTGGGGTGTTTCCACTTCCAGAGGGTAGGGTCAGAGGGCCCCAGGGTCCGGCCAGCACCCCAGCCCAGTCCTGGTCACCCCGGACCCCTGTGGGGAGGGGAGCCAGAAGGAGCCTGGGGGGCCGAGATGGGGCCCTGGAGCCAAGAGGGCTCCAGGCACCAGCCGACCAGTCCATCCAAGCAGATGGACCACAAAGGGGTCCCGGCAGATAGAAGGAACCCCACGGCGTGTGCCGCAACAGAGTCCCTGCATGGCGGGGCCGTGGCACCGGACCCTGGGTCTGGCCCCCCAGCACTGCACCCCAGTGGCCCCCAGCAATTTTTTAGAGGGCCGTAATCTGCCCCTGCAGGGGCGCCCCGAGGGTCTCCCTCCCACAGAATCTACCAAATTTGCTTGGAGAAAGGCTGGGGTCACTCCTGGCGGCACACAGAAAGCCTTTGTGTGCTGTCTCCCCGGGGCCCCTGTAACATGCCCCGGTTCATGGGGGCTACCTGGAAGTAACTATCACGGGGTGGGGGCAGAGAGCAGGGGCTCAGGGTGGGGGGTGGGGCCAGGGGACCTCAGCTCTTTGTGGGGGTCCAGGATGACAAAGTTTAGGAACATTGGGCTGGTTACCAAGATGCAGAAGCAGAAACTGAGCCCCGGGAATTTCAGCTGGTGGGCATGGCCACAGGGGCAGGGCGGACCTCAGGTCCAGACAGACCCTGTGGGCAGGAACCAGGGGCTCCACTGAAGGGGCCGCCCCCCACCCCCAAGGGACCAAAGACAGAGTGGCTGAACCAGGGGCCAAAGGCAGTGTGGCCAAGCCCCGGAGGAGACCCCAAAGCCTGGCCGGGGCCGGAGCTGTGTTGAGATAAAGCCACGGTTGCGCCAGCAACAAGCCGGGGTCCGGAGTGCCTGCGGTTACCCTGCAGCGAGCAGAGAGGCGGGGGAGGGCCGTGGTCTGTCCCTGCAGGGGCACCCTGACGGTCCCCCTCCCACTGCCCAGTTCCCATCTGCGTCCCACCGCGTCTCCAGGGTGCGCCCCTTGACTCTGGCTCAAGGCGCCTTGGCCCCTCGCCTGGGTCCCTCTCGGGGTGATGGCGGACGCTGAGGAGGAGTCATAGGGCTCAGCAGGGTCCTGACAGCCCTAGGAAGTGTCGTGGGAGGGGCCTGAACCCCCAGAAAGAGCTCCCCATCAGGGCATGGTGTCAGGGCATGAGCCTAGAGAACGCGCTCCAGGAGCCCAGAACTCTGCATCTGCATGGGGTGTCAGAGTGGGGGGCGCGCTAGGGGAGGGGGGCACGGGCAGAACAGTTCCGGCTGCAGACAGGCCTATCTGCAGTTGAGGTCTGGGCCATGGCCCCCCCGCCTGCCACAGTGCAGGCCTGCTGCGTGAGGCCACACCCAGCTCGTGCCGTGCAGCACCCACGAAGCACCCCCGGGCCAGGTCTCCAGCACCCACTGCCCACCAGAGCACCCAGCCAGGGCAGAACCGGTGCTAGCAGGGCAGGGGTGGGGCTGCTGCTTCCTTCCCGCCGGGAGGACGCCCTGGGCTTTGGCTCCCCGTGTCTCCTATGGAGAGGGGTCCTGGCTGCTCTGTGACTCCACTCCATGGCCCACTACCAGCAGCAAGCACAATAAAACTTTGACAAAACCCAGCGGGGGTGCAGGGTGGCAGGGAGAGAGTACAGCAGGGAGGGCAGCCTGAGCTCCATCACCTGGGTTCACTCTCCGGCATCCCACCTGGTCCCTGAACATCGCCAGGAGTGATCCCTGAGTGCGGAGCCAGGGGTGGCCCAAAACCCCAAATGAAAAACCAAAGAACAAACCCAGCCAGGCCCCCCGAGGAGACAGAGGCTGCACCCTGGCCCCTCCACGGCCTTCCCGACTCACTGGAGACAAACACACCCCAATCCCAGGCTGGGCCGGGGGGAGCGGGTGGGGTGGAGAGTGACAAGGACTCCCAAGGGACATGTCCACTGGGGGAGGGTCCGCAGAAAGGCCCCATCCCCGGGCTGGGAAAGAGCCCCCATAAAGAGAGCGGGGTGCTGGCAGCATCAGGAGCACAGGGAAGTAGGGGGCTGCTGGGCAGAGGGGAAGTGGGGAGACCCCTGCTGGGTCAGCGGCTCTCCCAGGCTGGTTGCCAGAGGAACAGCCCGAGGAGCAGCCTGGGAACCCGAACCTACCTGCTCCCTCCCCCTCTGGTAACTGAAGCCTGGCAAAGCCCGGAGCAGCAGGGAGGGGTCGCCACACCCCGACAGGACACGCCCTGAGAATCTGAGGACCTGAGGTCACCCTGGGATCGCCCTCCTCCAGCCCCACCAGCCCAGAGCTGGCAGGAGAGGAGCAGGGGGCAGGGGACTCTCTGGAAGGATGGGGGGGTGGGCTGAAGGAGTGGAGAACAGCCTGGAGGGGGGAGGGGGCACTCAGGGCTGGGCACAACAGGTGCTGGGCTCACCCCCAGGGCAGGGTGCTTGGGGGGCAGGAATGGGGTTCCTTCCCAGGGCCTGGGGAGAGCAGGGACAGCCGAGGGTTGTGCAGGGAGGGATTCACGCAGAAAGAGGTCCTTGGCCCTCTCCAGGGGTCCCCTAACAGGTCAGGAGTGTCCCGAGGAGTGGACAGTGTGGGGACCACGGATGGGGGTGCCCAAGCCTCAGCCTTGGCTTCTCACCCCGCCTGGCCACCGCCTGACCGTCTCTGCAAGCGGTGAAAGGCAGCGGAGGGCAGGGCGGGCCGGAACCCTCCCCAGCCCCAGTCTAGGGGCTCCTCCAAACCCCGGGTCCCCACCCTGGTAGCCCCACCTCGGTAGCACAGAGAGCTGGGGGGGCCGCAGCTGGCTGGAACCGAGTGAGGTGGGTTCTCAGAGCCCCCCAGCCTGGCTCCCAAGATTCAGTCACACACACCCGCGCCCCGGCGGCGCGCACAGAGCTTTCCCCTCCAGCCAGCCCGGGCCGCTGGGGGGCTGCTCCGGCTCAGAGGTCCCCACCTCAGTAAATGGGGCCCGGGCACGTGGGGGGACGCCTTAAGGGGGGAACAACGCACCACAGCCAAGAGAGCTGGCCTGGCTGCGCTCCATCAGCCCAAGCGTGAGGAAGTGCTTGAAAGGCGAGGACAAAGAAGGGCCAGGAAGGGGGGGCCCTCGGGCCGAGAGGGGGTGGGAGGGGCGAGCCCCCACCCCTACGCGCCTGGTTTCCTGGGCATGCGCATCTCAGAGTCCCCATACACACACACGCGCACACTCGGGCACACGCGCACATTCGCACATGCACACTCATGCACACGCGCGTGCACGCGCCTGGGCTCTGCAGCCCCGAACAATGGGGATCAATGGGAGGCGCGCGGCCCCGCGACCCAACTCCCCAGGCCCAGGAAGGCCTCGGCTCCATTTCCTCTCCGAGCTGGTTTTTGGGGGAACAAAGAGGGGCGTCAGAGAGGGCACCCCCCACAGCAGGCACCTTATTTTCTCCGCTCAGAAGGCCGAGCCACAGAAATTCCTGGGGGATGGGGGTCCTGGACTACCCAAACGGCGCCCCCACAGGCCCGGGAGGGCCACGCCCCACACTGCCCCCCGCCCCCACCCCCCACCCTCCACCCCGTCTCCACAGGCCACGCCCAGCACCCTGGGTGTGGGATCTGGGGTTTCCCCCAGTTCCCCCCAGCCCCGCCGCAGCCCAGGCATGGGGGAGAGCGGCAGGCACTGGGCAGGTGAAGGGCGCGGAAGGGGTTCCCCCTGGCTGGGGCGACAAGGTCAAGTCAAGGAGAGGCTCCGGCATGCTAATCAGGACCTCCAGCCTCGGCCCAGCCAGGGCAGTGGGGGATGGGCGGACATTCCAGCCAGGGGCGCCCCAAGGGCCTGGGCTGAATGGAGGGGGATAGATACCTCCCGGCCGGCCAGCAGGGGCCTCTACACCTGGGCTAGCTCCACCATTCACCCCGCACCCAGCAGGGGAGAACTGTATCCTCCCCCCACGGTGCTCCCCCCTCCCAGGGGCTCAGGACGTGAGATGGGGGAGGTGCAGGACAGTCCTGGGGTCACTTTCTTGTACTGGGGGCGGGGTCCCACAGCCGGCTGTGCTCAGGCATCACTCTGGGTGAGGTTAGGAGAGTGGGCTCCTATATGGCTTTGGGGACAGAATCTGGGTCAGCTTTGTGCAAGGGCAGCGTGCCCCCCACATCCAACCCCCTGGAGTCATTTTACCACTCCTGGAGGCCTGCCCCTCCCTGAGGCCCACACAGAGAACAGAGGGAGGGAGAGGTAACCCCCCCACAAAAGTTCATGCCCGCCCTCTGCTGCCCCCTCCGGTGCTTCGTGTAGGGTACCACGCCCTGGGTTCAGGATTAGTCAGGAGGCAGGGCAAGGGGCGAGGATCCAATAGCCCCCAGCAAGGCGAGCACCCCGCCCACTCTACTACCCTCCAGCCCCTCCACTTTCCATTTTAACCTTTAGCCAAACTAACACCCCGCCCCACCCCCAGGCCCCAACTAAGCTCAGGTCTCCACAATCTCCTGAGGATGCCTCCAGGAATTCACCTTTGGGTCCAGAACTGATTTCTGGGTCTGAGGGCAGGCCTAGGGGAAAGTTATTCCCTATTCCCTCCGTCTCCCTGGTCTTGGGCCCTCCAGCACCTGTCCAGCCCACAAATACCCCAACCCTGCCGCAGGCAATGCCAAGCCCTACCAGCCCAGAGCTGGGGAGGCAGGCACACTCCCGGTCCCACCGGGAAGAGGCCTTAGCACTTTACCTTTTTCTTTTCTTTTTTTTTTTTTTTGACTTTGGATCACACCCTGCCATACTCAGGGGTTACTCCTGGCAGTGCTCAAGGGACCATATGGGATGCTGGAGATCGAACCCGGGTCACATGTGCAAGGTAAACGCCCTACCCGTGGACGTATAACTCCTGCCCCAGGCCTTATCACTTATCAAAAAAAAGAAAAAAGAAAGCCTCATTTATCTGAAGGTGAGATGCAACTGGGAGTCCCCTAAGACTGCCATTCCAACCCCATTGCTTGCTCCAAGCCAAGCTGATGAGCCCTCCCCTTATTTAAGCACCACTAGTCCTCGCCCCCTTCTCCCCTCCAATAGGAATTCTCCGAATAGCGCAGTCGCTCAGACTACATTTCCCAGCCTCCCTTGCAGCTAGCAGTGGCCACATGACTGCCCAGAGGCTGCTGGGATGTAAGCCCCCAGAGCCAGCCTGGGGGAAATGGCCAGACTTTCACCCAGCAGAGCGGGAAGCCAGGGTGTCTCGGGGTGTCGTGGGCCAGTCCAGAGGCAGGGCTGATCTCTGAAAGGCCAAGCTTCATGGGGGGTGGGGGAGGGGGACACACACGACACACACGGATGGCAGGACCCGGGACCGGGATGTCCCGCAGCAAAGCTTGGGGCCAGCCTGGACATCCAAGTAAAAAGCAAATCATGGTCGGGTGGGCTTAAGCCTGCTACCTCGGGACACAAACTTGGGGGGCAGCAGAGCAGGCTTTGAATGTGGGCGTGGGACCAGGATGGAGCCCCGGCAGCACGTGGTCCCGAGCACAGCGGCAGCGAGTCCCGAGCAGTGAGTGGGAAGCAGCACCGTCAGGTGCAGCCCATGAAGCAAAACGGCAACGAAAATAAGGGGTCCCAGCGCGGGCCTTGAACATGGCAACCCAGATTCTCTCCCCGCCACCATCTAGGTGCCCCCAGCAGGGCCAGGAGCGAGCCCTGAGCACAAAGCCAGGAATAAACTCGGAGTGCAGCAGGGAAAAGCCAAAAGGGGAGGGGGGAGGAAAAGAGAGGAGGAAAAAGAAACAAAAAGAAACAAAAGGAAACAAAGAAGACAACCGCTCTCTGATCTCTGAATGAAACTTCGGGCACCTCCAGTCTCCTGCGCTCAGCCGAGATTCTGTCTGGGGCCAGCCTCTCCGCACCGCACACCTCCACACCTCGCTGGCCGCTGGCCCGCTTCCCAAACAATCCTACACACATATAACACCCCGCCCCCCAACACACACACACACCCCGACTCTCTCCACACGAAGCTCCCCGCTGGTGGCGGGGCCAGACTCCAGCCTCCGGTGCAGGAACCTGGAAGAACACGGCCAGGTCCCAGGGTGTGAGCGAACCAAACACCATGAACCCCAGAAAGGTCTCGGGTGGGGGCAAGCTCCAGGGCTCTGCATGCCCAGGACCCAACACCATCGCGACCCCGCGTGGTCCCCCAGCACCACCGGTCCAGAGCACTGCCAAGTAGGGGCCCCCAAACCAGATTTAAAAAAAAAAACCCTGCTTGTCCGAGTATCCACCTCACTCCAGCTGCCCATATGGGGGCAGAGCCTGGCAAGTGGAAAGTACACGCCCACCCCCAGCCTCGTCACACTTCTCCCCTGTCCTGCCACTTCAGTTTTTGACCTCCTCCGCCATCTGTGTGTGTGACTGAAGGTTTGTCACTTGGACTCTCTCAGGGGGTTTTTGTGGGGTTTCCACAACTGCCAGGGCGCCCCTGAAGTGAAACTCAGCACCCCATCTGCAGCTGGGCTGAAGTCAGGGCCCGCTGGCCAGTCATTCTCAGAGCACCTTCGGGGGACTGGGGACAGGGAAGGGCATTTCTGCTGGCCCCTCCACCCACGATAACTTACCCCCTTGGTGGTCCCCGCACAGGGCTTTGGGTCCTGCGCCCCAGGCTGGACGCAGGACGGCAGGGTTCACCTGCCACACCGCCACATAAGTGATGTCACCGTGATGCTATCCCAAACATCCCCCCCAAGGGTACCAGCCACGAGGGAGCAAATCAGAGAATGAGCTGGGGAGACGAGAGGGTGAGTTCCAGGCCAGGGGGTGGAAGCCCCTATGTCCGAGTCCATGATCAGAATCCCCACCAGCATTCAAGAATCCCCCCCATCCCACCATGGAGATGCTTGGGGGTGTCCCTGGCTAGAGCCCCACCTTCCACAGCCTGCAAGCCTCTCCTCCAGGAACCCAGATGCCGCCAAGTGAGAAACCATGGCCAGCTGGTGGAGGGGGGCTGCCTCCGAACCCTGAATCCCAGCAGTGTGGTTCACCCTATCAGCCATGAGGGGGTGCTCCCCGAGCCATTCCCCAGCTGCCAGGACCCCACAAAGGGCACACCTGGGAATCCTCCCGGGACCCATCCCGTGTCACACCCTGGCCCCCACTCTGGGACTTTGATCTCCTGGATTCCTCCTAGGGTGCTCCCTCCTCCCCTGGGGCCGCACCCCAATTCTAGAGGCCGTCGCCAGACATAGGGGCAGATTTCATTTACCCAGCAGCTGCGCATTCCCCCCACCCACTGGAACAAGGAGGAAACTGAGGCCCAAAACAAGGAGATGGGCAGGGTCCGGGGGGAGCAAACTCAGATCTTGAGGGGTGGGGGTGTCTGTTGTGTGATTTTGAAGCCACACCCAGCAGTGCCCAGGGCCACTCCTGGCTCCCCAGGCCCCAGGCCAGCATGTGGGGACACACTTCACAGGACCAGGCGGTGCTGAGGACAGACCCAGGGCAGCCCGCCAAAACCCATCCCCCCATGGAAAGGGGGTGCAACGGGAGTAGTAAGGACGGCTCTGGAGATGAGATGGGAGTCCCTTCCAGGAAGGACCTGGGGCCAGCCGGGACGGAAGCAGAGATGGAAGCTCTGTCGCCTCTGGGCTGAGAGCAGGGGGCTGTGGGCAATCACCAACAACAGGCAGCTTTGGAAGCTGCTAAGCTGGTGACAGCAGGTTCTGGAGACACACACACCCAGGTCAGCCAGCAGCCAGCATTCAGCCCCCACCAATGTCACAGGCCCAAGGGACACTGGGCCACAGCGGGGTTCTAGTTGAAGACAGGAAGGTGGGCTGAGCTGCACCAGCCAGGAGCTACTTGACTGAGAAACTAGTAACAGTTTCCACTAGGCCCACGAAGGGGGTGGGGGAAGGGGTTACCTTCTCCACAATATAAAGCCACTAGCCCACCATTCTAAACAAGTTCCTCCAAGTCCCATATGGTCCAGGCTCCTGATCTCCCCATAGGGCCCTTAATTTGAGAAATTCGCTGCTCCCCATTTATTCTGGTGCCCACGTGTGCCTCTGCAGAACTCAGGGGCCCTGCTTTAGCTTTGAGCTGAAGACGGAGCTTTAAAGCTTTTTAAGTTCAGCACCTAGGCTCAGACCCACAAACCAACCCCACCCAGCCCTTCAGATCCCCGCTCCCCATCTCAAAGTGGAAAAAAAGAAATCCGCAGAGGCCAGAGGCAGAGAAGAGGCCCAGGACAGGCCCCTCCAGCCGGTGCCGGCTGGGCTGAGACAAAGCTGAATGAACCAGAAAGGCAAACCTCCCCTCTGAGCAGTGACCAGCCTCCAGCTACAAAGACCAGGATCGCTGGCGAACACGCAGAGTGTTTTTTCTTTCTTTCCTTCTTTCTTGTCCCCCACCCCCACCACTGAAATGTCAGTTTTGAAACTAGCTTAGGAAAATGTAAACCAGCTTTTCACAAGCCCCAAAACGGCACATCAAAGGCCTCGCAGCCGGCGTGGAACTGGGGGAAGGTTACCTGGGATATGCCAGGATGGGGGTGAGCATAGGGAAGGCGGAGGCCCCCCCAACCCGGCCACTGCCCCACATCTACAAGTTCCCCACGGGGGGTCCTCCGGATGGGGGCACCGGCTCCTCCAGTCTGGTCTCACTTTCCAACTGTCCAAGAGGAAGTGGGTGCCCCCTGAAATAACCAGACGTTGCCCACACCCCTCCCTGCCCTCTAGGGGGGCCACAGCCGCCCCAGGGTTTCCTCCGACTTCACCGCTTGGACCCCCACTTCCCGCGGGTCACCCGCCCCCAATCTCGGGGCCCTCACTCTCCCGTTTCCCGCTTCCCTGCTCAATCCGAGCACCGCTGCCCCGGCCACAGCGTCCGCCCTCCTTTCTCTCCGTCCCTGGACACGGATCGCCCACCCCGGCGGCCCGGGCCCCCCACGGCCCGCCTCGTGCGCGGCCCCCGCGCGCCGCCCGCCCGGGGCCCCGACTCACGGCTGTAGAGGGCGATGCCCGCCGCGTCCGGGCCGGCGCGCACCTCGAGGCGCAGCGCCTGCTGCTCCGCGTGCCGCTGGATCTCGCCGTTCGCGTCGCCGATGGTGAGAAGGCGGGCGCCGGGGAACACGGACACGGCCGAGCAGGGCCCCGTGCCCACCGGGCCCACCGGGCCCCCCGCGCCCGCGCCGCCCGCGCCCGGCCCCGCCGCCGCCGCCGCTGCCATCTTAGATCCGGCTCCAGGCCCCCCCGCCGCCGCCGCCGCCGCCGCCGCCGCCGCCGCCGCGCCCGGGCCCAGGCCGCCGCCGCCGCCGCCGCGCCGCCGCCGCGCCGCCGCCGCCGCGCAGGCCGAGGCCGAGGCCGAGCCGGGCAGCGCCCCCTGCCGGCCACGCGCCGCCTCGCCGCCGCCGCCGCCGAGGCCGCCGCGCCGCCGCCAGGCCCGTGGCGCCGCGCCCTCTGCCGGCGGGCCCGGCGCGGGGAGGGGAGGTGCGGGCCGGGGGGCGGGGCGGGACCCGACGCCCCGCCCCGCGGGAACCGTCGCCCCTTTGTGAGGTGGCTCCGCGGCCCCGGAAAGGCGGAGGCGGGTGCCGGGTCAGGAGGCGGAGCCCTCGTCGCAGACCCCGCCCCTCGGGCCTGGGCCCCGCCCCCTCAGACTGGGCCCGGCATCAGGCGGCGCGAGAGCAGAGGCGGCCCGGTGAGGGCGGGGCTCGACCGCGAGGAACCGCCCCGAAGCCCGCCCTCCGCTCTGGGAAGCGGATGTGACGCATCATCCCCGCCCCGCCCCCGAGGATAGGCTCCACCCCCGGTCCCCGCCCGGCTTTGTGAGGAGGCACGCGGAGGGGCGGGGTGAGAGTGCGGAGAGGCCCAGCCCCGATGCGGCCCCGCCCACCGAGTCTTGCTTTGTGAGGCGCCTGGGCGAGGGGCGGGGCCATGCAGGAGGGCGTGGTCAGGACAAGGCCACACCCCTCGGCTTACGGGGCGAGCGGGCGGAGGCCCTGGGCACCCAGCCGGCGACCCTCCCCCGCCTCTGCTCCCCAGTCCTTCTGCAGCGCCTCTGTCTCCATCCTCCACCTCTCTAAGTCTCTCCCTTCTGCCCCCAGCCCTCAGTGCCTGCTGGCTAGTGAATTCTGCAGGGCCAGGGCAAAAGCCTCTTCCCAGACATGCAATCCTTCCTTCTGAGTGTCCACCCCACTGCTCCAAAGCTCGTCTTTGAGTGCGGAGAGGCTGTGGCCACGTCCAATTTTCCAGCCCTCTCTTTTCCCTGGATCAGTTCATTTACTGACCCATTTCTCTCCCGGCCTTTTGCCCCCTAACACCCCTCACTGCACCTCCCATTTATCTGTCTCCCATTCCAGCAAATATTCCTCACCCTCTCTAATCCCCGCAGTCCAGGCAGTGAAGGGGCTTCTCGCCAGCAGCCCTGGCCTCCTGCCACCATGATATCCCTGAGATTCTAACCTAGGTTTGAAGAATTCCAGTGCAGAGGTCTCCGAACTGTACATGTTAGCATGAATAAATTAGGCTGAAACATGCCCCCAAAACAATGCACCAAAACTCCAACTGAGATGGCCAAGTCAGGAATGGCGGGGGGTAAGGGGTGATGAAGTAGAGCGATGACCAGCTCTGATCCCCTCGTGTCCACCCTTAGGGGTGGGACTGCCCTCACATGACCTTCCTGGTGGCGAACCGGCTGGAAACCCAAAGCCATTTTTTTGCTTTTTCTGTGCACAGTGTGCCTGCACCCCCTCTCCTCTCGCCTACTCCTCTGTAGTGAATATCCCGCACCTAGAGGCATCCTTCATCTCTCCAACTGTCCAAGAAAAGGGTCCTTGGAGCCCCCAGCCACCAAAGTAGCTGGAAAGAGGGTGGGTCCATCTGATGTGCCTGGGTGAGCTCAGAGAGTCCATGTATGGGCGGGTCCTCTGCCATCCTCAGTCTCACTGGCAGTTCCGGAAAGTGCTGAATTCGGGGGGCTCAGGTGAGGAGGAAGTGGAGGTGGGCCTCCGCCGTGGCCCAGAGTCCCCTGGTGTCACTGTAGAGCCTGGTAACGCGTCCTCATCTGAAGCCATTTTCTTCATCCATGTGTGAGAGAGAAAGAGTCCCGTGACTTGGTCCAGCACACACATGCATGGATACACACACATATAGGCAGGCTCACATAAGCACACATGGACACATGTGCACATATGCAGGTACTCAGACACATGGACATATGCACACACATGCAGGTTCACACACATGGACAGATACACACATGCACACATGTATAGGCATGGACACATGTACACGTGCACACACATAGACACATGGACAGACATGCAGGCATGCACAGACACACATGGACACATGCACACACATACTCATGGACACATGCACACACAGATGCATGGATGTGCACGCATACATACATGCATGTGTGCACACACACAGATGGACTCACACATATTCTGCTGCGCCTATCCTCCCTCCCTCTCTGCTGATGGGATCTGACCCAAGGACGTTTCCTGTCTCAAACCCAGCATGTCCTGGGCTGGAGTACAGGACAGCAAAGAGGACGTTTGCCTTGCACCTGGCTGGCCTGGGTTCGATCCCTGACATCCCATAGGGTTGAATATTGTCAGGAGTGATTCCTGAATGGAGAGGCAGGAGTCATCTCTGAGCATTGTCGGGTGTGACCCAAGAAGCCAAAGGAAAAAAAGAAAAACAGGGAAAAGGCTCTTGCAGGGGGCCTCGTGGAGGCATGCTGGGAACAGCCAACACAGTGACGCCCCTCACATACCCCACTACTGTACAGTAGAAGCAGCAGCTGCTGCCACTGGGCTCCTGTGGGTCCAAAAGGAGCTGACAAGGGGCCACAGAGACAGTACAGGGGAAAGGTGCTTCCCTTGCACGCAGCCCACCCGGGTTCAATCGGTGGCAATACATATGGTCCCCTAGGACCGCCAGGAGAGAGCTCTGAGTGCAGAGACAGAAGTAAGCCATTAGCACCACTAGATGTGGACAAAAATTTAAAAAAAAAATTATTTTTTAAGTGAGCCAGCAATGAATTCTGCATTGGGCAAGGGGTCACACCAAAAGATACCCAGAACTTATTCTGGCTCTGTGCTCAGGAATCACTCCAGCAGGGCTCAGGGGACCCTCTGGGACTCCAGAGATCAAACACAGGTTGGCCAGGTGCCAGGCAAATGCCCTCCCCGCTGTCCTATCGCTCCGGCCATTTTGGGGAGTTTCCAAAGCCAGCTCTCACCTCGTTCAAAGGAGTCTCTGTCAGGACTGGCGGCTGGAGAGCGACAGTGAAGTGGCAGGGTGCTGGCCTTACATGTGGTCAACCCAGGTTCAATCCCCAGTATCCCATAGGGTCCCCTGAGCACTGTCAAGAGTAACTCCTGAGTACAGAGCCAGGAGTAATCCCTGCCACTGCTGGGTTTGGCCCCAAAACCAAACCAAAAAGATTCCGGGCTTTCAGGAGCTCCCCTCTAACAGGGGGCATACAGCAGCTGGCCCCTACTTGGTGAAGGCTAAGAAACAAATAGTTGAGGCACTCACTGCAGAGACGGTGAACAGGGAGTTGTCGAATGTCATGTCTGAAAGAGAAAGAAGCGGGCGTGACCCACCACGCCCCTGTGCTACCTCCATACCAAGGTCAAGGAGCTTGTCCCCTGCCCTCTTCCTGCCCTTTCCCACCTGAGCGGGCACTGCTGCTGCATGGGCGGACCCCACACTGAGCCCTTCCCCCCAGCGCCACCAACCGCCCCCAAAGAAAGGGGTGTCCAGTTTCAATCCATGCCTCCCCCCTACCGCCACACTTCTAGCTCCCCAAAGGGTCCCAGGCTTTCCTGCAAACACCCACTAGACATCCAACTACACCCCAAGTTCCGCTCTGCTTAAATATCTCTTCCTGGGGCGGGAGCGATAGTATGGCGGTGAGGGCACTGGCCTTGCACATGGCCGACCCGGGTTCGATTCCTGGCATCCCACAGGGTCCCCGGAACAACTCCAGAAGTGACTCCTGAGCTCAGAGCCCTGAGTAAACCCTGAAGCATGGCCGCGTGTGACCCCAAAACAAAAACAAATTTGAAAAAAAAAATGCTTACTGGGGCACCCCCCATCTTCTAATTCCTAAGAAGGTCTCTGCCTGTCAGCAGCCTTTGCCCCTACCCCCCCCCCCACAAACACAAACCCCGTTAGAGACCCGTTGGAGACTGAGTCCGCAGCTGTCCTGGGTCATTGTGGTACCAATTCCTCCCCACCAGATCCTAGACACGCTGGGGGCTCAGGAAGTGCTCAGCCTACAGAGGCTGGGGGGAGGGGTGGTCAGCCCTTTATCCCGCCGCAGCCCAGCCCCTCACATCACTGACGGGCTGACTCTGCCCCCTGGTGGGCGCCAGTAGAATGACACTTCTGGATCACCAGGGGCTCCATTGAAGCCCCTGGGGCACTAGCAGAAACTCTGGGCACCTCAAGAGCCAACTGTCCAGTACTGGAGAAATTGGACAAAGGACAGGGCACCCAATGGACAAGGCACTGACCTGGCTTCTATCTCCAGCACCGCACAGGGTCTGAATAGAGCAGGAGTAAGCTCTGAGCACAGTTGGGTGTGACCCCCCCAAAAGCCCTGCGACTTATTACATACACAATGATGAGTCTTTATGGTCCAACGGAGGGGGAGTGCTAAGAAAAATGTCCGCGAGAGGCAAG
This sequence comes from Sorex araneus, assembly GCF_027595985.1. NCBI lineage: Eukaryota > Metazoa > Chordata > Mammalia > Eulipotyphla > Soricidae > Sorex > Sorex araneus. Next base: position 234,161,569 of record NC_073303.1, read on the forward strand.
GAGGGATCTAACTAGACAGCACATCCCTGGAAGGCTCCCTGGAGGAGGTGGCCTTTAATGTGTGATGGAGGCAGAAACAGGTGGCTGAAAGACTAAAAGCCCCTATTATTCCCACCCGCCCATAGGATGAAGTAGAGGAAGTGTGAGATGAAAGTGGTGAGCGGAGGGAGGCAGGTTTCATCAGGGGGAGAGAGGTGTGCGCTGCGAAGTACTGAGACCCATGGTGTTTCGCGGGTAAGGCATGTCTAGTGGGGGGGATGCACAGACCTGTGTTCGTGAAGTTAATCTGCGCCCAGCAGGATTCATGCTCCCTGCAAAGAGATTGCAGAGGGGTAAAAGACCACTCTTTGGGGCGGCCCACAGCCGGGAATCCTGTTCCCGACTCTTCCCCCTCATAAACATGACCTGGGCTTCCCCTCCACCTCAGGCAACGCTGATCCCTGGAGATGTCGGACAGAGCGGAGTCCTGGCCACTCCCGGATGGGGTTCCCCGCTGCTCCGCAGATACCCAAGGAATCCCCGGGGCCAGAGCACGCCCCCACCAGTGAGGCTGGAATTCCGCAATGGAACGGGTTTTATAGATTCATTAGGGCGACGAGGGGGAGGGGGAGCCTAATCAATCGAAACTAGATTCAGACTGTACGCCCCGCCTCCAAGTAAGTGGCGTCCAGCTGGGCCTCAGCCTTGGCATCTGTAATGTGGCCAAATTCATAGAGGCGAGGATGAGCCTCGCTTAGGTGCAGCCTGTGCTTCCGAGGCGCGACTGCCGCCAGGGGGCGCTGTGCTTGCCCACGCTGCCTCGGAAGGCTTTCAATGCCGTAACTGCCCGCGGGTATTGGAATTCTGGAATTCTGGCCTCTGAACCACCTCCAGAGGGTAGCCTGGGAGAGCCTCACCTTTTCTTCTGCAAATTTTTCATTTTAACTGAAAAAAAAAATAAAGGGAATAAGCACCAGTTATGCTTTTTTGTGGCTGTCAATCCTTGGGCCCTTCTTCCCGCCCCCTCCCTGCCAATCAACCAGAGTGCTCCCCCAAACAAAGAAGATGCCTGCTTGACTCTCCCACACACACCGCATAGAGTCCCCAGGACACTGCCAAGGCCCATTTCTGAGCGCTGACCTGGAGTAGCCCCTGAGCACCTTGGGTGTTCCCTCCCGCCCCCCCCCCCCCAAAAAAAAAGGGAAAGCTGCGAGATGCTCTAAGGGCTGGAGCACATTTTTGCGTCCTTGGGGTCTTCCTGGAATTTAATTTCCAGCACCTCACAGCGCCAGTCGCCTCTGATACCTCATGCGAATCTCCGACCCCCACTGCTAAACTGTGCTGGAAGCAGTCTCTAGCCCCCTGAGCAAAACTAGGGAGGCAGCGATTCCCCCCAAAAAGGTGTTTCCAGGGTCTGCACTCTGACAGCCTGCGGGTCCGCAATTACCTTTCCTGACCACCAAGGCTACAGCCACGAGCCCGGCTACCAGCACGATGCCTCCCACCAAGCTCAGCACCAGGGCCAGCATCCAGACGGGAACTAGAAGAAAAACGAGAAGAGAGGAGTGGACAGGTCACGGGGCTGGGGAGGGGCAGGGAAAAGAGGGGTCGATGCTGGCCCTGTAGGGTACCCAGCCCTCCTCCATCACACTCCACGAAGCTGGCCACTGGGAATCAGCAAAGCCAAGGTCTGGCCAATTAGCATATTCCTTCCCCATGGTTCCTGTCATTGGTTGAAGGCTGAGGGTGTGGCCAATGCTGAGCCAATGAGAGAGCTCTGGATTTTTACCTGACTGCTGGGGCGGTGGGGAGGATAGTAGGTCCCCGAGCGGGAGGATAGTAGAGCACCGTGGAGGGCACTTGCGTTGCACCAGCAGGCCCCAGGTTTGGTCCCCAGTACCAACCCCCCCAGGGTCCCTTGAGCCTTTCCAGAGTGAGCCCTGAGCTCAGAGCCAGGAGTCAGCCCTGAGCATCTCCAGATGTGGAGGGTGGGTGGGGAGGGAGGGAGGGAGAGAGAAAAGATCTCAGATTCCATACGCAGCACCACATGGACCTCTGAGCACCCCCAATAACTGAGCACTCCCAATCATTGAGGTGGGAGTAGCTTCTGAGCACAGTCAGGTGCAGCCCAAAATTAAAAAAAAAAGTTTTAAACCAAGAAAATAAAACAAGGGGGCTGGAGCGATAGCACAGCGGGTAGGGCGTTTACCTTGCACGCGGCCAACCCAAGAAAATAAAACAAATAACATAGTTTCCTCTGGGGCCAGTGGGTAGGACACTTGTCTTACATGCGGCCAACCCAGGTTCAACCCCCAACATATGGTTCCCCGTGCCCTGCAGGAGTGACCCTTGAGTGCAGAGGCAGCAGTAATCTCTGAGCACCACTGGGTGTGACTCAAGTCTCCCCTTACACACACACCCAAAAAAAGGAAGTTGAAGTTGGAAGGAAATACTTCAGACACTATATACTACTGGGCATGATTTTGCTATGGTGAGGGGGAAGGCCCTCTGATAATAAGACACAGAAGAAATAAAGAGCTGAGAAAGTGGCAGAAAAAGCTTTGAGTGCTGGATCAAACCATGCCTGAAGCCAGGCTTCTGAACGGACTCAGATGAAGCAATAAATCTGTTTGTGGAGGTCAGTTTGAATGTTTTTTTTTTCAATTTTTTTTGCTTTTTGGGTCACACCATGTTACACAGGGTGTAACACTCAGGAATTACTCCTGGTGGTGCTTGGGGACCCTATGGGATGCTGGGAATGGAATCTGGGTCAGTTGCATGCAAGGCAAACGCCCTACCCGCAGAGCTATCGCTCCAGCCCTTGAATGAAGTTTCAGATATTTGTAGGCTGAAGCATTCTCTGGGTTTACCCTGGGGTCCGGGGTGGCCAGTGGGTACCCCTCCCTACTAGCTTCATGTTGAGGCTCCTGGTATGAGAAGCTTCTCGGGGCCCCGCTGGGGCTCTCTGTGGAGCTGGGAGCAGAGGGAGGGTTAAGCCTGAGTTAAGCTGGGAGGCGTGGGGGAGCAGAGACGCCCTGGCTCCTACATTCCTGTGGGTGGGGAGGGGTGCAGGCTGCTCCCCGCTGGAGGCCACAGGAGCCCGGGCAGAGAGGAGGCCATTGAGAGTCCAGCACAGAAACGCCTCTGTCCGCTCTGCGGGCGCCTACTGGCCACAAGGTTCTCTGCAGCAGGAACCATTAGAGCAATACGGACTCTGAACCTGGAGGCGTTCCCCCACCCCCATCTCTCAAGCGGGCTCCTGGGTCCCAATCCCTTCCCACCGCCCTCTGCTGGCAAGATCGGGAAAGCCCTCCTTGCTCTCTCCCAGCCAATCCGGAGTGTCCCATGGTTTTCTTCCAGGCTGGCTGTGGCCCTCCAATGGGGCTCACGGTCCAGCCTCAGGGGCTTTGCACGGTCATGCCCCAGACTTGGATCGTGGGCCTCAGACCCCACCTGGCTTGCTGCTCCTTCTCACAGACCACCTGCTCAGAAAGGGTTTCTACGTCACTCTACTATTTATTCTGGGGGAAATCACACAGGGTGGTGCTCAAGGATCACTCCTGGCAGGGATCGTGAGGGACCCTACTTGGGGGTGCTGGGAGCTGAACCTGGGCCAGCCATGTGCAAGGCAAGTGCCCTAACTGTTGTATTATTTCTTTGGCACCACTATATATATATATATATATACATTTGCTTTTTGGGTCACACACGGCAATCTCAGGGGTTACTCCTGGCTCTGCACTCAGGAATTACTCCTGGCAGTGCTCAGGGGACCATATGAGATGCTGGGAATCGAACCCAGGTTGGCCGCGTGCAAGGCAAACGCCCTACCCGCTGTGCTATTACTCCAGCCCCTATTTTGTTGTTGTTGTTTTTTTTTTAGCTACACTCAGCAATGATCAGGGGCTACTCCTGTCTCTGCGCTCAGGAATTACTCCTGGCAGTGCTCAGGGGACCCTATGGGATGCCCAGGATGAATCCTGGTTGTTCTTGTGCAAGGTTAGCGCCCCACCCATTGTGATATGTCTCTAGCCTGCTTAAACATTCTTTTCTTTCTTTTTTTTCTTTTTGGGTCACATCCAATGATGCACAGGGATTACTCCTGGCTCTGCACTCAGGAGTTACTCCTGACGGTGATCGGGGGACCATATGGGAAGCTGGGAATCGAACCCTGGTCAGCTGTGCAAGGCAACCGCCCTACCTGCTGTGCTATCACTCCAGCCTCCAGCCCCAGCTTAAACATTCTTTATGAGAACACGCACCCAGTACTGGCGGCGGGCGGGCAGGTCAGGGGTCGTTCAAGACTATGCTAGACGTAAGAAATCCACCCCTGGCCTTGCACAAAGCAGGCACGTGCCCCACCCTTTTCAACCATCTCTGGGCACTGTGGCTGCACCTTTGGGCACCCTATACAATGTGAAGGCCCTGGGGAGAGAACAACCATTGCAAAGGGCTTCGGGGCTGGAGAGCTAACACAGCAGCGAAGACTTTTATCTTGTAGATGGTTCATTCCCGGCATCCCATAGGGTGCCCTGAGCACTGCCAGGAGTGATTCCCTGAGCACAGCGCGAGGAGTCAGCCCTGAGCATCGCTGGGTGTGGCCCCCCAGCAACAGCAAAGCAAACACGCAAAGGCCAGGGGGAGGCGGGCTTGTGCAAAGGCGCGTGGCGCTTACCCGGGTAGGTCACGTGCACGGGCGCGCTGAGGTCCGACACCTGCGGCTGCGCGTGCTCCCCCAGCACCCCGTACTGGCACTGGAACGGGGCCTCGGCGCCGCCCCCGCTCAGGTTAAAGGTCACTCGGAACTGGTCTGCGGCGGCCTGGAGCAGCTGGACCACCTGCCCGCCGCGGTAGAGCGTGAAGTTGGCGCCGGGGAAGCCCCCAGGGGCAACGCAGGCGATGTGGACGGGGTCCTCGTGGCTGCTGGGGTGCGGGGGCACCAGCACAATGGACGGTGCCGGGATGGCCAAGGAGCCTGCGGGTGCGACGGGGAGGGCGGGTGTTGAGGGGAGGCTGGCCTGGCCGTGCGAGCCTGCCCCCGCCACTCCTCAGGGAACCCCTGGAAGATGGTCATTCCTGCTGGCCCATGGCTCCCCCAACTGAGCCCCGGTGTGAGGACCCCACAGCATTGCATCGGGGCCAGAACCAGCGCAGCCGACCCACAGACCCGCGCTCGTCTCAGGGGCAACCCTGGAGGGCGTCTTGAGGAGGCGGCTGGGGGAGCACTGGGAAGCACATTCCAGGTAGAAACAGGGCACAGGGGGGCCGAGGCTGGGAGCGGGTGCTGAGTGAGACGAGGAGGTGGCACAATGAGGGGGACAGCTGAAGAGCGACAGGCAGAGAGGCTCTCTCTCGGGAGCAAGGAGGGAAGGACTTGGGTGGTGCAGGGCTTGAGCTGCCAGATGTGGACCAGGGTCCCCTGCTGGAGCCAAGCCCCGTTCAGGGGAAGTGTGCACCCTCCCTGGCCCCCTAGTCGGGCACACACACACCCTTCCCGACCAGGCCCCCTGGGCTGACAGTGGGGGAGGGGGGTCTTAGGGTCTCCACGGGGTGTTTCTCCGCATCACATGAATGGGGGCCCCTGACCCTACCAGAGAAACTGGGGCTCCTGGGGGCATTTCCAGGGCGGGGCGGGATGTGGTGGGGCAGCGCACATCTCAGCACTCAGCCTCCCCGCCGGGGCCCCCTACCTAGCTCCGGCGGTGAGGGGGGCGCGGGGGGTGGGGGCGGGTTGGGGGGGGCACAGGCTTACCGGCTGCCAGGAGCAGGACAGTCCAGGACATCGCCCCGTCCGAGTGTGGCCAGGCCCCTGCGGCTCCCGGCCAGCGGCCAAGTCGGTCTGTGAGATCAGAGCGGGGAAAGGAGAAGCTTGAGACAGTCGAGTGATTTCCTCACCGGCAGGAAGTTACACACACCCTCTGGGTGCCCGAAGGGGCTCCCGGCCTGCTCGCTCTCTCCATCCATCCTTCCACGCCCGCCCGTCCCGCCCGCCCCCTGCTTCCTTGTGGGTTTCTGCAGGGGATGGAGCCTCGGCCAGCGGGGCTGGGTGTGTGCTCAAGTTTACCGCTGGTTTTGTTTTTTTTCACCCGAGCTGATTTCCCGGGCAGGAGGCAGAGGGAGGGCTGCGGACTTGATTGCGGGTGACATCCCAGCCAGGGACAGTGGAGACACTGGCCCCATGGACAGGTGGTGGGTGGAGGGGACAGCTCACGCTGGGCTGGGGCTTGGAGCTGACGGCTCTGTAGGGGAGACCCAACATCCCAGAGTCTTTGAAATGGGGCCTAGGGGCTGGAGTCACAGCACAGCGGGGAGGGTGCTGGTCTTGCTCCGCGCAGGGACCCCTGAGCCCACCAGCACCAGCACTAAGCACCTCTGGGTGTGGCCCCTAAACCAAACCAAACCAACAACAGAATGGGGCAAACAGAGCAGATGTTAGTGCCAAGGAATTGGGGAGACACGGGGTGGAAAGGAACAGGTCAGGAAACCGGGCTGGGGCTGGGGGTGTATGGGAATTCGGAGGCTGTGAATGTGTGTGAAGGTATGCGGGTGTGAAGGCATGTGTGAATGTTTATGTGAATGTGTATGTGTGGTGCTGGGGACGAACCCACCAGTCAGTGTTCTATAACTGAACTATATCCAGGGCCCAAGTGTTCCTGGAAGGACAATCGACTCCTGTTCATATCACGGTTGTTTCTGGGGAAGCCTGTCTTCCCTGAAATTTGACTTTGGCCTGTTTAACGATCCTGTTCCGGCTGGTTCACGTGGCAACTGTTTCTTAAACACACACGTGCACACTCTTATCTCTTCTCAGGAGTAGGCTTCGTTGTTTGGGTCATACTGCTCCTTACTACCCCAGGGCCTTGGCATGTGCTGCCCTCTGTCTGCTATGCAGGCGAACAGCCTGGTTACATCACTTCACCACCCCAACCAGCTGGTGACATTGCTGTCCCTCATATCCACCAGGGAACATGGCTCCAAGGGTTACAGCACATGCCTTACATGCATGAGGCCCCAAGTTTGATCCCCAACACTTCATATCACCATCCCTGGCCCTCATAGTACTGGGACAAGCGTCAACCCATCTGGCCAGCTCAGGGTAACTGACTGATGATCAGGGGAACATGTGCAATTTTGGGGATCAAACTGGGGCTGGCCCTGGGCAAGGCAAGTAGCATGACATCAGTCCTGGCTCCCCAGCCCCTCTCTATGTGCCTCAGGGGGCTCGCAGGCACAGGGTCCAGTTACCTTCCCCAGTCCCAGGTGCACCCCTAAAGTCAATGAGTGTGCACACTGCACGCCCCAGACCCTACTCCCTGCTGTGGCCAGAATAAAAACAGTGACAGTCCCTATAGTGGCGGTTTGGTTCCTGTCAATGTCTTCAATCGAGAGGAGTCTAGAATGTGTGTGTGTGTGTGTGTGTGTGTGTGTGCGCGCTTGTGATGGGCCCAAGCAATAGAACAGCTGGGAAGGTGTTCGCCTTGCACATGTCTGACTAGAGTTCTGTGCCCAATATTCCATATGGTCCCCTGAACATCATCAGGAGTGATTCCTGATTGCAGAGGCAGAGGCAGGAGTAAGCCCTGGGCACCACTGGGTGTGGCCCCCCAACAAAAACATTCACAACAAAATAATAGAATGTGTGTGTGAATGGTCCCTGGCCTGCTGGAGTCTTATGCCAGGAAGTGTTGGACACAGTGAGCCACAGACTATTTTATGAAACCTGAGAGCTAAGAAAATCAATTCACAGGTCTGGAGCAGTGGAACAGTGGGGAGGGTATTTACCTTGCGTGTGACCCATCCAGGTTCAATCCCTGACATCCCAGAAGGTCCCCCAAGCACCGCCAGGAGTAATTCCTGAGTGCAGAGCCAGGAGTAACCCCTGAACATCACCGGGTGTGACCAAAAAGAAAAAAAAATCTATTCATGCTTCAGCTGGGCTGGAGCAATAGCACAGCGAGTAGGGCGTTTGCCTTGCATGCGGCTGACACGGGATCGATTCCTCCACCCCTCTTGCAGAGCCCAGCAGCTACCAAGAGGAGAGTATCCCGCCCACACGGCAGAGCCTGGCAAGCTACCCGTGGCGTATTTGATATGCCAAAAACTAACAAGTCTCACATGGAGACATTACTGGTGCTCGCTCGAGCAAATCGATGAGCAACGGGATGACAGTGACACAGTGATACAGTGATGCTTTAGCTAGGGAGAGTGGGGCCCTGGGGTTCAGGACTTATTCCTGGCTCTGTGCTCAGGGGGTGACCTTTGGCAATGCTGTGGAGAACAAACGTGGATCTGGGGATAGAGCTGCCGTCCTTAAGGCAAGCACCTTACTGCCTTTCTCTGGCCCTTGCTAGGTTTTTGTTTTTGCTTTGGGCCACACCCAGCGATGCTCCAGGGTTACCCTTGGCTCTGTGCTCAGTGCTCACTCCTGGCGGTGCTCAGTGGGGACCATATGGGGTGCCAGACAAATGCCCTCCCTGCTGTACTATCGCTCTAACCCCAGGCCCCTTGTTCTGTTTCTGTGGCTCTATCAAGGGTATGTAGGAGCCCAGCTATATTCCTGGATGATGTTCTGTTACTGAATGCTTCCGAGAGCTCAGGGTTGAGGTACGGAAGGTAGGACGCTTGCTCTGGTTTTATCTCTGATGCCACAAAGGGTCCCCCAAGCCTGGCCAGGAGTGATTCTTGAGCACAGAGCCAGGAGTATGCTCTGCTTGGTGTGTCCCCCCTCTCCCTTCATCCCCCCAAAACACCTTATGCCAGTCTGGAGATAATACAGGTATTTGCATGAAGCTGAACCCAGTGGACCCCTAGCACTACGTGAATCCCTCAAACACCCCACCCCACTGATTTGGCCCCCAACTCTCTCCTCTCACAAAAGGGTCACAGCTGGGAGGCCGTCTGTCTTGCACAGAAGCAGACCTGGGTTCAATCTCCAGCATCCCATGTGGTCCCCTGAGTACCATCAGGAGTAATTCCTGAGTGAAGAGTTAGGAATAACCCCTGAGCATCCTCAGGTATGACCACCAAAGAAAAATAAAAACTTACAAAAGGAGAGAGCAAAAGGGAATGCCCTGTCACAGAGGCAGGGTGGGGTGGGGGTGCGGGACGAGGTGGGGGTGGCGGAAGGGATGCTGGGACACTGGTGGTGGGAAATGGGCACTGGTGGAGGGATGGGTACTTGACACTTGTATGACTGAAATACAAGCACGAAAGTTTGTAAATCTGTAACTGTACCTACGGTGATTCACTAAAAAAAACAAAACCAAAACCAAACAAACCACCAAAACTTAGTTTATAAGGCAATGGGCAAGCCAGTAAGAAAATAAAAAACACCGTCCCCCCCACCACCAAAAAAAAAAAAAAAAAAAGAGGAACGAGAAAGAACCCAAAAAGGGCCCGGTAATGTGAATTTCACTGCAGGGAAACACATCCAAGGAAGAAAGAGGGTGAGCCTTCCAGTTTTCCACGACTTCAAAGTGTCTTCCTCTAATTGAAATGAGAGAAAAACTTGGGGCACGAGGTGCCAGGGCAACCAGACATAAACTCGGTCTTGACAGAGGTGTGACCCCCCGCCCCCCGCCCCTAGACGCGCGCGGGGACAGTTGACATCCCGCAGCTGCTCACACTGGCCAAGCTGCGCCAAGCCCTCCCGGTGGCGGTCCCGGCCGCCTAAACATGTCCCCGTTTGTTTAGACAGTCACGAGGCACGGGCGGCGGCCGCGACAGTGCCTTTGTTTATCCGCCTGCCCCCGCGTCCTTCCAGCCCACCTCAAGCAAGGTTCAGAGGCCAACGGCCACCGAGGTTTGCGCAGTCCACGCAAAGCTCAGCGTTCCGAAAGCCAAAGGGCCTCCAAGCGCCAGGGGAAGGCGACAGTCCCCGGCAGCCTGGCGCGGCCTGCGTGGGGGAGCACGGGGCGAGCGGGCGGGGCCCCGCAGACTGCAAACTCCTGGACCTGCAGGACCCCCAGCCCGAGCCTCGCGGGGTGCGGGGCGGGGTCGAGTCTCATCCCTAACTCTCAACCGGGGAGGCGCGGCACAGGCTGGGCCCACATCACTCCACGTTCAAGGTCGCCCTCACAGACGCTCCATCACCTCCAACTTACAGACGCGGAAAGGGACTAAACTGACGGCGCTAAGGCACAAAGGGAATGAAGGGGAGCGGGGCGGGGAACGTGGACTCGGGAAACGGCCTCACGTGCAGCGGAAGGCAGAGGCTATGCTCGTTAAAGGCCCTCGCCCCGCCGCTAGTGAGGTTATTTATAGGCGAGCAGGACGGGTGGCGAGCAGGGCCACGCTGAGCCTCCACTCCGCCCGCGCCCCACCCGGGCCGCATCGCCTAACGGTCTCGGCGCGCGGCGAACTCTGGGAAACCAGCAGCAGCCGCAGCGCTTCCCAAGGGCCCGGCCGCCTCCGCCTTAGGCGCCGTCACTTTTGCCTAAATATGGTACATCACCGCGGTATGAATTTTTGCCATTTCTTCCATCTGCTGAAATGAGAGCTCGAGGTCTTTCATTAAAAAATAATTTTTTTTAAAAAAAAAGGTCGAGGCTGCTGCGTGTTTGCACGCGCATCAGGCAACCGCGCGGACAGAAACTCCCAGGGGGTCCTTTATTTGAGGTTCCGCGGGTTCCGGGCCGCCAATGAACACAGCCGAGGCCCGGGGTGGGCGGTGCGAGCTCTTAAAGGAGCAGCGACCTCGCTAAGCAGAGCCGAGGGTGACCCGGATGATGGCGGCCGGCGCGGCCCTGGCCATGGCTCTCTGGCTATTGCTACTGCCGATGGGGGTAGGCGGGGCAGGACCTCCGCCGATCCAGGACGGCGAGTTTACATTCTTGCTGCCCGCGGGGCGGAAGCAGTGTTTCTATCAGTCGGCACCGGCCAACGCAAGCCTCGAGACCGAGTACCAGGTAGAGTGGCCGGGCTGGGCACGGAACGGTGCCCGGGAGGGGGCGTGGCCTGCCGCAGGGAAGGGGCGGGGCCAGGGCTGGGCGGCGGAAGGGGCGGGAGCAGCGGGCGGTCACTGGGAGGATGGGCCTCTCAGAAGGCTGGGACCTCCCAGGTGGGCGTGGCTAGCGGACTCGGGTCACTTGTGGGAGTTGGTGGGCGTGGCCGGGCCGGGCTCTCGCCCGAGCTGGTCCAGTGGAGGTTTGTGGCTATGGCCAGTTGCCTGGCCTCTAATTGGGATGTGACTAAGGAAAGCCCATCAAGCTGTCAGATCAGTGAATGGGGGGAGGGTCAGTGCAGCTCTGGAGCAGGTGCCTGAGTTCAGGTAGACCCAGTGGACTGTAGGGGCCCGACGTGGTCTACCCTGGCCTTCTCTGACCGTCCCTCAGGCCTCCACCCCAGCCCTGCACCCTTTCTTACCTGCCCGCCCCACCAGGTGATTGGAGGTGCCGGGCTGGACGTGGACTTCACCCTGGAGAGTCCGCAGGGTGTGCTACTGGTCAGCGAGTCCCGCAAGGCTGATGGGCTGCACACGTGAGTGATGTCCACCCGGATTCGGTTACATCCCTGCCCCTCCCCAGCGGCTTCAGGTTACTCCCGCTTGCTTTGCACAACCACCCCAGGCTGGCTGCTCAGGGTCACATCTGTGTGACTGTCTGCCCAGGGTGGAGCCCACGGAGGCCGGTGACTACAAGCTGTGCTTCGACAACTCCTTCAGCACCATCTCAGAGAAGTTGGTTTTCTTTGAGCTCATCTTCGACAGTCTGCAGGACGACGAGGACACCGGGGGCTGGGCAGAGGCTGTGGAGCCTGAGGAGATGCTGGATGTCAAGATGGAGGACATCAAGGTGCGTCTAGGCGAATGGGAGCTGCCCCCAGCAGTGCTCTGGCCTCAGCGGGAATTCTCCTTTGCCTGGGGTCCCCATTGTCCCGAGGAAGTAGCTTCCTTACTAGTGGGGGCCCAGATGAAAACAGAACCAGAGCTGTGGGCAGTTAAAAAACCGAACACATTTCTTGGCGCAAAGTTGCATTTATTTTCTTTCCACGTGTCCTGGGCCAGAAGTGGCTATGCTCACGGGCTCAGGACTTACTCGGGCTCAGTGACCACACTGCTGGTGCTGAGGACCCCAGGCGCGGCCCTGGATTGAGTCGGGGTGGCTGTGTGCCAGGCCAAACACCTTAACCTGTCCTCTCTCCCCGGCCTCCAAACCTGGCTCTGAAGGATTCATTAGATCTCCATCAAGAGCCATTTAAGAACGCATCAGACCTTCACTCCAAGAACTTGTTCACATGCTTGAATTATCTGGTACATGTGGGGAAACTGAGGCACAAGATGGCTAAGTCACTCAGTTGAAAGACTCTGCACCCGGACAGGCCATTGAGAACATCCAAGAGGCCTGGCTTCGGTGACTGCTGTTTAATGATGATGGTGGTTTGGGACCGTGTGTGGCAGTGCTTGGGGAGGACTCCTGGGATAGTGCTCGGCAGCCACGCAGTACTAAGAATCAAATCAGGACCTTCCACACACACATATTCCCGAGCCGGGATGGATAATACAGTGGGGAACGCACTGAGTTTGCACGTGGCCAACTGGTCCGATTCCCAGTACCACATATGCTCCCAAGCCCTGCCAGGCATGACTCTTGGGGCCAGGAATAAACCTTGAACACCACTGGGTATCCCCACCAATACAGGCACTGCAGGGCCAGAGTGTTTAGGGGCTGCAGAGAGCAGGGAGGGGGAGGGTGCTTGTCTTGCACATGGCTGACCTGGGTTTGATCCATGGCAACCAGATAGGGCCCTCTGAACACTGCCAGGAGTGATCCCTGAGCACAGAGCCCGGAGTCAACCCTGAGCACCGCTCGGGGTGGCTCGGAAATCAAACAGCGATAGATTCAACAGACGGGAGTGTGCTATGCATGGAGGTGGCCTGGGTTCCATCCCTGTAACTCCCCTAGCACTGGGCCAGAAGCAGTACCCGGCGGTCAGGTGCTATGGTGCCGACCCATTTCCCGGGCCTCCAGGACTGTTTATTAACCGCTCAAAAATACATCTATTATTTTGCAAATGCCGGGTCCCGGAGGAGAGCAGGCGGCACATCTATGGGTGTTCAGTTCCGCCAGCAGTGGGGGCTTCGCTCTGAGGCACGCGGGACCCGAGAAGCCAGGGAACTTCTGGGGGCCCCGCAGCGCGTGGGGATGGCTCCCCCAGTTCCACCTGGGCCTGAGGCTGTCTCTCCCCCTGCCCGCAGGAGTCCATGGAGACCATGCGGACGCGGCTGGAGCGCAGCATCCAGATGCTGACGCTGCTGCGCGCCTTCGAGGCCCGGGACCGGAACCTGCAGGAGGGGAACCTGGAGCGCGTCAACTTCTGGTCGGCCGTGAACGTGGCGGTGCTGCTGCTGGTGGCCGCGCTGCAGGTGTGCACGCTCAAGCGCTTCTTCCAAGACAAGCGCCCCGTGCCCACGTAGCCCCGGGGGGACATCAGTGGGGCACTGGGGTCCCCTCTGGACACGTGGGAGGCCTGGAGGAGCCGCTGCTCCCCTCCCGCGCTGCGTGGGGCCCCACAGGCTGGCCCGGAGGCCGGAGCTGCGGCAGGCACCCCCTTTCCGGGAAACTGCTGGCGAGCACAAGCCTGGCCTCTCAGGCCCCGCCTCTGTCCCCTGTGGTTAAAGTGCCTTAGCTTGAGTCTTCCGGGGCGCCCCGTATGGATAGGCCCAGGAATGGAAGCCCCCCTGAGCCTGGCCACGGTGGTGAACCTCAGGCCTGCTCCCCTCTCCTGGCTGCCGCTGCCACCACCACAAGGGGGCACTGCCAGGCCCCGCTGGGAAGGAGCCAGGTGGTCGTGGGGCACTTGATTGAAAAGCAAGGGGCTGGCCGGCCGGCGGCGGGGGGCAGCCCTGCAGGAGCCAACCCCTCGGGGACGGTCCACACCAGGCTGAGGGCCAGCCGCTGGCCCCGGGATGAAGGGTATCTGGCCTGGGCATCGGAGTCAATAAATTATGGTCAGAAATTGCCGAGCCTGGTGACTGGGGCTCAGGCCCCCAGCGGGGGAGGGAGGGCGCTCCACGAAGCTCAGAAGAAAGGCCGGGCGGGGGCCGACGGAGCTGGTCGCCTGGCACGAGAGAAAAACCAGAAAGGAAGTTGCATGGGGTCCCCCGCGGCTGTGGTGCGGGGCTGCGGGCTGGGGAGCCGCGCACAGACACAAGAGACGCAAGCGCCACAGGAAGCTTCTTCCCTTTATTCGCGTCCTCGGGGTACAGAGTGCAGGCACTTAGGGGGTTCCCCCGAGCTCTCTGGCCCCACTCAGCCCCGAGCCCCCTGGGCGCCCGGGAAGAAGAAGGGGCGGAGAGGAGGGCAGGCTGGGGGTCCCAGCAAAGGCACCTGGGGCCCGGCCGAGGAAGGCGCAGGCGGGAGTGGGCTAGGGGATGCACCCGCGCACCCACTCGGACGCGGGGTATGGTACCCCGGGGCCAGGCACTGTCGACCGGGGGGAGTCCCCAGCCTGGCTGCCATGTGGACGATGGCACCTGGGGGGCAGTGCCTCCTGCCTCACTCGGGCCCCCCAAGTGCAGCCCCCAGCTCCCCGCCTGTCAGTGCTGGGCCCCTCTGGGGCCGGGGGGCCAGGGCAGTGCGGGGGTGCCCGCTGGGGCGCGGGCCTAGTCGAGCAGGGAGGGCTCGGCAGGGCGGATAATGGTGGGCCGGCTGGGCGCGGCCGGGGGCCTCCTGCTGCGAAGAGAAGACAGGACGGACGGACAGACAGACGGAGGAAGGACAGGCGGTGAGGCCGGAAGCAGAGGACCCCGGAAGCCCCAGGCCCCTTCCCGGCCACCGTGCAGGGCCCCCCCCTTACCTGGGCACTCCGGGGGGGATGCTGGGGGGAATGCGAGCTGGAACCTGAGGCAGGGGCGCGAAGGGGTCATTGTTGGCAAAGACGCTCCGGGGGCCGGGCCGGGCCGGGATGGGGGGTGCGGAGAAGGCGGCGGCGGCTGGGCCCACAGGCACTGGTGTCAGGGGGGGCCCTGGGGTGGGGCCCCTCACGGCAGGGGGCCGGGGCGGGTGCACACTGGCTGCAGGCCGGCGCTGTGGCGTTGGGCTGTGGGGAAAAGAGGGGGTGCTGGGAGGGCGAGCGAGAGCCAGGGCCCATGGGGGGGTGGAGCCTGTCCCTGGGCCCTGCCCCCTCCGCGGCCCAAGTCCCCACATGCCCTGGGGGACGGTGCCCCGCACATCCAGGGATGATCCACGCGGCCCCCACGCAAGGTCGGGAACCTCCTGGGGTATGGCAGGGACCTGTGGCTGCTGGTGCTCTGCAGCCAGGTGTCGTCCACGGGCGGGGGCACGGGCGTGGACACGGTGCTGGTGCTGATGTCCCCGATGATGCCCAGCGCCTCCTTGAGGGCGTGGTACATGCGCAGCATATCGTCCCGCCGCTGGGCCTGCTCGGCAGACTCCTCCATCAGGCTGCCCTGGTCCGCCGACGAGTACAGGTAGGCCAGCAGCTCGTGGTGGATGAAGGCCTTGGTCTGTGGGCAGCGGGCGGCGGGCAGGTCAAGGCTGTGCCACCACCTCCAGGCTGGCCCCAGGGCTGCTGCCGGCACTTTGTATTTCGAAGCCAAACCTCAGGTGCTCGGGGCCGACTCCTGCTCTGTCTAGGGATCGCCCTTGGCCTTCCCTGGGGAACACCGTGGTGCCACGATCGAACCCAGGACAGCTGCCTGCCAGGCGTGTGCTTCCAGCCCTGTGCTCTGCCCCCTATACACGCTACCTGCATGCTGTGTGCGGGATTGGGGGGCTCAAAGGGCCTGCGGTCTGCTGTCCTCCATGCTCAGCCAGCCAGGTGGGCAACTCCACGCTCGACCGAGGAGGTGGGCAGTCAGCGGGGAGACCCCCAGGAGGCGGCACCCACGGCCCCTGAGGCCTCACATCCCCTGCAGGTGCATGTGTGGAAGGTGCGTGGGGTGCGCTCTGCTGGGTGTCAGGGTGTCCTCCCACACACGTGTCCACATGCGCATGTGTGTGTTTGTGTGCCTATGTGTGCAGGTGTGAGAGTGTATGTGCGTGTGCTGCCCCAGGGGCCCCCAAACACGCACGTTGTTGATCATGAGATGCATGATGGTCTTTGGCATGAGGTCGCGGATGGACTTGTTGATGATGGCCACATACGAGTCCACCAGGTTGCGGATGGTCTCCACCTGCCGCTCGAGCTGCGGGTCCATGGAGAAGGTGTTCTCCTGCGCCCCATCCTCGTTCTCAGCCTGTGGCAGGGGGAAGGTGCTGTGAGTGGGGTGCAGGGTACAGGGCGGGGTCCCCTCTGGGACAGGCCGTGTGTGGGCTCTGTAGGCAGAAGTGCCCTGAGTCCCGCCCAGGGTGGCCCCAACTAAACCCCAAAACCCACAATGGCCCCTATGGGGCTGCCCTGGCTGGTGGGTAGTTTCCTGCCTCCTGGGGTCTCAGTGTCTTCCCACCTGGGGAGCTGGGAATGCACCTCCAACCCCTGGCACCCCGGCAACGAAGCCCACGTTTATCTGGGGACCCTGGCCAGCGCTGGTGTGAGGTCCTGGCACCCCATCGGGTCTCCCAAGCCCTACCAAGTGTCACCCCACCATCAGGGGGCCCCTGGTCGCCCGGGAGGCTGGACCAAGACCCAGTAGGAGCAGAGGGGGCGGCGCTGCGGCCCTGCAGCCCGAGAGAGCGGGCAGAGGGGTCCGCGCCCTGGCACTGCCCAGACAGGGATGCTGTGTGCCCCCTCTGCGCCCCCGAGCTGCACCTGGAGGCCCAGGGACGTGCCCGGGGCCCTCACCTGGTCTTTCTCAGGGTAGACGCCGGCGCGCAGAAACGAGGCCTTCCAGCTGTCCACGTCCTCCTGGGAGTCGCAGGCCAGCTCAATCTGCCGAAGGTCTTTGTACACGTTCCTGTGGGCAGTGGGAGGCTCGAAGGAGTGGGGGGACATGTCCCGCAGGCCCCCGGGATGCTGCCTGCGGGGCCCAACTCGGGGTCTCACCAGGCCCCATGAGCCCCGTCGTGGTCCCGACGACCCCTCCCGGCCAGCCTCACCCTCCAGCCCCCCACGGCCAAGGCCACCACACGGGGAGACTCCTGGGGGATGGCAGGGAGGCCGGGGATGCGGGGCACCCGGTGCCACAGACACGGACTAGAAGCAGGGCACGAGGCTGGGTGTGCCAGCCAGCCCGTGGGGCCCGTCCCCACGCACCTCTGCTCCGTGTTGAAGACGGCGAAGATGTGCTTGGTAGACATGAAGCCCTTCTCCACGTCACGGATCTTCAGGTTGTCCAGGGGCAGCATGTACTTCTTCTCCTTCTCCTGGGGGTGCAGGGGCTGGTCAGCAAGGCCCCGAGACCCCGGAACCCAAGTCTCTTCCTCCCGCCTCCGGCCAGTCAAACCAATGCATTTCCCGGGGCAGAGACGGGGCGCTGACAGGGCTGCAGCCACTGGCAGACACGCGAAGGAGCAAGCCCCCCTGAGCCAGGTGGGGGGCCTGGCCGGAAGCATGTGGAGCCCCTCGGCCGCCCTTGGCGCTAGCCAGGTGGGCGGTCACGGGGCCGGAAAGGGCTGGGCGCCACATCTGGAACTATTTAGCCAGAGTCTGCCCGCCCGGATGCCGCAGGGGTGCCTGCACCCCCAATGCCCCCAGACCCACTCCTGCCCCCCTACCTGCCCGCACCACCATTCCCCGGACTCCCGAAAGTTACTCCAGATGTGCAGCCCGGCCTGGCCACATCAGATGGCCCCGCTGGCCCACGGTCCAGAGCACCTATCCAGGCCCGCAGGGACAGCAGTCTGCACCCTGGTCGGGGGCTGATGGCTGGGGGCTCTGGGCGGCTCTTCTGAGTAAAGACATGGCCGGCCAACCCCCCCCCCCCCCGGGTGGGAGCCGCGTGCAGCCTGCAGGGGGGCAGTGGGGTATGGGGCTGTTTGGAGTCTGAGCACGCCCCCCAACCTCACCCCGGTTGCAGGTTTCAGCAGAATCCTGCTCACGGGGTCAAGCTGCCCCTGGGGGGTCTGGCCCAAGTGGGGGGCAAGTGAAGGGCGGGTCTCCTCCCGACAAACGCTCACGGATGGGATGCAGGACTGCACCCTGGCCACTTCGAGGCGGGGCTCCTAGAGGAGCCTGCAGGCCCCGCGCCCTCTCCCCGTCCTGCCCCCTTCTGTGGGGGGAGGCAGAGTGTGGACCCCACACAGCCCTTGGGTGTCCTGGGCAGGACCCAGGAGAGACCCCCTACCCCAGCAACTCAAGGGACTGGCTCTGCTGCCCAGCCACCAGGCCCAGCCCGCGAGCAGGCACCTCCCGAAGGCCCCATTCTCAGCTGGTCAGTGCCCTGGATGCCAACCAGGCCCACTTCTTGGCTGGGGAAACTGAGGCTGGGTCTGGCCTCTATGGGCCTGTAGGTGGCAGACAGGGCCCCGCCTACAGTGGCCGAGTCCCGACTGTGCCCTGAAGTCGGGGTGAGATTCCTGACCTCTATACGTATACCCCTCTTTCTGGTAGAGGGAGGCAGTAGCTGGCGGGAGGGGCGTCCACATTCTTCCTGATCCTCAGAGCTCCCCCTGGCCAGTAAGAGAGCCCGGGAACAAGGGAAGATGGCGACGGACGGATGGATGGATGGATGGACTGACGAAGGTGGGGGGGTGGGGGAGAAGGAACAGAGAAGGGAAGAAGGCAGGGATGAGGGAGGTAGGAATGAGTGATGAGATGGAGTGAAGGGAGGGAGGGAGGGAGGGAATGGGTGCAGGAGCGGGTAGATGAATGAACGGATGGACGGAGAGCGTGCCCACGTGCCCGCCCGCTCTCACCTCCTCGTCCTTGTACCAGGACAGCGACTCGGCCGTGAGCACGAACCAGTACTCCTTGGAGCCGCCCTTCATGAGGCTGATGTTGTTGATGGTCAGCCAGCCGCGGCGGATCACCTGGGGGAGAGCGGGGCTCAGCGGGGGGCAGCGCTGGCCCCCCCAGTCCCATCCCCAGCAGTGTGCCCAGCACCCACGCCCCACAGCAAGGCCCGCAGGAGCCGGGAGCCCTGGCGGACACGGCTCCAGCCCAAGCCAGGCCCTACCCTGGACTGGGCCGAGCCCTGGAGGCCAGGGCAGGGCACCGGGCCGGGGAGGCCCCCGAAGGCGTGCGCAGGGAAGGGGCAGGATTGTGTGGGCACAGCAGGAGGGGCGCCCGGGGGCCTGGCATGGCCCAGCACCTCCACCCGGAGAACAAAGGCTATGGATCCCCCCTAAATCCTCGTGACGGGATGGGCCGTGGGGTGCCGTCACCTGACCGGGAATGGCAGGCAGGCGAGGCGGGGGACACGTCCTTAGGAGCAAGTGGCATGCTGGCAGGGTGAGGCAGCGAGGCGCCAGGCCAAGTGGGGGAGCAGGGGCCATCCTTGGGGGGGCTGCCGAGACACCCTCACCTGCCCCTGGACCCTCACTCCCGAGGAGCAGCGTATGGCTTGAGGCCTTGGTGCACAGGTATCCAGTCTGGCCCAGCCCCCAGATGTCCCTCTCTGAAGACCACACCTGCCTGAGCTGCCCCCCCGCCCCCCCTGCCCCAGACAAATGGGAAGGCAGGGGGGCTCCCCACGGGCCGGGTTAGCAGCAGCGGGGCTGCGGTGCGGGAGCACCCCTGTGACGGGCACCTCTCCCCGAGCCCCGGGGCTGAGGGCCAAGCAGCAGAGCTGGGAGTCTGGCGGGGGTGGGGGCAGGGTTGGGGCCCAGGGGGTGGTGGGCAAGTGGGCGGGCAAGCTGCGGCAGCAGGGCTGGGGTCCCCTGACCCCCACGAAGGCCTTGGGGCCCAGCTATCCACATGCTGGGCTGGGCTTTATTTCAGGGCGGGCCACGGACTGTGGAGGAAGAAAGGGAGGAATCTTGGGGCGCGGGGCGTAGGTGCCCCGTTTGCTGAGATGCTCCAGTTCTCAGGGGGCTGGGGGGGGGGGCTCATGGGGACAGCAAGGACAGGCTGCACCGGTGGAGTTGGGGTTGGGGCTCCTCAGGACGAGGCCTGAGTGCAGGGGGGTGCAGGGGACTCCCCAGGCAGAGAGCTGGGCGAGGCTAGACACCCAGGACTAAGCAGCCTGCAGATTGGGGGTGCTGGGGGGTGCGGCCTGGAACACCAATGAAGGGTTTGGGCTGGGGCAGAAACATCTGCTGGAGGCCAGAGACCGCCACGATGGACTGGTCAGGCCGAAGAGGCAGATGTGGACATCCCCAGGCCCTGATACAGTGACCACATGGTGGGTGGGGCAGGAGGGACAGGCACCAGGACAGATGGACAGGCCACGGCAGGAGCCGCAGTGGACGGGACAAGTGGGGATGATGGACAGAGGGAAGGGGCAGCCGAGGCCAGGGTCGGTTACCAGGTCACCAGGACACAGGCACGGTAAGTGTCCAAGGGGCAACTGTGTGTGTGTGGGGTTGGGTCAGGGCCAGCTTGGGTGTGAGCCCAGTGGCGTTCAGTCAGGGGCAAGGGCCAGGGGTCAGCAGCCTGTAGGCGCTACAGTAAACTTGGGGGGGGTGGGAGGCAAGAGTCGAAGGGGGTGGGGTCGGGGTCTGTCCATCAGTACAAGACTCTGTAGGTTCACTACCAGCTAAGCGGGTACTTACCAAGATCTCCCCCTTTGAAAACGCAAAGTTAGGGTTGTGGGTAAATGACAGAGGAGGAAGAAGCAGAAGTGAAGAGGGGAGCGGGGGAAACAGCAAAAGAAAAAAAAAATTACATGCTATTAATTACATTCACAGTGTTAAGATTTAATCCATCATCATCTCCCAAAACAAAAAAGCAACAACGTTCGGATTACCCACGCAAGCGCGCAATCAATCATGCAAATGGTTACGCCCTTTCTTTCCAGGAGGTTCTACAGTCGTGCAAGACACACAGCAGAGCCCCCCGCCCCCCAAATTCAGAAAAGCGGGGGAGGGAAAACGCCCGGCCGAGATTTGGGCATGGATGACCCTAGAAGCAGGGGACGGGGGACTCGGAGCAGACATGGGCACCTACTTTTCTCAAAAAATAAAAACCCCAAAAGCACAAAGGTACCAGTTCTCTCAGGTTCAAAAGCGGGTTGGATGGGCACCAGGGTCTCTGCCTGAGGAAAACCCCAGCTCGGGGGTCTCACATCAGTCATGGGATTCCCCTGGCCGCCAAAAGGCCTGTTAGCCCCCCAAAGGGGGCTGGGCCGAGTCAAGGTCCAGCTGGGGGCCCTGGAGGGCAGGCAGGGCTCCAGGGGGCGGGCCCGGCCCGAGGCCCCGAGTCTTCACTGCCGCCGGAAGTGGGGCTGGGGGAGTCGGGGCGGGACAGGCAGCCCCCGCGTACCTGGTTGGGGATGGCCCTCTTCTTGTTCAGCTGCGTGCTCCTCTGCTGGGCGCTGAAACCAAACACAGGGAGGCTCTTGGGGTGCCCGGGGCGCTGCATGCTCCGGGCGGGGGGCAGGAGCGGGCAGTTACAGGCAGAAGGAACAGAACCCTCCCTCCCGACACACGCCCCCCACAGCACACACAAAGCACAGCCTGAGGAGGGCGGGGCGGGGGGCTTTCAGACCCGATGCTGGGGCCCCCAGACCCAGCTATTCTGGGGTTGCAGAGCTCTGAGCAGGGCAGGGGGCCCCAGGAGGTCACTAGAACCACCAGGCCCATCCTTTCCGCCACGTCCATCTTTGCTGGCCAGCCCAGGACGCTATTCTGCGTCCAGCCAATGGCCTGGCCTGGCTGGGGTGTAACCACCAGGTTAGCTCGGGCTCAGTCTGGGGCCTGGAGAGCAGCCACAAAGCAGCCAAGCATGAGGGGCCCGGGCCCTGGGGGAACAGCAGAGCCAGCGGAGCCCCCATACACACATGCTCACAACCCCCACGCACACGCATGCGCACACACACACACTCACCACTTCTTGCACTCACGCACCACACATGCACTCACACACACGAGCACACATACGCATGCACTCTCATGCTCTCGCACAGGCACTTACTTCATGCACTCACATGACTGCATGCACCCACACACCCATGCATGGCTACACTCAACACTCATACACTCACCCGTGTGCACACTCACACATGGATATACTCACACATGTGCATACACCCACAGATGCACACTCACGCAGCCACCCACCCACGCACACACGCATGCATGCACACACTCACGCATGCACCAGGCAAGGTGACGGCTGGGTGCCAGTGAGGTGCCCGCTGGCCACCCGTGTGCCCTCGGCCTCGCCTGTCAGGATCTTCTGACGGGGGGGAGGGAACGACTCCCTGACTCGTCCCTTGGCTCCTGGGGTGCCCTCGGGTCCCTCGCTGACAGGACTCTGCTTAAACCACGGCCTCTCACTGCCCGCTCCGTCACCTTCCTGCCCCCCTTCCCATGACCTGTCCCCAGCCTAGCTGGTGGCCCCCAGGGCCAGGCCAGGCCTGCACCCGAGCCCCGTCCCGGCATGCTCCCCAGGGAGGCAGCACAGCACAGGCGATACCCACCCGGTCACCAGCTGCTCAGTATAGTAACAGCTGGGGGAGTGGGCAGCCCCGGGTCCAGAGGGAGAAGAGTGGCCAGAGGGAAAACAGGACAGAGTGAGAAGGGGACACAAGAGCGGAGGGGGGGCCAGGAGGACAGCGGCCTGGGGCCAGCGACAGCAGCCTCATGCCCGGGCCCCTCGGCCAGCACAGCTGGGCCCCCTGGGTACCCGGAGGGGCTTCTGGTCATCCCTCACCCACCCCATTCCAGCTACCCACCACCCGCCTATCCATCCTCTCAGCCTCACCCATTCTCCCAGCCACCCCCAGGCCTTCTACCCACCTGCACGTCTACCTGTCCCACCCACCACCGACCCGTCCACTGCCTCACCCACACTGTCCCGCTCCGTCCGTCCTTCCACCTGCCCTTCCATCGTCCCTTCCCTTCAGCCCCCCTCTCTATCCCCCCTTCCTCTCGCCCTCCATCACTGCCAATCGGCCCAGTTGGGCACCTCAAAAGCTCTCCCATGTCACGATGTCCACTGACCCTCTTGGTTACTCTGCTGGCTTGAGACAGGGCTCTGAGACTGTCCCTCCCCCAGAGAGCACACTGGACACCTGCGCCCACGGCCTGCAGATGGCTCCCTGGGTCCCGGGATTCTCGCTCCAAACTGCCGGCAATGGCCCTGGTGGGCAGCAGCTCTGCCACGCAGGAGTCCACACTAGCCACGAGGGTCCCAGAGTCCCAGCTCTGGCCCAGCCACCAGCCTCCCAGGGGGACAGTGGGGGTGTGGCTGCCCTCGGGCCAGGATACACCTTCCAGATACTTTCTGGGGACCTCAGGTCCCCCAGGATCTTCTGCGCACCCACTACCCCACCTCCACTGCCCTGGAAAGTACGTACTTAGCGAATCCAATGAAATCCTCGTGGTTCGTATTAATGTACGACTGCTCGATGTCAATCAGAAGCAGAATCTGGGGGGACACGGTGATGTGGTGCTGATGCAGCCAGGCTGGAGCACTTCCCACACCCGCCAGCAGGGGGCGCTGAACACCTCCCCACACCCCGCACCCACTCTACAGCCATGGGGAGGGGGAAGCAGCAGAAGAAATCTGCTGTGAGAGCCCCACCCTGGAAGAGATGGACAGAGGTGTGAGCTGAGGGCCGGGGTGAGGCTGGGACTGCTGGAAATGGGCAGGGGGGTATGCTGTGTGTGGGGACCCACTCGGGGCCTCTCCAGCGCCTGTGTGGGTGGGAGAGGCAGCAGGTGGAAGCTGCAGTTCTGCTCTAGCTTCTAGGCCAGAAGCGTGGGCCCCTCCAGCCACCTCAAGGGCACAGGGACCCCCATCCCTGCCCGGGGTCTCACTGCTGAGCCCCAGGCTCAGCATGGCAGGGCACATGCCGGGCACCCCAAAAGTTAACGGGCACATGCACGTGTGGCCCAGCTCCAATTGCCCGAGGGTGGATGAGCAAAGGTCCATAGGGAGGATGGGGATGGGGGGTGACACCGGGGGTAGCACCCGGGGGCGGGCGCCCCCTTACCTGGTCCTTGGTTCTCCCCTCCCGTTCCCGGATATAGGTAGTGACGATCCGCTCTGTCTCCTCTCGCAACCGGGGGTAGGAGCTGAGCTGGGGGAGAGCATAGGGGGCGTCGGCGGGGCCCCCGGGGCGGGGGCAGCAGCATGCACCACACAGAGAAAGCCAGGGGGCAGGGCGGGCTGGTGCAGGGGGGCCCACCGAGTCCCCACAACAGCTCCTGGTCAGAGGAGGAGGGGCCGCTGGGGGATGATGGGCCCCGCGAGGACGCACCCAGGCAGGAGCAGAGGCCGTCAGAGGAGGTGGAAGTGACAGAGCGTGTGGCTGCTCCCTCCCCCCCTCCCTGGGGCAGGGGCGAGGGCGGGGGCTGCATCCTCGGGCCAACCCCGAGGGAGGGGGACTCCCAGCCGGCTAGATCTCCAGACTCCTGCCAGGCTCTGCGGCAGTTCCCAAAACGGACTCACGGGGGAGCCCGCGGGCCGTGGAAACTGACAACCTGAATCCACCAGGGGCCTGGGAATGCATCAGGGGCCCGGGAATGCAGTGGGAATGCGGGCAAGAGGGTGGGGGCCAGGGACTGCGTGCCCGGGGCCATCTACTCCACATCTGCTTGGGAAACTAACAAGGTCATCTACTAACATCCATCCTGCCTTCCCTGCGGGTTCCCAAAGGGATGGACAGAGCCAGAGGGCCAGGGCTGGGGGGGCGGGCAGGGTGCTCCTGCCCACAGGGCCTTTCCCCGAGACTAGGGGTGGGGGGTGATGTGGGGAAGAATGAGTCAGGCCTGCCGTACCTTCTCGGCACACCTTTTAATGACCGTGGCCAGCTCTGAGACCACGAGGTCCACACACTTCAAGCTGGGCTCTTTGAGCTTTACGATCTGTTTTTTCACAATGGCTTCAAAGGCCATGTCGGGGGTGAAGAGCCCCGTCCTGGGTCATGCGGAGGACAGACGGGCAGGACGAGGTGGAAAGAACCCCAGGGACAGTGCAGGCCACACGCAGGACGGGCAGGCGACAGAGAGAGAGAAAGAGAGAGAAAAGAGGAGAATCCGCCGGTTAGTGGCATGCATGGAGGAAGAAGCCTGCGCCCACATTTGCCCGGAAGCTGCTTCGGATCTCCTGGGCCTGGTCACTCGGGGCAAGGGGCGGGGTCAACACTCCTAAGTGCTCGAGGCCCAGGAAGCCTGCAGTGGACACGCGTGGGGCCACGCTCGTCTTCGCCCCGTCTGGGCTTCAACATTTCCCCTTTGGTTTCTGGGGCGGTGCCCGGCGGTACTCGGGACCAAGTCCAGGTTTCCGCATGCACCGCGCGCGGCTCCAGCCTCGCCGGGCCCTCTGCCCCGGCCATCGCCCACCCTTTACTTCTTTCGTTTCCGAAGGTCGAAGAAGCTTAAGAAGCAAATGGGGGCTTTGCAGACTGCCACAGAAGGACCAAGCGGAAGTGTCCCCCAGGCACCGCCACCACCACCACAGCCGCCACAGCCAGGCCAGCCGTGCAAGCGCAGGCCATTCCCCCGCCTCAGCTGCTGGGTCCCAGCGCCAGAGGAGCCCAGAGGCTCAGGAACACGAAACCAGGAGGCCTTTGGCTTGCCTCAGGGCTAGCGCCACCCGGAGCCTCCAGCAACTGACGCGGGACCTCTCTCTGCTCCCTGGAAGGCAAGCCAAGCGACAGCGCACGGAACCCCGAGTCCATGAGACACATGCCAGGCTTGGGACCAGGGCGCCCGGGGGCCCTGCCTGCCGCGGCCTCCGGGAAGAGATGCCAGGCAGGACATGGAGGCCACAGGGCAGGGCATGGGCCCCAGTGGGCCCCCGGGAGCCTGGTGCCAACCCCCGCGGCCCTCGGGTGCTCTACCTTCCTGGCGCACTGCCTAACTGTACTGATTAGCTCCTGGATGACCAGGTCCACGCATTTCACACACGGCTCTCTCAACTTCACCACCTGCTTTTTCACGATGGCCTCGAACGCCAAGTCCGGGGTGAAGAGCCCCGTCCTAGAGCCCGGCCGGACCCAGGGGCAGGGCAGGGCAGTCGGAGAGAAACAAGAGCCCCGTCAGCAACCGCAGTGGGGGGAGCCCAGGGGTACCCAAGGACCGCGCAGCCCCAGCAGGCAGGGACCACTTGCCTGACTCCGTGGATGTTCTTGATGGCGTAGCTGATCTCCCGTCTCAGGTCCTTCTCGTCAAACTCCATCTGCAGGTGGAGAAGCTCATGGTGGAGGGACCCGGGCCTTTGGGCTGGTTTGGGAATGCCCGGGAGGTAGACAGGGCTGCCCTGTCACAGCCTCCGTTAGGGGTTTTGGCCACTGTTTTTAGGCCACACCCAGTGATGCTCAAGGCAACCCTCTCCGCTGTACTATCACCAGGGCCCCCAACTTTCACTTGGTCAGTTTTTGTTTTAGGGGGGTTTCACACTTGGCAGTGCTCAGCATTTACTCCTGGCTCTGCACTCAGGAATCACTCCTGGTGAGGCTCGGGGCACACAAGGTGCCGGGAATTGAACCCGGGTTGGCCGTGAGCAAGGCTAACGCTCCCCCTGCCACACTATCACTCTGGCCTTTCACGTGGTCAGTTTTTTTGGTTTTGTTTTTGGGCCACACCTGGTGATGCTTGGGGGTTACTCCTGGAGCTCAGGGGGGCCCCCAAGGTTGGGCCGTGTGCAAGGCTAATACCTCCCTGCCATACTGCAGCCCTGGACCCAGTGGTCTCAACCTTCTCCGGGGTTCTGGAGAGGCGGGGAAGCACCCGCTAGGCCTCGGGAGACCCGAGGGCACAGTCGTTCCCCCCGCGGCGGTACCTTCATACCTTCACTAGCTCGAAGGGGAAGCGCTCATGGAAGATGCGATTGATGCGGGCGCCGCCAGACAGCTCCAGCGTGTCCACTTGGTCTCCGGAGCCCTCGATCCTCTTCTCAAAGTCCACCCCGAACTGCTGGACCATCCTGCGGGGAGGGGGATGAGCTGCGCTGGGAGCCGCCTCCATGGTGCCCGTTGCCCCTGCCAGGCGCCTCAGGGGACAGCTCTCCGTGTGGGGCGGCCTCCACTTCCCTACTCTGGGGTTTTGGAGGCTGGGGTGCAAGGGGAGCTCTGGCAGGAGGCCGCCCGCCGGGTGCTGGGCGGGGGTTGCCCTTGGCCTTGGCTTTCTGTCCGCACAGCGGCTAGGATGATGCTCCAGGGCTGGAAGAGTGTCTGTCCTGCTCTGCGGGCCACTCACCCTGGTCTCATCCCCGCCCCAGCAGATGGTCCCCTGAGCACCGCCGGGGTACCAGGGTATGGCCCCAACACCCCCATCCCCAGAATAACAAAACACGAGGTGTTGGGTTGAGACTGCTCCTCTCTCCACGATCTTCTCACTTCCACTCCTTCACTTTACTGGGGGTTCCCCAGAGTTGCTTAAAAAAAGGGGGGGTGTCAGCGACAGCCACCAGTAACACTTGGCAGGCCTCGGACCTTGATGCACCCGTCTGGATGGATTTTGCGGCTTCTGGCCGGCTGAGTACCTGATCTGACCCACACCAAGACTTCCCACCTCCTGACCAGGCTCTGCCTCCGCCCTCCCCAGCACTGCTCCAGGCGGCCACCAGAGGGCGCCGCAAGCACCCAAGACAAGACTTGTCCCTTTGCTGCCAAGTGTGTGTGTGTGTGTGTGGGGGGGGGGGGGTGTCAAAAGACCTCCTCTGCCTGCCCTGGGGGCTCTGCATGCCCAGGCTCTGGGCTTACTTCCTGTCCGTGCAGCAGGGCTGGGTCAGGCCTGCAGGAGTGTCCTGGGAGGGGGGCTGCAGGGTGCAGAGCACTCACTGGAGCAGGGCTTTGGTCTTGCGTGTGGGGTCATCGGGCCGGAAGTTCTTATATTCCTCCACCTCCTTCTCCAGCGACAGCAGCTGGCTCTGCAGTTTGCTGCGCAGTGCAGGCAGCGACTCCCGGATGTGGTTGGTGAGTTGCTGTGGGGAGGGGGATAGGCCAGAGGTCAAGGGTCAGTGTGGCAACCCCTCCCCACCCACCCAGCAGCTGCAGACCACCCTGCTTCTGGGAGCCTGATGCTGTGATTCTGCTGCCTGAACCCCCAGAGCCAGATGGGGAAGGCATGGGTGTGTCCTCTCTGGGGGCCACTCAGCACGCAGGGGTGGGGGTCAGGGGCCGAAGGCCAGCATGCAGGTGGGAGGTGGATGGAGTGGAGTGGGTGTGTCTGTGTGAGTGGCAGGTCACCTGCATCTCCCTGTGCCTCCTAGATCCTCCAGCCCGTTTCTCAAGGGGTGTATGTGTGTGTGTATGTGTGCATGCGTGTGTGTGTGTGTGTGTGTGTGTGTGTCACAACTCCCAGGAAGCACCAGAACTGAAGCCAGTCCCCAGGGGCCAGCTGGCTTAGAAGAGAGAGGCCCGGCCACCTGCCAAGAAGTTTTACTTCCCTCCCGGGCTGCACGTCTCAGCCAGGCTGACCCACGTCCGGTCTGCTGACCCCACTTCCGGTCTGGCCAAAGGGCCTCCCCACACTTCCCTCTTGTGCTCTGCAGACGCCTGTCTTGACTCCCCCTTTCCTCTCCTGGCTCCGACATCCGAGGGCTCATCCTGCACCCCCACAGGCAGTCGCCCTCTCAGGGAAGGGGACAGGAGACCCTGCTCCCCCAGAGCCACAGGCTCCAGGGAGGACAACCGGAGGCCCTGGATCATCCCGGAAGCTAGGGGCTGGGGGTCAGGGTCACCAGGGTGGTGCCTGCGGCAGCACTTCCAACTTGGTAGTGGCCACCTCATACTGTGGCATGATGCAGAATGACATCACCAGCAGCTGCCACGTGACCAGGCTGCTGAGATCCATGGGATGGGGATCACCCCAGAAAATACTGGGCCTGGAAAGAAAATGGTGGGGAGGGAGGGCAATCTCGGGAGTGACCCGGCCCTGCAGCGGGAACATCGCTGAGGATCAGCAGGCCGAGGGGGTCCCCAAAGTTCCTCTGAACTCATGGACAGAGGTCAGTGATGAGCATCCCATCTCTGAGCAAAAAGAGAACAATTGTCACTTGGGGACAGGCTGTCGCCCACAGGGCCGCGAGCACCCGCCTGGCACACACCACGCCCCAATTCAGCCCCTAGCTGGAATGTCACCGTGACCCACGGCTGCTGGGTTCGCCTCTGAGTGCTTCGAATGGATCAGCCATTAGGAAAAACACGGAGCCCGGGAGGGTGGGAGTGCCACCCACTCGCCCTGGAGGCTGCCAGGTCACAGGCAGAGCTGGGCTTTGGACCCTGGAGGTTCAGGTCTAAAGTTCTCCTTGGCTGGCTACTGTCAGGTGCCATCACCACCCTGCACCGTCCTGGGCCAGACATCCATGACCCAGGTCACCTGCAGGAATGCCACTGAGCAGGCACGGAAGTGACCACAGTGATGAAAGATGTGGTATGGGCACGACTCGGGACCAGCACGCAGGCCTGGCACGCCCAAGGCCCCGAGTGGGATCCCGGGAACCCTGACAGCATCAGGGCCCCCTTGGCAATAATCCCAAATCCCGAGTCAGGCCGGGTGGAGCCTGTTCCCCCGAGACCCGAGGCTCTCCCACCCGCGCGTCCACAGTCTGCACCTGATTGAGGGTCTTCTGCAAGTGCGGGGTACCCATGCGGTCCGCCATGTGCCGGTAGGCGGGGTGCGAGAGGAAGAACTTGCGCTCAGCCGCGAGCGCGGCGCGGATGTCCTTTTTGCCCTCTATGTCCTTCTGGCTGCGGTTCACCACGCCGATGTAGCCTGCGGGGACGGGAGCAGGGAGTGGTGGGCGCCAGCTGTGCGGGGCGGTCCCTAAGATGGTGGCAGAGACCCCCGAGGAGAAGGACAGCACTCGCTCCGGGGCAGGTGATGTTCACCAAGGGAGCCCTTAGCCTGGTGGACACGGGCCTGCAGAGCTTCCTTCCGGGGCACGCACGAACAGGCCCGGCCCGCAGCGGGGCTCGGAGATTACAGGAGACGTTTCTTTCCTTTTCCTTTTTTCAGCTTTTGTCTTTGGTCCACACCCAGCAGTGCTCAGGGCAGACTCCTGGCTCTGTGCTCCTGGTGGGGCTCAGGGGGCCCCTATGGGATGCCGGGAAATGAACCTAGGCTGGCCAGGTAGGCGAATGCCCTCCCTGGGGCCTGGGAGGTTCCTTTATTTATTTATTTATTTATTTATTTATTTATTTTTGGGTCACACCCAGGGATACACCAGCCCCTGGGTGGTTCCTTTAAAGGACTGAACCCTAAGCTATCTGTTCTAAATTTTCTAAAAGCACCTCCGCCCCAGCTCACTTCACTGTAGAATCTAGCAAAACAAAGAGTGAGCCCCGGATCAGGCCTTGGGGGGTTGCCTCGGCCTGCCGGGAGGGTGTGGTTTACACGGGACTATTAGCAGTGGGTTTGAGGGCGCAGGCCATGCCCCAGTGCCAGCCCCACACAGCGTGCAACTCTCGCCGTCCCTCTCCTGTGGTCTGGGGGCCACACCAGGTGGTTCTCAGAAGCTCGTCCCAGGGTTATTCTTAGAGGGGCACTGGGGGGCCACAGGCAGTGCTGGGGATCGGACCCCACCTCCTGCAGGCAAGGCGCGTCTCCGGGGCTTCACCTATCTACATGCTAAGGTGCACAAGTGCACAAGTGCAAAAGCACACAGAGAGAATGGCAGAGTGGCAGAGGGGTTTCCCGGGATGCTGAGAGGGGGAATGAGGTGTCGAGAGACAACTGCAAAGACGGCAAAAAGGCAGGCGCAGGCGTTGGTCTAAGGTCGAAACCCCAACTAGCCGGGCCGACCTCCCTGGCCCGCACCCACTGTACCTCGTCTCAAGGGCAGCAGCTTGTTCTCCAGCACATCCCTGGCATCGGTGCCTTCATCCATCAGGTCAAGCTTAGTGATGACGCCAATGGTCCGCAGGCCTGAAAGAACCCCGAGGTCAGAGGTCGTGCTGGCCACCTGGCCCCCTTCGCTCCCCCCATTCCAATTTCTGACTGGAGGCTTGGGCCAAGCCCAGACATCACCTGCCGGACTCTCTCTGCCCTCATGGCTAACTCGGGCGGTGGCGCCCCTGCCTGGGTAGGGGCCGCTGCCCAGTCAGTCATGGGATGAGCCCAGGGCGACCAGAGTCAAGGCGCAGTGGGCCGACCAGTGGGCGCAGAGCCGAGGACGGCGGAGCTGTGAGCCAAACCCGCACCTGTCAGGTGGCAGTGGCAGCTGTTTCCGGGGTTACCTTTCACCTGGACGCCCGAGTTCCGGTGAGGAACCCAGATCCTAGAACCCTGCTTCAGCCCAGGGAGCCTGGGAGGGAGGACCCCTGCTAAACAAGGGCGCTGAGGCTCACCTTGGGGGTCCACCTCCTTGGCCAGCTTGAGGGCATCGGAGTTGGCCAGGTCCATGTTGGCGGGGGTGACGGCCAGGATGAGGCTGCTCTCCCGGCTGATGAACTGCAGGATCATGTCCTTGATCTGGTACTCGATGTCGGGGGGCTGGTCCCCCACAGGCACCTTGGTGATGCCCGGGAGGTCGATGAGGGTCAGGTTCAACACTGGGAGGGCAAGCGGAGAAGGTGCTCAGAGTCTGGGGGAGACAGGGGTGGGAGGGCAGCACGCACAGCCACATCCTCACTCAAAGGTCCCCAAGACACGACCCATTCCCAAGGACTGGGGCTGGGGGCTGGGGGCCAGGCAGGAGGCTTTCTCTCCGACCCGCCTTCTAATCCACAATCTCCCCAAAGATCCTCCCGGGCTCCGGGGAGAATCCAGGGAGAGTTCCATCCATCCATCCATCCATCCATCCATCCATCCATCCATCCATCCATTTTAGCTTTGGGGCCACACCAGGCTGGGCTCAGGGCTGACTCCTGGCGGGCCCGGGGACCCTAGAGTGCCAAGGGCAAGACCTGAGCCAGCTGTGTGCAAGGCCATCTCTGTGAAGCCTCCCACATAAAGGAGCGAAGGGCTTGCTGGAATATTCCCCAGTGTTTCCCACAGCTCTGGGGAAAGCAGGGCTGGCTGGGAGGGGCCCACCCATTTGCAGAGGGTATTTCAGCCCCTGACCCTCCTGGGACCCATCCGGAGGCCTGGGGGTACAAGCCTGGGCTAGGGTGCAGGGGACACGCCTACCGTGTGGAGAGTAGACCCGCAGGTTGATGGGCACCGGGGAGATGCCTTTGTTGGTCCCCGTCACCCTGTCGGTCTCTGCCTCGATCTCCTGCCGCACCTCATCGAAGTCTGTAAACTTTTTGGACTTGCAGTGCAAAAACTCGGCATATTCTAGAAGGAAAGAGAGGGGGTGAGGGGGTCAGCACGAGGGAAGAGGGGGGTGGGTTGGCGGGGGCAGGCATGGGGTCAGAGTAGAAATGACTCCCCAGATCTGGGAGGCAAGAAACAGATGCATTCTGGGGACAGGGACTCGCCTCAGCCAGCACCCCAGGGCCACGGGGGGGAGGGGCGGGGCACAGAATCAACACTAGTGGACTCACGAGCGTCCCTGTGATCTAGTCTGTGATGCCACAGAATCCACACACAAAAAGACTCCAGCCTCCAGTTTATCTCTTGAGCAAACCCTGAGCACCACTGGGTGTGGCCCCCAAAACAAAACAAACAAAACCCACTGGCACCACCCTCAGCCCCGGTTCAAGCAAAAGCAAAACTGTCTGGGGGTGAGGCTGGGGGGGGGCGCAGAGCGACAGGATAGTGCAGAGGACACTCGCCTTGTACACGGCCAATGAGGGTTTGATCCCCGGCCCCGAGTACTGGCAGGAATAACCCCTGAGCACTGCCAGGTGTGGCTCCCCAAACAAACAAAAACGTGGTCTCAGAACCCCGGGCAGTCCCAGGCATGCACGTGTGGGCACAGTCATGGGGACAGAGTCTGGGTTTGCAGACCGTGCCTAACATGCGGCAGAGTAGCAGGGCTGGCACATGGCACCGGGCACCAGCGCCGGCTCTGGCTGTGCGCGGCGGTCACCTGCCTTCTTTCCGAGGAAGCTGGGCATTGCTGTGCTGGCGCGCTCCCAGCGGCTGGGGAACCTCCGCTGAGGCAGGAGGGGGCGGTGCGCCAGACCATCACCCCACACGCGCGTGACCCGGCCCACAGAGGTCAGCTCAAGCTCGAGCCACTGCCAGGCCAGCTGCACTTTAGAGGAGGAAACGGGCGCAGAGCGCAGGGGGGCCGGGCACTGGGGTTCGGGCTCTCTGGCTTCTCCCACAGACAGCCCCAGGCACACAGAGCCTGCGGCCCCGCTCCCACATCAGCTGACCCAGTTCCCAGGGACAGTCAAGCTCCGGCCCTCAG
The DNA here is from genome assembly GCF_027595985.1 of Sorex araneus. NCBI lineage: Eukaryota > Metazoa > Chordata > Mammalia > Eulipotyphla > Soricidae > Sorex > Sorex araneus. The sequence goes on from NC_073303.1 coordinate 234,194,743, forward strand.
GCAGAAATGCTCTTTCTGCGGGCACCCCCCAAAATGGAACTGGGCCCCCACATAAAGTCTCTGGGGCTCTCAGGGCTGGAAAGCCCCTGCAATAGGAACGGAGTTCAGGAAAGGGCTTGGAGTCACATCGCTTGTCCCTCTATGCTTTTGGCCGCCTGCCAGCTGCCTCCTCCAAAGAGCCTTCCCTGACTGCAGCCCACCCTGACTCCTGGGCATCCAGTCCGGGTGGAGTCCAGTGAATCTGGGTGGTGTGAAAGGACTCAGCGCCCTGTGCCCCGCCGCACTGAGGCCCCAGCCCCACTGGCAGCCTCCTTCCCTCTGTGCAAACAGGCGAGCTGGCCCAGAAAACACCCACCTGAACTCGGGGAGCCCACCAGGCCTGCCGCTCACTGCTGGCCTCCTCTCTCGGGGTCCCGGCCCGCCCCCTGCGACTGGGTGTGAGAGGAACCGCCAAGTCCATGCAGCACGAGCCTGCGGTGCAATCTCTGCACACCACAGGGTCCCCCGCGCACCACAGGAGCGACCCGGAGTGCCAGGGCTCAATGTGGCACCCGAAAACAGAACCACCAAGAGGACTGAATTTTTTTCGGCCATACCCGGCATTGCTCAGGGCTGACTCAGGGTACTGGGGATCAAAGTTGGGTTGGCTGCGTGCAGAGCAAACTCCTCTCTCTCTGGCCACCCAAGAGGGTCTTAGATGATTCTCCAGGGCGCAGGAGACAGTGGTCACCTTGCATGTGTGAGGCTGTGAGGCTATGGGTGTGGTCCCAACCTCCCTCCCCCACCACACCCCGGCAATCTAGCACAGCAATCTGTGTGGCTTGTGACTTCACCTCCAAAGCCTCAGATCCCTGCTCTGGTTTTCAGGGCTGGAAACCACCTCCATGCAAGACAAATCCCCCTGTCCCAGCCACATCAGTCCCCCTGTAAACCGAGAGTGGGAGAGTCAGGCATGACTGGAGTACCCCCCTGCCCCGAATTTCAGTTCTTCCCCAGGCCATGCTGGGCGCAGGCAGTTTTCATATGCCCCACACTGCTGGGAAGGGGGGCTCCCTCCCCTCACCTGTTTTCCCTCCTGTTCTCCACTCCCGTGCCCTCAGGAGTGGAGGTAAGGTATATACTGCCCTCCTGGCCTCACCCCCCATCTCCTCATGACCCCCACTCCTGGGAACCCCAGAGAGTGGCTGGCAGGTGATGGTGACAGCTCTGGAAGAGGACACATAGTCAACACTGAATGGAGGAGTTGAGCCCCCCTATCCTGGCAGTGGTCCTCTCATGTTTTTTCTTTTTGCTTTTTGCTTTTTGGGTCACACCTGGTGATGTACAGGGGTTACTCCTGGCTCTGCACTCAGGAATTACTCCTGGCGGTGCTCAGAAGACCATATGGGATGCTGGGAATCGAACCCAGGTTGGCCACTTGCAAGGCAAACCTCCGACCCGCTCTGCTATCGCTCCAGCCCCGACCCTCTCATGTCTGAAGCCAGTCCCCACCCCCTTTCTCCTAGCAGGCTGCTCCCCAAAGGCTGGCAGCCAGCACCGGGGCTAGCCTGTTCCAGGCACTGGAAAAGGGGGGAGCCCACTTCCAGCAGAATGAGCTGGCAGACGCCCAAGGCCACAGGACAGGCAGTGCTCAGGTCTTACACCGGCTCTGTGCTCAGGGACCACATGGGGTGCAGGAATTGAACCCGACGGCTGTACTATCGCTCCAGCCCCGGGTGATGCTATTATTATCTTCGCTGGCCAGACAGGAAACAGGCCGGGAGAAGCAGTTCCTCCCAGGGGCCCGGAAGGGGGATCCAGTGGCGATGGCAAGTGGGCAGTCTGGGTTACCAGCGCCCACCTACCAGGGCAGGTTTCAGTGACAGGAATCTGGCAACATCACTCTCGTTAATCACAGATAATCCGATTCCCACCACGGTCCCCCACAACCTACTCGAAACTGGCAGCTGGCTGGGCCTAGCTCTGAAGGGGACTCAATTCCTCCAACATCTGACACCTGCTATACTGCTGCCGGGCCGGCTCAGCACGCTGATTGGACGTGAAACCTGAATGCGGCAGCCCATTGGCTGATTGCTAACCTATGACAGGGCAGCGCTCAGGGGACCAGCTCCCAGACCAATCCCCAGTAGTTTAGCCTGGAGCCACGCCCCTCAGAACACGCCCCTGAGCCAAGCCCCTCCCAGCGCTCGGGCGGAGCCGGAAATCCAGCAGAGGGGGGATGGGCTCGCACTTCTGGGACCCAGGTACTTGGCTGAACCTCGCTGTCAAATGCAAGTCGGGAGCACATACAGACCCTTCTCTGCTAGTCTGAAAATCCTGCTCCCCTCCAGCTCTGGCGCCAGGGGCTGCGGGACGCATCCCGGGCACGTTCGACGTTCGATTCGCGCGGAAGTAACAAATCAGCGAGGGCCACTGGGGCTGAGGCCGGGGAGGGAAAGACCCCGACAGGGAGGAGGCCCATTCTCTAAAAGCTGGGTCTCCCCACGGGGGGCAGAGTGGGCTGACGCAGCAAGAGGTGCGAATGTGCCAATTCCTGCGCGCCCCGGGTGCTCCAGTCCGCGTCATGCCATACCTGTTTTTGAGAAGATGAGTTGCAAGATGAGTGGGCGCCGGGTGACGATTCCTGAACCTCGAGGGAGGAAGTCGCTGCGGGAGGGAAAGAGGACAGGAATTAATGACAGTCACACGCAGTGGAGCAACCAGTGTCCCTGGCCCCTGGGCCACCTCAGCCAACACACCCGGATATCCTGGCGGGCCCTGAGGTCGGAGGGTTGGCACTGCAGTTTGGGGACCAAGAAGAGAGCGCAGGGGCCCAGGGGGTTGCCTTGCAAGCGGCTGGCCATGTACAACCCCTGGCACTGCATATGTCTCCCAAGAACTGTCGGGCCACTCTCAGCAGAGCCAGGAAGAACCCTTGGGCACGGCCGGGTGTGCCACCCTTATTAAATAAATAAAGATAGAGACAAATAGAATAGATTCCCTTTGGCCGCCTATGCTCCGGCCAGGCATCGCCCAAAGCACTCTCCCTGGCAAATATTTGGACAATCGTCCACGCCCCAGAGGGCTCGGTACCTGTCCCACCGCCATGCCCGCAGTGACTAACAGCAGAGGGACAGGGACAGTACACACCCTCCCCCCCACCCCCGCCAGCACGAAGTCAGGGCAGGACACCAGGAGAAGGGGGATTTCTGGGGTGATGGAAATGAGCCAGGCGGAACCCAGCTCTGGAGAAACCCTGAACTGTAAGTGGACTTAGGTAAGAGCGTTTCAAACAGCCACATTTCCTCTCCCAGACACAGAGCAGCCACACAGCTTGGGAATTAGAAGCACGGACTCAGCCCTGGGCACTTCGCTATGGGAGGAAAGGCTGGGACGGCAGAACACGGGCCTGTACTCACCGCCAGGGCCCCGCCCCGGCAGCCCCGACCAGTGACCCCTGAGCACTGCCGGGTGTGTGACTCAACCTCCCTCCCTCTCACACACACACACACACACACACACACACACACACACACACTCAACCTCCCTCTGCCACACACACACACATAAACACACACACACACACACACACACATCAGACCCTCAAGGACAGGCTGACTGAGTCCTGCAGTGTCAGTCAGTGGGGGCCAGAGAGCGTCCAGTGGGTATGGGGCTCTTGCCCTGCAGGTGGCTGACCTGGGTTCAGTCCTGACACCACAAGGCCCTTGGGGCACCCAGCTGAGCATGGGGGGGGAGCCGGGAATGCTGTAAATGACAGTGTCACAGTCACACCAGGACACATCAGAACCACCCAGGGCTGCTCCGGGATGGCATGCAAGGCCACACCTGAACTGCCAGGCCACCTCTTGCACAGGAGTCAGTGATCCTCAGCCACATTGGTGGGGTGCTGCTGGGGGGGGCGGGGCGTATTAAGTGCTGGGTGTCAAACTCGGGAGCCCCAGGCTCCTACTTGGCCCCTTGGAGGACAGCTGGGGACAGCACAGGCATAACTGTGGGGGTGCCCATCCCTGTGGCAGACAGGGCCCCCCCGACCGTCTATCGTTGGTTCTCCAGTTAATGGGACACTTGGGGTCTTTCCCGAGCAGGGGTTCCTCCCCGAGCTGCTGTGCCCGGGGCTGCCCCGCTGAGTCACACGCCGTGTCCCCAAGTCAAACAGGCTGGACTCGTCTCTGTGGTACAATCTCGGCCCTGCCCGAGATTGGGGCGCCTGGGCAGGGGCCTTTCAGGGCAGATGGGCTCCTGCATCCGGCCACCTGCGCCCAGGTTTGCACTTACAACAGGAAGGGATCTACCGAGAAGGCCTGGGGGTGCCCAGGGGCTGAGCCCAGTCTGATTCCTGGCACCATTCAGAGCCCCCCACACCCCCAGGAGAGATCCCTGAGAACAACAGAGCCCGGCGTGGCCCCCCCGAACCAAACTGGGGTGATCGGAGGCCTCGATCACCAGCCACTCCTGGGCAGGGCAGCAGCCCAGCGAGACTCTTCACAGCGCTCGGGGGCACGCACAGGGCTGGGGGGCCCATGCAGGACCTGGCCCCGGAAAAGAGCTCATCTGCTGCTTTGGGACCCCCGTCAGCAGAGGGGCGGGGAGGCAGAAACGCACACACAGCCTCTGACCCGGGAACCACCACCTGCGAGGCTGCCTGGAGAGCGGGGTCCCTCCACCCATGGGCACCCGAGGAGCAGGGGAGGAGGGTTGAGGCTGACCCACCGCCGCCCAGAGGGTGGGCGGTGCCTGAGTGGGGAGTCCTGGGCTGAAACCCATGGGAGGCCCTGAGCTTCCTGCCACCCTGTGTACCCCCGACAACTGGGCTGGTGCAGGGTGGATGGGGCGGGGGAGGGGAGCTGGCTGCGGTGAGAAGGGGGAGCGCCCCTGCAGCTCTGGCTTGGACTCTCCCCACCCAGGGCCAGGGGTCACCAGCCCCTCCCGGTGACTCAGGGCTAGGCCCACAGGTTCAAGGGCCACTGGGCACCAGCCCTGCCTCACGCCCAGGCTGGATGCAGTGTTGGGGCCACACATGAAGGCAGCCCACACAGACTCCCTCCCCACAGCTCTGGCGCAGATGCACCCCCCTCCCCTCACCAGCTCCCTGGCACACAGAGGGGCTCACAGGCCCCCCCTGCACAGGGTCAGCCCATGACAGGTTTCGCCACTGGAGGCAGCTATGGGGCGCCTGGGCGGTGGGGGCGGGGCCCACCAGAGGCCGGGCTGTGGTGCAGCACGAGCTGCGGGGAAATCGGAAGTGTGAGGGGCTGGGGAGACTCAGGATGGCTGTGGGGGCCGGCAACGTCCCTCCCTCACCTGCAGGCTTCCACTGAGCAGAACACAGCCTCCCCACCGTGCCTCTGTCGCAGGCCCGGGCACCCCATCCCCTCTAGGGGGCTTGCCCCCACTCGGCCGGGTCCCCCATTTCACAGGCAGGTGTCCCCAGCCACCTGCAGACACTTGTGCCCGTGTGCACGTGCACGCAGAGAATCCCCGAGGCTAATGTGCCCCCCCACCTGGCACAGGAGCAGCTCCCGGGGCTCAGGGGGGCCCAGAATCCATGTGGGTGGGGTGCAGGGCGCAACCCTGACATTTCACAGATAAGGAGACAGGCTTGCTCAGGTGCCCGGGCAGCCCCGCCCACCACTCACCTGGCACTCACCTGGCCTGGCTCAGCTGACGGGGGCGGGGCGGGCACAGAGGGTGTGGCCCTCCCCTGGGGGGGCACTCAGGCACCTCCCTGCTGAAGTGGGGATAAAGTCCAGGCGCTCTTGTACACAGGTTGCTCCCGAGAGAGCTTGTGTCCTGCAGGTCAGAGCAGCTCCCGGACTGTTTGGCCTGCGGTCACCTGCCCGCCCTGCCCCCGGGGCCTCTGCATGTGACCTTACCTGGAACCACCCTGGAGCCACATTTTCCCCAGTGACCCCCCACTAACCTGCTGATGGGGTCCCTGGCCAACGAAGGGCCCCTCCCAGCAGCACACTGGGTCCATGCTCCCAGACTGGAGTGTGGAGGGGAGGGTCCTAATAAGCAGGGGGCCCGGGGGCCACTCCTGGTGTGACCTGGCTTAGCTATGCAGGCTCCAGAACTCAGGATCTAGGTCAGCGACACAGAGCTGCCCAGGGCCGCCTCCCCGGCTCTCTGTCCCCAGCCTCCCAGACTCTGTCCCCTCAGCCTCCCCGCTGTGTGTCCTCTTCCCAGCTCTCTGTCCCCTGCCTCCCCGGCTCTCTGTCCCCTGCCTCCCGGGCTGTGTCCCCTCAGCCTCCCTGGCTCTGACGCTTGTGCACTGCCCTTGCCTGTGTAAGCAGAATTTGGAGGTATCCCCTGGCCTCTGAGGCTGGGCTGGGCTAGGCTTGCGGGGGGGTGGGGGGGGGCGGGGGGAGGAACGACGACTGCTGAAGCCCTGGAACATTCCAGCCGCTCTGCCTCCTTTCTCAGGGCAGGGATGGAACTTGGGCTTCACATACTGAGCCAAGTATTGAGTGAACCAGGAGCTGCTGTAACCGTTCCCATAGCAACCTGCTGGCCAGGACCCCCTCCCCCCCGCAGGATGCCAGGGTACCAGGCGCCACAGTGCCCTCCTGCGGGCCCCTCAGCATGCTCACTGCCCATGCCTGGCAGATGGCCCCACCACGTGCCAGCCCAGTGACCAGTCACCCAGCTACAGCCCAGGTGGCCCGGTCCTCATCCTGTTCTCAGTAGGCAAGGTGTAGGAGCCACCTGTGGACGCCCTGCACGGGGCATGTCACCCCAATGCCCCCCGTCCAATGGGGCAGGATGTCATGGGCCCAGAAGGTCAGCCAAGCAGCGCCCCACCCCAGCCCGACATTCCAGAACCATCCGGGGCAGCCGCTTCCTTCCCGGAGCCGATCCCAGTACGGATGGGACAAGGGACAGCCCTGGCCACCCGTGTCACGCAAGGAGCCACTCACACACACATACATACATATACCCACATGAGCACACATACACGCACTTGCAAGCACATGCAAACAAACACACACCCTTTCCCTCCCCAGAGCCGGCTCCCAGCAAACCCCGGGGAACCTGTGTGCCAGGGCAGGTGTCTGGGGGGGTGGGGGTGAGGATCTGGCACTCAGCTCGGGTTGCAGAGGGCCACAGGGGGCAGGGACCCCTCTGGGAGGGCCTGCCTGCAGCCCAGCATTCAGTCCTCAGGCTCACTAAGCCCACTTCTTGGATGGGGAAACTGAAGCCAGAAAGGTTCGACCCCTGGGAGCCAGGAGCCCTGCCCCCACCAAACTTGAAACTGGTCTGGGGGGGTCTGCGGGGATGCCCTGAGGCACAATGTCACCTGGGAGGTGAGGCTACTGGCGTCTGGAGTCTGGGGGACCCCCAGGTGGAGAAGGGGCACTTGGGCAGCCACGGAGGAGGCACAGGGTGGCACCCCAACTTCAGTATGAGAGCCCTGGCTGAATCCCAGGTTCCCGGGAGCCTGGACAGCACCTGGACCAGCAGGGCCACGAGTGGGCACCATCACGGGAAGGAGCAGCTGCCCAGGCGTGGAAAGGGCGAGGCAGAATGGGGGCGTGCATTCCTACATAGACAACGAATCACGTCCCCACCCCCCGTGACAGCACAGCGGGGAGGACACTGGCACTGCACAAGGACTGCCTGGGTTCCATCCGACACCCCGGCGGACCGCCCCCTCACCCCAAAAGAGGAGGAAATCCCGTGGGAAGTCAGAAAACGCAGAAGTGAATGAAAGATGTCACTGCACAGGGCGTGGCGAGCAGCTGAAAGCACCTGTGCTCTGATGGCCGCCCCGTCTGCTCTACTGGGTAGTGCCCAGGGGGGCTGTGGTGCCAGCTATAGAATTTGGGGCCTGTGCCCGCCAGCAGGCATTCCGGCCCACTCTCTCCCCAGGTCCAAAAGGGGGCTGGTGGGGCCGAAGCAGTAACACAGCGAGTAGGACGTTTGCCTTGCATGCGGCCAGCCCAGGTCCGTTCCCCGGCATCCCACAGGGTCCCCCAAGCACCGCCAGGAGTGATTCCTGAGTGCAGAGCCAGAAGTCATCCCTGAGCATCACCAGATGTGGTCCAAAAGGAAAAAAAAAAAAAGGTGGTGCTATTTGTTTTCTCTGTTGTTTGGGGGCTCAGGGGTCTCTTCTGGGGGGATCGGGGGCACTCATGGGGGTCAGAGTTGGGTGAGCCTCATCAAGGCGAATGCCCGGCTGTGTTCTTACCCGCTGTGCTGTGGGATCCACTTTCCCTTTAGGGGGGCAGGGTGGGCTACATCAGGCAGTGCCCGGGGACCCTGCTGGGGGCGCTGCATGCCAGGCCACTTTCCCCACTGCACTTTGAAGTACTTTGAAGCAGGTAGGGGACGGCACCGGGGGTCAGGCCAAGTGCAGCCCCCAGGCAAAGTAAAGGCAAGAAAAGGCCACCAAAGGGCAGTCCCAGTCACACAGCTCGGGGCCAGCCAGACCCACCCCAACTTCCCCGGGGCCCTGACTCTGCTGCCCCACCCAGCCTGACGGTTCTGAACACTGGAAGACACCCCGGCCTCCACCTGCCGTGACCAGGCGGGAACAACCCAGACTGGGCACCCCAATGCTTTAGAGGAGCCAGCCCCCCCGGACAGAACCGACGGGAGGGCTGGGGTGCACTGGGGCATGTTCTACACAGGTGGGGGTACGGGGATGAGGGTGACAGGTGGGGTGTGGGGCTAAGGGCGCAGGTGCGGGGTGGGGCTGAGGGCAACAGGTGGGGGTGCAGGGTGGCAGGGGGTGAGGGGCAGAGGGCGGCAGGTGGGGGTGAGGGGCGGAGGGTGCCCTCCACAGGTCCCGTTTCCTTGTCAGTTATACCTGGCACAGGGGCACAGGCTGAGGGTGGGGGTGGGGGGCGCGCTCACAGCCCCCAATCACAGCAGACATTTGCAGGCTTGGCACGGGGCACAGAGATCAACCAGGAGGCGCCGGGCAGGGAGGATGGGGGTGCATTCCACTCCCCCCCCCCCGCCACCCCCCGCCAGGTTCTGACCCGCCCGGGCCGGCCCCTGGAAGCTTCAGAAACAGTTGAGCGCAGCGCAAGGAGCAAAAGTGAAACTGGCCTGTCAGCTGTGGGCGGACAGAGTGACTGCAGATAGCAACAAAAAAGTTCAGCTATGCAAAGCCCCGGGGGCGGGGCGGGCAGCCGGGCCTCGGGGGCAGAATCCAGGTCGCCCCAAACAGAAGCCCAGCCCAGTGCAGCTTGAGGCAGGCCGGGTCCTGGGGGCCCCTTCGCAGAGGCAAGGGGGAGGGGCCCAGCAGGGCGGTGGGCACTGCCCGGCTCCCGGCTCCCACGGGGCTGACACGTGCCAGGAAAGAACTGGCCACTTGTCATGGCTGCGACCTCTCGACCACTGCATGCTGGCAGGGCTGCCCGGCCGTCACCTGGGCCAGGCACTGTCCCCAGGCAGCGCCACCTAGGCCATAGCCCCTCCTGGCTTCCGCCTCAACGACTTCCGCCCTGGCAGGGGCACAGAGAGCAGGTGTCTCAAGAGGCCAGCGCCCCCCCCCCCCCCCCCGCTTCAGGAAGCCCCCCCGCCCTTCAGCGCGCTGAGCTGGGGTGCAGGGGCTTCAGGAGAGGGATCTGGGCATGGGGGGGTCCCCCTGCCCCCGCTTCTGCAGCTGGCAGTGGGCGAGGCAGCGGAGGTCCCTGGCCCAGGACAGACCCCCGTGCTGGGACAGCTGTCGCTGTGTCCCTGCGCGTGGCCAGCCGTGCCAGGATGTATCAGCCGGGTCAGTCCCCGCTGGCCCCGCCGCTCTTAGGAAGGCGCTTATCACTGGGAAGCGCGTGGGGGGCGGCCTCCCAAACCCCGCGGGTCTGCAGCACGGTGGGGGCGGGTGGTCCTGCTCCCACACTGCCGGCCAAGCAGTTCCCCGCAGGAAGCGGGGCCCGCAGTGCCCTGGGGTGGAGGGCTGCCCACTGGCCTTAGTGACCACCAGGGAACAGGGGGTCTCCCTTCATGCCTCACCTGGCCCCCCCACCCGTGCACACACGTGTCTCCTGCCCAGTCCTGGATCCCCATAGGTGTGAGCCCAAACAGAAATCCCTGCACCCCCGGGGACCCCCACACTGGGTAGGGCTGGAGGTGCCCAAGCCAACCCCAAAGGGCGCTGCATGGATCATTCCTGCTTCCAGAAACTTCGGGGGCACAAACTCACAGCTGCCTAGGGAGGAAACTAGATGCCCTCTCGGAGGAGAGCAGGTGGGGTGCGCCAGCGGCTGGGTTTCCCCCACGAAGTGGCACCTCCCCAGGGAGGGCTCCTGGGTTGCAGTGGGACCCGGCATCGAAGACACATCCGTACGTGCCCCCCAGCAGCATACGGAAGGACCCTCCAAGATGTGGTGGGTAGCGGCAAAGCAAGCAGGGGGCCCCAGTGTGGGAGGCGGACCATGTCCACCTAGCGGGGCCACTCCACTTCCTGCAGGACCCGGCTGGGGCACACAAGGGAAGCAGGGGAGGGAGGGGCGGGGCAGGGCGGGGCCCTGCATGCAGGAGGCCCCTGAGTACTGGGGCGTGGCCAGGACAGGACCCCAAAAGGCATGTCTGACCCCAAGACTTGGGGCGCCCGCTGAGGTTTTGGTGAGGTCTGAGGCACAGCCAGAATTTGGGTTGGGGGGCCACCCAGGCTTGGCCCCGTGCAAGGCAAGAGCCCTCCCCATCCGAGCCCCTCTCTCCACCGGCCCAGCCCAAGTGTGGCCCCGAAACAAAACAAACCCCAATGCGAAACAAAGGTTTTCAGTTTGTTTTGGTTTGGGCCGCGCCTGTGCCGGGGGCGGGGGTGTTAGTCCAGGAAGTGCTGTAAGTCCCAGTTCCAGCCCTCTGAGCTGCCACCTCCCGCCCCAGGAGAGGCACCTGTGAGCCCCCCAGCCCGAGTGCTCCCCCCCCCCGCTGGCATAACGACAGCAGCGCTGGGCCACCCCAGGAAATGAAGGGCTGGCGGGCGCCCGCACTTGCCAGGCCTGTAATTTGCGCGTTTTCATTCACGTCGGGCACCAGCTTGGCAAAGGCGGCTCCAGCGGGACGCCAACAGCTGGAGAGACACGAGCTTCCCTTCGGGGATCCACCTCCCCCGCAAAGGACCAGCGGGGTGCCAGCAGGTGCCACGGAGCCCTGGCAAGCATCAGCCCTGGCCGCCCTGCTGGGGGTGTCTCACCCTGCAAACCCGTCACTGTCCACCTGCCCAGGCCCGGCTCACTCACGACCGCAGTCTGACCCGCTCCCTCCTGCCGGCAGCCTGGCCACCCCCCACCCCCTCAGAAAGGAACCAGGAACTGCTCCCAGCTGAGCTCCCCCAGAACCAAGGCAGCCCACCCTCCACCCTTGGCTCCAGAGAGAGGGGATGGCAAGTAACGGGGGCAGGGGCCCAGGGCTGGGGTACACGATGACGCTGACGGCTGCTGCGGCTCCAGATCCAAACCCAAGTCACGGCTGAACGCCTGGGACCCAGAACGCGGCTAGACCTACACACGCTCCAGGCGCCAAGCCAGCACAGCGGGCAGAGGCGGGCAGCGCACACAGCTGACCTGGGCTGGGTCCCCAGCATCCCATCCCCGATCTCTGGGCGCAGAGCCAGGAGTCAGCCCTGAGCACTGCTGGGGAGGACCCAAGCCCAACCAACAGCCACAAAAGCACACTCCCCAACCCCAAAGAAGAACAAAAGAGTTGGGCCAAGGACACGGGGAGCCAAGAGCTGGCCCGTGAACTGGCCCCCAGCACCCTGCTTGGTAGTACTACAGGATGTGACCTCTCCAGGTGGGTCAAAGAAACAGATGGACAGAGGCCCGGAGCCTGCCCGGGGAGGGACCCGAGGGCCCAAGGTCTCAGATTAGCATCTCCTGCTGAAGGCGCCCTGCCTACAAGCAAACACGGAGCTCTTCCGGGTGGCCAGGCCCAGATCCCCCAAGGCCCACACCCTGCAGAAGAAGCAGCTGGACGCTTGAAGCCCCCACAGCTGCCGCCATGACAAGCAAAGTCGGGATGGAGGGTGCATGCAGCCTGCACCCACCGCACCTCCTGGGCGCCGTTCTCCCACCTCAGGGCCTTTGCACAGGCCGCTTCCCCTGCTACTGCAGCAGCTCTGTGCCCTCATCCCCAAGTCCTCCCTGAGTCCCAGGTATCTGCTATCAGCTGCCACCCCCTCTTGACCCGCCTCCCACCGGAAAGCCAGCTGGTCTCATCCGGTTCCCAGTAGGGCTCAGTATCTCTCTTCTGGAAGTGCCAGAGATGGAATTCAGGACTTTATACATCCAGGCCGCAGAGCCGCGAGGGGCCCAGGGTGAGGGGTGAGGGAGAGCCAGGCCTGTGGGGGGGCCGTGCTGCACCCCAAGTTCACATCCACACGGAGAAACATTCTCCAGGCCCCTCCCCCCTGGGGGGAAGCTGGGCCAGTCTAGGCCATCAACAACTCCCGGGAGTTGACAGGAGCCCCTTGGGGGCAAGCGGTGACAACACTCCAATGAGGCGTCCCTGGAAGGCCCACACCCACCCATGGGCCTGCCTGCAGTGTGTGCACCAACCCCCAGGGTGCCACCCCACCAGACACTAAAGAGCTTGAGGTGTTGGCAAGAACTGCGGCACCCCGGACTCTGAGGCGAGATCCCATCTTCGAAAGAGACAAGCCCACAGCCGAGGGCGGCACGGACAGGGGACAGAGCAAGCGCCCCGGGCTCAATCCCCCGGGGCCCCCCACCCCCCTCAAGGAGGGCAGTCTCCCCAGAACGCCAGCATCCTTGACGCACCGTGAAAGGGAGCCAGGCAGCCAGCAAGGAGGTGCCTGGACAGCGCGTCTGAGGGCTCAGGAGAGCCAGAGGGCGGAGGCACCAACTGCGATCACGTCCTCACAGCTCCTGGGAACCAGTGCTCAGCTGTGCTGCTCGACCAAATTCATGCAAGGAAAGCTAGCGAGGCGGTGAGGTCCAGCCAGCCCGTTCCTCCGAGTCAGGTGCTCGAGGGGCAGCAAGCACTGCAGGCTTCTCAGAGGAGGGGGCCACTTGAGCCAGGCCAGGGGGAAGAAGGTGAGGAAAACTGAGCCCCCCCACCCCCCCCCGCCCGCCAGCACGGCAGAAGTCCTCACTGGGTGGCCCAGAGGAGGTGATGCAGCTCCCGGCCTTGGGGGCCCCTGCCTCGTAAGCACCCACATTTCAAGCAGCCTCGGGGTGGAGAGGACGTGGCCGGGAGCTGGGTGAGCCCGTCTGAGGGAGGGGAGACTGAGACACAGCAAGGACAGCGAGAGCTGGGGCGGGCGCAGCGTGCAGCCCTGCTGGACAGAGCCCGAGTCCAGAGGCCGTCCTGTAACCCCATGCCTGACTCTGCCCCAAGTCCTTCTCCGGCCGTGGAACCTCCTTCCTTGTCCCCCAACTCGCACTGGAAACCAGCGGCGGAACGGGAGGGCGCCCCAGGGCCCTGAACCCCGACTCGGTCCAGCACCCGCTTCTCAAGCACAAAACCCATTCAGCTGCCGCCCCCCCCCCCCGCCCCGATCTCTGGCCTTCCTCAAGTGAATCAGCGGACATGCCCCCCCATCACTGGCCTCCGCGGCTATCTCAGCCCCCCCCCCAGATTCGCTGGGCACAGGGCTAAGGCAGGCAGGAGGGTTAAATCACTCTGGGAAACGGAGCGACCAACGTTTCCCAACAGGGGGGAGAGTGGCCACTGTGGGGGCACAGCAAGAGGCTCTAAGACCTGATGGGGGAATCACAGGAAGGAAGCAAAACGGGAAGGGGCCAAGGAGAGAAAGAGGCTGAGAACCGATCCCCGGACAGCCCTTAGGGTCCGCGAAGTACTGCCGGGAGTGACCCCTGAGCACAGTGCCAGGAGTCAGCCCTGAGCACCACCGGCTGTGGCCCCCAAACAAACAAAAACGATAATAAGAAAAGACAGAGAACCCTCCCTTACGAATCCCACGAGCCAGGGCTGCAGACCACGGCCCAGTTATGTCCACACTGGCCACAGTTTCCGACAGAAACTTCCCAAGTGCAGACGGGAGGCGGCGCGGCCCATCCCCTCCCCCTCTCCCCCGCAGGAGACTCCGCGCCCATCTGTCAGAGGAGCAAACTGAGGCAAGCTCGGCCGGGGGACTGGGCCCGGCGCCCACAGACCCTGGCCGCTTCGGGACGGGGGTGCAGGGGGGCTTCTCTCCCCGTTCCCCGCCGCGGTGGCTGTGCGAGGGGGCGGCGGGACTGAAAGCAGAGGCGGCCGAGGGGCGCCCCACCGACGGCGGCGGAGGGCGGGGAGCCGGACAAGTGGACAAGCCAAGGAGGGCGGCGGGGAGGCGCAGAGAGCCGGTCAGCCGGCAGGGACCGGGAAGGGGACCGGGAAGGGGACCCGCAGGGCCCGCCCCCGCCCCGGGCCGGGCACGCAGGCGCAGGGCGCGCATTCCCGGGCCGCCCTCGGCGCCCGCCCGCCCGCCCGCCCTCGGCCGCCGCCCGCCGCGCGCTCACCGGCCTACGAAGTTCTCCAGCACCGAGCTCTTGCCGGCGCTCTGGCCGCCCACCACGGCGATCTGCGGCAGGTCCAGGTGGCAGCTCTGGCCGATGGAGCTGAAGGCGTCCTGCAGCTTGTTGACCAGCGGGATCAGCTCTTCCATCCCGCGGTTGCCCATGGCGCCGGCGGCCCCCGGCCCGAGCGGCCCGCGCTCCCTGCGCCCGCCTCTTGGCCCTCAAACCACCCGGCCCCGCCGCGCCGTCTGCGGCCGTTGCTCCCCGCCCGTCCGGGCCCTCGGCGCGACGCCCGCTCCCGGCTCGGCCTCACGGTCGCCGCCTCATCCGGTTCTCAGGCGACACCCGACCCGAGCGACCTCCCGCCCGGGCTCCGGGGGCTGCGCCCAAAGCCCTCGCTCCGCTTCCGATTGGTCTGCCGCGCCGCCGCTCGAGTTCAGGAGCCAATGGAAATGAGGAACGGGTCTGCCGCGGAGTGAGCCTCTCCTCGTGGGGCCTTCTCGCGCAGTCATTGGACGCAATAAGTGTCGCTTTTGCGCAAAAGCCAATAGTGGCGCGAAGCGAGTTGTCAAGGCCGGGAGGCGGTGTTTCAGGGAAAGGCACGTTGACTCCGCCTACTGTGGGGAGTTCCCAGAAGTCTGGAAAGCTCGCCGGCTTTATTGGCAGTAAGATCCGCCAATCAACGAAAACTGGCCAATGATGTTTGGAATCCGTCCTAGTCACTTGACTACCAAGTTTCCTAAAATTCTCCCATTGGTTTATAGATACATCATTCCATTCCTTCAGCCAATAAACAGATAGTAGGCGGACTTTCATATACAATGTTTCTGATTGAGCACTGTATCTGTCGATCAAAGTAGCTCCCGTTTCACTCGTGACTGTTGTTTGTCCATTGGAGTCTTCTAGAGTACAACGTGAGGCCCGCCGTGCTTGCCGAAGGGCGACACCTCGTGGTGAGATAGGGTGACTATAATCACCCCTGGAGTTCCGGATTTCTACCGAAACTAACTCCGCGAATGCCTCTCTGCTCATATTAGGCACCAACGTTCTGAGCAGGATCTTAAAGAGAGTACAACGGGGGACATGCAGCTCATAAAGCCTGAGCTAATGCTATGCATGCAGGGGCCGAGATTCAGTTCCTAGGACCTCTGGTTCCCAGAGCAACACAGGGAGTGACTACAGGAGTAGCTGGTGTTCTGTGGTCACTCCCTAAGTGACCGGGGCGGAGCGCAGTAGTTCAACAAGAAGCCAGGAGCAATGAGGGGGAAGCTGTCTGACTGAGAGATAGTAACAAAGAATAGAGAAACAACAGAAATGGAGGATCACAAGTCTGGGAAATGGCTCAGAGAAGAAAGCTAAAGCTTGGACCGCAGGAGTCCCAGGATCTATCCCTGGCACCCCATGATCCTCAAGCACCTCTGCAGAAGGCTGAAAAGATCCCAAGGTTGTAGTCTCTAAGCCAAAGGAAACACACACATCTTATGGTTAATAACACCTCGGGCAATTTTGGAAGGATACATAAACTGATTCAAATAGTTGCATTTTTATGTTCCTCAAATTGTGGCACCTTTTTTTTTTTTTCTTTTCTTTTTGGGTCACACCGGCATTGCACACGTTACTCCTGAGTCATGCACTCAGGAATTACTCCTGGCGGTGCCCGGAGGACCATATGGGATGCGGGGAATCGAGCCCAAAATTGTGGCACCTTTTCATTTTGCTTTTTTTTTTTTCTTTTGAGGAAGGTCTCACCTGGTGTTGCTGGGTAATGTCTCCTGGCTGTGCAGTACTCAGAGGACCATGTAGAGCCACTCATGGAAGCTGGTCCCGGTGGGTGCAAAGCTGCTCTTGTCCCTGCTCAGCCAATTGAGCTCCTTCTGGCGCATCCTTACTTTGCTCTACTTTAAAACCCTAATTCCTCTCAGCATCTTCTGTTACTTGCGTGTTTGGGGTCTGTCCTGGGTCTGTTTGTTGGGCATAACGATCCCGTGGCTTTCCTCCTCTCAGCTTGCTTCCCACCCCCGCCCTCAGGTTTACTCCTAGCTCTATACTCAGGAATTATTGCTGGCGGTGCTAGGGGGGCATATGGGATGTTTAGGATTGAACCCAGGTCGGTTGCGTGCAAGGCAAACACCCAGCCCGCTGTACTATAGTTCTGGCCCCTCCAGGCATCCTTAGGTCTCAAGTATCATGAGCCAGGAAGATGGGCTGAGGGGTGTGCCTTGCATGCACTAGGTCAGAGTTTGATCCCTGGCACCTCACGGTCCCTGGGGCACCAGAGTCAGGAACAAGGCCCAGGACCACAAGCGGAGAGCCACAACCAGCAAAACGACAAAATCAAACACAAATGATAGTTTGGAGAAGTGCCTGGCACAGTCTCAGCTCAGGGCGACTTTAAACTTTTTCTACCCGCGATCCCTTATTTCCTGTGAAATTTGAGTGCTGCCCGAAACACCTGATTCATTCCAAGGCTGCTTTTGAACGAATGAATGTTTGGCCATCAGTTATCAGGACTCTTTTACCAATTCATGGCAATCCTGCCCCACATTCAGGTCCATAACCCCACTGTGGGGCTTCAGCTCACCGGAAAGAAACCATGTGGCCTAGTCCTAGAACTGAGCATGCGCACTGGTGCTAGACTCTTCCTACAAGCACCTATACAACTCCTGACCTATTTCCACACCTGTAAAACGGGGGCGTTGGGCCTTAGCCTCCCCCACCCAGGGTGTCTGGGGGACCCGGGGCAAAGGATAAAGGCTGTAATACCCAGACTGGGCACCACAGGCTGGGGAAGTGCCGGGAGCCAACGCCTGGGAACCACTGTCAGTACAAACTGACCTATAACTAAGGAACAACCGCTTCTTGGAAAAAATATCAAAGTACCTTTTGAAGGTTGCAGAACAATGCCCAGGGTAACTGCCATCAGGGCCCACATCCAGTTTCGTTAAACGTTTGCATTTTTTGCTATTCTCCCATTCTGCCCACTTCCTCATATAATCAATTATAAAAGACTAGCTTAGGAGAAATAAAATTGGAGCTTGCTCCCATTCTTCTTGTGTCCGTCTCTTTCTTCTTGTGTCTGTCTGTGTCTGTCTCTTTCTTCTTGTGTCTGTCTCCTTTTCACTCGCGCACCCTCTGCCTGCTAGCCACGTTGACCAAGTCCCGCGGGACAGGACAGGGAAGCCGCGAGAGCGTGTGAATGGAATGATCTAAGTGACACTCAGGCCGGGAATGGCAGCAAGCCAGGCCACCGTCCGGAGAAAGCTCAGACAAGCTCAAAGAACATTTTTTAAAAAGAAATCTTCAATCTCTTCCATTCATTCCCTCCCGCCGCGATCCGGTGTCCGCTCCATCGGCTCTGTCCAGGGTGATGCCCACCGAGGCCAGGGCTTCCGTGGCCCAGGTGGGATAGAGGGTGGGGTGCCCGTACATTGTGCGCATGAAGTCCCGCACGAATTCGGGGAAGCGCTTCTCCACAATGCTGGCGCGGATGGAGCTCATCAGGCGGAGCTGCAGAATGAAGACAGAGGGCGTTGTGAGCCCCGCCTCTGCCCCGCCCCACCCCAGGGGCCCCGCTCCACCCTTTTCCCCCCCAGCCCCACTCCCTACCTAGACCCGCCCAATCCGACCTCTGCCCCGCCCGGAATTCCCGCCCCTCCAAGAGCCCCGCCTACCGCTCGGCTCCTCCAGGCCCGTCCCGCCCCCAGGAGCCCCGCCTCGCCCTGCCCCGCCCCGCCCCGGGGCGCACCTGGTAAGCAATATTGTGCAGGGTGAGGTGGTGCAGGGCTGCCGTGTTATTGCTGTGCAGCAGCGCGTGCAAGAAGGCGCGGCTGTGCCTATGATCCGAGAGGGCACGAAGTGGGGGGAGATTCAGCGGGGAAACCTCTAGTTCCATTCCCCCGCCAGGCCTTCCCCAGACGCCCGATCTCCCCTACTTTTGGCAGGTGGGGCAGTCACACTCAGGGTCCAGTGGCCCGAAGTCCTTCGCGTACTGCTTCTTCTTCAGCTGCAGGTTTCCGGTGGGCACCAGGGCGGAGCCAAAGCGCTGAGTGGGGAAAGGGGTGGGGGGGAGCCTCAAGCACCGCCCCCCAGGGGTCAACCCCACCTCCCTGGCTCAGGCCTCACCGCGGTCCTCGTGGGGAAAACACAGTCGAACATGTCGCATCCGAGGGCCACACACACCACCAGGTCAGTAGCATAGCTGGAGCGGGGGCGACAGAGGCAGCACGGGGTGCCTGGGGCCCTGCTCACACCCAGCTCTTCTTCCACTGAACCGAAGTCCGGCAGGACCACCCCACGGGCAACGCCCTCATGCCGTCCCCAACTTCCCCCAGCCCGGAAACCCTTCCTGTGCTCGCTCCCCACCTACCCGACGCCCATCAGGTATCGGGGTTTGCCCTTGGGCAGCCTGGAGGTGCTCAACGCCACCATCCGCCAGAACTTGTCCTTGCTCTCGCCGCCACTTAGGCCCCCGATGGCGAAGCCAGGCACGTCCCTCCTCGTCATCTCTGGCAGGAAAAAGGAAATGGACCTCCACCTTGGAGCCACACCCTGCAGTGCTCAGGGCTTACCCCTGGCCAGCTCAGGGGACCCTGTGGGGTTTCAGGGATGGAACCCTGGTCAGCCAGGTGCAAGGCAAGCGCCCTGCCCGCTGTCCTATCTCTCTGGCCTCCTCCTTTTATCCCTCCTCTCGCCGGCCTCCATAGACGCGACTCAGATCCCCCCGCCCTCACCCTCACCCCCAGTCCGTCCTGGGAACTGCTCCCACAGGGCACAGGTGAAAGCTTGGAATGCAGACTCAGCCAGATTTTCTGTTTCAGGACCATACCCTGGGCTACTCAGCCCGAGCTATGCTCAGGACAAGCCCGAAGTGCTGCGGATGGGGGGCTGGGGGGCAGACTCTGCCCTCAAGGGATGCGCATACACCCCAGCCCCTTCCAGCTTTGTGGCTTGTGACTTAGAAGCTGTCCATTTCCGGTCAGTAACCTGGTGGTTCCTTCAACAGGAAGGCCAATACTAGGCACAATGCAACCAAGATTTCCCCTGTCTCCTGTCTTCTCCATGCAACCCCAGGCCCTTTGCTCCTGCCAGGGACCCAGAAGTCATCATGGATAAGCACCGTCCCAGCATGCTTTGTGGCCAGCCCAGGTGGGGTGCTGAGTCTGGGACAGGCCCATCTCTCCTCCACCCCCTGCTGCGCCCTGGCACCCGACACACAGCTTTCCCACCTTCCAGACAGGTAGCCCGGAGATTGGCATCCAGTCCACCCTGGATGATGGCGAAGAGGTTCTGCTTGTCCGGCTGTTGGTGAGCTGCGATGCAGCGGTCCAGCCAGCGGACTGACCTGTGACAGGGGATCGGGTCACTGTCCTGGGGCTGGGATGGGGGGCACAGGATCCCCTGCCTGGTGTACTTGTGGCAGGCATGGGCCCACATACACGCAGCCAGCCCTGCATCTGTGGCCCCGCCCCTGTGACCCCGCACCTGTGCATGGCCTCCTCCACACGAGGCCCAGTGACGGTGCTGCTCACCACGTCATCCAGTTGCATGATAATATCTGAGCCTGGTGGGATACACAGGACCACAATATTGGGGGTAGGCCTCTCTCCTGGGGAGAAAGCTACCCCTCCCACCCCGCCCCGGGAACCAGGCGCCTAAGTTCTGCCTCCCATTATTCAGCCGCTACAGGATTTTACAAAACACACCAGGAGGGCCAGAGACACAGGACATCAGGGACAGCATTTGTCTTGCACGCAGTCAACTTGGGTTTGAGCCACGGCACCACATATGATCCCCGAATCCCACCGAATAACCCCTGAGCGCAAAGCCAGTGTGGTCACCCACCCAAAATTAAAACACGACTTGGCTGTGTTTCAGAGAATTACCCGTCCAGTATCCTTCTCCCTGAACAGTCCCCATACAGATGAGCCCAGGGCCAAGGAGTGACCCCGGGGTTCACAAACACTCAGCACGCCAGGGCTATGTCCCGCTTCCCCTCCACGTTCCGACGTTCCCCTCCCAGGCAGGAAAGGGGTACCCCCGCCGTCCCCCCAGACGGCTCACCCAGCGCATTCTGTATCTCCACGGACCTCTCCGGACTCAAGAGGGTCTCCTCGCCGTCGTAGGGAGAGCGGAAACGGACGCCCTCCTCCGTCACCTCGGACAGCGACACCAGGGACACCATCTGGAAGCCGCCACTGTCCTGTGGGGTGAACAGGAGGCGGGGCTGTTCAGGGCCCTGGGGCGGGGCCTCTGCACCTCCCAAGACCCTCCCGACTGCATCTCACCGTTAGCAGGTTATGGGGCCAATTCATGAAGCCGTGCAGACCTTGCGCCTTCTGGATCAGCTCGGGGCCCTGGGCCGGGGGTGGGAAAAGGATGTTGTGAAAGGTAAGCGCCCCCCAAGTACCTCCCTCCCTTCCCTCCGGTGGCCCAAGTGGGGCCCTTCATATGCGTCGGTCCTTGGCTTGTGCCCGACTGCAAGGGATGCCCCCGTGTTCCCCCACCGCCCCGTCCCGGCAGAGCGCACCCACCGGCCTCAGACCCAAGTGGTAAGTGTTGCCCAGGCAGATGCGGCAGCCTAGCGCGTCCAGCTGCTCGGTCGTGATCCCCTTCATGGTGGCCTGCGTGCCCACTGGCATGAACACTGGAGTGGCCACTGGCCCATGCGGCAGCCGCAGCTCGCCGGCCCGGGCCCTTGAGCGGCTGCATTCCGCCACCAGCCGCAGGATTCGCGGGGCCGCGGACTCGAAGGAAGTGGGACTGGCCACCGCCGCCATCTTGGTTGCCGGAACCACGTGGTCCCCGGGCATCCTGGGCGGCGCCATATTACTTCGAGTCACGTGACGCGAGAGGCCGGGAGGAGCGTCATGGCACCATGGCA
Organism: Sorex araneus; assembly: GCF_027595985.1. NCBI lineage: Eukaryota > Metazoa > Chordata > Mammalia > Eulipotyphla > Soricidae > Sorex > Sorex araneus. Next base: position 234,216,052 of record NC_073303.1, read on the forward strand.
ACGGAGGCTGGCACGTCGCGCTCGTCCCCGCGACGCGCCTAGTTCGCTGGCTCCTGCTGCGCGCTTCCGCGGAAAATCCGAATTGCCTTGGCTTTGAATCTTCTCCCTCCCTTGGTCTTGCTCCATCAGAGTCTCTAGGTGATAGTGTTTCTCATTCTCTCCGATCAGATGAGACCCAAAGGAGAGTATCTCGATGTCAGAAACGCCGTGGCGACAGAATGAGGAGGGATGTCAGAACGCCGTGCCCTGAACTGAGAACAGGAACCAGAACGCAAATGGGCACGAATATATTCGATGAGAGCAGAAATCCCAGCTCACAGAAGCGGAGGCTGAGGACCAGAATCTGGAGCCGTTTATTTCTTTATTCATTCGGTGAACATCCCTGATTAGACCCAGCCTCCACGTCTCGCGGCGAGGAGAGGGCTGTGATTTATTCAGCCCTGACTGTCGGAGAACAGTAACGAATGAAAATCGTCATAATATTATAGATGGAAATGGAGCCCGTATCTGTAGTAACCAGCAGAGGGCGCCGTTGCTCTGAAATCCTTCCCATCAGACAACCTGTCTGAAACTCATCAGCAAGACTAGGGAACTTCAGGGAAAATTGTGGTGATGACTCATTTCCCACCTCGGTGGGTGAATATTCAAGGGAGCTCCAACAGCCAAACCGCCCCGGAGAAGGGCTCCTGGAGGCCATTGCAGGCGCTTACGGGGGGATGAGGGTATTATTCCAAGCTCAGAACTAGGGGAATCCCTCCTAGCTGTGCTTGGAGGCTCAAGGGATACCAAAGATTAAACCCAAGCAAGCATCCTGCATACCACTTACCCCCCTGAACTATTTCTCCAGTCCAACAGGGCCCAGCTTTTGTGCATAACCCTGTCTTCTGAATTCCCTGAATGTTTTTTTGGTTTTGGGTCACACTTGGCGATGCACAGAGGTTAGCCTTGTCTTTGCACTCAGGAATTACTCCTGGCAGTGCTCAGAGGACCATATGGGATGCTGGGAATTGAACCCAGATTGGCCATGTGCAATGCAAATGCCTTACCCGCTGTGCTATCTCTCCAGTCCCTGAATTCCCTGAATGTTGATGCTGAAGCAGAACTGTTGATAACGCTCCCTCTCCCACCTCCACCCCCGCCCTCCACCATCAACATTACTAATTTTGCCTATTTGATCCTCCACAGCCTTCTTGGTGATAACGTAGAAATCCTTTAGGATTTTTTATCTGTCAGTCTGTTGAAATGTCAGTGTAGTCCTAGAGGTCTGATGTATCAGCAAATGCTGGTGGCTCAGCTTTCAAACTCCATCCAGGAGGTTGGAGAGAGCCAGGTAAGCCATTTGACTTACAGCACTGCTGGCTGACCCAGGTTTAAATCACTGCACTGGGTATGGTGCCCCCAGGCACCAGAGAAAATCATTCCTCAGCACCAAACCAGATATAACTCCCCTGCACCCAGAAATGTGGATGCGCAGATTTTTATCCTGATAAGGTGGGTTTTTTGTTTTTGTTTTTTTGCTTTTTGGGTCACACCTAGCAATGCTCAGGGGTAACTCCTGGCTCTGCACTTAGGCTCCTGACAGTGCTTGGGGGACCATATGGGATGCCGGGGATCGAACCCGGGTCAGCCACGTGCAAGGCAAACGCCCGGTACCCGCTGTGCTGTCACTCCGGCCCCAATCCTGATAAGGTGTTTTTTTTTTCTTTGGGTTTTTAGGTTACATTAGGCAGTGTTCAGGGGCCACTGTGGGCACTTTGTCAGAAGTACCATGTGGTACCAGGAATCAAACCCAGTTCCCCCCTGTATAATATGTTGTTCTGCCTTGTGAACTTCTCCCCAGCCCAGCATGTCTTCTTGATTAATATATAAATTTTATTTCCATTCTTGAGATAAACCCAGCTTGACACTGATATCCTCCTATAAATAGACACTGTGACATTTTCATAACATGTTGAGTCATATTTAGAACTCTTGTTATGAATTATGTTCATCTACACTTTCCTTTCTCGCACTGTCTTTGCCTGGTCTCATGTTCAGATCATGCTCACTGTTACAAATAAACTAAGAGCTTTCCTCTTTCTGTGTTCAGGGAGGAATGATGCAAGACTGGAATTATCTGGTCTTCAAAGATTTTTATTGCGCTCACTTGTAAAGATGTAAACATCTGGTGATGGAAGTTTTCCTTGCAGGAATATCTTTAACAGACTACTTTAAGTATTTTTGTTTTATTTTTGGTGTTTGGTTTTGGGGTCATATCCGGCAGTGCACAGGGCTTATTCCCAGCTCTGCTGCACTGAGTAATAATTCCTGGGGTGCTTGGGGGGAACATATAGGATGCCAGGAATCAAATCTGGGTCAGTTGCTTGCAGAGCAAATGCTCTACTCACTGTACTATCTCTCAGGCCTCAACTGGTTTAAGCTTAATTCTGATTTCAAAGGAACTATGATTCCAACTTTCAATTTTTTCCCAATTCAGGTCATAGGTATTTTTTCTATTAATTTCATCTAAATAGTTGAATTTATACTAACCTATTGTTATTATCTTGTTTTTGTTTTGTTTTTACTGTCTTCATTTTTTTTTTTTGGTTTGTTTTTGGGTCACACCCAGCTGTGCTCAGGGATCACTCTTGGCGGTGCTTGGGGGACCATATACAGCACTGAAATCAAAACAGCCACCTGCAAGGTTTGTGCCTAACCCCTGTTCTCTCTCCCCCAATCTTTTTCTTTATAGGACTGAGAATCTAATTCAGGGCCTCATATGGGCAAGATAGGCGTTCCACCTCTCAGTTACATCCCTGACCCCTAAATTTAAATAAATCTTTTTGGTTTTTGGATCACCCCAGCAGTGCTTAGGGGTTACTCCTCGCTCTGCTCTCAGGAATTACGTCTGGCAGGAGACCATTTAAGGTGCTAGGGATCGAACCTAGATTGGCCACATTTAAGGCAAACACTACCCACTGTATTATCATTCCAGCCCCTTAAATAAACTTTCTTCATTAAAAGAAAGCGATAAGTGAAGCTTGTGGGATTGTCAGTATTTTGTGGGCAGAGGATACACCAATAGTAGGTCACATCCTTCAATTCTGTGAAGTTCTGAGTTCGATCCCAGCAATGTGGTAAAGAGAAAGAGAGAAGGACTGGGAAAGATGCTCACAGGGCTAAAGTATATGCTCCGCAAACAGGATTCCTGAGTCTAATTCCTCCAAACACATGGTGCCCTGAGCATTGAGCTGGATTTAACTCCTGAGCATATTTTCAAAAATAATATGAAGAGGGACCAGAGCAAAAGTACAGCATGGAGGGCACTGGCCCTGCATGCAGTCGACCCAGGTTTGATCCTCAGCATCCCATAGGGTCCACCGAGCACCGCCAGGAGTAACCCCTGAGCACTGCTAGTTGTGACCCAAAAATAATAATGATGATGACAGTAATATATAGAGAGACCAGAGAATAAATGGGTAAGTCGCTTGCCTTGCCCGTGTCAAACACCCAGGTTCAATTACTGTCACCCTGTATGATCTACCAAATCCACCAGGAGGGTGAGCCCAGAGCAGGTGTAATTCTTAAGCATCCCTGGATGTGGCACCAAAAAGGGGCTAGGGAGATCACACAGACGGAAAGATATGATCTCCCCAGCTCACTTTACACGTGGCCCACCCAGGTTTAATATCTGGCACCCTGTATGGTCCCCTGAGCACTGCCTGGAGTGATTACTGAGAACAGAGTCAAGAATATATAAGTACTAAGTTCTGAACACCGGCATTTGTGACGCCCCCCCAAAAAAAGTGTATGGATTCAAAGTAGGTGAAATTTCTAAGAGCAACCTCGAGAAGTCCCTTGTGTCGCCTCTTCAACTTTTTTTTTTTTTTTTTGCCCGTTTATCCGCGGGATTTCAGGTCGCATTTCCAGGGTTCTTGCGGAGATCCAATCCCCTTTCAGCTGTTTGGGCTATTTGCACCATCTCTCCTTTCTGAGCACAGGTTATTTGGGAAGGCGGACGTCGCTACAAAGGCCCACCAGACATGGAGCATTGTGCATGCAATTCAGCTCAGTCTTGGGCTTCAGCACAGCGGACAGCGCTACGCTCGTTGCCTGGAGACCAGAAAAGCGGCCCGGGGGCGGGGCGGGGCCTGCGGAGGCGACCAATAAGAATTGCTGTGCAGAGTACGTGGGCCGCACCCTCAGTGGGCGGAGCCTGCGGCCTGAGACTATTTTCCGTGCTGCGACTGAACCAATTGCGAGGGAGGAAGCCTACTGGGGGCGGGGCCAGGAGATGTCTCTCTGGGGCGAGGCCTGCTGATTGGGCGCGGCAGGTAGGTGCGGCCGTAGGGTGGGCCCAGAAGGGATCCCCGGGAAGCAGGATGAATAGGTGTAAGTGGACTAAGCCTGCGCTGCTAAGCACGCATCTCCCGCGGCATACGGGGTTGCTCTCTGCAGATTCCGACAACAGTAATTGGAGTAGAAATCCTAGGCCTCTTGCAGAGAAGGTCGCGGGTTTCCTCAAATAGCTGAAAGTGGTGCTTGGCGCCCCCGGGAATGGGGCGTGGGAGGGTGGGGAGGAGGTGGCTGATCCAGAAGAGGGTGGCACTGTCCTACGATATTCTTTCTCCGCAGGAGGGTGTCACCCAGCTTCTTGGATGGAGACCCTGCTGGGCTTGAGATAACGGGGCATCACTTCTAGAATCTCCTTTCCTAGAATCTCCTGCTTGTATCTCTCCAGGCCATCGGCGACACGCTTTTGCGGGGAAGGGAGAAGACTCTCCTTCCAGGATGCTCCTGCCGAGCTCCAGCACCCCGCCCGGCCCCTCAGTCCCCTCCCCCCCTCCGCTGGGTTGTGTTTGCTGGTCTCCACCCAGCCCAGCAGCCGCCACATCAGCGCGAAGCTCCACAGTTAGTCCCTTTCCAACACGACGCACTTTTCTGCTCCCAGGCGGGGCCGCCTGTTGGAAGCCCGTTTGGCCAGGTGGGGCTTTTCCTTCCAGTTTATCTTTTCCAGGGCTCCTTCTGGAAACCTTCCGCTTGGTAATCCTATCCCCACTGTCATCCGAAGTTTCTTTTTACGACTCGGTGACTTCCTCCTCCTGAGTACAGCCACCGGCACTGGACCCCAGCTGACTGGGGACACAGTTGTGGCCCTGAGGCTGCTGGCTCCGTGCATACACCCTCACCTAGGTGATCTGAGAGGTAACAGGTGAGTCAACAAGGCCTGCGGCAGGGCCACTCACTTCCGGAGCCGGCAATTTATTATATGCATACTCAAGAGCTCAGGGAGTCATTCCTGCCATTACTTGGGGTCCAGATGAAGTGCCCCTGCCAGCCGCAAAAGCAAGCCTCTTCGCCCATACACTGACCCCCCCTGGGGCTTGGTATTTTGACAGGGCCAGTCAGTGGCTTCTGTCACCCTCCCCACTCCCCAGTGTGACAAGGCATCCCCGCTTCCAGCCTTTCCCTTCATTCCAGGATGGAATGGCAAGTGCCACGCTCCCACTCCCAAGATTAGGAATCACACTGGATTGTATCCTGAATTATCCAGATGGGCTGGGGAGTGGCTCCAGGCCAGAGCTCTTGTTCTGCATGCAGGGGCCCCTCGAGGCACATAGGACTATTTGTGGGGCTACTATTGGGATTATGGGATTATTTGGGGGTGGGTGAAGATTTTATTTGCTTTTTGGGTCACACCCAGCGATGCACAGGCGTTACTCCTGGCTCATGCACTCAGGAATCACCCCTGGCGGTGCTCGGGGGACCATATGGGATGCTGAGAATCAAACCCGGGTCGGCCGCGTGCAAGGCAAACGCCCTACCCGCTGTGTTACCACTCCAGCCCCGAAGATTTTAAATTTGGGGGATTTTAGGGTTACACCTGCTCTGCACTCCACTCCGGAATTCCTCCTGGTGGTGCTCAGGGAACACGAGCCTGTGTTAAAAGCCGGCTCTGCTGCATGCAAGGCAAATGCTGGACTATGGCTCCAGCACCCCCAGTGTGGAATTGTTTTAGAAAAAGCCTGGGAAGGGGACACAGATCTCCCTGCCTCCAAGGATCCTGGACCAGGAGTTTCTGCTGGGGAAAGGAACCTCCAGTAACAAGGTGGGGACTGCTCAGAGATACCAGATCTCAGGTCTCCCAGACAAAAGAGCCCCAGAGAGCAGCGGCCACTCGGGGAAAGCCCTCCATCTGTCCCCCATTTCTGGCCTGAAGTCCTGAGGACATCAGTGCCCAGTCTCCTGGGGCTTAGCATGGATGTCCTGGCCCTCTGCCAACAGCAAAGCACCAACCTTTCCTGTACCCACCTGACCCCTCTCCAAAGGCACCGTGAGTCCTGTTCATTCTGCCAATCCGATCCATTCTGCCATCATGAGGGACCAGGTGACACGCTGGCATCTCCAGTGCTCAACGAGCCACCAGCGACTTTCCTGAATCCTATCATAAGGAGTGGCTGGTGCAAGCTCTCTGCCTGTCACCTTGGGACAGGTCCTTACCACAGTGCCAGCTCCAGGCATCAACACGTGACCTCGGCCACCCCCCACCCCCGATGAATCCATCCTCCCCCACCCAGCGCGCCCCAACAGTATGTCCAAATCCTGACGGCTGGTACTGTGAAGGAGACTTTATTGGAAATAGGGTCTTTAGAGAGAATTAAGGATCCTGGGGCGAGCTCTCGGAGGCAGCCCCCCATCCGACGCTCAAGGCAGGTGAGCCCCAAGGGCCTTAGGTGCTCGGGTCCGGAGATCGTCCAGGGCCGTGTGGCCTCCCGAGGCACCAAGTCCCGGCACCCCAGGCCAGTCTCCATATGCCCGCGGCCTAGGGGCCTACACTTCCGGGGTCCGAGGCTGAAGCCGTGTGGCCGGTGTGTCCGAAGGACCATGTGGGGTGTCCGTGTAAGCCGTCTTGGTTCTGTCTGTGCACTCCAGGGCATTTGGGGTCGAGGTGTGATCTGGCTTCCCATGCCACTGTTTGGGTGGGGTGGGCTCCATTTTCCAGGGGCGCCTCTATGCCGGCCTCGCTGTTTCTTCTGAGTGGGTCTTCGGCCCCTCAGTTGGTGGCGTGGCCTTGGTGAGCTTCACGCCCCTTCCGGGTGCTCCAGCCTCAGGAGGGCAGTTCCGGCCAGCAGAGTCCAGTCCCCACCCAGCCGAGGGTTTGAGGCCTCTGCTCGGCTGGCACAGGTCTGGCAAGGTCAACACCAGGCCCCCCCCCCACTACACTGCAACACTGCCCAGGGTCAGCGACCACCCACGGATCCAAGGCAGGTCTCCTAGCAGGGATAAAGAAAAACCTGGAAGACCTTGGGGTGCCAATCTGACCAACCTCTGTCACATAGGTTCCAGATACGCCTACAGGGTGGTCTCACCCCACAGGGGCGTGATTCTGTGTCAACACTCACCCTGAGTTCGCTGAGCCGAGAACACAGTGCCCCTGAGTCAGGGGCGATCCCAGAAGCACCACGGCCCAGGGACCCCGCGCGCTGGCCCTGCCGCCCTCACTGCCCAGGGCTGGAGGGGAGGGAGGACACGCCGGGCGGGCGCCGCAGTGGGCAGACACCCAGGCGGGGACGGGCGCAGTTTTCCGTGTCTTTATTTGTCTACATTCAGCTTAATCCAGATACACTGCCTGACGGAGCGGACATACCGAGACCCACTCTTGCTTTGCCCGCTGGTTTGTAAAATAAAATCTTCACTTATAAAACGGAAACACTAAAGCATTAAAATACAGAAAAGCTCATTGAAGTCACTTTCACAAAAGCATGAACAGAGGAAGGTTCCCTTCCGTGACTATTGAAAAAGACAAACCGAGTATTAACACCAACACCGATGGCGAATGGACGGGTTGAGGCGGGGGCGTGGCTGGGGGGGAGGTGGGTGGGCAGGGGCGCCGAACTTCAGGAACGCAAAAAACTCTACTTGGACGACGTGGGAATGGCCACTAACCAACCATGAAGACGCGCAGTCCCAAACACGGCTAAACTGGGGCCACGGGCGTGGCCAGCGGCACCGCACAACACAGCAACGTGGACGGGATGGGGCGGGGGGCCTGGCAGGCCGGTGGACATGTTAACTGTGATGCACACAACTGAATCTTACAACGGGCTAAGTGCAGAACGTACAAGTCTTCGGCCGGGGCCTTTATCTGTACTGGTAGTTCATGCTGTGGTCTGCGTTCCGGCCGTAGCCGCCCTGTGCCGACTGGTACGAGCTGGGCGCGCTGCTGTAACTCTGTCCCGACCCCGGGGAGTTGTAATTCGACTGTGATGAGTAGCCTCCTGGGGGAGAGAGATGGAGGGGGGGGGACATCAGTGAGGTCCATCCTTAGTCACCAAGGTTGGTGGGTGGTACCACGGGGAGGCTAGGCCCAGCACCCTGGCTGCAGCAGTCACTGGTCACGCCTGACATGGCGTGGGGTCCAGGAGGGGCCAGAGACAGAGCAGGGAGGCACAGCTGACACCCGGGGCTTCACGAGGCCTGGAGCTCCAGGCAAGGTGGGGGCCGATGCGGCCCAGAGCACCTGCCTGGAGACCCTACGCAGCACTGAGGGGTCATTTCTCGTTCTCTTAAGAGCTGGGGGGGGACCTACACCTAGCAGTGCTCAGGGCCAACTCCTGACTCTGCTCAAGGGTCCCTCCTATCAGGACTCAGGGACCCTCACAGGGTCCCAGGAACATGTTTCTAAATTCTGACATCTCTGGCTTGAGAAGCACCCCCCGAGCGGAGCTGGAGCGGGGGCACCCCTGTGTGCGGCCCCCCGGCCCACCTTGTTTGCCTTGGTATGAGGAGCCCCCAGAGCCTCCGCCGTAGCCCCCGTGGGACCCTGCGTAGGAGCCGCCGGAGCTGTAGCTGTTCCCGCCGCTCCGGCCTCCGCTCCCACTGTAGTCTGGGGGAGAGAGAGAGGGGTTCAGGGCGCCGGGGCCAGGCTCTCACTCCCGAGCCCTGGGGCATGGCAGGTGGGGAGGCACCCCGGGCGGAAGTCGGGCTCCTTCGGCCTGCCCCCTCCCCGGCGGCCTGGATGCTCAGCGCGGTCACTCCCGGCAGGCGGGCCCTGGGCGGCAGGGCACTCACTGAATTTGCTCTCGTAGCTGTAGTCGGCGCCGCCGCCCCCGCCCGGGGAACTGTAGGAGTTGCAGGCCGGGTAGCCGCCCTGCCCGTAGCCCTTCTGCTTGCCCTGCGGCGGGCCATAGCTGCTGTACTGGTTCTGGCTGTACGACTGCTGAGGGCCGGGGTGCGACTGGTAGCCCGCGCCATAGGCCGGCTTCTGCTGGCCCCCGTGTGGCTGCTTCTTGGCGGCGTGTTTCGGGGGCACGGGGGAATTGTAGCTGTCGCCTTGGTAGTAGGAGCCGTAGCTGGAGGAGCCCCCGCCGCCCCCGCCGCCGCCCCCGGCACTGCCCGAGTGACCGCCATTGCTGTAGAACTGACCTAGACAGGAAGGCAGCGGGTCAGCGGGGCACAGGGGCGCAGCAGTGGGACGCCTCAGTGCTGACCCCCAGCCCGCGGCCAGGGCAGCCTGGCCTGCAGCTCGCTCCCTGGTGGCCGGTGACACCACGGCCCCATGCCTGGCAGCGCAGCGGGGGATCAGTGCCACATGGGAGGACATTCATGACCAGCAGCCCAGCACCCCCAATGTCCCAGTGGCAAGAAAAGCAAAGCCCCCGAGAAGCAGCTGCCCCCAGCCCCATGCCCTGCTGTGCTGGGAACAGCTCTGCTGGCTCAGGCCTGGCCCACCTCGGGCCCCCCAGCAGACGGGGGGCTTCGGGGACGCCTCCTGACCCTGAGGTTATCTGCGGGCCGGCCGGTTCCCAGCACAGCTGCCGGGCGGGCGCAGGCAGGCCCCAGCAGGACTGACAAGCGTGCAGCAAGACCGCCACATTCTCAGGTGCAGAGGGGCCGAGAATGCCACAGGGAGCACCGCACGCTGGTCCCAGGGTGTGAGCCCTGAGCGCAGGTGGGTGAGCAGCCCCAGGCACGGGCCCAGCAGGAGGACGGCGCTGTGGGTGGCTCTCCCGCGCCGCTGCAGGTCCCAGGGCTCTGCAAGGGGTGGCCGGTGCGGCTCCGGAGCAGGGCTGGGCCCCCGACACTGGTGGGCACCGTGGCGTCCGTGCAGGCGGCCACCCGGCTGGGTTCTTCCAGCCCCGCTTCGCTGGGCCCCAGGATCCCCCGGGGCTTTTAGAAGGGGCCAAGCTCCCGGGCCATCTGGTCGCCTGCAGGACGGGCGCTCCACACCGGTGTGTCCTGGGCCGCAGCAACTGACCAGGACTGACCAGTGGCATCAGCAGCGTCCCACCTCCCTGAGCCCGTCACAAGCCAAAACACCGCAGCGCAGGCCACGGCCCAGGCAGGCAGCGGACACGCCGTTAGGCCCGCCGCACACTCCAAGCACGGAATGAATGAAGACGCCAGGGACGGAGGGCTTGTTACTTTAACGTGTATTGATTAAAAAAAAATAAAAGGGGAGGGGAAGTTTTCAACGTCATTCAGGAGAACTATTTCCTGGTATAAAAAGGCATTATTCTCAAACAATAACTTTCTAAAAAAAAATAAAATAAAATAAAAATACATCATGCAATCCAAGGTTTTTTTTTTTTTTTTTTCTTGAAAAAGTTTCACTGACTGTTTCAAACCTCCGGGAACAAATGCCGTAGTAACAGTTTGACCAGTTGCTTGCCTGAATCAACACACAATCTTGCAAGTCAACACAAAGGCAGGCTTCTTGACCGCTGACCCCAGGAAACGGGGGTCTCGGGAAGAGCAGCACGCCCGCCTGGTGCCCCCAGCCCCCAGGCGGCCCCCGGACGAAGAGACGTAGGCCTGGAGAGCCGTGTCAGCCGGTCAGCCCTCCCCACACCCGATTTTCAGCAGCTGTGAAACCCCCCACTCCGGTTCCCGCCCCCTCAGCTACATCGAGGGTGACTTGCAAGATTCCACGAGCCCTGGGCCTGGAGGCCTGGTCCTGCTCGAGCTAGTCCCAGAGGCAGGCGGGACACCTTCGCCTTCTCACCTCTAGCAGAACCAGCCACAGGGCGGCGCATCCCCCGACAAGCCCCCACCAGCATGGGTAACAGAAGGCGGGGGGGGGGGGGGGGGTCACTTAGCACAACATACAATTGCCCCATGTTCCCCACGTGTTTACATGCTTATGAGAAATAAAAAAGGAAAAGGAAAAACAAAACAAAACGAAACAAAAAAAAAAAAAAACAAAACAAAAACACGAAAAATAGCAAAAGCCGTTGTTCTGGATTCGGCCGGCGGCGAGATGGTCTCCGCGACTGTCAGGCTCCACCCGACTGGGGAATTGGGTAAAAAGTCATACAAAACCTGCTGTGGGTTAAGACAAAGGGAGTTAAAACGCATCCGTGTCTGTCTCTTAGATAGAGTAATGCTTTCCATAAAAAGCAACGTGGGCTTTGCCTTGACGCGGACCAACGCTGGCTCTAGGGTTCTGTGCAAGGCCGCACACAAAGGCTCGCTCGGAAATTGCTTTCCACTTAGTGTGAACTTCAAAGGGACCCAGTTCAAAGGCAAATCGCGATAAAAACTGCCATTGTCTTAAATTCTGCAGGCTAAGAGTTTCGGCCGGGCTGCGGTGGGGAGCCGGCGGGAGAAACCCAGTGAAGCACAGGGCACAGCACGGACACTTTGGGTTTTGGAGTTCGAGAAAATTGGAGTAAAAAGTTGCTTTTGTGTGCAATACTTTTAGATGCTCTAGGAAGACCCAAAATCATGATAGCCGTAGCAGTCTGTGAAAAAGTCACCTACAAAAGGGGGAGACAGAGCAGAGAAAAAAAATTAGAATTCTTTGGAAAAAGGGCACAGAGCGCCACAGTTGAAACTCGGGTTTTAGATTTCTCTGCTCCTGTAACCCCCAGTGAAGGCTCCTTCTCAAGACCAGAGCGGTGCCCGTGGGAAAAGCACTTCCGCAGGGCCGGTGCTGCCGTGGCTCAAAGCAGAGAAATGTAAAATGTTCGCTCAGGAGTGGGCGGCTGACGGGTGGGCGCTAGCAGGTGGCGCGGGAGCCGCGTCTGTGCAGGGCTAGGGTGCAGGGCCGCTGACCTAATCTGGAGGAGACTGCGCCCCCCGCGCCTGGGTCCACCTGTTCTAGCTACACGCAGCCGCTCCCCAGGTCCGCCCCGAGAAGCACTTACTGTAGCCGGCCGTGGCCGAGTTGCCGCCGCCGTAACCGTAGCTGCCGTAGCCGGCGCCTGCAGGGAGAGCGGGGAGGACACAGACGGTCACCGGAAGGCGCCGGCTGCCCCCAGCCCCCCTGGGGGACCCCTCGCCGGCCTCTCACCAGCGTTCATGTAGCCTCCGTGGTTGGCGCCACCGAATCCTCGCCCTCTCCCTCGGCCGCGAATGTTCCCGCCTCGGCCCCGCCCACGCAGATTGGGGGGTGGGGGCACCTCGTTGTGCATGGGCCCCCCCATGCCAAACCCAGGGTTGTGTGGCTGCAGGAAGACAGAGATACAGTCCGTTTGCCCCTCTCCGCTCCTGGGAAGCTCCCGTGGGCCAGAATCTAGGCCCCCCCTTACCTTCGTGGCAAACTTGGGGCCCCCTCTGACAGGCACTGGGGTGCGCTTCTTCTTGTTGGCATCCAGGGCGAGGGGCGCATCGGGGAAGAGTTTCTCCAGGGCAGCCAAGGCAGCGTAGGCCTTTGCCACCTTCTTGTTGGAGCCGGAGCCCTGGAACTTCTGCCCGTCCACCTCTACCTGCAAGAAGCCATGAGGGTCGGGGGGGGGGCTGGTCGAGGAGGCGGGAGGCGGGCAAACAGGTAAGGGGCTCACCTCCATGACGAAGCGCTTGTCATGGCTGCCACCCGTCTCGGACACCAGCTCGTACTTGAGCCCCCGCCGCTTCTCGTTGAGCTCCATGACCGGGTTCTTGCCGTGCTTGGTCAGAATGGGCCCCTGCTGTTGGGCGTTCTCGGGAGACACACACCAGCGACTCAGCCCCAGGCTCCGCCCACTGCCCCCCCTGGCTCTGCGACTGCCCCGCCAGCTCCCCACCTGCTCACCTCGGAGCTGGGGTCGGAAGGGAAGGCAGCGCTGGGCGTGGAGATGGTCTCCACCACGGGCGGCGCGGCCACAGCGGCCGGCTTGCTGTCCGTCTCCTCGGCGGAGTCATCCCCCTTGCTGGAGTCCCGGCCCTCGGCACCCGTGGGCAGGCCCATGTCCTGTAACACCTGCACCACAACAATGGTGTCTGTGAGCGGACACGGGCTCGAGAGGTGGTGGTGTCTCCAGAGCCCCAGGCGGGTGGTCACGCACCTTCACGGCCACGTGCAGCTTGGCCGTCTTCTTGGAAGGGCCTGAGGCCTCGAAGGAGCTGCCATCCACCTCCACGGCCATGGTGAAGATGGGGGCGTGCACCGGGCCAGTCTGCGAGACCAGCTTGTACTGCAGCCCCGGCTTCAGCTGATTCAGCCGCATCAGCGCATTCATGGCCTGAGGTGGCTCCGCCTTCTCCTCTGGGGACACAAGCAGGTGTTGGGGACCACACCAACCCCGGGCCCAGGCCGCCCCCGTGTTCAGCCCGGTGACACCTGAGCGGCGGGAGAGGCCCCTACCTTTCCTCTGCAGTTTCTTCTTCTTCTTGCTGGGCGACTTCTCCTCCCCGTCCTCCTCCATGGGGCGCTTCATGGGTGTGACGGCGTAGGTGGTGCTGGGGGGGATCTGGACTGGGGGGGACAGGGCGGGGCGCTGAGCACAGGGCCGTGGCCCGGGCCCAGGCCGAGGCCCCCTGCCGCACTTACCCGTGTAGTCCACCGGGTTCTCGTTCTTTGGCTTCTTGGGCATCTTGGAGGGGAGGGGGTCCATGCCCAGGACCTTGTGGAGCTGCCCAAAGGCTGCGAGGCGCAGCGCGTGCTGGGGAGGGGAAGAGGCGTCTGAGGCAGCAGCCCCGCGCGCGCCCAGGACTGCGCTGACTACTGCCTGCTGCCGGGGCCGGACCTGGTGGCCACTACTGCTCTCCCCTAAGTCCATCGGCCGGGGGTCCCCCAGCAGCCAGGGGGAGGCCTGAGGGCCAGCGCCCAGCCTCGCTGTGGGGGAAGGCCAGCCTGGGACCCCCCGCCTCAACAGGTACACAGGAGACCCCAACCTGGGGACCGGTTGCCACAGGAGCCACGGGGGGGGGGGGGGCCTGCGGGGGGGAAGGGCCCCCGGCGCGGTGCTCTCCGCACACGCGTCCCCGCCGGCCTCGGTGTCTGAAGGCGGCACTCGAGCGGGCAGACGAGGCAGGCGCCGGCCCCACGTGGCGCCCGGGAAAGCAGCAGCCAGGTGGGGGCGCCCTGGACCAGGCCCGAGCCTGCGCTGCGACTGGCCCGTGCGTAGGCTGGTGCGGGCACAGGGCGGCGGCGGCGGCGACGGTACCTGCGCGCTCTGCGTGATATCTTCCCGTTGCTGTCTGTCTAGATGCCCAATAGCATCAGTGGCTTCTTTTTCACAAGGGTCATAAATGCCAGAACCATCTGAAGGCAGGAAACAAGGAAGATATGCAGGATCATCTTTAGCACCTCAGGGACGCGTGCTGGCAGCGGGGCCAGGTGCCAGCCCCCCGCCCCATCCACACCCAGCTCTGGAGAACGCTGCGCGCGGTGACCCACTCGGCGTCCGCCGTGAGAGAAATCACCCTCAAGGGTCTCGGAGCGAGGCGCCCGCGGGGGAGTGGGTCACCGCCGCCCCGGATCCGGCCCAGGGCTGGCGAGGAGGGCGCACGAGGGGAGTCACATGCGTCGGCCCTAGGGGGACACGGGGCCACTGCTGCCCTAACCCACTCGGGGCCTGGGTCCCTGTCCTGGCCCTATCGCCTGCACAGCACGAGGCCCCAACCTGGCATGACGATGCCCGACGCCAGGCACTCCAGCACCCTCCGCAGGGCCTCGCCAGCGCCCATGGGCCTGTTGGCCGTGCCGATGGACTTCTCACACAGGAGCTCCAGGGGCTGCAAGGCAAGAGGCACGTCAGCAGACACCAGGGCACTGTACAAGGCACTCACGTAGGCACCCGGTACCCCTGCAGCCCCAGGTGGGCGCAGCATAGTGTGTGTGTGTGGGGGGGGGGTGTGGGGGGGAAAGCAGGAGGCCTGACAGCTGCATGGCCCAGGCTGACAGGCTGAGGGCCAGTGAGGAAGGGGCCCCAGGGACCATCCCACTCAACAGCAGCCACAGAGACGGAGCAGTGCACGGCCAGCCGGAGTGTAATTGCCACCCTGAGGTCCCAGAGGTGGTCCAACAGGTAGCAGTGCTGCAGTGTTGGGGACACAGGTTCCCTGGGCCTGGTGGTCTCCAGACTCCCCATGCCCACTGCCCCACAGACCATAGCGGCCAGGTGCCTTACCCATCCTCGGAGGGGCCCCCAGGTGGGCACGCGCGTGCACAGATCCCTCAGTACCCGGATGACTATGACACACGACTTCAGCCCATTGGCTCTGGCCTGCAGGATGAAACCACAGCGTTACAGCGCGCAGAGCAGACGCCACCACTGCAGGGCCACCACGCTGGTTGGCCATGATCTCACAGTGTGTGCGGCCACAGCTAGGCCACCAGCATAGAGCAGAGGCACCAGCCCAGCGGTCACCAGCCTCCTCAGGGAGCCAAGCAGGTGCAAAGACCAAGTGCCCACCCCCTGGGGGGACGGACAGCCTCTAGGGGCCAGGTCCACGCTACGACTTGGGAATTCTCAAACCACAAGAGAAAAAGAACAAAGAGCCTACCTGGAACCACTTTGCATGCCGAAGGGATGCCAAGGCAGCTAGACATTTCTGCCTGTCCAGCACATCCGGGGGGTCGCTGACCGGAAGCGTCTCTGTGCAGATGGAATAAGACGGGGGCACAGACTGACCAAGGGAATTCTGTCGGGTGGAAAGGGGAGGTCCCCCCGGTCTCAGGGCATTGCCCCCCTGGACCTGGAACTCCTGACACCCTCCAGGAAACCCCAGCAGAACAGGAGGGAGGCAAAGGGGCGGGCGCCAGGGGCAGGGCTCTCCCCGTGGCCTCGCCAGGAGCCGGCTCCTACACTGCTCCCCTCCTGCCTGTCCTGAGCCCCAGCAGAAGCCTGGCCGCCATGTGGCAGGACCGGGGGCCACCTTTCCTCTCTCGGCAGATAACGACCGAGCACCCCCATGCAGGGCAGAGACGCCCGAGGGCAGCGTCTGAGCGCCAAGGTCTAGTCTGCAGCAGGCACCCCTGTGCAACCCAGCCTCATAGAGCCCCCAGCCTCAGCTGAGTGGCCCCAGCACTGTGCACACTCGATCTGAACCCCACCAGGACCCCGCACAGGCCCACCCTCCCCGGCTGGGCCTCCCACCTCCGGCTGACACTTTCTCCATCTCTTCTCTGACCACAGGGGACGTCAAGTGGATGGTAAGGGACAGGGGGGGCTCTTTCGTGTTCTTAATGACAATGGCAGCATCGTCCACAGACTGCAGGATTTCGTACTTGTCTTCTGTAACGGCCTAAAAAGAAAACGCAGCTTCCATAAACTGCTTTCTCGCCCAGGTACCCCGTGCCACCCTCCTGGGCCAGTGGGGCCTGGTCCTCCTGCTGGCCCGTTCTGGGGGTCCCAGAGGAGAGCTGTGCTCGGGGAAGTACCCATCTGTGGGGGCTCCTGCAGGGATGTCCAAACACCCCACAGCCAGGCTGGGGGGTCGAGGCTTCAGGGAGGACAGAGGCACTCTGGGAAAGGAAGTCAGGGTTCTGTCAGTCTCCGAAGTGCTGCGACCCGGGGCATGTGGGGGTGGGGGGGTCAGAAACAAAAGGGGAGGGGCTGGAGCGATAGCACAGCGGGTAGGGCATTTGCCTTGCACGCGGCCAACCCGGGTTCGAATCCCAGCATCCCATATGGTCCCCTGAGCACCGCCAGGGGTAATTCCTGAGTGCAGAGCCAGGAGTAACCCCTGTGCATCGCCAGGTGTGACCCAAAAAGCAAAAAAAAAAAAAAAAAAAAAAGAAACAAAAGGGGACTTCACAACAGAAACCACAGGAATTCAAAAATTCATCAGAGAGCACTCTAGAAGAAATATATACATGATGGGATTCCTAAAACCTCCCAAAGCTGAAGCAAGATCTGGAATCCCAGAACAGAGACTGTAATACTGAGGAAATTAAACTGGCAGTCAGGGGGCTGGAGCGATAGCACAGCGGGTAGGACGTTTGCCTTGCACACGGCCGATCTGGGTTTGATTCCCAGCATCCCATATGGTACCCTGAGCACCACCAGGAGTGGTTCCTGACTGCAGAGCCAGGAGTAACCCCTGAGCATCACCAGGTGTGACCCCCCCTGCCAAAAAAAAAAAAAAATTAAATTAAAAAAATAAAATAAAATGGCAGTCAAAAGTCTTCCCCAAAACAAAAGCCCTGACCAGATGGATTCACCAGTGAATTCTTCCAAACCTTTCAAGAGGATCTACTGCCAATCCTTTGCTGGCTTTTGCAGGAAATTAAGAAACAAACCACCCAACACTTTCTATGAAACAAACCCTGATGCCAAAAACAGAGACATCACAAAAACAGAATTACAGGCCGATAACCCTGATAAACATGGATGCAAAGATCCTCAACAAAATACTTGCAAAGAGACTCTAACGACTCATCTTTCCAATGCTTTTTACAGTCAAAGAAAAAATTAACTTGAACGCTACTTAGCACTGGGCGGAAATAAGGCTTCTCCACAAAGTGCTCCGGGAAGTGCCTTTTGGGCAGCACTTCAACTCCAACCCCACTCCTTCGAGAGCCGCCCCAGAATGCTCAGAGACACGTGGACTGGGTGTTTCTACAGTCAGCATGAAACTGGCCCCAAGAGGAAAGAGCGGCCGCGGCATCGCAGGGCCAAAGTGTAAAATAACATTGGTTTGTCCTTTCTGCCTTGCCACAGGGAGCTTAGGTTTATTGGGTTACTCCCATCACAGTGCTCCCATTCCTCTGTATTTGTAACATCCTTCTTTGTGCTGTTAACTTGTAAATATTATTTTTCACTTCGCCTTAAGTCCTTTGCATAGTTAATTCAGAACAATGTCCTTTTTGTATGGGCACAAGACAGTTAATGCTATGCTTCTGTAAGTTGGGAGTTAATGGACTCTCACGTCTTAGCACCCCCAAAGGCAGGGTCCCGACAAGGGAGTGGATGGATCCAGGGCAAGCTGTGACCTATGTGCTACCCTGGCATTGAGATGGGCCTGGCCAGAGTGCCTAATGCTTAACTATAAGTAAAGAGCTTGGTCATGGACAAATGCTGTCATGATCCAAAAAGTAGTAACTAGATTTGGACCCTGCTAGGGTTAGGAAGGATTAATCTACCAATGTCATCCTACAGCAAAGGAGAAGGGGGGGGCAGGCGGGTGTCACTCACAGTGAGCTGAATGGCCAGGTTGTCGGCCACCTTGTCCAGGAGCGCGGTGGTGGGCTTCTCCTTACACAGCAGCACCAGCTCCAGGTCCAGGTCGCCCTTGAGCAGCAGGCCCTTGGCCACCAGGCCCACACGCATCACGCCACGCAGCGTCCGCGTCATGTGCTCTGTCTTCTGCTCCCTGCACGGCAGCCAAGCGCACAGTGAGGGCCGGCCTGGCCATGCCCACCACCCACCACCCGCCCGCGCCAGCACCTACCCGGCTCCTTCTTTGGTCTCGTCCTCGGCGGGCAGGTCCACACTCTCGGCCTCGGCGTGCTCGCCGCTGCCCTTCTCCTGCTCGTCGATCCAGTCTGACACGGCCTTGAGTGCGCGTTCTGTGTGGGACACCATGTTCTGCACAGCCTCCAGCTCCTCCTGGGTCGGGTAGACGGACGAGTGCTTGGCCATCACGTGCCGGTCATCATTCACAAAGATTCGCATGGGACGCTGGAATGGGGAGACGCCGTTAGAAAGGCAGGGGGCGGGGGGCACAGAAGCTGGGAGGCCTCTCGACTATCTGCAGCAGTCACCCTGCCAAACGCAGCACGGAGAGCCCCGTAAGACGCAGGGTGCTAGAGGCTCCGAACCCCTCTGGGCTGGTCCCACCCTCCTCTGGCTCCCCCCAGATGCTCTGGCTCCTCACAGGTCTGGTTCTGGCACTTCCTGCAGTGCCCCTCTCCCTGCACCGAACCCCCACTTTCACCTCTGCGCTGGCAGTCGCATGAGGGGAGCAAGGGGGCACACAGGTTTCCGACATCCCCCACGGTCTAGGCATTGCCCTTTGACAAGGGAAAACCTATCACACCCCCGACCTCACAGAGGAAGCGGCTGCCTATAGTGTCTGTAGAGAGTCGTTTTTCTTACCATTTTCACTTCTTCCTCTGTAGTGTCTGGGAATCAATTTTATTTTTTTTGCTTATCTTTTCAAATGGTCAGATTTCCTTGATGTAATCAATACTTCAACTATCTACAAGAGCAGAAAATTTCTTTAGTTTCAAGAACTTCAGAGATATCACTTTAGCAGTCAGATACCCACAGGAGGGCAGAAGGCGGGGCGGCCTGAGGAACACTGGAACCAGGACATGCCCTGGACCACCAAGGGGACAAAGAACTTCTGGGGACTACCTGCAAGCACAGAGGCCCAGCCACAGGGCCACATTCACTGCTTCTCGCTTTACTCCATGTTTTTATGGAATTTGTAAAAATGCGTAAACTCATAAGTTTGCAAATTTATGATTTATAGTATTCTGGTTAAGAAAAAAAAAACCAACATTCCCCCACCCATTTTAGGGCCACATGCAGCGGTGCTCAGAGGAGCACCAAGTGAGCACTAAGGGTCCCACCCCCCACCCCTGAGCCTTGCACTGCTCGCCCATGCTCCTGCCCTCTCCCCTGCCCGGACCAGGCAGCAACACTGTCCCCAGGGAACTCTGCAGGGAGAGATGACCTGCAAAACCCCGCCTGGAGCAGGAGCCCGGTGCTTCAGGGAATGAAGGAGCCAACACCGGTGCGCGGGGCGAGGGACCGTGGCCCAGAGCGGGAGCGCATCCAGACAGACCTGGCGAGCAAGCCTGTGCAACTGGTGCCACCAAGGAGTTTCCAAGGGAGCGAACACCCAACTGAACCCCTCACTGCACATGCTGGCTGAAGGGTCCACTCAGCCAGCAGGCCCCGTGGGGTCTTGATCCTGCAAGACTGGAGCTGGCTCCAGCCTCCCCACACCCCCAGGCCTCAGAGGGACAAGCAGCTCAAGTGTGGAAAGCCAGCAAGGCAAGACCCCTGCAGAGGCTCGGGTAATGGTGGTGGGAAGGGGGACCTGGCTGCAGCCAGAACGGCAGTAAGTCCTCCAGGCCTCAAAGCCCGGACTCTGGCTGTGCTCACGGGCAGCCATGTGCTATGCATGCAGAACCCTGGGGCTCATTTCCTGGCAGATGATACCCCAAACACCAATTGTGTTCCCCCCAGAAAAATGACTACACAAGTCCATGACCACAAACACTGTAACCCCCAGGAATGGTGTAGGTCAGTCCCCAAAAACACCACTGAGCCCACCGGGGCAGGGGTGCACACACACCCAAGCGTGCAAGGCCAGATGTTAGGCCCTAAACCGAAGCCCCCCACCCCCACTACCACATGGCAGGAAGAGGCACAGGCTAAGAGTGGGGGGCAGCATACATGAGGTTCTTCCGCCAGGATCGAACACTAGGGGCATCGCAGATTTACACCCTCCTCGTCCAGTGTGGGAGTGTCAGGTCACCCAAAAATCCAACCACCCCACGGGACAGAAGCAGCTGCGTGGCCATGCCCCCGCGCTAGTCACACTGTGTGGAGCTGTTCCGAGTGCACCAAGGCTGTTTCAGTCCCCACATATACTGCCAGCATGGCCCATCCTGGCCCGGAACCCCCGGGAACATGCTCACTGCCAGGGGCATGCTGCATGTACGAGGCCCTGGGCTTACACGAGCACAAACATCTAAAAAACACCACCAAAGAAAAGGCACAATGCACAGCCCAGTGTCCACGGAGGCCAGAAGAGACTGGACAACAGGCAGGGGGCTTGCTCTGCATGCGGCCGACTCTGGTTCAGTCACCAGCATGACCACATCAGACGCCC
Source organism: Sorex araneus (assembly GCF_027595985.1). Lineage (NCBI taxonomy): Eukaryota > Metazoa > Chordata > Mammalia > Eulipotyphla > Soricidae > Sorex > Sorex araneus. The sequence goes on from NC_073303.1 coordinate 234,237,028, forward strand.
TAAGCCCAGCCAGAAGTGACCCAAACACCAGAACAAACCCAAGCCCAATGCTTGTCAACAGTTGAAAAGCACGAGAAGAGGAATCCAGGCGCTTTCCTGGGAGATGTCCCACTCTGGTAGGGTGGGAGTGTCCGCCACAAGATGTGGGTCTGGCTCTGCAAGTGGCAGAGCCTCTGACCTTCAGGTCCACACCAGCAGTTGTTACCCCCAGCGTGGCCCGAGAAAGGAGGGAGAATCAACACTGGACTCCGGCTCCCACGCAGAGGGAAGGCTGCTCTGAAGCGCATCACAGAAAGTGACATGGACTGGGAGCCCAGCAACACGCTGGGCAGCGACCCAGGAAACACACACAGATGCGTCACGGCGTGTCCACCTGGGCACGGCCCACAGATGCTCACGAGAAGAATGCAGGCCCAGACTCCATTCCCTGGAAACGACCTAGTACCTGACTGGGGGCTTGACATGGAGACTGGAGCGAACTGCACCTCCCGAGTGCAGAGGAGCCGAACCCTCACAGCCCCATGCTGTGGGCTCACCACCCACTTTCTCCATGGGACCACCCTGAGACCACCCTCTACTTCCCACTCGAGCCCAGGGCTGCCTCCTGGTTAACCACACCAGGGAGTAGAGGGAGGAGCACCAGAGCTGGGATTGGCGCAGGGGCCGCTCAGCCGAGGGGGCACTGCCATGGCTGCCCAGCCCGCCTGGAAGCTGCCTTGGCACAGAGCCCGAAGGCTCCGTCTTGTTAGCGGACTCAGGGCTCTGTCTGTGTAAGCGGAACCTACTCCTCACTGCGCTGTGCCGCCGGTAGGAGCACTGCTGGCAAGCGGCCCACGGCACCCACCCACACTGACTCGCTGGGAATCAGAGCGAGCGCGGTACGGCTGCCACGGGAGCCCGAGGGCCGGGGCCAGCCCCCAGCCCCTTGGAGAAGGGAGAGGACAGAGAAGGAGCAGCGCATCTAGGTTCGGTGGCCATACACAGCCGTGCCAGGGCCAGCCATGGGCTCCAGCACTCTGGCCCCGCAGCTTCTTCAGGGTCTGGGGCCGCGGGGGGCACATCTCGTCTTAGAAACCAGCCCACCCCAGCACACAGAGCCACAGAAGCACAAACCGCAGACACCAAGCTTTGGGGACATGATCCTTGGGCCTCTGGCTGCTGAGAATGCAGCTGCTGTCTGGCCAATAGACAGGAAACCGAGTGATCCACTGCTGGCGAGATGGGCACAGTTCAGGGTGAACGGCACGCGCCCTGGTTCAACCACAGCCCCACCCGCCCCACTGGCCTAGCACAACTGCAGGCGGCACTGCCAGGGCTCTCTGGGGCACACAACAGGTGAGTATGGAGCATGCCTGAGCACAAGACACCAGTTCCCGCATCAGGGAAGAAGGGCAGAGCATGAACCCAGGGGGCGGGGTCCCTGCAAGGGGCTCCCAATACCCTCTGTTGGAACGGGAGTGCTGGTTTCCACATTGACAGCCTGCAGCTCCCCACATGCAGGAACTTCTGGGCAAACATCAACCAGGACCGCTGCAGAGAACCGAACCCAGGAGATCGTTTCCACAAAGCAGCAAGGCAGAGAGCCCATCCGAAACCTCCCTGCAGATTGCCCAGGGATGTGGTTCAGCCAAGGAAACTTGGCATGAACATGGGAGGGTTCGCATCCCTGCACCCAGCTCAGAGGCAGAGTACCTTCTGGGCCCAAGATCCATCGCCCACATGACCTACTCAGTGACTGAGGCCTAGAGGATGGCGCAAAGGAGAGAGCATGCGCGCAAGGCTTGACCCAGCCCGGGGCAGCCCTGGTGGTCACGACTGAAAAAAAGGGAATCTGGTCAAAGGGCCACAGAGATGGCTCAGTCGGAAGGATCAAGGCCTGTGGGCGGGGCCAGAGCGAGCGCCTGGGGATAAATGTGAGAGTCCCACACGTTCTCACCCCATTCATTCTGGCAGCTCCAGCAGACACCAAGGAGCCCACAGGGATTCTCAGCCGCACCTGCGCTGGAGCAGCATCTCAGCCCACGTAAAGGGCTCTGCTCTTCCCCCATTAATTTTCTTATTTTGCTCCTTGGGTCATACCCAGCAATGCTCAGGGATCACTTCCGGCAGGCCTCAGACCATGTGGGGTCCCGGGGACCAACCCGAAGCCGACCTTCTTGCAGTCCTTCCCTTTCAGCCCCCCCGCCCCCCCCCCCCCCGTCGTGCTCGGGAGCATGAGCTCTCCCACCTGCGCAGGCCGAGCCCAGAGTACTGGCTTCAGCAATACTTGCTTCCAACGCAGGCAGCTCTTTCCCTGATGCGAGCCCAGGCCGGGCCCGACGGGGAACACACAGGGGTTGGAGCACATGTGTGGCACCGAAGGCCCAGGTCCAATCCCGTACAGCCCTGGGGCATCTCGCCAGGAGGAGCCTCCAGTATCACCAGGCGGGGCCTGAAACCACAGACAACGCGAAGAATAAGAGCTTTTCCTGGACAAGATGAGGTGGTCGATACAGATGGCGCCGCCAAGCTGGCCTCAAGCCCAGGACTCTAGGCCAGCCACCAGCCAGTCCAGTCCCTGCCCCACCGCACCTCAGAGCGGACTGTGGGGACAGTGGGGGACAGGAAGAAAGGCTTCGTGAGCTCCACATCACTCATTCTGGGGGCTCTTTCACCCGCCGGGGACACCAAGAGGAAGAGTTGCTGTGTGTGGCAGAGCCCAAACATACGTGGGAACAGCCAGCACCCTTGATCCTGCTCCACAGACAGACGCTGAGAGAAGCCAGTTAGCAAATGTGGACTGGCCAGAGCACCCCAACTCGCAACCCGGAGGAACCTGGAGCCTTACAAAGGGGAGGGAATGTTGGGAGTCAGGACATCGAGGAGGGTGCTGGCCTGGCACAGTCAACTACGGTTCCACCCCCAGCAGCCCACAGGGTCCCCGGAGCACTGCTGGAAGTGGTTCCCGAGTGTAGAGCCCAGGGTGACCCCTGAGCATCTCCCCCCGTGCGACTCCACCGCCCCTCCCGCAAGTCCCACTAGTCGGGTAAAGTCTGCCGGGCATGGACCCTCCACGTTTGCTTTACTTTGCTGGAGAACCTGCTGCACAGGCTCTGAGCTGGAAGCACACTTCCACCCCCAATGGCAACATCCTGCAAAGCAGACCGCAAGCAGGCCATGGATACAGTCGCTGATACAGTGTCACAGGCCAGCCTGCCCTGTGCCCTGGCACAAGCCCTCCTCCAGCCCTCCTCAGGCAGGAATGTGGAAGACCCTGGAATTGGCCTCCCAACAAGGAAGAAAAAGTCACCTCACAGAGGCTTGGGGGGCAAGGAGTGGGGTGCCAAAGTAGAACCCAGGGCATCACACAAGTTGACACATGACACGCACTTAGCACAGCTCCACATGAGGCTATCGGGGTCACCCCCAGAACATCACGGCTCCCAGCAGAGCTGCAGCAAAACCGTGGCAGCCAACTCCACTCAGCGTCCACTCCTGCCAGCTCCCACCTGCTCTGCGGCCCCGGCGCCCTCTCTGGGCTGCCCCGGGGAGCCCCAGCACGAGGGCTCCGACGTTCATTCCCACCAGCCTCCAGAACAAATACTTATAAAGGCAACTCAGAGTTGTGGGGCTGAGCTGCTGCCTCGCATACTGCCGGCATCTCCACCCCCTTTTCTGAATTATAAATACAGAAGGAGAGTTATTAACCTGCCCAGAAGCTAAGCACAACCTAACTTGTCACACTGTAACATGTCATTCTTCAACCACCACCCACCACTCCCAGATCAGAGGAAACAGTTCAAAGGCAGAAGGAAAGCAAGTGGCAGAGAAGCAGATGTGGGGACCCCGTGCTGGACTCTGACACTGGTCAGCATGGAGTCATGTTCCAACCACAGGACAGAGCGACAGGGCAGGGTGGGGGCTCAGGGATGGAGAATGGCCCCACTCACCGCGGGGCCACTGTCCACTGACCCACTGGCTCTGGCCAGTCTCTCACTGCAGCCTCTCAGCAGAGCACTCCAGGGTCCCCTAACCGCAGATGTTAGAAGTCCGCCTAAATCCTACTTGCTACTTCCTAGCGATCCCTTAAAAAGGGCCTCCGGCTCCCTGGGCTGTGGAAGGAAGCACTCCTCAAAGAAGTGCTCCCAGGGCTGGCCCAGTCTTGGCCTCCCCCCACCCCCTCCCCAGTAGCTCCTAGCACCAGGAGCTTGGGGCCTCTCAAAAGAAAGAGCTGGCTGGCAAGGCGTCCACTTCCCCATCACTCCAGGCACGGAGCAGCAGCGCCCACTTATCATCGCCAGAGCAGACAGGAACCCAGTCGCTGCCAGAGGGGCCACAGTGCCAGCCTCAGTTCCGGAAGGCACCATTAGAGACTACCAAAGGTGACAGTGACATGTGGAGCCCAAACAGAGAACAAGGGGGCCACAGCAAAAGTAGCAATCAATCCAGGCGGGAAAGGCAGCTCTGAGGGGCACAGAGCCTCTCGGAGAAAGAACATTCTATCCCCTCGTTATCTTGAAGTGCTGAAGTCTAGGATGGAAAGACAGTCACTGCCTCCTGCTCCCCAAAAGGACTGGTCGTGTTTACTCATCATTGACTTTAGCTGGAGAAGGTCACCAGGTCAGGCAGCGGGAAGGGGCAGCAGATGCCTGCAGCCCAACCCCAAGGTCCCTCTCACTCCAAAAGGGCTCTGGGGCAGCGGCAGTAACATGTGCCCTGGACGCCCAACAAGCTGATCATTGCACAAAAAAAAAAACAACTGTTGGCACTGAGCACCTCCTCACCCCACAACAAGGGTGACCCTAAGCTTGCCCACAGCCCAGGAGGGCGAGGACACAGAAATCAGTGCCCGCTGATGTCCAGACCTGCCAGCCCTCTGGCCGCCTGGATCCCAGGGTTGAGGCCAGGGGGTGAGGCCCCGGCTTCCCTCACTATTCCATCTGTGAATGAGCAGCAGGTTCCCACACTACATTCACAGCTTGAAGGATCCATCCCCCCGAGGCCTGTACACAAAGTATCACACGCAAAAGTGATGGCAGCGCTGGGAGCAGTCCAGGAAGAGACCCTGATACCTGCAAAAATGCGTGCAGGTGCACCGCAGGATGCCAGGGGAGGGGAACGTCGCACCTGCTTCCAGGGAGCTCAAACACACCCCAGGGACCACGCACCGTACCTATGGGAGTTGTCGGAGCCAGCGGGATCCTTCACAACCCCCAAATACCGGTAGTCAGTCCCCGGAGGCCCACTGGGGGAAGGCGCGCGCGGCTTGCCCATTCCCTCCCTCCAGAATGCCACTTGCTGCTCATTTCGTGCAAATATCCAGAGAAGCGCCGGCTCACGCGCCCAGAGTGTGGATGCTAAGGCGCGGGCAGAGCCCCACGGGGCCCACGCACACCCCGCCACGCAGAACACGAGCAGCAGAACCTCCAACATCGCAGCCCCGCCACTCGAGGGAACGAACTAAAAATCACAAGCTCCCCCACCCCCGTCACCATTTGGAGCCAGGGATGGAGAAGACAAACGCTCATCACGCGAGACAACCAACCCCCGAGCACCGGGACTGATTTAAGGGAACGCGGGAACCCGTAGCCGCCACCCCAAGTTACGATCCTGACCGGGACGGCGAGGAGGCGATGAGGCTAGGAGGTCGGCCCGAGGGGCTCAAGCCTCGGCAACCATCTGCGCACAAAGGCCGCCGGCGTTCCCTACGTGCGGCCGGGGCGCTGCGGGCAGAGGCGGGTGTCAGGGACCCTCCAGCCCGCGCCAGGCTAAGGACAAAGGAGGTGGAGATTTCCCGCCTCGACGACCTGGGACCCTCCTGGGCCGCGGGGCGGGACTTGTGACAAAGAGGAGGAGGGGGTGGAGGGGCTGGGAGTGCTAGGGGCGGCGGGCCGGGCCGGGATGCGCCCGAGCCGCGCGAGGGGGGTGTGTGCGCCTCGCACGTGCGCGCCTGCGCGCCCGCCGCCGCCGCAGACAAAGCCCGGCCCGGGGGCGGCGGCGGCCGGGGGGCCCGGGGGCGCGCTGCCCCCCCCACGCCGCACCAGGCGCCGCCGCCCGCGAGGGGCCGCGCGGGGGGGCGGGTGCGCGCGCACCGGGGCCGCCGCCGCCATCTTGTTTCCTCGGCACAATGGGGGAGAGTTAACGGCCGAGCGCGGGAGCGAGGCTGCCAGCGGGGGGCGGGGGGCGGCGGTGCGGGCGGCGGTGCGGGGGGCCCAGGCGCAAGCCGGGAGCGCGGGGCGCCGGGTCAGCCGGCCCGGGGCGACCCCAGCGGCGGTAGCCCGCGCCCCGCCGGCGGGGGGGAGGCCGGACGGGGGGGAGGGGCAGCGGCGGGCCTGGCCGCCGCCACAGTGACGCTTACCTGGTCGGCGTCCCCGGCCTCCGGCGCCGCCGCCCCCTCCTGCCACAGCCCGCCGGGGTCGCCCCCCACAAACCAGCCACGCGGCGCGCACCGGGCTGCCGAGTCCCAACTGCAATGGCGAGAAGAGGAGGAGGAGCCGGGGCCGGGGGCGAGCGGGCGGGCGGGCGCGCGCCGGGGAGGTGCGGGGGCACGTGACTCGCCGGAGCCCCGCCCCCTCGCGCCCGCGCGACGCAGCCCCGCGGTGGAGGGAAGGAGCGGGCGACGGCGAGCGAGGAGGGGGCTCGGCGTCACGTGACGGCTCCGCCGGCGCTGCGTCGCGGGCGCACGCGGACGTCAGGAGCGTGGCCCCGCCTCGGGGAGGGCGGGGGCGGCTGGCTGGGTCATGTGACCCGGCCTCCAGGGCCACATGACGCGGAGAAGGCGGGCTCCCGTGGTGCTATTGGTGGGTTTGCCTCACGTGATCCGGGTCCCCCGCGAAAATACCATTTTTTTTCCCCCCAGTGGCGGTTTTGGAGCGGCTGGTACCACGTGACGAGGACGCCCCTGGGGCGGGGCCCAGCGCGAGCATGCGCGGGCGCCATCTTGCACCCGTCGCTGGGAGTACGTTGGCGGAAACGGCTCTAAAGCCGTGGCACGTGGGTGAGCGGGTTTGGGCCGCGGAGGCTCGGCCTTCCCGGCGGAATCCTCTCGGCGGAGATTTCCCGCTCACGTCCCGGAGAAAATTCTAGGTGTCGTGAGAGGAACGGCCGAGTCGAGCTTTCCCGTGTCTTCCCCGCGCCGGGTCTTGGGGCCTCGCCAACCTACGCCGGGCTAGTACGCCAACCTCGGAGGGGCGGAGCCCACCAGATCGGGATCGTTCAGCCCCCTCCCCACTTTCGCAGGTGGAAAAATTGGCGCCGGCCAGGCGCAGCGAGAGCGCCGGAGGCCGGGTCACAAGGGCAAACGGGGTCCCGTGCTTCCTCTACCCGCCCGACCTGCCGGAGCCTTCCCCTGGTAACGGGGAGGTCGTGGGCGCTGCCGAGATCCCGCGGTGCATCGGCACCTGCGGCCCGGCCGCGCTGCGGTTTCCCGCGCTGCCGAGATGCGACGCCGAGAGAGACCAGCAAAGGGGCTGGAGGCGGACGAGACCGCGGCCCGGGCACGGAGCTCGCTCGCTGGTGTCAGCCCTGGCTTCCCATAGCGCCCCGTGAACCAAAGACAGAGCCTCAGTTTCGTTACTTGCAAAATGGTTTTCGTTTTTCGTTTGTTTCGTCTTGGGCCACACCTGATGGTGCTCTGGAGTACTTCCGGAGGGGCTCAGGGAACCATATGTGGTGCTGGGCATTGAACCTGGCGGGTCGGCCGTGTGCCAGGAAAGCGCCCTCCTGTTACTGGTTTTGTTTTATTTTTTTAAGGCTGGGTGGGGGTCCAGAATTTCGGGGGGGGGCGTATCTTTTTAAAAAAATGTTATAGGACTGTGCTTTTACAAAGTCATTAGTAGTTGGGTTTTCGGCATACAACGTTTCGATACCAGTTCCACCACCAGTGTCAGCTTCCCTCCAGTTTCCCCATGCTCCCTTTTGCCCACCCCTGCCACCTTGACCTGCACACTGGGCCTGATTCTTCATAGGGAACTGGAGAACTGGTATTTAAAACTTAAGAACACTGCCAGCCACCGGGTGGGTCCCAAGATTCTGTTTGTTTTTGTTTTCTTACTTATCTATATAAAGGGGTTACCAGGGTATAAGGGGACCAGGTGTGGGGGTGGTACCCTGCAATGTCAGATCAAAACTCAGAGCCTCTAATATTAGCCTCTGTTTTCGACCGCTGAAGCCACTTCCGGCCGTCCTTTTTTTTTTTTTTTTTACATTTTAGAAAGGACGAGCGATAGCACAGAGGATAGGTAGGACGTTTGCCTTGCACGCAGCCTACCCGGGGTTTAATTCCTTCATCCCTCTCAGAGAGCCTGGCAAGCTATCCCTGGCGTATTCGATATGCCAAAAACAGTAAAAAGTCTCAGAATGGAGACGTAACTGGTGCCCGCTGGGGCAAGTCGATTAACAACGGGAAGACAGTGCGACAGTGCTACATTTTAGAAAGCCAGTTTCCCTCCACCCCCAGCACCCCCTTGCCAGTCTTTGGATGTCTCTGTCGCTAATGGGTGTCTTAACCCCACAAAAACTGCGTTGCATTTTTCTGGCTGCTTTTCCCATTCCTAATAGATATGTCGTCGTTTTCATCCCCGCTTGCATATATTTAAACATACTGGAGAAAAGTTTGCTACAATTCCTGGAGTGTGTCTTCCTATGCCTGTGGCTACAGGATGAAGTTAAACCTCTCAGGCTACTGGACTTTCGCTGTGTGGATACCGGTGCTTTGCCTGGGCTAGCGGCGCCCCCAAGTGGCAGAATGGAGGTTTCCATTGAAGTCCCTCAGTCTCCTAGATTTTGGTGGAAGCGGCCCTAGATCATTACTTTTATTCAGCTAAAACATGTTTTTTGAGGGGAAGGGAGCACTTTCCTTGGTGCTCGTTAAGGGTAGGACACTTTCCTTGTATGACTCTTCCCGGGACCCCATATGGTTACCAAACCAGCCAGAAGTGACCTGAGGGGCTGGAGCAATAGCACAGCAGGTAGGGTGTTTGCCTTGCACACGGCCAAACCAGGTTCGATTCCCAGCATCCCATATGGTCCCCTGAGCACCGTTAGGAGTAATTCCTGAACGCAGAGCCAGGAGTAACCCCTGTGCATCGCTTGGGTGTCACCCAAAAAGCAAAAAAAAGAAAGTGACCTGAATGCAGCCAGGAGTAAGCCCTGAGCACAGCTGGGTGTGGCCCCTGTAAAAGAAAAAAACAGTAAAATTAATTTAAAATAATTATTCCTTTGCACCCTTGCCAGATTTGTGTTTACTTTTGAGGGCACACCCCCAAAACATCCTGATGTGAGGATGGATCCACCCCCACATCCATCCTGAGATCGGAACCCCAACTGACCAAGTGGTTAAACCTGGTCCCATGGGGCGGGGCCCTGGAGCCTGCTCGCCTCACTGCAGGTAGGTTCACTTAGGCTGAAGCGCCGCCACAAAGCTCCAACAAGCTCTTTTCACCAGTGGGGCAGGACGGAGGGCGTTTGCCTCGCACGAAGCTGCCTGGGTTCGTCCCCGGCACCCCCATATGCTCCCCTAGCACCACTAGGAGTAATTCCTGGATGCAGAGTGAGGAGTCACCCCTGAGCGTTGCTGGGTGTGAGCCAAACAAAAGACCAGGGACAGGGCGCAAAAGTCTGGAGCTACAGGCTTGGCATGGGGAGCCCTGAATTTGATCCCTGGCACCACTGGGGGGCAAGCAGCCCCTGGCATCACCAGCCGTGCCCAGAAAGACTAAAGAGAGGAAAGGTATGGGAGAGGGGCCAGAGAAAGCACAGCAGGCAGGACGCTGGCCTGCTTGCTGCAGACCCGGGGTCCATCTCTGGCACTCCTGAACCCCGCCAGGAGTGATCCCTGAGTGCAGAATCAGGAAGGCAGAAGCAAACCAAAAGGAGACTTCTTTAAAAATAATTCGTTCCAGGGGCTGGAGCGGTAGCACAGCGGGTAGGGAGTATTTGTTGAACGCGGCTGACCCAGGTTCGATTCCCAGCATCCCATATGGTCTCCCGAGCACTGCCAGGAGTAATTTCTGAAATCAAAGCCAGGAGTAACTCCTAGGCATCGCCGGGTGTGACCCAGGAAGCAAAATATAAAAATAGTTTCATTACTATTGTTTAATAGATCTGTAATTTTTATTAAAAACAGGGATAAAGGGGAAAACGGGGCCAATTTGAGGAAAAATTTGGGTGGGAAAAGAAATTGACGGGACAGACACGGTGCCCTCACCAGGGGGCAGCAGAGAGCAGGAGCTGAGGAGCAGGGACCAGAGGGTGTACTCAAGGGACAAAGTTGACTTGGGGCAGGAGTCCAAGCCATGTGACACTGGGGTGGGCGGAGGTGGACAGGCCACAGTGCCTCCTGGCCTCTAGGGATCAAGCCTAATAAGGGGCGTTTGTTCAAGGCAACCTAAGCCAAGGGATGCGGGCAGATATTTCCTGCCCTGGCTCTGTCTGGGGCCAGTGGGGCCCCAGCGCGGGGGTATCCCAGGACAGCAGACGCTGGGGTGCCCCCACCCTCGCCCGCAGCCCTCCCACAAACACCGGAGACGGGTTCTCTGTACAGTAGGCACTTTATTAGTGGTTGGAATGCAGGTGGGGGGGCGGGGGCTGCACAGAAAGTGGATACTGGGAATCCCAGACGCGAGGGCAGGAGGGGGGCCTAGGGCACGGCATAGGGGGAACCGGGAAACCAGGTCCCCTGAGTTCAGTGAATTTTGGCAAAAAGGATCCTCGAGACGAGGAAACAGCACAGGAGTGTGACTGGCGCCCGCCCCCCTCCCTCTGAAACCATCCCTGGGGTAGATTCCATTTCGGCGCTCTTACAAAGAGAGTCTGTTGGCTACTGGCAGGGGAGGCGCCCGGCTCCAGCCAGCAAACAGGTTTCCATGAAGCGGCCACTGCTGGAGCCTGCTTCTGGCGGCACACAGTGCCCCCTCCATCCCTGACCCACCCAGTGGGCAGTGGGCATAGGAAGACGTCCAGTGCAAGGGGGTGTGTCACCCATCTCAGCTACAGAGACAGACACACAGCTCAGAGGCCCTTTAATACAATCCAAGAGGGAAAAAAGTCCCCCCAGAAATGCCCAGGAGTGACGGGACACAGGGCACCCAGCTTGTCGAGCCCGGGGTACCCCTAGGCCCCACATACTGTCTAGTCGGTGTCCTGAAGATGGGGAACTGGATGGGCCAGGGATGAAGGTCAGTGGGAGAGCACTTGCCTTGCTTACGTGAGGCCCTGGGTTCGATCCCCGGCACCGTCAAAAATAATAATAATAAAGAGGGGGACCAGGAGCCATGAGGCTGCACCCAGGCAAGAGCCCCCCAGGGACGCCTCCTGGTGGGGGAGGGCAAGGACAAACTCAGTCGACTGGCAGTCTTGGGGTCAGGATGAGGGGGTCTGCCATGAGACCCCCAACTGCCCCTCCTTGGCACAGGGACATGATGCCCCCCAAATCTTCCAGGTCCCCAGAAACAGGTGGTCACCAAGTGATGGAGGACTGTGGGGGCATGGGGAGCGGCAGTGAAGGACTTGGGGGAGAGGGGTGCGTGGACCCCACTCTCCAGCACCCCGCCGGACACCTCAAGGCGGGGGGCTTTAGGATTCCAGCTTCTTGTTGGTCTTGTTCAAGAGCTTCTTGAGGTTGGATGACATGAAGTAGGGGCGCTCGGCCGAGCCGTCGTTTCGCTCCAGATCCTCCACTGCGGAGAGAGGCCGCGGACAAGGGGCGCGGCGTGAGGGGTGCCCGCGAGCCGCAGGGTTGGGGGGGGGCCGCCGGGACGGGACGGGCACACGCCAAGCCTCAAGAGGGTTAATTAGGAAGCCAAGGACACACGGAGGGCCGGTGGGAGGGCAGAGCGCGCGCACACACACTCCCAGCAGGCCCATCCCCCCGCGCCCCTGCACCCCTCTCTACTCCTCCGCTGGGGCCTGCTTCCCCTCCTCCGCACTCCCCTTCAACAGGATGTCTCTCAGCTCGGGCGACATGAAGTACGGTCGCTCCTGAGAGCCGTCATTCCTTTCCAGGTCCTCACCTGGATTCCCCCCAGGAACCGGCGGGGGACGGGGGACAGGGGGCAGGAGAGGAGTCAGAAAGGTTAGGGAGAGGGGGAGGCGGGGAAGAAGGGGGGGAAGCCGAAGCCGGCAGGCGTGGAGGAGAAGAGAGAAGAGGAAGGAAAAAAACAACAACAAACGAGACAGATGGAGACACCAGAGTTAGTGGCAGCCGCAGACCCCGACCCCTCCGACGAAGCCAGAAACAACGCGGGACCCTCGGCCCGTGGGGCAAGGGGGCAGCACCAAGCACAGGCTGCAGGGAGAGGCCAAGAGGGCAAGCCACGGGGTCCCTGGGGCCAGGGGCCTCCATCCCTGCAGGGGGGGCGGGGCTTCCCGTGTTCCGCCCCCGCGCGGGGATCACGGAGTCAGGGCCCAGCCAGGACCCGGGCGCAGGGTCACTCACAGAAGCAGAGGAAGAGGGTGTCCACACACATCCCGTAGACGCTGAAGAAACCGTGGGCGATCAGGTAGGAGCCGATGATCACCGTCTAGACGGGGGAGACCAGCCAGTTTCCACCCCAGCTCCCACCTGGGGCAATCTGGGATCCATACCCACCCCTCAGTCTCTCCCTCCTGGAGGGGACCCTGTCCTAGCTCCTCTGCTAAGCCGTCCTACTGGTTAACCTGTCACCCACACTGAGACCCCTCCCAGTCTCCACATCTGCCTGCTTTCACCTTAAACAGCAACTCTGCACATATCACCTCCTCCAGGAAGCCTCCATGGATAGCGAAGCTCTTGGTTTGGGATGGGAATTTTGGAGGGGGTGGGGTTGTTCCTGGCTCTGCGCTCAGGGATCATTCCCATGTGCAGTACTGGGGACTCAAACTGGGGAACAGCCGCTTTCTCTCCGGATCCTGAGCAAGGCCCTGCTTGAGGCCGTCTTGGCGACACACCCTTCACTGGGGTTTTTGTCCAAAGGCCAAATTTAGGAACATTGGGGGCACTGTGGGTTTCATACCCTCAGAAACTCAGCCACATCTCTTGCCGTGGGCACAGCAGGTTGAGAGACACAGAAGTCCTTAGTAGGTCAGAGCACTTGCAAGAGATTAAATAACTCACCCCAATGACTGGCTTAGAACAAGCAAAGAGAGAGTGAAGATAAAAATCTAGGTCAATTGGCTGGGGCTGGAGTGATAGTACAACCGGGAGGGCATTTACCTTGCACACAGCCAATCCAGGTTCGCTCCCTGACCTCCCACAGGGGCCCCCGAGCACTGCCTAGGGTGATTTCTGAGCACAGCCGCAAGTGGCCCCTTCTCCCTCTAAAAAACCTAGGCCTCTTGTTTTTATCTGGCTATGTTTAAGGGTTACTCCTGGCTTTACGCTTAGGAATTACTCCTAGTGGTACTCAGGGGACCCTACGGGGCTGCCGGGGACTGAACCCAGCCCAGCCAAGTACAAGGCAAATGCCCGCTGTACTATCACTCCGGCCCCCAAATCTTAGGTCGTTTGGAGTTGGAGAGATGGCTCAGAGGCCTGCAGCTCTAAAAGCCGGGGTTCAATCCCTGGTGCCGCACGGCTCCCCAGCGTCCCGCCAGAAATAGCTCCAGAATAACCCCCGCTGGGTCTCTCCATCGGAAAAACAAAACCAGGTTAGAGATGGCCTCGGCACTGAGTCCCTGCTCTCCGACTCCCGTGTCCACTGAGGGCACAGCGAGGCGACCCCAACAGGCCCATAAGCCCCCCAGCCCCTGCTCGTCCCCAAGAATCCATACCAGGATAGGGACCCAGTAATAATTGAGGGCGGGAGCCGTGTCCTGCACAATCCTGATGCGGTGGGTGAAGAAGAAGAAAGCCAGGATTCCTGAGAAGGGGGAAAGCAGAGATGGTTAAAGATCCCCGCTGAAGAAAGCGGGGACCAGAGAGCTGGAGCGCTAGGACAGCGGGGAGGGCGCTGGCCTCCCACACACCCAAACCAAGCTCAATCCCCAGCGCCCCATAGTGCACCCCCCCCCACCCCAGCACCTTCAGGAGTAACTGCTGAGTACAGAGTCAGGAGTAACCCCTGAGCATCTGGGTGTGGCCCCAAAACCAAACAAACAAACAAAAAAGTAAGAAAGTAGCAACCAGGGGCCAAAGCAATAGCACAGTGGGTAGGGCGTTTGCCTTGCACGCAGCTGACCCGGGTTCGATCCCCGGCATCCCATATGGTCCCTCAAGCACCGCCAGGAGTAATTCCTGAGTGCAAAGCCAGGAGTAACCCCTGAGCATCGCTGGGTGTGACGCCCCCCCCCAAAAAAAAAGCAAAAAAAAAAAAAAAGAAAGAAAGTAGCAACCAGGGGCTGGAGCAAGTAGGGTGGGGAGGGCATTTGCCTTGCACCCGGCTGACCCGAGTTCAATTCCCAGCATCCCACATGGTCCCCCGAGCACTACCAGGAGTGATTCCTGAGTGCACAAGCCAGGAGTGACCCCTGTGCATCCCAAATGTGACCCAAAAAGCAAAAAAAATAGAAAGTAGCAACCAGAGACCAAAGCAGATCCGGAAATGCAGTTTGAACGCAGGAGGCTCAGGCGACTGTGTGGTTCCTTTAGCACCAAAGCCAGGAGCAGACTCCAAACCAAAAATTAAAGGAGTCCCCCAACCCGAGGTCAGAGATGTTGCTCAGTGAGTAATGTCACATGTATGAGGCTCTGAGCTTGAACCCTAGCTCCAAATTAAAAGAGAGTGGCCTCAGATCTAGTACAGTGGGTGAGCTGCTGGCCTCACACGCGGCTGACCCAGTTTGAGCCCTCACAGATATCCAGCGCTGATATCCAGCGCCTCACAGAATCTCCAGGGCCCTGCCAAGAGTGATCCCTGAGCACAGAGCCAGGCCCTGCACACCGCTGGGTGTGGCCCAAGAACCAAAAAAGAAATTTAAAAATGAGAGAAAAGCAATCCCCTCCCATGGCACCACAGGCTCTGCGCATGAGCACACTCACCCACGCTCCCCACGATCAGAAGTTTGCCCAACAAGAAGAGGAAGTCGGTGACTTTGTCCAGGACGGCCACTCTGCAGGGGAGAGGGAAGAGGAGGCATTCAAGGTGGGATTGGGCACTGAGGGTACCGGGGGGCGGTGGACAGACTGGGGGCATCCCCTGACCTAATGATATTTCTCATGAGCAGGAAGAAGGCGTTCCTGGCAGAGGTGCAGAAGTTGGTGCCGTAGATGGCGATCTGGCAGGAGGGGGAGGGCATGGTCAGAACCCCAGGCGCGGGTCAGCTCCAGGGGCTCACGCGCCTAGGGGTTCTGGGCCGCCTCACCATGATGTAGGCGTTCCTGTTGAGGAATTTGATGAACTTCTCCAGGCACCAGAAGCAGCATTTGAGACACGTCATAAGGAACTTGGCAAACTTGTTCTCTGAAGCTGGGACAGAAGGGAAGTGGGAAAGGTAAAAAGACCCCTCCCCCTTTATATGTATTTGCTCCCAGAACCCACCTTCTCAAACTGAGATCTCAGCACCCTCCAGATACTTATTGCCCCAAACCCAGAGGGAAAACCAGATGCTCAGCTCCATTCCATTCATTCTAACCTTTCAGCCCTGACTCCAGGACAGGGACCAATCACGTTGCTGCCCGGCCCCCCACACGAGCCAATGGTGAGCGAGATCTCTTGGCCCCACCCACCCAAGAGTAAGAATGTTACTTTCAGCAGCCATTCTATCACAGGAACCAATCACCCAAACCCCTCTGCCCCACCCTCCTGACTGCAGAAACCAGTCATATTCCCACACTTGGCTACAACCCCTACAGCAAGAACCAATCCTGTCCTGATCCTTAGCCCTGGCCCCCCACAGGAGCCAATGACAGCAAAGAACCAGCTGCACCTTTCAGGCGCTGATCCAAATACTCCAGTATCACGCGAATGATCTGCACGATGGCCAGAATAAGGGCTCCAAAGGCCAGGGAGCCCGTGTGGTACCTGAGAACCCAACAGGAGGTGGTCAGCAGCTGGATCTGGGATCTTCCACCCCATCTCTCCCCCATGTGCCCCCGGCCCACAAACAGCACCTGAGCGCGCGCCCAAAGGCAGAAAAGAGCGGGAAGGCAGGCAGGTCATCCGGCTTATGCAGAGCCCAGTAGTAGGAGGCAAAAGCCCCAGCCAGAGTGACCTGGCCCAGAGCTATCACAAAGTTGGCCAACCAGAAGAACATGAAGGCATTGAAGATCTGCAGGCCCAGCAGAGCGCGGTGGTACCCGGATTCTCCTCCGTAGAAGGCAAACTGGCAGTGAGCACCAGGGCATAAGCGGGACTCGTTGGAGGCAGCGAAGGTCTGTGGGAGACAGAACCAGGTTACCGAACAGCGACCTAGGTATCCCTGTTCAGCGGTGGCATTTGCCTTGTAGGTGTGAGGCCCTGGGTTCTAGCCCGGGCACCCGAAACAAACAGTGGACTCCGGGCATCAGGGCCAGAAAAACCATGGAGGGCCGGAGTGATAATACAGCAGGTAAGGTAGGTGCTTGCCTTGGACATGGCGACCTGGGCTCTGTCTCCAGTACCCCAGATGGCTCCCTGAGCCCTGCCAGGACTGATCGCAGAGCTGCAGAGCCGGGAGTCAGCCCTGAGCACCACCAGGTGTGTCCCCCCCACACCTTAAATAAAAAGACTGCAAGAGAGCACGAGAGTCAGGAGTAAAGCTAAGGAATTGCAGTTTCTAGAAGCCAAGGGGCGTGAGGGAGAACTAGATATCCAGATATCCTGGGCACCAGGGGGGCCCATGTCACAATGAAGACACAGGACAGGAACAACCAAGAGTGGGGTGGTGGGGAAGGGTTAGCTGTTAAGTAGGTGGAGGAGGAAACCAACCAATATGAATATTTTTTTTCTCCTTGCTTTTGGGGTCAGTGCTCAATGCTGACTCCTGGCTCTGCACTCAAGGATTACTCCTGGTGGTGTCCAGGACATCACATGCGGTGCTGGGGATCGAACCCAAGTCAGCTGATGGAAGGCAAGCACCTTCCCCACCGTGGTCTCCAAGGTGAATCTCTTTTCTAATCCAGGGCTCTTGCACCCAGCCCTGGCACACAGCAGGAGTCAAATGTATGCTGAATGCTCAAGGAGGTGTCAGCAGCTTCAGATCACCTGTGGGCTGCAGAGGCAAGAGGTGCCAACCCCTCGCCCTGCCCCGGAGCCCTGGAGACCCACCTCAGGGTTACAGGTGTTGCCAATCACTGGGCAATTGACAAGCGCGTTGTCACTGAAGATCTTATAGACGGCTTCGTTGGACGTGGAGAGGAAGCTGGCGGCACATTAAGGAATTTAAGGTCTGGAACTGGGGGGTGAGCAGGGGAAGGAGGCTCGCCCGGGGTGGGGCGCGTGGGCTTGAGGATGGATACACGGCCGTGCACGCCCAGTAGGCGATGCAGAGGCAGAGAAGGACGAAAGTGACCAGCGGGTACAGCATGGAGCACATCACGTATCCCACAGCCCTAAGGGAAGAGGAAAAGGGGCATCAGGGCCTGAGCAGCCTCGGGGAGCCCCCCTCCCGCCCACCTCCACGCTCTGCCCGGGCACACACCTGCTGGCTTCCTTAATGAGCGCGATGGCGATCAGGATCCGCTTCCGCAGGAAGATGAGCAGCAGGATGATGACGACCTCGAGGATGCTGAGGATGATCACTGGGGAAGGCAGGCCAGGGCTCTACCGGGGGCCGGGGTGCTGCCCTCCCTTCCTCTCTGGCATCCTTGGGGGGCAGGACAGGGCAGCGAGGGGACGGCAGGGCACACTCACTGAAGGCCATCCAGGTCTGCCGCAGGTGCAGATACACACGGAGATCCGTCTGGAAGCCGAGGTCCACCAGGGAGACGTCTGAGCCAGCCTCCCCGCGCAGGCGGGCATACTCCATGTAACAGTGAAATATTCCTGCGCAGGGCAGTGCCCTGTCAGGCCACCACCAGCCCCCCAGAGTCAGTCACCCACACATACCCTAACAACAGCAAACACTAGCTGACAGAGAGAGAGAGGCTCCAGGGCTGCTTCATGCCCCAGGACCTTGGCACATGCTGGTCCCACAGCCTGCAACAGCCTCCCCCCACTGATCCCTCACATTCTCCCATCTCAGTTCCCGTAAGCCCCTTTTATGTTTTGGTGGGGGTTGTTTTAAGTCACACCCCAAAGTTCTTAGGTGTTACTACTGGCTCCACACTAAGGAATCATTCACATCAGGCTAGGGGCACCCTAAGGGATGCCAGGGATTGAACCTGGGATCCTGTGTGCAAGCGAGTGCCATACCCATGGGACTATCACTTTAGCCCCTAGAATTCTCTATTGAACGTTAATATTTTCTGTCTGTAGCCAGTGTGACGGTGGCTCCCAGCATCTTTCCTTTTGCAAAGTTGAGGTTAATAATCAGGAGGGCCAAGCTGGGGCATTAGGGAAAAGCCTCCGGGCGCAGCCAGCCAGATCTCCCACTGGGACCAGGCTCCATCAATCAGCCTCTCAACCGGTAAACACTAATTATCCCCATTTTACAGAGGGAGAAAACTGAAGCACAGGAAGTGGACTCCCATGCCTGAGGGAACCGCAGTGAGGGAACCAGGGGAGCAGACCTGGAACCCCGACTTTCTGGTGCCAGGCTATATAACACGGGCCACAGGCACCCATCTTTGCTGTAAAGAAGCAGAAACAGGGGCCAGAGTGAGAGTACAACAAGGAAGGTGTTGCTTGCCTTGCATGCGGTCAACACAGGTTCGATCCCCAGAAACCCCACACAGTCCCCTGAGCCCTATCAGGAGTGATCCCTAAGCACAAAGCCAGGACTCAGCCCTCAGCACTGCCAGGTGTGTCCAGAAACAAAATGGAAAAAAAAAAAAAAAAACACTGAGATGAACATCTTCACAAACATGACAGGCAAGGATGAGGCAGAAGCTGAGGGCACAGGATAAGACGCCGGAGGATGGGTTTGATCTCTGACACCCTAAATGGTCCCCTAAGCACCGCCAGGAGTAATTCCTGAGTGCAGAGCCAGGAGTAGCCCCTAAGCATCACCAGGTGTGACCCAAAAAGAAAAAAAAATAGAGGGGGTAGGCATGGACCTTTTGCAGACTTGGGCAGGTGGTGTGGGCAGGGGGGCCGTGCAGGGAGCGGGCAGCTTACCGTAGCCCAGGACCAGAATCACCATGACGATCATCACCCACACCATGATGCCAGCCAGGAAGCGGAGCAGGACAATGAACAGGAGGCTGAGCAGCATGGCAATGACCAGCCCGCTGTGGGGGGCAGAAAATGGGCAGTGAGGTGGGATAGGGGTGTGGAAACAGACCCTGGCCCTCCCACCTGCGCATGGCAGCCATGGGTACCTACATGACGATCCAGTACCAGGAGACCGTGTAATCCTCGAATATCCGCATGGCGAGTTGCCGCGCCTCCAGAACCCCGTTGGCCTTCCTGGGGACCATCGGGGGCTTGTTAGATTTGGGGGTTTCGGTTTTATTTATTTATTTATTGCTTTTTTGGTCACACCCAGCGATGCACAGGGGTTGGTTACTCCTGGCTCATACACTCAGGAATTACTCCTGGCGGTGCTTGGGGAACCATATGGGATGCTGGGAGTCAAACCTGAGTTGGTCCCGTGCAAGGCAAATCCCCTACCCGCTGTTCGACCACGCCAGCCCCGGGTTTTGGTTTTTGAGTCACCCCCAGTGGTTCTCGGGGCTGACTCCTGGCTCTGTGCTCCAGAGACCCTCTGGGATACTGGGGCTCGAGCCTGGGTTGGCCGATGCAAGGTCAGCACCCTCCCCACTGCCCTGAGACCATGCGTGTGCTGGGGTCAGCCCCCAGGGAGCCCCCTCCTGGGCATGTATGCGGGGGTCTCACTTGGCGCCCTCCACCAGCTCGGTGATGTTCTTCCGGATACCGTGTCCATCATCATATGTGGTCTCGTTGCCAACCATAAGGACCCCTTTGTGGGCATGGATGTCTGGGAAGCAACGTCGGGCCACTACGTGGAGCAGGA
Source organism: Sorex araneus (assembly GCF_027595985.1). NCBI lineage: Eukaryota > Metazoa > Chordata > Mammalia > Eulipotyphla > Soricidae > Sorex > Sorex araneus. The sequence goes on from NC_073303.1 coordinate 234,256,978, forward strand.
AGGGGGCGGGATTGTCAGGTGGAGCCCCCCCCAAGTCCTCCATGTGCCCCCCTTTTCTCCCTGCTAAGCTCCTGGGACCCCACACTCACAGGGTTTGCTGGGGGTGAGGACAGAGGGGCAGTCACCATCTCCAAGCACCTTGGTCGGAGGCTGTCCACAGAGGGGGAGAATTAATGCCCCCACATCTGGTGGGGCCCCCCCACCACCCAGCCTCCCAGGCCAGCGCCCACTCACCTTGTTCCCCTGAAAACCGGGGACACAGAACTGCTTGTAGTAGTCTAAGTCACGGGGGTTTTGAGCACTCAGGTAGGTGAGGAACCGGTCGGGGCATTTCTCTACACAGATCTGGGGGAGCAGCAGAACGGGGTGCAAGGAGTCAGGGCCAGTGAGATAGTCCAATGGGTAGGGCACATGCCTTGGACACAGCTAACCTGGGTTCAATCCCCGGCACCCTAGATGGTCCCCCGAGCCCCACCAGGAGTGATTTCTGAGCACAGAGCCTGGAGCAAATCCAAAATACTGCTGGATGTGGCAAAAGAAAGGGAGAAAGAAAGAAAAAAGAAAGAAAGAGAGAGAGAGAGAGAGAGGGAGGGAGGGAGGGAGGGAGGGAGGGAGGGAGGAGAGAGGGAGGGAGGAAGGAAGGAAGGAAGGAAGAAAGAAAGAAAGAAAGAAAGAAAGAAAGAAAGAAAGAAAGAAAGGAAGGAAGGAAGGAAGGAAGGAAGGAAGGAAGGAAGGAAAGAAAGAAAGAAAGAAAGAAAGAAAGAAAGAAAGAAAGAAAGAAAGAAAGAAAAGGAGGAAGGAAGGAAGGAAGGAAGGAAGGAAGGAAGGAAGGAAGGAAGGAAGGAAGGAAGGAAGGAAGGAAGGAAGGAAGGAAGGAAAGGAGGAAGAAAGAAAGAAAAAGTGCTCAGGCATCACTCCTGATAGGGCTCAGGGGACCCTTTGGGGGTGCCAGGGATCAAACCCAGCTTAGATACGTGCCCAACCTTCTGTACCATCTCGAAAGCCTCCCCCCAGCGCCCCCCCAAAAGGGCTGGGAGGGGCCGGAGCGGAAGTTCAGGGCTGGGCGGGAGCTTTGCACCACACGGAAAAGACAAACCAAAGCACCAGGGCCAGGAAATGTTGGGGACCACCTCCCCCATGCAGGGGCCCAAGGGTCTGGCAGAGAAAATATGGAGGGGAAGGACTCGGAGGGCGGGCACCCAGTACCTGGGGGGTGGGACACTGGAACTCCAGCAGGACCAGGGGGCTGGCACACTTGACGATGTTGAAATAAAACAGGAAGGGTTTGTTCCTGGGTGGGGGGCAGAGACAGGAATTGCCAAGGGCCCCCCACCCCACAGCTGCCCGTCAGAGAAAACAAGAACCGCATGAAGCACAGGAGGTTGGGACGATGTTGCAAACAGAGGGCTGGAGCTCAGGCTGGCCCGCGCAAGGCCGCCGGGCGTGGCCCCAACAGTGGCCCCCAGCACTGTTCCCTCTGAGCACTGACCCTCAGAACTGCACTCAGGACTCCTGATCCCTCCCCACCCAAAAGGCTGCTCCAGGCCTAGCGCTGAGTTGGGCTCACCGGCACCCAAGCTCATTGGAGACACACAGGCTCAGAGAGTTTGAGACGCCTGCCCGGGCTCACACAGCCAGGAAGCGGCTGGCCCAGCCTGCCATGAACCCACTCTTTTGTAATCTCTCTCCAGTTTTGTTTTTTTGGTGGAGGAGGACGCCCACCCTTGATGATGCTCAGGGTGACTCCTGGCTCTGCATTAGGGAGTCGTTCCTGGCAGTGCTCAGGACCCTATGGGGTAATGAGGATTGAACCCGGGTCAGCAGCATGCAAAGTGAGTCATGCCCTACTCTGACTCCAGCCCAGAACCCATTTTTATATTTTCGTCACTTCGTCACCACCCAATACCAGATCCTGAATAGCACCCAGCCCCTTTGCCCCCTGCAATGCGCCACCAGAAGACAATATTTATTGTCTCCGTTAACACTAAGTTACGAAAAGAATTTGCTCGGGGGCCACACCCAATGGTGCCCAGGGCTGACTCCTGGCTCTGCGCTCAGGAACCGTTCCTGGCGGTGCTCAGGGAACCCTATGGGATACCGGGGATCGAACCCGGGTTAGCCACAAAGCCAGTACCCTCCTTGCTGTGCTATCTCGCCAGCATAAAAGTTATAAATGTTATGAAAGTTATAAATGTTCTAACTCCTGTTGACACTGACGGAAGGACCAGAGAGAAGGACTCCCGCCCTCCCTGCCCAGCCCCCGAGCCTCAAAGAACCAGACTCACTCGTTTTTGGTGCCTTTCTGGCCGCAGAACTCCCCTCGGCTATCCGTGGGATAGATCACCTTCCGGGGGTCCCCATGGGTCCAGGCTGTGGAGAGATTGGGGACCAGTAAGGCACTGCCCTCCCCAACACCCTCCCTACCCCGGCGCCCCCCCACACACACATTTCAGTTCTAGGGCCTGTAACAGAACTTCGAACCCAGGATCTCAGCCCCGGGCTGCTGGTCCGTCTACTCACCTACAATGCCCACAGCCACGTAACCCACAATGGCCAGGAGGAGGAACACACAGCAGATGACATCAGTACAGCCCCTGGGGAGGAAGTGACAGTCTCCCTGTATCAGGTCATGCTCATTTCACAGATGTCACGAAGGAGGTGCCAGAAAGACAGTTAAGGGGCACATGCGGGGGTCCCAGGCTCAATCCGACACATCTCTTGGTCCCTAAGAACCGCTGGCAGCCACCCGCAAGCATCAAACCACAGGAAGCCTCTAAACACTCCCCGATGGGGCCCCCAAACCAAGTCTCTGTCTAGAGATGTTGTGGGGGGGGCATGTCATCACTCAGACGGCTTGGGGTTCCTAGGGGGGCCAAAAATGTGGCTCAGTTGGGCTGGAGCAATAGCACAGCAGGTAGGGCGTTTGCCTTGCATGCGGCCAACCCAGGTTTGATTCCCAGTATCCCATAGGGTCCCCTGAGCACTGCCAGGGGTAATTCCTGAGCGCAGAACCAGGAGTAACCCCTGTGCATTGCCGGGTGTGACCCAAAAAGAAAAAAAAAAAAGTGGCTCAGTGGTCAAACATTCCTAGCCGGAATGAATGGGGTCCGTGATCCCCAGGCCACCAGACTGATAAATGAAGAGGGGCTGAGTACAGCAGAAAAGGCACTTAACTGCCTTGCATGCAGCCAGGCCTGGTGCCAGCCCTGGCAAATATGTATGTACCAGGAGTGACCCCCAAGCACAGAGCCAGGAATAAACCCTAAGCACTGCCAGGGTGGCCCCCAAACCAACAACGACACAGAACCTGGTCGGTGAGACCAACTGTTCCTCCCAGCTAAGTTCTTAGTTGTCACATCCCTGCGGTAAATAAAGGACAGATGTGCCGGGCACAAAATGTATTCAGTGAAGGAAATCATCTATTCGGGGAAGACTTGACAAGACAAAGGGACCCCGGCTCTGGGGGGAGGGTATTCCACCATAAAAAATAAACAAAAGGGCCGGAAGGACAGGACAGCAGGGAGGGAGCCTGCCTTGCATGGTCCAACCCGGGTTCCATCGCTGTTACTCCACAGTACTGGAGCACCGCCAGGAGTACTTCCCCGGCACCCCTTTGGTCCCCAGAGTACTGCCAGGAATGATCCCAGAGTGAAGAGCCAGTAGGAAGCCCTGAGCACTGCCGGGTGTGGCCCCAAAACCAAACAAAGTAAGATAAAACACAAATGCCCCAGCAGCATCGGGGCGGGGAGGGGGGCAGGGGGGGCGGTGTCTTGCCCTAGCTCCATACAGAGCCCCCCAGGACGGAGGCACAAGCCCGTATACTCGAGCACGCCAATCTTTCAAACTCTGCCCCTCCAGGCTGGCCAAGTTCCATCCATGGCGGCTTTTATTTAGTCTGTCTTGCACTGTGGTTGGGGGGGCCACACACAATGGTGTCCCGGGGCTCCCTTTAGCTCAGTCTGCAGCCTCATGTATGCCATGGATGGAACCCAGGCCCCCTGCCCACAGAGCTGTGCTCCAGCCCTGCTGAAACTTTAGCACTGCCGCACTGTCGTCCTGTTGCTCATCGATTTCCTTGAGCGGGCACCAGTAATGTCTTCATTGTGAGACTTGTTGTTACTGTTTTTGGCATATCCAATACGCCACGTGTCACTTGCCAGGCTCTGTCGTGCGGGCAGGATACTCTCAGTAGCTTGCCAGGCTCTCCAAGAGAGACGGAGGAATCGAACCCAGGTCGGCCGCGTGCAAGACAAATGCCCTACCCACTGTGCTATTGCTCCAGCTGACACTTTAGGTTTTTCTTTTTACTTTTTTTTGGTTTGGAGGCCACATCCACAGGTGCTCAGGGCTTTCTCCTGCCTCTGTGCACAGGGATCACTCCTGAAGGGGCTCGGGAAAACCTAAGGGGTATCAGGGATCGAACCTTGCACAGGCTGGCCATGTGCAAGGCAAATGCCTGCCCCGCTGTACCTGCAAGGGAAACGCTCCAGCCCACTGCCCAGAATTTAAGTGTATGGAAGTTTCCGCTCATCCATGTCAAGGCAATAGGATGAAGCTGGGTCCAGAGTCCATCTCTGATCCAGACAACAGAAGCAAGGAGGTACCCCTGCCACACCCCCATAAGTTTTAAATGACATTCCTTTGGAGAGGTGACCATCACCACACACACACACACACACACACACACACACACACACACACACACACACACACGGAGCAGGGCCCTGGTTCTAGCCTTTTTCCTGAATTTTCAAACTTCCTTAGTCAAGATTCTCAGAATGTTGAGGAAATTAGTCATTCCATCATCCTGGGATCAAGAAGGCGCTTGGTACCAAGGCAAGCAGTTGGGCTGCGTGCAGTCCTGGCAGAAGCCAGCCCTCCCCCCCCCCCCCCCCCCCGTGCCATCCCCAGCACCCTCTTACCTGTTATAAATGGGTCCTTTGAAGGTTGGGTCATACTTCTGTGGGGTTCCTGAGGAATCAGCAAGAACCCAGCGTGAGCCAGAGCGGCGGGCGGGAGACAGTGCCTCCCCCAAATGCCCCAGACAGTCCCGACTCTGAAGGAGCAGGATTTACAGACCCCAAAGATATTTTTTTTTCCTGCAGCACTCCACCTACGGGAAACCGCACCCCAACCGGGTCTGAGCAAGGAAGGGGAGGCACAGGAAAGCAGGGAGAGAGCTGCTAAGAAGACAGACTCCAGGGTGGGAGCTGTGCGGGCGCGGACACCCCCTATTCACCAGCACCCAAAGGCACGCGCCAAGTTTGCGCTTCCATTCGCCCCCCAATAGAAACGCTTCCCTTTTTATTCCCTAGGGAACGGAGGTCCCCGGAGCGAGAAGGGAAGGTGGAAAGGGGCGCTCAGAAACCAGAATCTCCTGCAAGAGGTTTGGGGGACCCAAGGACGGGAGATTTGGAGAACCCCCACGCCCCTGAAGGTGGGGTGAGCACTGCTTGCTGGCGGAGGGCTCTGCACCCCCCTTCCCGCGCACTCCCCAGCCCTTTCCACCGTCCCCTCTTAGTGTCCCCCGGGAAGGGCCGGGGTGGGGGGCCTACCGTGCTTCCCGTAGTAGTGCTGCCGCTCGCCCCCCATCCCTGCAGCCCCGGCACCGACGGCCACTGGCGCGCTGGGCGCTCGGGTGGCTGTGCTCCGGGCGGGCGAGTTTTGGCTGGGACGCGCGCGCTTCCCGGGGGACGGACCGACCCGGCGAGGCTCCTCCCACAGGGAGAGGCGGACGGGGCGGCCCAAACCGGTCAGACCGGCCCGGCCCTGGCCCGGCCTGGGACAGGGGGGCATCGAGGGCCCAGGCTGGAGACAGCTGCTGCCGCCGCTCACCCTGTGCCCGATTTAGCCCGGCCCGGCCCAGCCCCCACAGGGGAGCGAGGCTGGGGGGCGGGGAGGGGAGCTCCACCCTGCGCCCCACCCAGCGCCCGCTGCCAGTAGGGAAACTGAGGCACGCCCTCAGCCGCACGTGCAAGGAAAACAAACGAAAAACCTGCGAGGGCCAGACCATAGGGCGAAGGGGAGGGCATGTGCAGTTCGACCCTCAGCATCCCACAGGATTCCGGAGCACTGCCAGGAATGACTCCTGAGCACAGAACCAGGAGTAACCCCCGAGCACTGGCGGGTGTGCCTCCTCTCGCAAAAATTAAATAAACCCGCAGATTCAAAACGCTAAGGAAAAAAGGGAGGGGGAGGACTAGCAGAGAAGTTTTTATCCTTCCCCCCCTAATTTTTTTTTTATGGTTTTGGGGGCGACACCCAACTGTGCTCAGGACTGACTCCTGGCTCAGGGAACATATGGGACCAGGGATCACCCTCTCCTGGTGGGCTCGGGGACCCTATGGTATGCCGAGATAGAACTCAGTGGGCCACATGTAAGACACAAGCCCTCCCAGCTGTCCTATCTCTCCAGCCATCTCTTCCTTTAAAAAAAAAATTGCAGCGTGGGGGCAGGGAAAACGGAAGCCAGGACAAGCGAAGACCTTTCTCTGCCCCTGACCCGCTGCCCCAGCCCTGAGCCTGCATTTGTTTAGTTTTAATTTGATTTTAAAGGCAGGCTACATTCTGAAGCTCTAAATTGGAAGGGTGGGGATAGGGGTGCAGCTCCCAGAATCTCCTCAAGGTCTCACAGCACCTTTGAGGCAGGGTTTGACCATGGCTGGGGCCCCCGGGTCCGCCCTTGTGTAGGTGAGGCCAGGTGATAACTGCCACCTCCCTTCCCTGTTGAAAACTAGCAGACTTGGGGTCCGAAAGATAGTACAACAGGTAGGGCCTTGCACACAGCAGACCCAGGTTTAATCCCCAGCATCCCATCTGGGTGTAACCCAAAAAGCAAAAAAAACCCAAAAAACTAGCAGAGTTCTTTTTGGTGGCTGGGGCCACACCCAGTGATGCTCAGGGCTTACTCTTGGCTCTGTGCTCAGGGACCAAGGGGTGCCAGGAAGAGCCCAGCCAGGCACAGGCATGACAATCGCCCTCCCGCTGTTATCACTCAGGCCCCCATTTGGATATTTCTATCACTCCTGGCTGGGCTGTGGGTATCTGCAGATTGCAAATACCACCCTTATCTGTCCCGGCAGCCGTGGCCAGATTCCCTCATTCTCCAGGCCATTTTTTGCAGGGGGGGGACACAACCAGCAGTGCTCAGGGGTTCCTCCTGGCTCTGCGCTCCGAGATCATTCCTGACAGGCCCGGGGTGGTGACCTGATGGGACGCCCGGGATGGAACCCGACTCAGCCGTGTGCAAGGCCAACTCTCTCCTCACTGTGCTAAGGCTCACAGGCCTTTTCTGTTTGGAAGATCTGGGCCCCACCCAGGGGTGCTCCAGGTCGACTTCTGGCTCTGTGCTTAGGGCTCATTCCCCAGAGTGCTGCCTCTCAGGGGACCCCCGTGCAGTGGCAAAGATCAATCTGGGTCAGCCACATGCGAGGCTCAGCCCAAGCCATCTCCCTCCCGGCTGACTCTGAAGGCCTGGGAGGGCGTCCAGACCACAGCCCAGGCCGAACAGGCCATCTTGCTCCTGAAACCAGGAGTCAGTCCTGCGAGCACCAAACCATTTTAAAGTAAAACACCCAGCCCACAGTCGCAGAGATGACCACCGGCCTTATCGGCAGACACTGGACCGGAAGCCGGGCAAGGACACTGCTTGGATCTCAGTGCGAGGGATCCAAACCGAGACTTCTAGGAATCCCTCTGTGCCAGCCCGCTCTCTGTAGATTCAGTGCTTCTTACGGGATCGACCACCACGCCCGGGCATCCATGTGTCCGGGCCAGGAATGGTCCCTGGACACTCCCCAGCAACCAATATTATAACCAAGGGGCCTCAGAGAGCACAGGCCTTCAGGGCAACACAGCCAACCCTGGTTCCATCACTGACACCACACAGTCCCTTGAGCACTGCTGGGTGTGGCCCAACCCCTCCCACCCGAACAATTCTTTGTTTTAATTATTTTGGCTTTTTGGGTCACACCCAGCGATGCTCAGGGGTTATTTACTCCTGGCTCTGCACCCAGGAATTACTCCTGGTGGTGCTTGGGGGCCCTGTAGGATGCCGGGGATCAAACATGGGTCAGCCGCAAGCAAGGCAAATGCCCATCTGAGTATTATTGTTCTACCCCTGCCCCCAATTATTCTTGTTTTTTTTTCTTTTGCTTTTTGGGTCACACCTGGCGATACACAGGGGTTACTCCTGGCTCTGCACTTAGGAATTACTCCTAGCAGTGCTCAGGGGACCATATGGGATGCTAGGAATCAAACCTGAGTTGGCCACGTGCAAGGCAAACACCCTTTCCGCTGTGCCATTGCTCCAGCCCTCCCCCCAATCATTCTTAGGGGGCCCGAGCAATAGGAGAGAAGGGAGGGTGTTTGCTTTCATGCAGTCAACTCGGATTTGATCCCCGGCACCCCGGTTTATCCCTGAGCACAGAGCCAGGAGTCTGAGCACAGCCCTGAGCACCACTGGGTGTAGCCTCAAAAAAATAAAAATCATCCTTGGGGCTGGAGCGATAGCACAGCAGGTAGGGCGTTTGCCTTGCACGTGGCCGACCTGGGTTTGATTCCCAGCATCCCGTATGGTCCCCTGAGCACCACCAGGAGTAATTCCTGAGTGCAGAGCCAGGAGTAACCCCTGAGCATCGTTGGGTGTGACCCCCAAAAAAAAACTAAAAAAAAATATCACCCTTATTATTATTGATTTGAGGGTCACATCTGGCAGTACCCAGAAGCTACTCCTTTCTGTGTTCTGAGGTTGGGGAGGGGAAACGGGGGGACATCGCTCCCAGGGGTGCTGGGGGGGGAGGTCAGGCAAGGCAGGGAATGGACACTGGGCCTCCAGCATCCAAAGCCCACAGTCCACAAGATAAGACCTTTCCAGCACAAAACAACCATTGGGTGGAGTAGGGCAAGCACTGCCTTGTATGCATGAGACCCAGGTTCAATCCCTGGCACCAAAAAATATTAAAATGATTATGGAGCCAGCCAAGGAACCAAAAAAAAAAAGTGATTTTACTCCCACAAGGCACATCTTCCTATTCTTCTTCTCCCCTATGATTGCTCTGGTCCCACAGCTCCTTATAATTCACCAGGTATGAGCCACAGGACCTTTGCACAGCTGGATAGAACCTAGAAAGCTCTTCCCAGGCACTCAGTGGCTTATACTGTCCTATCAACAACAGTGGTCTCATTCCCTCTCTCCTCTGCAAATGTGCTTTTATGAAGCTGGAGAGATAGTACAGCAGGGAAGGTACTTTGACCAACCCGGAGAGTACCCCAAGCCCTGCCAGGAATACGCCCAGGCCACCACCAGCCAGGTGTAGCTCAGGAATCAAAGCCAAACCCAAACAAAGTCAACTTGCTTAGTTTCTCCACCTGACATTAACAAAGGTGAGTTTCTAGGTATCCCTGATCTGTGGGCAGCTCCAGGCTAGACCAGGGGCAGGGGTGAGGCCGCCAGGAGCAACCCCCATACAGAGGCGGACGCTGTTTGGGGAAAGAATGACACCACCTAAAATCGAAAATAACCCGGCCTACTCAACACCTTTATTGCAAACCACAACACCTAATCAGAGAGAGAGAACAAAAGGGAATCCCCTGCCATAGTGGCAGGGTGGGGTGGGGGGAGACGGGACTGGGGAGGGGGGGAGGGATGTTGGGTTTACTGGTGGTGGAGAATGGGCACTGGTGAAGGGATGGGTTATCGAACTTTGTATGGGGGAAACATGAGCACAAAGATGTATGGATCTGTAACTGTACCCTCACGATGACTCTCTAATTAAAAATAAACTAATAAAAAAAGAAAAAAAAGAAAAAAAGAAAAGAACCCGGCCTCCTGACTTTTCCATATGTATCGGCATGGTGCGTAAGTCTGTTCACTCCTGGCTCTTCAAATAGACAAGAATTTCCTCCAGGGGGAAAGAAATTTTTTTTCACAGCATTTCCAGTGGCTGAGGAAAGGAGCGATCACACAGAAGCCCTGATGGCACATGGAGAGGAAAATTAAGTTCCCTCCGCCCCCAGCTGCACCCCCACCCCCCCCACCACTAAGTGAAATAAATTCCTTGTGGATTAATCACACCCACATATATAAACAACCAAGTATTACAAGTATGGAAGGAAAACAGAAAAGCTTATTCACTATCTGCTGGAGGCCAAAAGGCTAAGGCAGGTGGCAAAATTTCTGGCATTAACCCGAGAGCAGCCTGGAGGCTGGGCGGAGGAGAGGGAGCGGCCCCCCAGGGGGAAGGAGAAGCATGGCCCCAGAAACCAATGAAGCTGTTTCCAGTGGCTGAGGAAAGGAACCCTGAATCAAGTAAACTTCACCATCCCTCAGAGATGGCCCGCCCTGGTGGCGCTTCAGTGGGGTGACAGTGGCTGAGTGAGGGGGGGGGGGCTCTGGTTGGAGACATTTCCATGGAAAAGTACGGATGCAGAGGCGCGTGTATGAAAGGGCTGAATATGCCTTTTGCTTAAAGGTCCAGAAGGATTTGGGTGGGGCCCCGGACCCCTCACCGCAGGATCCCCCAGTACTGATGAAAGCAACTGCTGAGTACAGAGCCCCCCCACGCACACCCCTAAAAAAGTAAAAGAGAAAAAGAAAAAAAAGAAACTCCCATCGGCATCACCCCCAGTCCAGGCAGTAGAGCAAAGGCCAGCGCTCTTATCTCCTTATCAGAGGGCAGACCACGGGGCTGCTATCTGCATAACCATCTCCTGCCTGGTGCCGTCATTTCCCAGAACTGCCAGGACCCTCGCGGCCCCCCCCCCACTCTCCTGCCCCCAGCAGACATGCAGAGAGGGGCTGGGTCTTGTCGTCCCTGGCTTCTTTTAAGGTTTTATTTTCCCTCCTGTTCATCTGCCTCGGGGCTTCTTCCCGGAGCCTGGAAGCAAGGAGAGGGGAAGCCGGAGGCAAGTGCGCTTCCTGCACAAAACTATCGGGGTGGGGGGGTGCGAGGAGAAAACTGGGGATGGGGCAGGAAGCCTTTTCCTCCACAACAAGCTGTCCATGCCAGAGATGCCTGTGTTGGTGAGTGAACGGGACCCGTGGCAGGCGTTGAAGCGAGAGCAGCCTAGGGGTTGGGGGGTAGCCCCCCAGGGAACTGGGGGGTAGGGGGGGACTCCACGTGGCACAGCTGGGTCTTGAGTTTGCTCTAGGAACTTGAATGATGAGTCAGGAAGATGGTCCTAGGGAGGCAGAGAGGGGAGAGTTCCTGGCATGAGGCAGGGCCTGGCCAGATAAAGGGCTCCATTAGTGCTATTACCACTGGCTGGAGGCAGGCGGGGAGCCGCAGCTAAGGGCTTCTCAACCCTGAGCCTGCCACACACCATCCCTAACTTCACTGCGTCTCTGCAACCAGAAGAAAAGAAGAAAATAAAGAAGCCGACTGGGCAGATAGTTTAAGGGACTGATTCCATCCAGCACCTCTGGGAGCAAGCCCTGAGCCCAAAGCCTGGGGTCATCCCTGAGCACCACAGGGTGTGGCCCCGAAACAACGGTATGATAGAAGGGAAGGTAGAAGGGAAGGGGTAGAAGGGAAGGTAGAAGGGAAGGGCAGTTGCCTTGCAACGGCCAACTGGGGTTTGGTCCCTGACATTCCACAGGGTCTCCCAAGCACCCTGAGGAATTCCTGAGTGCAGAGCCAGGAGGAACCCCTGAGCTTCGCTGGGTGGGACCCAAAAAGAAAAAAAAAAATATATATATATATACATATATATATATATATATATATATATATATATATGGTGCCAAAGAGACCCTCAGCGTTGGAGCACGGAGTAGTTCCAAGTTCCATCTAGGACAGGACAGGATGCCCTGAACACTGCCAGGAATGACCAACACCCCTGCAAAAGCAGTTGGCTGGGAGTGGTCCTGAGCTCTAATAGATGCAGCCCATCCCCCCACTCAAAAAAAAAAATTTTTATATATGACTGGTGAGGCAGAGCAGGGGTTAAAGTCTCAGATGCCACCACCCTGGGTTCAAATTCCAGACCCCACAGATGCCTTGCAGCACCACTAAGGGTCACTCCAGAGCCAGGATCAGAGCAACGTGGGGTGTGGCCCCAGGCCCAAAGAGAAAGGAAAAAGGAAAACCAGGCAAAAGAAAGGTTTGTGCACCCCAAGTGGCCAGTGCCCTCAGGAGTTTCCTTAGCACGCAGCCATGCTTCTCACATCGCTGCGGAGAGGAGGGTAGCAGGTTACAGGATCATCTTGTCCTTATAAATATTTACTCTCGGGGCGGGGCCGGTTGGGAAGCAGCACAGTGAGCAGGGCCTGGCCTTGCATGTGGCTGCCCAGGGTGGGTTCGTTCCCCTCTGCACAGCATTCCAAGCACCGCAGGGAGTGATCCCCGAGCACAAAGCCAGGAATTTATATATACAGTCTCTGTTCCCTGACAAGAAACCTGGACTCGTACCCATGATGCATTGCAACCAAGGGAAGAGGCGTGACATTAAAGGATGGGCGTGACCATGGCGCTGTGGGCGTGGCCTTGTGGAGGGGCGTGGCCCTAGAGGAAATCTACCAGTCCTTTCTCAGACTAGAAAGGGACTAGAATTTCTCTCCTGGGTGTGGTCAGAATTAGTAGCTCATGAAACTCTTTGCACAGGCTGGGAGGGCAGAGACTTAGAGCACTGATAATTGCGACTGCAGTCCCATTTCACAGCCAAACCTACTGAGGCCTGTGGCTTCCACCACGTAGCTGATGGGGAGGGTTGTGGGGACGGTGCTGAGTATCTAACCCAGGCCCTTCCTGGGATGGAGAATGGGACTCTAAGTATCGCAAAGGGAGGGGGGCACGAGTGTGTCCGGATGTGGGAAAGCAGGGTGGAAGGGCTGCGGCAGTGGGGGCAGGCGGCCCCTGGGTCCCGGCCCTGCAGGGCATGTGGGCCAGCCCACCTGGCACTGTGGGCCTGGAAGATAAGGAACCCGACCCAGGCTGCCGAGTCACGATGCCGCTGCTGGGACACGGAGTGCCACCCTGCCCCCGCAGATTCCGGACACCAGCCAAGTCCCTGGGGCCTCGCCCCACCGGGGCCCAGCCAGCTCACCACGCCCCAGTTCCCAGAAGTCTGCCTGGGAAAATGGGTACCCCTTTGACAAGCAGAGGAGAGGGGGGCACAGGACCGACAGCTTCCGTGTGGGAAAGCAGAGAAGTAATTCCACCATTCACTAAGCGAAGGGCAAAGAAAGATCCAAGCCCAGCAGGAGACATAACAGCAATAACATAGCGGAGAAGGGACTGGAGAGATAGCACAGCGGGGAGGGCACTTGCCTCGCACACAGTGACCTGGATTCAACCCCCGGCATCCCATAGGGTCCCCTGAGCACCGCCAGGAGTGATTCCCAAGTGCACAGCCAGGAGTAATCCCTGAGCATCACCAGGTATGACCCAAAAACCAAAAAGACAAAATAAATATTCAGCGAAGAAGGTGCTTGCCTTGCACATGGATTTGATTCCTGGCACCACACAGTGTACCCCAAACTGCTGGGGGACAGAGTTGGGAGTAAACACAGAGTTAGGAGTAAGCCCTGAGCACTGCTAGGTATAGCCCCCCCCCCCAAAAAAAAGGGCTGGAGCGATAGCACAGCGGGTAGGGCGTTTGCCTTGCACGCAGCCGACCCGGGTTCTAATCCCAGCATCCCATATGGTCCCCTGAGCACCGCCAGGGGTAATTCCTGAGTGCAGAGCCAGGAGTAACCCCTGTGCATCGCTGGGTGTGACCCAAAAACCAAAAAAAAAAAAAAAAAGATACAGCATCTACTGTATGCCTGGTGACACCAAACTCCATGTTAATCCCTAAGAACTCATTTATTAGGGCTAGAGCGATAGTACAGCGGGTAGGGTGTTTGCCTTGCACACGGCCAACCCAGGTTCAATTCCCAGCATCCCATATGGTCCCCTGAGCACCACTGGGGGTGATTCCTGAGTGCAGAACCTGTGCATCACCGAGTGTGACCCAAAAAAGAAAGAATAAAAAACTCATTTATTATATTTATTTTGGTTTCAGGGCCACCCCAGTAGTGCTCAGTGGCTACTCCCTGTCCATTGCTCAGGGTCATTTTTTGCATTGCTCTGGGGGACACTGCAGAGGCAGAGACTGAACTCAAGGTTCATATATGCGAATCACGTGCTCCAGCCTCCAAGCCATCACCAGCCCCTGGGAGCTCATTTAATCTTTGTCCCGAGGCTCTGAGCCATGTGGCACAATGAAGCAACAGACACCAGAGCTGCTTAGGGACCTGCGGCCTCACTGCCAGGGGAACTCACATCTGTTCCCCAGTGCCAGGAACCAAACTTGGGCCTCACACACCCACGGCAAGTGCTCGCCTGCTGAGTCACTCCGGGGTCCAGGGAGTGATGGTTGGACGGCTGTTTCACAAATTTTGTTTTGGGGCCACACCCGGCAGTGCTCCCCACTGCCCCTGTGCTCAGGGGACCGACCCTACAGGATGGTGGAGATCGAATTAGTCGGCCGTGTTCAAGGCCAGCCTCCCCACTGTACTAACTCTCTGCTCCCTAGACTTTATTTTTTTGTAATTTATTTGGGGGAGGGGGGGTTGGGCACACACTCAGGGTACCTGGGGCTCCCTTCTCGCTCTGTGCGCACGGATCGCTCCTGGCAGTGCTAGGCGAACCCTGGGTGCAAGGCAAGCGCCCTCCTCACCGTGCCCCGAGTTTGTTCCTTACACCAGCCCCTGAGCTCTGCAAACAGCTCCCACATCTTGGCATTTCCCATAAACCAAACTATGGGCCAAGGACTGACCCCCATGTCGGTCCTCGGAACCCTGGAGGCTGCGCAGTGCGGGGGCCGATACTGCGCAGTTTCAGTAAAGATGCACTGAGACTGCGCAAAGGAAAGGTGAGAAAGGTTCACTGACCCTACCTGGAGGGCTGAGAGAGGGGACAGGGGAGGAACCAACCCATGGGGGTTCCGAAAGTGTGGGATCCCCAGCTTCGTGGATGTGTGTTCAGTGACCTTGCATCTGGGTACCAGGAGCCGTCCCCCGCCCCATGGTCACCCGGCTTCTGCCACTGCTCCCACAGGGCCAGCAGGCATCAGAGAACCCTTCAAGGCAGCTCCCTCCCGGGCTCAGAACCACACTGGGCTTCCTCTCTCTCAGAATCCAAAGACGCTGGGCAGGAGAGGCCGCATGAGGTGAGGGCACTAGCTCTGCTCGCAGCCAACCCAGGTTTAATTCCAGCCCTGAGCCCTGCGCCACACCAGGAGTAAGCACTGAACTTCACTACATGTGCCCCTCCCTCCCAGCAAAAAAAAAGAGAGAAAGAAAACAAGAGCTCCACCAACGCCCTCACGCTTATCAATGTCTTGTCAATATCCCTGTCTCCAACATCTGTTTCTCAAATCTGTCAATGTCTTGTAAGTTTCCTTTCTAAGTATCAGCTCCCAAGTGTCTGCCACCGGGGCTGGCTCCTGAGTCTAGAACAGAAACGGCACGGTGTACCTGGCCAATCTCTATTTGCAGAAGGAAATTATGAATGAACGTGTTTATTCTCCCTCGGTCACCTGCAGGGCTTATCAAGATTCCAAACCTCGGTGCAGAACCGCCCTTTAGATCAAGAAAAATCACACGGTCCCTTCTCACCCCTGGCCCAGAGCCCTCACTTCCTCCCCTCCCAGAATCCCTGCCCCCTTTCAGAAGGTCCAGCAGACAGAGCAGTAGAGGCTCTCTGTACTTCTGCCGCCTCCAGCTTCGAAACACACAGTTCCCATTCTGCTATTTCACAGGAAACATAATTGGACATTGTTTCCCCCATGAGGGAAAATTAGATCACATTCAGAAAAGGCAACATAGTATTCCTGCACCCTGAACTTCAATATCCTAGGGGCTGGAGATAGAGTACCAAGTGGAGGGTACTTGCCTGCATGGGGACACCTGGGTTTGATCCCCAGCACTCCAGAGAGGTCCCTGAGTCTGGCCAGGAGTGATCCCTGAGCACAGAGCCAGGAGTAAACCCTGAGCATCACCAGATGTGGGTTCCCATTAAAAAAAAAAAAAAACAACAGTGGGGTGGAGCAATAGCATAGCAGGTAGAGTGTTTGCTTTGCATGTAACGGACCTGGGTTCAATTCCCAGCATCCCATATGGTCCCCTGAGCACTGCCAGAAGTAATTCCTGAGTGCAGAGCCAGGAGTGACCCAAAAAGCAAAAGCAAAAAAACAAAAAAACAGTATGACAGTTTTCAGCACAGCAGCCTGTATTTAAAAAAAAAGAAAGAAAAAGCAAAGAAAGACACAGATGCCACATCTATGTGGGGAAGTTTATATAGACCAAATCCCGGAAGGAGCTGCTGGCCGCGTCTCTGGCCTGTCAACAGCTGGATCAGGCGCCGTAAGCTTCTCTCACATGGAGAGACACGTCTGCGGGGTGGTTTAATTTTTCAGTCCCCACCCAGTCCCAAACGAGTGGATGTTTTAATTTTGTTGGGTGACCTTAAAAGTCACCTTTAAAAATAACTCTCCTGGCAACCAGAGCGGTAACAAAGTGTGAGGGGTTCTTGCCTTGCACGCAGCCAACCCAGGTTCAATCCCCGCCATTCCATTGGGTCCCTGGAGCCCGCCAGGAGTGCAGATCCAGGAGACAGCCCTGAGCACCGCCAGGTGTGGCCCCCAAATGCAAAGCCTGTCTGGTGATCAACATCTTGTGGTATTTATAAATGTGGATTGAGAGTGTGTTATATTTGAAACCTATATATTACAAGCCATGAGGCAGAGTGATAGTACAGCGGGGACAGCATTTGCCTTGCCTGCAGCCAACCGGGGTTCAGTCCCTGATACAGCGTATGGTCCCCTGAATCCCAGGAGTGATCCCTGTGTGTACCAGGGAACACACTGGGAACCAGGGAACCAGGAAAGCACTGCACTGCACTGTAGCACTGTCATCCCTTTTTTCACCGATTTGCTCGAGCGGGCACCAATAACGTCTCCATTGTGAGACTTGTTACTGTTTTTTGGCAGATCAAATATGCCATGGGTAGCTTGCCAGGCTCTGCAGTGCAGGCGGGATACTCTCAGTAGCTTGCCAGGCTCTCTGAGAGGGACAAAGGAATCGAACCCAGGTCTGCAACGTGCAAAGCAAACGCCCTACCCGCTGTGCTACTGCTCCAGTCCTGAGAGCCAGGAAAAGGGGGGAAAAAATGTGAGCCACCCCACAAAAAAAAAAAAATTATACATACACGTGTGTGTGTGTGTGTGTGTGTGTGTGTTTACTTGTTTTGGGGCCACATCCGGCAATGCGCAGGGATCACTCCTATTGGAATTCAGGGGACCATATGGAGTGCTGAGAATTGAACCCGGGGCTCCCACGTGACAAGCCCATGCTCCAGCCCTCTGTACTATCTTTCGGCTCCAAAGTCCAAATTCTGATGCCTGTGAAATGCTGGGTTGCAAGCGGACTGGCACAGGATTCAGCCCCCGCTCCTGAGTCCCGGGGCTGTTAGTGCGGACTACCCCAGGGCGGTGCCCTCGGACAGCACACAGGGCCAGACTCCCGGGAGGGCGCGCGCCGGAAGCCAGCAGCATTAACAACCTTGCCGCTTCCTGAGGCCGACAGGCTGCAGAAAGCCTGATCCGCTCTGTGCTTCTCCCGGGATAATGCAACTTGAAAGGTGGATAAAAGGGACATGAGCCACAGTACAGCGGGTAGGGCGTTTGTCTTGCACACGGCCGACCTGGGTTCAATCCGCAGCATCCCATATGGTCCCCGAAGCACTGCCAGGAGTAATTCCTGAGTGCAGAGTCAGGACAAACCCCTGAGCATCACTGGGTGTGACCCAAAAAGTGAAAAATAAAAAGAAAGGTGGGTAAAAGCTGGAGGATGTAGGTCTGTGGAAAGGTGCATGAAGTTCTGGGAGTGAGCGCGCGCGCGCGCACGCGCACACACACACACACACACACACACACACACACACAGAGCTCAAGAGTCATCTTCTATTTAGGGATCAGGTTTCTTTTTTCTTTGTTTAAAGATTTGGCAACCATACCCAGTGGTGCTCAGGACCATCGTGGCTGTGCCGGGGAATGCCAATGGGGTGCCAGGGATGGAACCAGGGTCAGCCACATGCAAGGCAAGTTCCCGAACCCCAGTGCTGTCTCTCCAACCTGGGAATCAGTCTTGTTTTGTTTTGCAGTTGGGGGCCCACGCCCAGCAGTGCTCAGGAGCTATTCCTGGCTCTGTGCTCCGGAGCGACCTCTGGTGGTACATCCTCGGCCCAGGCATGGAGGAGGGTGGGCTAAGGTCCCTGCGCTATCTCGCCAACAGCACCCTGCTTTCTTTTATGTCTGGTTTGGGTCACAGCCTGCAATGTTCGGGGCTTACTCCTGGCTCTGTGCTCAGGGATCACTGCTCTGTGCTCGGGGGACCCTGTGGGGTGCTGAGGAGCGAATCCAAGTCAGCCACCGTAAGGCCAGTACTTGAACCCTGTACGCCTCTCCAGGCTTCCCCTTTTCATTTCCATCCCTGATGTCTGGGGTCACATGCAGTGCCAGGGGTCACGCCCCGGACCTAACATATGCAAGGCATGTGCTCTACCACTTAAATCCAACCCCTGGCACAGACAGAGCTTTGGAAACAATGGCCATTATTCCTCCCCCCCCCCCCCCCCCGCTACCCCCTCACTTCCCCCTCCCCCTGAAATCATGTTCCACGGAAAACGTTTTTTCCATGTGGCTCATGCCAAGGGTGGGCTGGGACATCCATGACATCCTCTGCTGACATCCGTGGGGGCCAGGAGCCATTTTCCCGCTTTCCCTTGGGGCTGCTGTCTTCATCCGGACACGACAGACACGTATGGGTGCTAGGCAGGTGCTACCCCTCCCCTGCAGAGCACAGGCAGAGAGGGGCACTTCCCTACAACCCCTGGGGAACTACACCCCTCTGCTGTACACAGAATACCCACCTCCCGCCACGTGTAGCCTCAGCCGCCCGCCCCTGATGCCCACTCGTGGGTGTAGAAGGTTCAAACAGCACAGTGGGCTGGGCGCTCGCCCTGCTCGCAGCTGGCCTGGGTTCAATTCCCAGCACTGCGTCGGGTCCCTCGGGCCTCACCGGGAGTGATCCCTGAGCACTGTCAGGAGTCAGCCCTGAGCACAGTCTGGGGTGGCCCAAACACCCAAATAAAATAGTAAATACAAAACACTGCTAGAGAAGATTCTCAGAGAGCCCTGCCTGGGGCCAGGAGGGATGAGGGTCCAAGCCTGGATGGATTCTCTTTGCCTCGCATCACCTCTTCATTTCCAGGAGTTTCAGGGCGGGGGCTACAAGATCTGTCAGAATTATCCTGCAGGAACTTCTCAGGGAGCCTGGGAACCCCAGCTTCTGTGTTGTTTTTTTTTTTTTGGCTTTTTGGGTCACACCGGGCGATGCACAGGGGTTACTCCTGGCTCTGCACTCAGGAATTACCCCTGGCGGTGCTCAGGGGACCATATGGGATGCTGGGATTTGAACCCGGGTCGGCCGCGTGCAAGGCAAACGCCCTACCCACTGTGCTATCTCTCCAGCCCCCACCCCAGCTTCTTACTTCTGGTGAGAACAGACTAGGTATCAGCTGAGGAGGACACCCATTCCCCACAACTGACTTCACAGTTCAAGCCAGGTGGCCCTTCTGGAGGAGGTGAGGGCTGGGCTACAAAGACCCAGGTACAGTTTCTCCCTTAGCCCCCCCCAGGTTTTACAAGGGCTGGGGAGATAGTGCAGGGGTGAAGGCACTTGGCTGGCATGTGGCCAAGCCTCGTTCATTCCCCAGTACTGCCTAGGGTTTCCCAAGCACCACTAAAGTGTCCCCCAAACCCATAAAACAGAATGATCACTAAGCCGGTGAGACAGTCCGTGGGTTAGCGGACCCCCTGCCAGCTCCGGCACCACAGGACATGCTGCCAAGCACCAGCAGCACCATGTCCTCAGGGACGAGCACTAATCCACAGTTACAGGTTAACTGTACACACACACACACACACACACACACACACACACACACACACACACACACGTGATCTTTTCTGTGTTGTGTTTTGGAACCACACCGGCGATTCTCTGGGCTGACTCCTGGCTCGGTCCTCAGGGATCACTCATTGTGGCTCAGGGGACCCAAGCGGGTGCCGGAGCCACCAAGGTGGGCCACATGCGGGACAGGAGCCTTTCCCAGGGCAGCTCTGAGGTTGGTTTCCTCTCCCCGAGGCTTAAAGGCGTTTCTACAAAACCTTCCCACGCTCTCAGCCCCACCAAGTCTGTGCCAGCTGCTTCCCTCCCCAGACCGCAGCCGCGTACGCGCACACACTCACACTCACACACATACATACACACACGCTCCCACACACATAAACACATACATACTCATGCATACATATAAACACACTCTTGGCTTTCACACACACACACACATGCTCACACATACGCACACATGCTCTCACATATACAAGTACTTACACACATCAACACACATGCTCATACTCATATACACATGCTTTCACATTCACACAAATAAACACACATACACAATACTCTCACACACATACACATAAATATACATGCTCTCACACACATTCACATGTTCACATATACACACATGCTCACAAACACACATACACACATTCACACACATACATCACACACATACACACTCACGCTCACCCACACATTCACCCACACATGCACACACATGTGCACGCGCATGCGCACGCACTCACCCACACACACTGTTCCTGGTTTCACCCACTCCTGCCACCCCCAGGTACAAAGGCCTCCTTTGTCCCTTCTCACGCTTTTTCCCTGTTCTTACTGCCCAGATCCTGCCCGCCATAAGCTCACTGGACGCATGTGGGCCAGGGGCAGCGCCCGCAGGACACTCCCCACCTCCGGTTCCCCAGCCTGCCAAGTTGAGGGGGCTTGGTCCGGCCTGCCTAGCTGACTTCAACTCAGTCAATTTCAAGGCCTGGTGATCACATCACTGCCCACTGGCCCCCACTGCCCACCCCAGCAGGACCTCACGGCCACCAGGATTCCTCAGGTGCTGCTCCCCGGGACCTGGGGTGAGATCTCCAGACCAGAGACTGCTAGTCACTCTCAAAGGATGCACAGCATTGGGTCACTGGCAGGGTATGTCAATCCAGTATTGCTGGTACAGCAGCTTCAGGCAAGGAGGGGAAGGGGCTGCCCAGGGCAGGGAGGGTCCCAGTTTGTCTGTCTCTCTGTGGCCTCTGGAGGCCCTAGTGCCTGTGGGGAATGGCTGGGTAGACTCTGTTTTTGTCTCATTTTTAAGTGGTTTCCTGCCCCCTCCTCAAGACTACCACAGTTTCCAGGAAGTTGTTGGCTCACAAGAGGCCTGGGAGTCTCAAGCACGGCACCGTGTCCCCCTCGTCCCTGGGGACCCCTAAATACAGATCGACAAATAGCTGAGGGCCGGGACTCAGCCTCCTTAGGACCTTAGGCAGCAAAGTGGGGTGCAATTGTGTGGAGGGGGCCCAGGGGCCCAGGCCAAGACCACCCTCCGAGCTTGGGGCAAAGGGTTCTGGGAGAAATGGAAACCAGGTACCCCCACTTACTGGCAAAAGGCGGGGAAAGTTACTCAATTGTTTCCGGCTTCCTTCCTGCCCCCTCACCAGAGGCGCCTCGATTTCCGCCCTTCCAGTTGCCCAGAGAGACCCCATTTGCTCCCACCTCACCCTGTTCTGCCTCAGTTTCTCCAACTGCACAGAAACCCAGGCCGATACTTGTGTTAGTGGTGGTGGTGGTGGTTTTGTGGGGGGGTTGGGAGAGTCAAAGGAGGTGGACAAAGGAGCCTGGAAAAGGGGGTGGGGGGCTCCGCGGAGGTCGGGCCCGCCCTGGCCCCTTCCCCTGTCCTGGTCAGCCTCCTCCCCTCCCCCGCTGGCGCCTGAGACACCCAGATAACGGGACCTCCCGGTGGAGCATGCGCCGTGCAAACGGGTTCATCAGCCGGGCAGAGACCGCTGGGGTCTCCCGGGAAGGAACTGGGGACTCGGCTGCAGCCCCGGGCTGGCAAGCCCCTCGCGGGGCGCAAGGCGGGGGGTGCATCCGAAACACCCTGACATACACAGCTGCAGAGCGGGTGTTTACGGCCTCAGGGCTCCCTTCCCCCGCAAGTCCCGCGCCCCCGAGCTCAGCAGAGGTGGCCCCTACCGTAGGCTCCGTCCTTGCGCTCGTCCTCCATGGCCGCAGCGGGCGGCGGCGGCGCGACCCCAGCCCCGGCGGGCGGGCGGCTCGGCGGCTGCAGCGCCCCGCCCCGGACAGGCCCCGCCCCCGGTTACGCCTCTCGAGTCACGCCCAATGGGAGCCCGCGTTTGGTGGGGGCGGGGCTAGGAGGCGGGGCCAGGCGCGGGACTGGCCGGGTCTCCCACCTTTGTTTCCCCAGATGCCTTCCTAGCTCGTCGTGGCGTGTTTAGGGGGGCCGAGGAGCCGTGCAAACGTGCATCATTCCGCTATGGGTGTGTTTGCTTTGTGTTTTGGGTCACACCCGGCGGTGCTCACGGCTTGCTCCTGGCTCTGTGCTCAGGGGTCACTCCTGGCGGGGCTCAGGAGAAACCATATGGAAGCCTGGGGTTCCATATGGAATGCTGGGAATCAAACCCCAAACCCTGGTCCGCTGCAAGGCAGACGCCCTAGCAGCTGTCCTGTCGCTCCGACCCCCGTATCATTGCTCATTCGCCCCCTGGAGCCTGAGCGCCACCTGGATACTAGCGAACATCTAGCAAACAGACAAAAAAGATGTTTCTTCTTCATTGATTTTCTTGATTGATTTTCCCCATCGGGGATGGGAGAAGTGCAGTGGTGTGGAAGTGGATCCCCAGGACACAATACTCGGAGCTGGCACAAGTGCTTTGCGTACAGGAGCTCAGGGCTTAAGCCCAGCACCACAAAGAAAACAAAACTCAAAAATTGAAAACAAATTAGCTGGAAGATGGAAGTCAAACCTATTGACCCAGGGGCGGGAGCCCGGGAACAGGCTCAGGTGGTTTGATCAAAGGTGTCAAAGGCGCAAGACCCTGCGTTCGAACCTGAGCATCAAATGGTCTCTGTGCACTGTGGTAGGTGGCCCTGGCAGGCGCTAGGTGTGACCCATATAGCCTCAGGAGACAGCCTTGCAAAGGACAGAAATTACTAAATGCACCCATGTGGCAATATACACCCACCAGAATCAAGGGACGGGAACCAACTTCAGCTGAGAATCCAAGCTGACGCCACCACTAGGAAATGTCTTTTCTTTCTTTTTTGCTACCCCGGAGATAGAACCCAGAACCTCGGACATGCATGGACTCCAATGTTGCTTCCCTCATTGTGATAACTTCTCCCCCCCTTTTTTTTGGGGGGGTCAGTGAAAGGACCACATCTAATTCAACTTCTAGCACTGCATAGGGGTCCCCAAACCCCACCTGGTGTGATCTCTGAGCATAGAGACGGGAATAAGTCCTGAGCACCACCAGGTGTGGCCCAATCCCCCACCAATAATAATAGAAAAATAAAATTTAAAATAGCAGCTGGGGTTCAGGGAGATGATACAAAGGGTGAGCACTTGGAGGCTGGAGCAACAGCAGAGTGGGGAGGGCGTTTGCCTTGCACGTAGCCAACTTAGGTTTGGTCCCCAACATACCATAGGGTCCCCTGAGCACCGCCAGGAGTGATTCCTGAGTGCAGAGTCAGGAGTCAGCCCTGAGCATCGCTGGGTGTGACCCAAAAGCCAAAAAAGAAAAAAAAAAGCCAAAAAAAAAAAAAAAGGGTGAGCACTTTTTGTTTGTTTGTTTGTTTCTGGTTTGGGGGGTCACACCCAGCTGTGCTCAGAGCTTCATCCTGCCTGTGTGCTCAGGACTCACTCCTAGTCGGGGGCTTGGAGGTCCATATGTGGTGTCAGGAATGGAACTCGGGTCAACTGCTTATTGCATGTGGAAGCCTGGAGTGTGTGTGTGTGTGTGTGTGTGTGTGTGTGTGTGAGAGAGAGAGAGAGAGAGAGAGAGAGAGAGAGAGAGAGAGAGAGAGAAAGAGAGAGAGAGGGAGAGAGAGAGGGAGAGAGAGGGAAGAGAGAGGAGAGAGGGAGAGGAGAGAGGAGAGAGAGAGGATAGAGGGAGAGGAGAGAGAGGAGAGAGAGAGGAGAGAGGGAGAGGAGAGAGAGGAGAGAGAGAGGAGAGAGAGGAGAGAGAGGGGAGAGAGAGAGGAAAGAGGGAGAGGAGAGAGAGGAGAGAGAGAGGAGAGAGGGAGAGGAGAGAGAGGAGAGAGAGAGGAGAGAGAGACCCTGGGTTGTCTTTATAATACCAGGGAGTGGAGCGGGTGCCAAGAAGAAAAATGTAATCTAGGACTTTACAGCTCTCAGAGGAGCACCTGGGTCACTTGGGAAAGACCAGAAAGGGGAGGAGAGAGAGGGTCCTGACCCAGACCTAGAGTGGGAAATCCGAGGAAACCAGAGAGGTTTTCCTGGAGGAGGAGGAGAGCTGAGCTCTGACTATGGAGGAAGGAGGGTGCTGTGTGAGAGAAAGCAGAAAAGAGAGAGAGGAAGTGAAATGAGGGAAGTCAGCGAGTCTGGGGCAAGGGGTCAAGCCGGGGAAGCCATCTGCTACAGGGGTGCTGGCGGCAAAGGCAGTCAGGGAGAAGCTTTCACCAATGAAGAGAAAGAGGTGCCTGGGGGCAGGGCCTGGAGGGGTGACCCTTGGGAGGTTAGAGGAGAAACTGGGGCAGGGGCAGGGGCTCTGAGAGGGGGAGGTGACAGCAGGGGGAGGTGACAGCAGCAGGGCGGCTGAGCAGCGCTGCCCTGTTCCGGCTGGCTCATGAATATTTCAGCCAAACAGGCCTGGAATTTCAGACTCTGGGAGCCCTCAGCCAGGGCTTTTAGGTTTTGTTTATGTCCAAAACACATCTCCAGGGGCTGGAGCAATAGCACAGCGGGATAGGGCATTTGCCTTGCATGAGGTCGACCCAGGTTTGATTCCCAGCATCCCATATGGTCCCTGAGCACCGCCAGGAGTGATTTCTGAGTACATGAGCCAGGAGTAACCCTGTGCATCGCCGGGTGTGACCCAAAAAGAAAAAAAAAAAAAAAACATCTCCTTGGGGCTTCAGGAGAGGGGGCCCCTGGAAGGGACTCAAGGATGCCTGGACTGCAGCCCCCGCCGCCGCTGGAGGAGAAAACTACTCTGCTCTTTGCGGCAGAGCTGACATGCTGCATTACACTGAGCTTCAGGGACCCTGAGGTGACCCAGGTGGTGAGTGCACCTGCCTGTAAGCTCCAGGCTCTGGGCTCCCATGCACGCCCGCGCCCCCAGAGCACACTTAGCTGTGCCTGACAGTTCCCCTGCCCAGGGACCCCCCAACTTACATAAGGGATTTCCAACCCCCACTGAAACCCTGTGTGTGAGCCCCCAGTGATGAGAAAACAGGCTGATGGGTAGGCGAGGAGAGCCCAGGGCTTAGCATGCTCAGGCCTTCTTTATTTTTATTTTAGTTTTGGGGCCACACCCAGCAGTGCTCAGGGCTTATTTCCTGCCTCTTTGCTCAGGTATCTCTCCTGGCAGGGCTCAGGGGACCCTATGGGGTGCCAAAAATGAACCCCGCGCCTGCTGCATGCAAGGCAATCGCCCTTCCTGCTGCACTATGGCTCTGAGCCCAGCATAAATCTCTCTCTCTCTCTTTTTTTTTTTTTTTTTGACTTTTTTGGGTCACACCCAGCGTTGCACAGGGGTTACTCCTGGCCCATGCACCTGGCAGTGCTCGAAATTGATGCTGGGAATTGAACCCAGAACATTGACTTCCCTCATTTCACTTCACTCTTTCTTTTCTGCTTTCTCTCTCATCAATGGAACCCGGAATTGATGCATAAGGGATGCTGGAAATTGAACCCGGGTCGGCCATGTGCAAGGAAAACCATCTACCTGCTGTGCTATCACTCCAGCCCCAGCATAAATATCTCTTGTGTGAATCAGTGAATTGAGCAACTGGTGCTGTGCACTGGGGAGATGGACCTGAGGAGGATTAAGTCTCTGCCAACTGGGGCTCACATACCTGCAGGGGAGAGAAAATAGGAAGGAAGGAAGGAAGGAAGGAAGGAAGGAAGGAAGGAAGGAAGGAAGGAAGGAAGGAAGGAAGGAAGGAAGGAAGGAAGGAGGAAGAAAGGATGGAAGGATGTTTTGGATAAATAAATAAATGAAAGGCAGGAAGGCAGACTGGCTCTATGGATGGATGTCTGGAAGAAAGAATGGAGTGACAGGCAGTAGATGGGAGGAAATTATGGATGAATGAAGGGTTGGAGAGCAGACAGGTGGGCTGGCTATACAGATGAATGGATGGGTGGGCAGATGGATGGAAGGATGGGTCGCTAGAAGGCTGGAAGGATGGCTAGACAATGTACAGATAGATGGGCAGATGGATGAATGAACAGAGGAGTGTGTTTACCCAGTGAAGGTGAGCGTGCCCTGGGGGTCTTCGCCCCGAGGGCATCGCATTGCCCGGGTGCAAAGGGCAAAGGGGCGGTGCCAGCAGGAGCCCCGGGGAAGCCCCGCCCCACCCTCAGAGGCGCCCTCCGTGTCGGCCGACGTGCGGCTCACCTGGCCACCTCCCCTTTAAGACGCTCACCTGGCCGCTCACCTGCGCGCTCGGCTTCCGCAGGAAGGAGGAAGCGGCGCCACTGTCACCTCCCTGGTCCGCGGGCCGCCACCATGTCCGCCTCGGCTGTCTTTATCCTGGACGTGAAGGGCAAGGTGAGGGCGCGCGCGGGGGACCGGGCCCCCCACCGGCGAGGCCGCGCCACCCCGGCCCCGGGTTGCCCGCAGGGAAGCCTCAGGACCCTGCCCACCTTCTAGGGATTCCCCCCAACAAACGGGTCGCCAGCCGCTAGCCTGGGGCCCCCCGGGACTTGGCCTGGTGAGGCCTCAGTTTCCCTCTACTGCAAAATGGGGACACACAGGTCCCCGCCCCCAAAGACGAACGCGACTCGGCGCGTGCCCGCCGCCCGACCCTTTGGGACGCGCCCTCCTACCGCCGGCATCTCTCTCTGCACGCTGCGCGTTCTGGGGACACCAAAGCGTCCCTGGCGGCACTCGCTGTCCTTGTCTCTTGGCCAAGTCCCACAGTGACCGGTCAGGTCCCTGCCGGCACGAGTCGTGAGTGTTCAGGCACCAAGAATACTTTTGGGGGGCGTCTGAAGGTGCTGAGTTGCCGCTACAGGATGCCCCCTGGCACCCAAGTTCTTTTTTTGCAGGGGGGGTGTCCTTTTTTTGATCACACCCAGCGATGCCCAGGGGCTACTTCTGGCTCTGCGTGGGGAATTACTCCTGGTGGTGCTCCGTACCCAATTTCTTATCCCAGGCTGAGCTTGGCAATAAATGTCAAATTTAGATTTGATCCTTGTCCTTTGCCCTTCCTCTTTTCTCATCCCTCCTCCTCCTCCTCCTCTTCCACTTCTCTCCATCATCCTGGCCTCATTGATTTGTGCCCACCCAGCCTGAGGCTAGAGTAGAACTTGTTGAGTATTTGGTTTGTGTCTTTTCTCTTTCTGTTTTGGACCACAACCACTGGGTGGTGCTCAGGGCTGACTCCTGGCTCTGTGCTCAAGGATCACACCTGGCGGGGCTCAGGGGACCCTCTGAGGTGCCGGGGATCAATCCCAGGTTGACTGTGTGTGGGACTATCCCCACTGGATTACTGATCAGGATCCTTGGGCTTGTTTCTCGCCCTGCTGGATGTCATCCAGGACCTCAGATGCAGAAGAGTACTAGCCCCTTCCCCGCCCCCCTGGACCACGCCACAGGCAGGAGCAAAGGGCTTGCAGGGACGGGAGTCTGGGCTTGAACCCCAGTACCATACCTGGGCACCACCCATGTGGCCAAAATCTAAAACCAACCCCCCAAATTTTGAAGGCAAGATGGCTTCTCGTTTCCCCATTGTTCTTTGACTTTATTCATAGGGGCCACCCCCCAGGGAAGACCGGGGAGGGGCTGGCTGGGCTGGGGCTTGGTGCTGCCAGGGATTAAACTGAGGGCCTCAAACTCATAGGTTGTGGTGTAACACATGAGCCGTTCCTTTGGGAGAGGGGAGTTTGGCGTTTGGGCCACCACACCCAACAGTGCTCAAGACTGGGGAGCATCGTGGAGGCCCTATGTGGGTCTGGGGATAGAACCCAGGTGGGCCGCGTGCAAAGCAAGCGCTCTATCCTCTGTACTAAGTCTCTGGCCTCTGTGATTATTATTTTATTTATTTATTTATTATTTTTTAATTGAGTCACCGTGAAAACAGTTACAGGACTTTTAGGATCGAGTCTCAGTCATACTATGCTCAAACACCCATCCCTTCACCAGTGCACATCTTCCACCACCAATAATCTCAGCATACCCCCCCTTTCCACTCCCCCTCTGCCTGTGTGGCAGATGATTTTTCACTTTACTCTTTCCTTACTTTGATTACATTCAATTTTTGACAGGAAACTCACTATCATTTGGAGTTTTTCCCCCAACAGTCAGACCTGTCGGAATGGCATCATTAGATTGTCACTGTCACTGTCACTGTCACTGTCATCCTGTCATCGATTTGTTCAAGCGGGCACCAGTAATGTATCTCATTGAGAGACTTATTGTTACTGTTTTTGGCATACCCAATACGCATGGGTAGCTTGCCAGGCTCTGGCGCGAGGGCTCGATACTCTCGGTAGCTTGCCGAGCTCTCCGAGAGGGGCGGAGGAATCGAATTCGGGTCGGCTGCATGAAAGGCAAATGCCCAACCGCTGTGCTATCAACTCACACACCCCATTAGATTGTATGTTTTCTATTGTTGGTAACAAAGAGCATATGATGTTGCCCGGTCGCGAAAGCGGCCGCCCAGGTTTGGAATTCTGGTATTAAGTCCAGAGGTATTTCAGCCAGCAGCCGCTGCATTCCAAGATTGGTTTCTGTGGTGCTGGGATCATGGCTGTTCAGGAGCGGAGGAGCTGTACATGGGCGACCGCTCGGGGCCTCATTTGGGCAGGAGGCAGGGCCAGTTCTGTGATTATTATTTTACCTTAATTTCCCTTCCCTGGTCCCAGCAATGCTGTCAAGTGCCAGACTTGGTTGCAGGGCTCACAGTCTTGGTTGGGGCGCCCCCTGATGGTGGGGTTATGATGCTTACAGGTAAGGTGTGTGTGTGGGGGGGGGGTGGGTGTGTCTGCACATGAGGTTGTGTATGTGTGTGTTAAGGTTTACAGGTCTGTGTGTGTAGTTGGGGTGCCCCCTGATGGTGGGGTTATGAGGCTTACAGGTAAGTGTGTGTGTGTGTGTGTGTGTGTGTGTGTGTGTGTGTGTGGTGGGGTTATGAGGCTTACAGGTAAGGGGTGTGTGTGTGTGTGTCTGCACATGAGGTTGTGTATGTGTGTGGTTGGGGCACCCCCTGATGGTGGGGTTATGAGGCTTACAGGCAAGGGGTGTGTGTGTGTGTGTGTGTGTGTGTGTGTGTGTGTTAAGGTTTACAGGTCTGTGTGTGTGGTTGGGGCACCCCCTGATGGTGGGGTTATGAGGCTTACAGGTAAGGGTGTGTGTGTGTGTGTGTGTGTGTGTGTGTGTGTGTGTGTGCGCGCCCACACATGAGGTTTCAGGGTGCCCCAAATGGCACACTTTGGGCACCACGAACCCCTAAACAGCAAGTGTGGTTGTGGGTCCCGCTGTGCACATGTGGCCAGTAACCCCCCCACACTTTCAAGGCAAGTACCCTGGCTCTGAGCCCTCCCGATCCCAAGCCCCCACTTCCCACCTCTGTGCACTCAGTTCCCCCCACTTTCTAAAAGAGAGGTGACAGCTTCACCCACCTTGCAGCCCTCCTTGAAGGTTCTGGACTCTCCTTACAAATCTCATGGCCCGTGGCCAGCAGGGACCTGCAGGTGCCAGAGTCTGAACAAGGCCCCCCACCGCATGCCCCAGAAGTGATGCACCGTCTCTGCCTGCTCGTAGCCCCTGATCAGCCGCAACTACAAGGGCGACATTGCCATGAGCGAGATCGAGTATTTCATGCCGCTTCTCATGCAGAGGGAGGAAGAGGGTGCGCTGGCCCCACTGCTGAGCCATGGCCGAGTGCACTTCCTGTGGATCAAGCACAGCAACCTCTACCGTATCCTCCCACGGGGCCCAGAGAGGGCAAACCCAGGCAGGACTTGCACAGCGCTCCCCAATGCCGGGTGGTGGGTGGGGCCCTTAGAGATGTGGGACCGGGGAGGCAGGGTGGGAGCCTGGCCCTCCTTGGCATGTTCCCAAGTGGCACCTGTTCCTTCACCCACCTGTGCCCCAGTGGTGGCAACCACCCTGAAGAATGCCAACGCATCGCTGGTCTACTCCTTCTTGTACAAGACAGTGGAGGTATGTCCTGGCTGCCCTTTGGCAAGTCTCTTGTCTGCTCATCTGGCCCGCCTCCCATTGGCTGGGAATAGCCTCCGAGCACCTCACTGTGGCCTACCCCCACAAAAACGAACAACATTGGGGTAACTGTGCCCCCTCCTCCAAGAAGTTCCCCTGGATCTCCCTCCTTCTGGACTCGTAGTTATGCTTCTCTCCTCATACACATGACTGTGTTTGGGCGCGAGGGGGCTGGGGGTGCTGTCAGCTTTGGGCCCTGGTGCAGGTGTGCAGTAGGTACTACAGAGTTGCTCCAAGTTGTTGGCCAATTTGGGATGCGGCCCCAAGGGGGGAACCAGGCTAAGCCATTCACACATCTGTGGGTGTCTGGGATTTTTGTTTATTGAGTTTTGGGGTCACACCCAGCCTTACTCAGCAGCTACTTCTGACCCCTAGCAGTGCTCTTGAGATCATGCAAGGCCAGCTCAATAACCCCCCAAACCCGGGGTGGGAGATGAGGGAAGACTTCTCAAAAGAGCCCGTCCAGGTATTCAGAATGTTTCATTTCTTTCCTGTCCCCCTGTGCCCCGCCCCCCAAGGTCTTTTCCGAGTATTTTAAGGAGCTAGAAGAGGAGAGCATCAGGGACAACTTTGTCATCGTGTACGAGCTGCTGGATGAGCTCATGGATTTCGGCTTCCCGCAAACTACCGACAGCAAAATCCTTCAGGAGTGAGTGGGCCGGGGACAGAGGTGGCCACCCAGGAAAATCTCCAGGTGGGGGGCCGGGGCGAGGGGAGGAGGGGGAGGTGGCCCCAGGAACCGTCCCTCCCTGTAGGTACATCACGCAGCAGGGCAACAAGCTGGAGACTGGCAAATCTCGGGTGCCCTCTACCGTGACTAATGCTGTGTCGTGGCGCTCCGAAGGCCTCAAGTACAAGAAGAACGAGGTCTTCATTGATGTCATCGAGTCAGTCAACCTGCTGGTGAGCCCAGGGAACCTGCCACCGAAGGGGCATGGCATCTGCCCAGGGTGCGGCTCCTGCTAAGGGGCAGGGTATACTGTGAGGGCGTGGCCTCTGCCGCAGGGGAGTGGTGTCGGCCTGGGGCGTGGCGCCTATTGGTAAGCCCCACCCCCTGCCACCAAAGGGGGCGAGGTTCTTGCTGGGGGCGGAGCCTATCCTGAGGGGCGTGAAATCTGCCGGGGGCGTGGTTCCTGGTGAGTCCTGCCCCTAAAGGGCCTAGGTGTCTGTCGTGGGGCGGGGCCTGCGCCAATTGACCACCCCCCCACCCCTAGGTCAACGCCAATGGCAGTGTCCTGCTGAGCGAGATTGTGGGCACCATCAAGCTCAAGGTGTTTCTGTCTGGGATGCCGGAGCTGCGGCTGGGCCTTAACGACCGTGTGCTCTTCGAGCTCACTGGCCGTAAGTGTCCACGGCGGGGCCACCTGAGGAAGGAGCCACCTAAAGCTGGGGCGCGTGTGTGTGTGTGTGTGTGTGTGTGTGTGTGTGTGTGTGTGTGTGTGTGTGTGTGTGTGTGTGTGTGTGTGTGTGTGTGTGTGTGTGTGTGTGTGTGTGTGTGTGTGTGTGTGTGTGTGTGTGTGTGTGTGTGTGTGTGTGTGTGTGTGTGTGTGTGTGTGTGTGTTGGGGAAATTGAAGCTGGACCTGAAAGAAGCCCTTGCACGCCCTCTGCTGGTCAGGGCGAGTAGCGCAGCCTGTTGGAGAGGCTTTATTCTATGGGCTGGCAAGATTTGGGGGGGTGGGACCAAGACACATCCTTGCCCTCCTTTTTTGTGGGAGGGTTTGGCCACTCCCGGAGGTGGTCAGGGCTTATTCCTATCTCTGCATTCAGGGGTCACTCCTGACCATGCTCGGGGGACCATATGGGGTGCTGGGGATGGAACCCGGGTGGGCCCCGCACTGGGCTATGGCTCCGGCCACTTGCCCTCAGGGACTGGCTATTCCAGTGCGGGGCGCTGAGAAGTCAGACAGTGACAGACTCCCCCCGCGTGTCCATCTTTCCACTGCTCCCGGCCTACTGGGTGACCGGGGCCAAGTGTCTCGGCCACTCTGAACCTCCCTTTTCACTGTCCTGGATACGGACATGGGGAAGGGCAGGGCCGCCGCAGGGAGGGGCAGCCGCGCCGGCGCCCCCAGGGTCACCCGGCACGCTGGGCTCCGAGTTTCAGGGAGTAAGAACAAGTCGGTGGAGCTGGAGGACGTCAAGTTCCACCAGTGCGTGCGGCTGTCGCGCTTCGACAATGACCGCACCATCTCCTTCATCCCGCCCGACGGCGACTTCGAGCTCATGTCCTACCGCCTCAGCACCCAGGTGAGTGAGGCGCCCGCACCCCGTGGCCGAGCGCAGACCCCGGAACGGCCCAGGACGCCCTGGCTCTCTCCCGGCTCCGCAGGTCAAGCCGCTCATCTGGATCGAGTCGGTCATTGAGAAATTCTCGCACAGCCGCGTGGAGATCATGGTGAAGGTGACCGCGGCCGGGGACTTTCCTTCCCGGCCTTCTTCGACGGATATTTCCTTGCTTGGTTTCAGTTTGGGGCGGGGTCACTCTCGGTGGGTGGATGCTTAGGGCTTCCTCGGGCAGGGCTCCGTAGAACCCGTGCCAGCTGTAAAGAGGCGTTAGTCATTCCCCCCCCCCACCCCAGGCCAAGGGCCAGTTTAAGAAGCAGTCGGTGGCCAACGGCGTGGAGATCTGCGTACCGGTGCCCAGTGACGCCGACTCTCCGCGCTTCAAGACCAGCGTGGGCAGCGCCAAGTACGTGCCCGAGAAGAACGTGGTGATCTGGAGTATCAAGTCTTTCCCGGTGAGCCGGGAGGCGGCCGGGAGAGGGTGGGGCGGGGAGTTGGGGGACCCCAGCTGTGCACACGCACGGGCGTTCTTTTTTTTCTTTTTTGCTCTTTGGGTCACACCCGGCAATGCTCAAGGGTTATTCCTGGCTCTGCACTCAGGAATTATTCCTGGCGGTGCATGGGGACCCTATGGGATGCCGAGGATTGAAGTCTGGCAGGCCGCGTGCAAGGCCCTACCCCCTGTGCTATCGCTCTGCCCCACATGAGTGTTCTTTGGGGTCAGCAGGCCCGGTGGGAGCAGGCAGCAAAGACAACCGACACCCCTGATCCCATTCTTGCTTTGTAAACAAATTTTGGTTTTGGGGAGTCACACCTGGCAGTGCTCAGGGCTTGCTCCTGGCTCTGTGCCTACTCTCTCTCCGTCCACTTTTTGCTTTTTATTCCCTCCCCCACTGTGTGTGTGTGTGTGTGTGTGTATGGTTGTGTGTGTGGCTGTGTGTGTGTATATGTGTGTGCGGTTTGGAGCTACAGCTGGTAGTGTTCAGGGATCACTCCTGGCAGGGCTCAGGGGTTCCTGTGTGGTACTTGGGATCACACTCGGATCAGCCATGTGTGAGGCATGCATCTTTCCCCACTGGACTATATTTTTGGCCCCTTTCTGGGCTTTTGTGGCCACCCCTGGAGGTGTCAGCTAGGCTGGAGTTACTCCTAGCTTGGTGTTCAGGCATCATTCTAGTGGTACTCAGACTTGACTCAGAATCCTATATGCAAACCAGCCCTTTGAGCTGCTTCTCGTCCATCCCAGCCTTTACTTTCCTCATCTGGGAAATGGGTTCAGTAGGCCCTGACCCGGAGCTGCGGTGGGGAAGGTCTGGGATGCCCAGGGACTCCCGTGGCATGTCTGATGCTACCCACCTGCCTTCAGGGGGGCAAGGAGTACCTGATGCGTGCCCACTTTGGCCTGCCCAGTGTGGAGAAGGAGGAGGTGGAGGGCCGGCCCCCCATTGGGGTCAAGTTTGAGATCCCCTACTTCACCGTCTCTGGGATCCAGGTGAGGGACGTGGGCACGGGGGGAGATCTGGTGCTTCCCATCCCCTGGCCTGGCTCTCTGGGGGTCAGTATCTCCACTTCTGCTCTGAGCCCAGGTCACCCCAGGCCCCGGCGTGCGTCTCAGACTGTGCTCTCTCTCCTGCCACATCCTGGCTGACCTTCCCGCCCACTGCCCATCTGTGCCCTGAAACCCGTCACCTCTAACCTCCCAGCCCGAGTCCCCCCGCAGCCCCCTCCCTTTCCTGTGCATGTTCCCCCAGCTCCCCTTTCTGTGTGTAATTTTAGGTGCGGTATATGAAAATCATCGAGAAGAGTGGGTACCAGGCGCTGCCCTGGGTCCGATACATCACCCAGAGCGGGGGTGAGGCTGCATGTCGGTGGGGGTGTGGGGCTCAGGCTACATCCAGGCTGGGAATATGGGCGCCTCCCCTGTGCAGCCTGCCCGATCCCAGGCTGCTTTGGACCCTGTAGCTCGCTGGGCCTCAATTTTCTCACCTGTACAATGGGCACTAAGGAATCCGTATCATCCCCCCACCAACAGGGTTCCTGCCCTGCATGAGCACTCCCTTTGCCTTTTTCTCCCCCACCTCGTCCCACCGCCTTTTGGGTCATACCCAGAGTTGCTCAGGGATTTCTCCTGACTCTGCACTCAGGAATTATTTCTGGCGGTGCTCGGGGGACGGGGGTGCTGGGGATTGAACCCGGGTGGGCCACGTGCAAGGCAAAGGACAACCTGCTATACTATCACTCCAGCCCCCTACTCTGGGGTTTGAGCATGGGCTTGAGGACAAAGCATAAAGGTTTTGGTTTTTGTTTTTATCCTGGGGCTCAGCCCCTCTCCCCACTTCTTAGCCCAGTCCCGTTCTTGTTTCCCGGCAGATTATCAACTTCGAACCACCTAGGAGGGCGGAGAGAAGGGGCTGGAGCCAGGCACCGCCAGGCCACTGACAGGAGAGAAGATGGGGTGCCCTTGGGAGGGGCACCCAGACTGTGCAGCTGTTATTCTCCAGCTGTTTCATTCCATCCAGAGACCAGGAAGAGGGGGGTGTTCCCGGGCTTCTCCAGGCACCCCCTGTTGTATATGAAGTATAAGGGGCGGGGCTGAGGTCCCGCCCCGCAAGTGCCTTTTTTGCAGTGATCTACCTTTGGGGGTGGTGTGGGAAACCGTCCCTGTTCCCTGTACCTGACTTTTAAGGTGGCATTAAAGTGATGACTCAGGCCTCGAAGATGTGCTTCTTGACTGGGGATTGGGGTCGCCAGGGAGGACGGATGGGAGGATGGGAGGGGGTCACACACAGCCTTCCCTCAGTCACTACTCCACGGGGGTCCCAATCACCTGCCTCTACAGTCAATCCCCCTTTCAGACGCCAGAAGGCGCCTGCGAGCCTCCAAGTCGGCCTGTGGCAGTACTCAAGTGTCCACACCCCCCCACACACCCCTTTGTTCAGGGGTTGGAGCGATAGTGCCACAAGCACCCGGGATCTCCGACAATCCATTGGATCCCCTGAGCACCGCCAGTAGTTCCCAAGTACAGAGCCGGGTATGACCTGAAAACAAAACAAAATTCAAGTGCTAACTGGGCCCACTGGCCTGATCTGCATTACCTCCCGACCTCCCGCCCTCGCTGTCACCTCCTCCCTCTCTCCTCCAGAACACGCTTTTCTAGACATACAAGACTCACCTACCTCTTTCAAAGGCCCCTTCCTCCAAGAAGCCCTGTCTATTGCAACCACCTTTCCTTTCCCCAAAGAGTAGCACTCTCCCTGTTTAACCAGCTCCACAGCCCTCTGAAGATTAGATTGTCTTCACCTGCCTTCCTTGGTCACTCGACCAGAAGTGGCCCCCCCAGCACTGCTGGGAGCGCCTCCTCCAAAGTCTGGGCTCAGGAAACTTTCAAATTGAAGAAGGCTGCTGGAGGAGCTATGGAGTCCCACCCTGGAGGCCACCAGCGGGCGGGGATTTCCATCCTGGCCAGTGTGGGAGCAATCTGAACTAGCAAGACGCAATTTCATCCTCCTCCTGTCCCGTCCCACGGTGGCTGTGTGATGGTACACCAGGGAGGGCGCTTGCTGACCCAGGTTCAGCAGGGCAAGGAGTAAGCCCTGAACATCGCCTGTATATATATACATATATATATATATATATATGTGTGTGTGTGTGTGTGTGTGTGTGTATATGTATCATATATTGTTCTACTGCTTGGGGAGATTGGTCAAAATGCTGCAGGGTGGAACTGGAACAATAGTACAGTGAGGAGGGAGTTTGCCTTGTAAATGGCTATCCCGGGTTCAATTCCCAGCATCCCATATGGTCCCCCAAGTACCGCCAGGAGTAATTCCTGAGTGCATGAGCCAGAAGTAACCCCTGTGCATCGCCGAGCATGACCCAGAAAGCAAAAATAAATAAATTAATTAATAAATTTATTAATTAAATGCGCTCCTAGGGGCTGGAGCAACAGCACAGCGGGTAGGCCTTTTGCCTTGCAGACGGCTGACCCGGGTTTGATTCCTAGCAGCCCATATGATTCCTGAGCACCGCCAGGAGTCGTTCTTGAGTGCATGATCCAGTAGTAACTCAAAAAGCAAAAAAAAAAAAAAAAAAGGTAAAATGGGTTCCCAGCGTGGGCCGGTTTCCCCCATAAGGCAGGAGAATGAGTGAATATGTAAATGAACGCATGCATGCTCTACCCATCTCGTGTTGAGGTAAGTGGAATTCTAGACTGCACATCCCCCAAAACTGCCTCCTGGAGCAGCCCGCGCCCATAGGCAAAAGGCCTCTGACCTTTTTCCCTCCTCAGGTCAGTTAAACGGGCCGTCTTTCCCGCCCGCCGAGCGCGTTTGAAAACCGAAAACCCCGCCAGGTCCTGCAGTCCACCGGTCGGCGCGGCTCGCCCAATCAGGAGAGGCACCGCCCACTCCGGAGCGCTCAGTCCTGCCTCTCCCCCCCGGAGACGCGTGCTGATTGGCTAACCTGGTCGCGCGGGCGGGGCGCCTCCGGGTCGCGCGCCGGCCAATGCCACCCCCGCGACTTTGTAGCCAGTTCGTAGAAAAACAAATCAGCGCCGTCCGAGGGCGGGTCTGGCGAGTTGGCTCCGCCCACAGGAGGGCGGTGAGACGGCGGCGGCTGCGGCGGTTCAGACCAGACCCCGCCCGAGCTGGAGGAGGAGCGGGTGAGTCCGGGCAGAGCCGGCCCCTAAGGGGCGGGCGCCGGGCCGGGCCCTGCGCTTCCTCGAGGGTTGGGCCGGGCTTCGCGGAGAGTGACAGGGGGGAGGAGCCGGGTCCCGGGAGCTGGACCTGGTGCTGGCGGCGGCGGGGGTCGCGCCGGAGCCTGGAGCCTTCGGGTCGGAGCCCCGTGCAGCGGGCGCCCGCCGCTGACCTCTCCGCGCTTGGGCGGGCTTTTGTGCTTTTACCTTCTCGCTCCCCGCAGCCTGCCCGAGTATCGTCGACATGCTGCTGGACGAGGTCCACGCCGGCGACCGGCTGAGCGGGGCCGCGGCCCGCGGGGACGTGCAGGAGGTGCGCCGCCTGCTGTCCCGCGAGCTGGTGCACCCCGACGCGCTCAACCGCTTCGGCCACACGGCGCTGCAGGTGAGGCCCGGCCCTGCACCCCTCCCCGCACCTCCTCGTCATCGCCTCGGCCGCCCGGCCTCTGGAAGCCGTCCGCCTCGGGGGTGCCTCCTTTGGAGGGTGCTGGCGGAGAGTAGGGGTGGGGAGCGCGGTGCATCGTCCCCGGAATCCGGGAACCCCGTTTCCCGAGGGACGCGCCTGCCGGCTCCATTGCTTTAGCTCTGGGCTTCGCCCGCATGACTCCAAGGCGAGCGCCCAGCACTGGGAACCGGGATTCGTGACTTCGCCGCGTCCCCCTGCCCTCGGGGTGGTGTCGTTCCGTTTGGAGGGGGCGACCATTTTCGACATGTGTCCCTCCCCCCACTAGGCCCCTGGTTTATTAGAGGGGCGCAAGGGGGGAATTGGCACACATTGTACGGGGTTCCTCTTCGCTGGAGGTGTGGGCGTTTATCCGGGAAACCCATTTCTTGAGCGGCTTTTTACCCAGCCCCTCCGTTATTTGCGGGGGTTGGCGGGGTGGGGGACTATTCCTTGGAAAAGAGGGCTCAAGTTTCCTGGACGTCACTGTTCCCTGCCCTTGGGGGTGGGGCACCGAGGTTTTACTATCTCTGAGTGTCCCTCATTCTTGGGGGAGAGGGCCTTCGATTTCTAGAAGTTCTCTTTTGGGGGGAGGGCGCTCCTAAGCAGTGCTCAGGAGGTCTGGGTGATTTTCAGCCAAAAGGGCTGGAGATTTAAAGCAAGCCCCCCAATACCTAATTGTTGCCCCTCTCCCCGTGCTGCTGGACTATGGGGAGTCACGGAGTGCTGGGGATTCAATCTGGGGTCCGCTGCATACAAGTCATGAGCCTGGACCCCTATCTTGTCTCCAGAAGTCATGGAAGCTTCTATGGGGCCCCTCTGGAGGGCGTCTTATTTACAGGGATGATGCTCAGGGGGTTTTTTTGGGGGGAGCAGTGATTCCTAAAAGGATGTGAGCTGGTTCTTCCGTGTTTCAGACAGCTGTGGGGTGCGCTGCTTTTATTCCTTGGGGGTTTTCCCTTCCATGCCCTCTTTCCTGACCCTCTGTCCTGTGTCCACCGCCCAGGTCATGATGTTCGGTAGCCCGGCCATTGCCCTGGAACTTCTGAAGCAAGGAGCCTGCCCCAATGTCCAGGACACCTCCGGTGCTACCCCGGCGCATGATGCCGCCCGCACGGGATTCTTGGATACCCTGAGACTGTTGGTGGATCACGGCGCCGATGTGAACATCCCCGACGGCACGGGGTCCCTTCCCATCCATCTGGCCGTCCGGGAGGGCCACAAGGAGGTGGTGAGGTTCCTGGCCTTGGAGTCCGACCTCCATCACAGGGACGCCGGCGGTCTAACGCCCCTCGACCTGGCACGGGGGAAAGGGGCCCATGAGCTCGCGGACATTCTGGCAGGTCACACAATGGCCCCACTGTGACCTGCCCCCCACCC
Organism: Sorex araneus; assembly: GCF_027595985.1. NCBI lineage: Eukaryota > Metazoa > Chordata > Mammalia > Eulipotyphla > Soricidae > Sorex > Sorex araneus. Next base: position 234,296,161 of record NC_073303.1, read on the forward strand.
CTCGCATCTCCCTCCCCCGCAATCGGCAAAGGGACCCTGAACGAATTCCATTTCAGAAGAGGAGGCTGGAGGAAAATTCACTTTTTCTCTCCAGTTCCTTTAGCCTCGGGGGTGGGACCCAGGTTTGTGGCTTGTTGGTGTGGATTTCTGAGGTGTGTGCCCTTGTGTGAGGGGCTGGCATTTCTCATTTGTTTTTCTCGCCCCTTTCTGATGCGTTGATGGGAGAAAGCTGATGCAGGCAATATTCAGGAAACGGTTCTTTTTTTCCTCCTCCCTGGGGCGACCATCTGGATCCACAGGGCAGAGAGCATTTAAAGTCCCAACCCCAGAGAGAATGAGGTCACCACTTCCAGAGTTCCTGGCGACCTTGGCTTGCGGTACCAAGAGAAACCTCTGGAGTGCGCCCTGCTTGGGGCCGGGGGAGGGGGCGCGCCCGAGATATAAGGGCCGGTGGGATGAGCCTTTTCCGAATTGGTTGGAAGCTTGTTTTCCCATCTCTTGTACAGCGATTTTTGTTTTTGTTTTTGTTTTTTTTAAATCCTATTTATTAAGCCTGATGGAAAAAAAATGTGTGTGATAATTTAACGATTTTACTCATTAAATTAAGACTTGTGTAAGGTGCCCGTGTCGGAGTCTTTTCTTGATATTCTGCACCCGCGACAAAGAGGCCGTCGGGGGAAAGGGGAGTGCTTAGCGCACGCTCCGGGGTGCGTTTTGGGGGAGGGGAAAGGAGAGGAGTAATTCCCAGGGTGCTCGGGGTGAGCGAGAGAGCTGGGTGGGGCCGCGGTTTACTCTAAGTCAGAACGGAAGGGAGGCAGGAAACCGCGAGTGGAGAAAGGGCCCCAGATGTCAGCTGGGTGCCGGGAGCCCCGTGGGTGGAGGGGGCGCGCGGCGGGGGGAGGGGGTTTGCGTTTTCCCTAGCAGGGGCGTGGCCGTGGGTGGAGACTGCGGTCACGGGCCGCCTGGGATCCCGGAAGAACCGGGGAGGGCGGGGACGCAGGAGTACCGCGAGGCCACGCCCCGTCGGAAGCCACACCTGGGCGTGTCCTTTGCCAGCCCCTCCCCGTCGCGCCCAGGCTGCGCGCGTGCGCAGTGAGCCGCGTGGCGCCATGCCGGAACCCCGGGCGCCGTCTCCGCTGCGCGTGAACAAGGCGTTTGCCGCGCGCTACAGCCGCTACCGGGAGCGCGAGGAGCTGCAGCGGCGTGAGTGCGGGGCGGCGCGCGGGGGGCGGCCGGGGGGGCGGCCGGGTCTGACGGGCGTCTGTGCCGCCAGTGAAGGACCGCTACGGGGACCCGGACAGTGACTCCAGTTCCGAGTCCGACTCCAGCGACGAGCGCGTGGTGAGTCCCCGCGGCCGCGCCACCCCCGCACCCCACGCCCCGTTCTCTTTCCTTTTTGTTTGGTTTTGGGGCCACACCCGGCGGTGCTCGGGGCTGACTCCTGGCTCTGCACTCAACAAACCGTCCTGGCGGTAGTGCGATTGCAAGGCCCCTACCTTGTCGGGCTCAAGAAATGGACCCTGCTCCTTGCAGACCTCTTTTCTGGGACTTGTGCGCCCTTCACGGCTGTTCCCCAAAAGTTTCGGTCTCCTCCACGTGTCCCCCCACCTTACTCAGACCCTGTCCCCCTGCCCCTCCCTCCCACCTGCCTGTTCCCCACCTTTTACCCTGGGCCTATCAACATCTCCCACCCTCTACTGCCCTTTTTAAAAAATTTATTTACTTTGTTGCTTTTTGGGTCACACCCGGCGATGCACAGGGGTTACTCCTGGCTCTGCACTCAGGAATTACTCCTAGCGGTGCTCAGGGGACCCTGTGGGGATGCTGGGAATCGAACCCGGGTCAGCCGTGTGCAAGGCAAACACCCTACCTGCTTTGCTATCGCTCTAATCCCTCTGCCGACCTCTTGATTTCCCTCCCTGCCTCTGCCCCATCCTAGGAATTTGACCCGCAGCAGGAGCGAGACTTTTATCGCACTCTCTCCTTGCTGAAGAAGAAGGACCCTCGCATCTACCAGCAGGATGTCACCTTCTATCAGAAGACAGGTGACACTTCCTTTCCCACACCTGGCCATGCTCTCAGCTGACTCCAGGCTCTGCTTGGGAACCATTCTTGGAGGGATTCTGGGGACCTTCCGGGGTCAGACTTGGCTCACTTAGTAGAGTGTCTCGCCTAATTGTCCCCGTGGATGTGAACGGTGCTCACACACCCTAGCTGCTGTCCCGTGCGGATGATGCTGTGACTTGTCACAGTCCCCAGGCCAGGAGTCCCATGGCATGACCCCTGTTTTCACCCTTGAAGCTGGTGACCTGGGGCTTGGTTTGGCTTTGGAGCTGCACTCGGTGGGGCTCCAGGGCTGCTCCGGCTCTGCCCGAGGGTTGGCCCCAGCCGTGCTCCGGACCCAGGTGGAGCCGGAGATTGAACCCGGAGCTCCCATATGGCAGTCTATGTGCAACCTTTGAGCCGTCTGTCTGCTTGCTTTGGGGATTTTTTTTGGTCTTCGTTTTTGGGCCACAGCCGATGGTGCTCAGGGCTGACTCCTGACTCTATGCCCAGGAATCACTTCTGGCGGGGTTCAGGGGACCATCCTATGGGATGCCGGAGGAAATTGAGCCCAGGTCAGCCGCATGCAAGGGAAACGCCCTCCCTGCTGTACTGTTGCTCTGGCCCCTGACTTGGGTTTGTTTTGTTTTGTTTTGTTTCTGCGTTTTTGGGTTATGCCCGGCGTTGCACAGGGGTTACTCCTGGCTCATGCACTCAGGAATTACTCTGGCGGTGCTCAGGGGACCATATAGGATGCTGGGATTCGAACCCAGGTCAGCCATGTGCAAGGCAAACGCCCTACCCGCTGTGCTATCACTTTAGCCCCTGATGGGTGTTTTTATTTTTTGGGGGGGCTTTTTTGGGTCAAATCTAGTGATGCTCAGGGGTTACTCCTGGCTCCGCACTCAGGAATTACTCCTGGCGTTGCTTGGTGACTATATGAGATACCAGGGATCAAACCCAGGCCGGCCCACATGTAAGGCCAACACCCTCCCTGCTGTCTGCTCTAGCCCCATAGCTTCGAGTTTTTTTTTTTTTTTTGGGGGGGGGGGTGTCAAATCCGGCGATGCACAGGGGTTACTCCTGGCTCTGCACTCAGGAATTACTCCTGGCGGTGCTCGGGGAACCATATAGGATGCTGGGAATCGAACCCGGGTTGGCACGTGCAAGGCAAACGCCCTACCTACCTGCTGTGCTATCACTCCAGCCCCTGGCTTCGAGCTTTGAGGGTGGGGTCCCCCTAGACAATACTGATGCGATTCTCTGCCTGTGAAGGAGGGTGCTATGGTAGTACATGACGGGGTGTCTTTGGCTACCCTGCAGTCTCAACCTCAGAGAGCGAGGAGGAGGAGAAGCCAGCCACCGTGCAGAGCCGAAAGAAGGTCCGGCCCATGTTCCTGAAGGACTATGAAAGGAAAGTCATCTTAGAGAAAGAAGGGTGAGGCACCCTGGACACCTTCCCGGGCCCCCCTGGGTCTCCCACCGTTCCCAGGTGTACACGAGCCCCTCTGATTCTCCCCCTGTTCACCTGCAGCAAATACGTTGATGAGGAGAATTCGGATGGGGAACCCTCCAGACAGGTGAGGGGCACCCCAGGGGCGGCCGGGGAGCAGAGGGGCGCAGGGCCGGGCCTGAACCCCGTCACCACCTTCTCCAGCAGTTCTCGTCACAGAGTTACGTGGAAGAACAGAAGCAACTCAAGGACAGGTGAGCGGCGAGCAGCCGCTGTCACTCCCGCCCGTGTCCTGGTGAGCCCCGCGTGGCAGTGGCCGCTGGCCCACATGTCCTGAGTCTTGTATTCTGGCGTGGACAGCTTCCGGCCATTCGTGGAGGACAGTGATGAGGAGGACAGCGCCGGGGAAGGGGGCTCTAGCTTGCTGCAGAAACGAGCCAAGACCCGGGAGGAAAAGGTGGGTGCTGGGGGTGGTGGTCCTCCAGCCTGGGAGGGGTGGGCCAGCCTCAGGGCTCCCGCAGACCCTCATCCTAGCCTTCCCCCAGGCCCAGGAGGACGCCGACTACTTGAACTGGCTCAAGGGGCAGAAGGAGACGGATGGTTCTGGTTCCTCCGGCCTGGAAGAACTTGTAAGTCCGTGGGGCCAGAACACCTCTTCCAGCTCCGTCTGTCCTTTCCCAGAGGTGTCTCAGTTTATCCATCTGTGAAATGGGGCCAGGAACCCCCCCTCCCCCCACACACACGCTTGCTGCAGAGATTTGGCCATTTAAACCCACCTGGCTCGGGCCAGGGCGTCCAGGGAGTGAGGCATTTGCCTTGCATGTGGCTGGCCTGGTTCGATCCCCTAGCACTGCCGGGAGTAAACCCTGAGCACTGCTGGATGTGGCCCCCAAACCAGAAAAGCAACTCCTGGTTTCCATGCCCCGCTACCCCACCCCATCTCCTTCTCCCCCGCCACCGACCAGGCTTTTGTGTCCCCAGACCCACCTCAGGGAATATTGGAACAACCCAGAGCTGGATGAGGGGGAGCGATTCCTGCGGGATTACATCCTCAACAAAGGCTATGAGGAGGAGGAAGAAGAGGAGGAGGAGGAAGAGGAAGAAGAGGAAGGGTGAGTGACCATGGCCCCTGGAGGCTAGCAAGGGGCTTCTAACCTGGTCACCACAGTGAGTTCCTCCTTGAGGACATGATCCAACTGAGTACTGGCACCGTTGAACCCTGACCCGGTTACTTTCTGCCTCGGTTTTCCCATCTGCAAGATGGGCACAGTCATTCAAAGGGTTGGGGTTTTTTGTTGGTTGGTTGGTTGGTTTTTTGTTTTTGACTTTCTGGGTCATCACCAGTGATACCCAGGGCTTCCTCCTGGCTCTGCACTCAGGAATCACTCCTGGTGGAGCTTTGGGGGCCCTGTGGAATGGTGGGGATCAGACTCGGGTCGGCCGTGTGCAGGGCAAATACCCGACGCCCTGCCCTGTCGCCCTGGCCATCGCTCAAGGGTTATGTGGGGGCATGAGAGGAATTTTTAGGGGCTCCCACAGGTGACAGAGCTCGCCGCCCCCTCAGCCCCCGCCTGGCTTGTCCCTCAGGGTCCCGGGGCCCCCGGTGCAGCTGGCCGTGCAGGACTCCTCGGACGAGGGGGAGCTGTTCCTCCGGAAGCAGGAGGACTTTGAACACAAGTACAACTTCCGCTTCGAGGAGCCGGACTCCACGTCGGTGGGTGCAGGGGGCGCTGGGGCAGCCCCTGTGGGTGCCCCGGGTCTGAGGAGCCTACATTCCCTTCACTCCGGCCCCCTACAGGTCAAGACCTACCCCCGGAGCATCGCGTCCTCCGTGCGCCGCAAGGACGAGCGCAGAAAGGAGCGCCGGGAGGAGACGCGGGAGCGGAAGAAGAGGGTGAGTGGGGGGGGCCCGGGGGCGGGGGTGGGGGTTCCGCCAGCCAGGCTGCCCACGCCTACGCCCACCCCGCCTCCCTATCCCGCAGGAGAAAGCCAAGAAGCGGGAGGAGCTGAAGCAGCTGAAGAACCTGAAGCGGAAGGAGATCACGGCCAAGCTGGAGCGACTGCGCCAGGTCACCGGCAACGCCTCGCTCGGCCTGGACGCGCGGGACCTGGAGGCCGACTTCGACCCCGCCAGCCACGACCAGCTCATGCAGGTGCCCGCGGGGTGGCCGCAGAGCAGGGCCCGGGCCCCTCTCAGCCCACCCCCAGGCGGCCGGTGGAGCAGGGGGCAGGGAGGGTCATGGGGGGCCCCAGCAGGGGCAGGCGGGCGTGCGGAGGGCGTCCGGCCCCGCCAACGCCCTGACTCCGCAGAAGTGTTTCGGGGACGAGTACTACGGCGCCGCGGAGGAGGAGAAGCCGCAGTTTGAGGAGGAAGAAGGCCTGGAGGGTGAGGTCACCCGGGGACTCGGCGCGCGGGGGCCGACAGCCCAAGCCCCTCCTGAGCCCTGGCCCCTGTGTCGTCCCCACAGATGACTGGAACTGGGACGCATGGGCGGGGCCCGGGGAGCAGCAGGAGCCGCACTGCGAGGACCCCGACTTCAACGTAGGTGCCCCAAGAACGGAGGCTCGGAGCAGGGTCTCGGGGGTCCCACCGGGCTGCCCTAACCCCTGTGTCCCGGCAGATGGATGCCGACTATGACCCCAGCCAGCCCCGGAGGAAGCAGCGCACGGCCCCTGAGACGGGCAAGAAGAAGCGGAAATCGCCCTTCGCGGCCGCTGTGGAGCAGGATAAGCCGCTGTTCCAGCCTGGTGAGGCCGCGCGGGTAGCGGGGGCGAGGTACTGGGGATGGGCCAGGGTGCAGGGGGACGGCCAGGGGTGCAGGGACACCCCCTGGTAGCTCACCCTGTCCCGAGCAGGCGACAGGTCCTTCGAGCAGTACCTGGACGAGTACTACCGGCTGGACTACGAGGACATCATCGATGACCTGCCCTGTCGTTTCAAGTACCGCACCGTGGTGCCCTGTGACTTCGGGCTCAGCACCGAGGAGGTGGGGGACCCCAGGACCCCGGGAGGCATGAGGGAGCAGAAAACCAGCAGGCCCCAGGCAGGGGAGGGGCTGGGCTTTAAGGCCCACCCGTGACCTTTATCTTGATCTCTGGTCCTGTGTGTGTGTGTGCATGTGTGTGCGTGCTGCCAGCTCTGGAATCAGGTGACCTGGGCGGGCCTCATTTTACCTGTCACGTAACATTCATGCTGTTGCCTCAGTTTCCCCATCAGACTGCATCCACTCACGCTAAAAATGCATTGCGTGGCTCTTTAATTTCTCTTGGCCCACACCTGGCAGTGCTAAGGGTTTGGTCCTGGCTGTGTACTTCAGAATTACTCCTGGAAGTGCTCAGGGGACCATAGGGAATCAAACCTGGGGCACCCCGTCTACAAGACAAGTGTCCTCCCTGCTGGACCATTGCTCACCCCTGCAATGGCTGTTTGCTTCGGTTTGGGGCCATACCCAGCAGTGCTTGGGGGTTACTCCTGGCTCAGTAATTACTGCTGGTGGTGCTCAAGGGACCCTCTGGGATGCTGGGGATTGAACCATGGTTGGACACATGCAAGACAAATGCCCGCCCCACTGTACCATCACCCCACTCCTGGCCCTGTCCGGCTCTTTCCTGAGGGAGTGTGGGCCACAGCAAATAGTGCTCAGGGGCTCCTGGCTCAGTGCTCAGATTCATGCTTTGCTGGGATGGAAGCCGGCATGCAGCGCCTGCGCTGTCCCAGGCCTGGAGCAGCCGCCTGACAGGCTCATTGCTGTTCATCTGCCCTACTTGGTCACGGGCGCTTTCCTTGAGCTTCTGCTGTCTGCATTCCCGTAGCTTCTGGGGGAGCCTCCCTCACACAATGGGGAGACTGGAGCCTGGAGTCCAGGTGGGATCCGGAGTTAGAAACCTGCTCCAGGCACAGGCCCCCAGCATGTCTGGGGATCTCAGCTCAGCCCCTCCCCGAGCCTCATTCTTCGCTGAGGGGGTCCTGTCAGCTCGACCCTGCTCAAGTCAGAGGCCCATCGGGCTCATGCATGCGCCCCCCCCCCACACACACAGATCCTGGCGGCGGATGACAAGGAGCTGAACCGGTGGTGTTCCCTGAAGAAGACCTGCATGTACAGGTGACCAGGCGGGCGGACAGCGGCCTGGGCGGGGAGCCCCTCCCAGAGCCCAGGCCACAGCTGCGCCCTCTCGCGCACACAGGTCGGAGCAGGAGGAGCTGAAGGACAAGCGCGCCTACATGCAGAAGGCGCAGAACTCCAGGAAGAAGCAGCAGATCTTCAAGTCGCTCTGCTGGGAGGAGTGAGTGCGGCTGGGCAGGGCTTCGCTCTGTTCTGGTCACGGCTTTTGGATCTTGGCTGGGCTGTGGGCGGGTGGCGTTTTTCTGGGGGATCAGGCACTTGCTTTGCATGCGGCCACCCCCAAGACAGCCCTGAAACAAAGCTGCCCAGTGACCCCTGAGTAGTGCCAGGTGTGGCCTCTTCCCCACAAAAAGAAAAAAAAAATTAGGGTGGCCAGTTCTTTTGTGTGGTAGTGGAGCCAGCTGTGGAACCCCAAGGTCTCACACCAGCGACCCTGGAGCTCTGCCACATTCCGTTATCTTTGGTTTTGGGTTTTAAGTTTCAAGACAAGGTGAATTAGACCAAGGCCAGGACTTGGTTCTACCTTGCTTGCAGGAATCCCTGTCGGATCCAGAGCACTGCCAGGGGCGGCTCCAAAACAAAGTGAAGCAAAGAGACCTGGTGTGGGGGTTGTGTAGACCTGGCCCGGCTGTGGGCGATGCCTGGGTGGGGGCTGCCAGATTCCTGAGCTGGAACGCTGGGTGCAGAGAGCTCAGGGTGGGCCCTGCACATGTGCGGTTACCGGCCACACGGGCCAACCCAGATCTGAAGGCGCCTCTGAGCCCTGCTTTTCACTGTAATGAGTGGCAGTATCGGGGTGATGGGCCCGGACTGAAAGCCCCTCCTCCACTTTCCCTGCCTCCAGGACAGAGTCACCCACGGAAGCCACGGACAAGCCACAGGACAAGCCACAGAGAGACACATCCGGCCTGCAGGGGCAGCAGCCTGCGCCTGATGGGGCTGGCCGGAAGCGGCCACCCCCAGAGACACCCCCAGTGCGGGAAGACCCAACCCCCCAGAGGCGCAGGAAGGCGAAAAAGGCGCGGCTGCTGGGCCCCACGGTGACTCTTGGTGGCCACGAGTTCAGTCGTCAGAGGCTGCAGGCCTTTGGCTTGAACCCCAAAAGACTGCACTTCCGCCAGCTGGGCCGCCGGCGCAAGAAGCAGCAGCAGCCTGCCAACGGCCCCTGATGGGACTTATCTGGTACCCCTCAGAACACAGCCCCCAAAACCTGGCTGTCTGGTTGGTCAAATTGCAGGACTTTATTCACCCTCACTGCCACCAGAAGAGACTTGGGGTCCAGTGGGGGGGTGTGGGGGTCCAGTGCCAAGTACAGTACTTGAGTCTGACCCTGAGTGGGTGGCTGGGGCTGCTCTGCTCCCGGCGGAGGGGCCCCTGCCCGAAGGTTCAAGCTGTGCAAGTCTAGAGTTGAGGGTTGAGGTGCTCCATCCCCACCGGAGGTCCAGGAGCCCCTCGGCCCCCTCCCCCTGCTCCCCCAGCAGCAGGACATAAATAGAAAAATAAATAGTGTTTGTCGCATCTCTCCCTCCCCTCCCTTCATAAAAACACAAAGTCCTCAGAGCTGGGGCGCTTGGCCTTGGGCCGGCCTGGCCTTGGCAGCCGCGGTGTAGACTGACAGCCGAGGTCGTCCAGGCTGTGGTCCTGAGCGTGGCCCTCGGCCAGCGTGAACATGGGGTAGCGCTCGGACGCCGAGGAGCAGCTGAGAACCTGGCGGAAGGAGCAAGGGCAGCTCAGCCCAGTGCTTTCGGGACAAGCCCCCGCCCCGCTCCACATCAGCCAATCAGCGGCCTCCTGGAAACTGCCGCTCGTGAACACGTGACCCACGACAGCCAATGAAAGGCAGCCTTGGGATTGCTTTAGGCGGGCCCACACTTGGAGGTGCTCAGTGCTCACTCTTCTCCCGGTGTTGACTGAGGACCAAATGGAGCTCTGGGGATCCAATGCGGGTCAGCCGCATGCAAGGTAAGCGCCCTCTTTCCACCATTTATCCATAGCAGTGAGGTGGCTGCCACTAGTCCCTGGACACTGCTGTCCCCAAGGCCCGGAACTTCACGCTCCTTCTCATTCTAGTCACAGCCCCGCCTCCGGCTCACCCTGGTCAGCTCGGAGCAGAGCTTCTCAAACTCCTTCCGGTCTCCAGCGTAGAACCCCACAGTGCAGCTGGGGTCCATCTTGGAGAAGGCCATCTTGCGGGGTGCGGTGCAGTGGTAGGACTGGGGTGCACCAACAAGGGGAGCTCAGGGGGCGCCAGCTCCTCCCTGCCTCCCTCTGCACTTGGTGGGGGGCGCCCCCTGTCCCCCCAGCTCACCTCCAGGGGGAAATCAGCCTGGCTGAAGTCCACAGCAGGCTGGCAGTAGTGGGGGTCCAGGTAGAGCAGGAAGTCATCTGCAGGAGCGGAGGGGTGAGTGGAGGCGCGGGAGGTGGGTTGGGGGCTGAGGAGGGAGGGGGCGCTCACCCTGGTAGCCGATGAAGTAGAGTGAGTGGCGTGGTTTGCCCCCCATGATGCCCAGGCATAGCTCCGAGCGCAGCAGCTCCTGGGGGGCAGAGGGGGTGGACTCAGGGCGGCCCATCATGTGCGGGCACCCTCGCCCTTGGGCAGTGGGCAGGGCCGACATTCGAAGCCACTCAGCCAGAAGCAGGGGCAGGTGCTTCCTGGGTCCGAGAAACACCTCAGGCAGCACAGCAGGGAGGGCGCTGGCCTTGCCAGGATGACTGGAGTTCGGTCCCCAGTATCTCATAGGGTCCCCTGAGCACTGCCAGGAGTAATTTCCTGAGCGCAGGCAAAAGTCATCCCTGAGCATCACTGGGAGTGCTTCCTCCAAAAACAACAAAAAACCCACCTCCAGGCAGAAGCACCTGGGCTGTCCAGTCGGAGTCAGGACAGTCCTCCAGGGGCAACCCGGCCCTGCAAAGACCAGAGGGGGCCCAGGACAGGGTGCCCTGCAGGGCTGCCCAGACCCTGGGGCAGGCCGTGCTGGAGCAGGGGCAGCTGAGGAAGGGGGTCCCGTCTCTACATGCGGCCTGGCCACACCTCTTTCATCGGCTTCGCTGGCTTCTCTCGGGGCCCAGGGTGTACCCACTGTTGTCAGTTTGGTTCCAGAGGACCCCGTTTTGTTGTTGGGTTTTTTTTGTTTTGTTTTGTTTTGTTTGCTTTTTTTGGTCCACACCCAGTGGGGCGCAGGGCTCACTCATGGCTGACTCAGGAACTACTCCGGGCAGTGCTCAGGGGACCATCTGAGGTGCTAAAGGTCAAACCTTTAGCCGTGGCTGTGCCATCACTCCAGCCCCAGGACCCCACGGGCTTCCTCCCGTGCACCTTCCCCCGCCTGCCCCTCCAGGCGTGGTACAGAGGAGCAGTGCCGGGCTCCGTGCATGAGTACATGAGGTTGCAGGGAGGACCGGCAGCCGCCTTTGCCCCGCTGACGGGGGCTCCAGCAGCCCGCCTACCTTCACGCAGGGCACGTACACCGGGTTGAGGGTCTCGCCACCCAGCCGCACAGGCACCAGGATGACCACCGCCTTCCACTCGGCCGCAGGGTCCGGCCTGGCCACCAGGCGTGCCACGTCTGCCTTGTATACTGGAAGGTGGGGAAGGGCGGGGGTGGGGGTCACCTCACCTGCCCTCCTGCCCCGAGAGCTGGTCCTCGAGACCCAGGGCTGAGCCCCATCCCCAGTCACCTCCTGGGGGTGACCTGCTCATCAAGAGGTCATTTTCCCAGCCCCCCAATACACACTTGCATACTCACACACATATACTCACACGCTTGCACACACACACACATACATACATATTCCCCTCCCCTCCCCCTCCGCCTTTCCCTCCCCAGCCACATTCTGCTGGGGACAGCCCAGCTGCATCAGCTGTTCTGTGGTGCTGGGGAAAGAGCGAGGGCCCCCCGAGCAGCGAGGGGACCTCCACTGTGGGCCCGCTCCGGGAGTAGGAAGCCAGAGAGACGATGTCCCCCCATCCCAGTCTGCCTCAGCCTCGCTGCCTCAGCACCTGCACCCCCAGGGCCCCCCTCCACCCCCGGCTCTCCCACATCAGCTTCCCCGTCACGATGCCTGGGATGTTTGGAGCCCGTTCAAATCCCGACGCTGGATTCAGTTTGGGGGTTCAGAATATCAAGAGGTGGGGCTGGGGGAGGGCTCGGGCGACAGCGCCTGCCTCGCAGACATGAGGCTGAGTTCCATCCCCACAGCCTGATTCTGGCTCTTGTACTTCTTTTGGGGGTAATGGAGGTGGACCCAGTGCCTGCGGCAGGACCCCAGGCCCCACACAGGTCAGGCACCCCTGACACACTGTCGGGAGGGCACCTGGGGGCAGGGAAGGCACCCTGGGGCAAAGGATTTGTTTCACACATGGGAGGCCCTGGGTTCGAGGCCTGGTACCCTATAGAGTCTCCCGAGCGCCACCAAGAGTCAATCCCAGAGCACAGAGCCAAGAGTCAACCCTGGACACTGCCAGGTGTGAAGCCAAAAAAAAAAAAAAAAAGTGCATGTTTGGGGGCTGGAAAGTGTCTCACTGGGTAAGCAAGAGCCTGGCAGTCCTGCGCGTGCTTCAGCCTGGGGGTCCCGGGCCACCCGCATGCGTAAGCAGCAGGGGGTGCAGCCTGCAGCTCCCCTGCCCGCCCGCTGGCCCTTACCTGTGCAGTCCTGAGAGACGTACACTGCCAGGCGGGCCACCTCGGGGCTGCTCTCCACAGCTTTCCTGGGGGCGGGCACAGGCTGAGTCCAGGGGCCTTGCCCCCGCCCCCCGCCCCCGGGCCCTGAACAGCGGGTCCTCACCTGAGTATGTGTGCCACCAGCGACGGCCCGTACCAGTCTCCCGCCTTCTTGCCTGAGCTGTGCCCCAGGTCCACCAACCGGTGGAGGCCGAAGGGGGCCTGGGGGTGGTCAGCGAACCACGACACGATCTGCCGGTGCCGGCGCTCCTGTTCCAGCTCGGGGGCACCCTGGGGCCAGCGCGGGGGCACCCAGCGGGCGCGGTACCGGAGTGGAGAGGCCAGTGCGGACGGCTCAGGGGGGACCAGGCCTGCGCCCTCGGGCCACGTCCAGTCTGGAGGGGGCGGAGGGCAGAGTCAGAGGGTGACCACTCTCATCCGCTCAGGCTTTAGTCCCCGGGTTCACGGGCAGGCTCAGGGGTCCAGGCTGGACGGCCCATGCACAGGCCCTGAAGGGCTGGGGCCCGCAGTTCAGACACTGCCGGGGGTCTAACTTGGGGCCTCGGTCAGCGGCGCCCCCGAGCCCTCTCCCACTTGTGACTTACATATATACAAACATACATATATACAAACATACATATATACTTAAGGGGGTTACACCTGGTGGAATTCAGAACTATTCCTGACACAGTGCTCAGGTCAGCTCTGGGGGCCATGCAGCGCCAGGGACGGAGCCGGCCACGCCCGCGCCATCTGTGCAGCAGCAGGGCTCAGTCCTGCACCCGACGCTCCGACCTAGCCGCCCACACTTTCTGACCACTTTTCTCCACTTTTCAGGGATGCTGAGGGATTATCGCCCTGGGGGTGGGGGTTGCGGAGCCTGATGTGGTGCCAGGAACTTCACCTTCTCGGCCCTGTGCAAGGCCAGCCCTTCCCTGCCTGTCCCTTCTCTCTGGCCCCTAAACTGACTTTGGGCCACACCCGGCAGTGCTCAGGGCTGATTCCAGACTCTGTGCTCAGGGATCACTGCTGGTGGTGCTCAGGGAACTGTATGGGGTGCCAGGGATCGAACCTGGGCCGGCCAGTGCAAGGCCAGCACCACTGTGCTGTTGCTTTGGTCCTCTGCTCCCCATACCCGCACCCCCAGCCTCCCTCTCACATGCCGGGGGGGGGGCCCAGGGGCGCGGCCACTCACCTCTGGGCAGGAGGTGCAGCAGCAGGCCCTGGGCCAGCATCATCTGCCCACTGCGCAGCATGCACCCCCACCCACAGTCCGACGTCAGGCAGCCTCCGGCCAGCGGCGGAAAGTCCTTGCGGTACGTGAGCCACAGGCGGGACACAAAGTCCCGCTGGAAGCGCTGGATGTCACCTAGGAGACAGCAGTCATTAGCTGTCCGCACGCAGGGCACCCGGGAAGCGGTGCTGGTGTGTGAGTGTATGTGCGAGTATGAGTGTAAATGCGTGTATGCAAGTTGTGAGTATAAATGTGTGCAAGTGAGTAAAAATGCATGTAAGTATGAGTTGTGAGTGTAAATGCATTTGTGCGAGTGTAAATGCATGTGCAAGTGAATGAGTATAATGCGTGTGTGCAAGTAAGTGCTAATGCATGTGTGCAACTGAGCTGTGAGTGTAAATGCATGTGAATGTAAATGTATGTGTGTGACTGTAAATGTGAGTGTGACTGCATGTGTGTGACAGTGTGGGTGTGAAGGTGTGAGTATATGTGTGTGAGTGCCGGGGTGTTGCCCTCCAGCTCACCTTCACCCTCAAAGCGGTAGCGGCGGCCGCAGAGGTGCACACTGGAGATCTTGCTGAAGCTGGTTCGGCTTTTGACAGCCCAACCTGGGGAGACAGTAATGCAACAATGAGGTCCCTCACCTATGAAAGCCAGCAAAAGCAACCTTGGTTTTTGTTTGGATTTTGTTTGTTTTGTTTTGGAGTCACACCAGCGATGCTCAGGACTTACTCCTGGCTCTGCGCTCGGGGATCACTCCTGGCAGGGCTCAGGGGGCCCTATGGGGTGCCAGAGACGGAACTCAGGTCAGCCGTGTGCGAGGCAAACACCCTCCCCCACTGTCCTATGGCTCCAGCCCTTACCTGTGCTGTCTCTAGGGAATGGAGGGTGGGGAGGGGAGGACCCACTGAGACCCTCAGTGTTTGTTCTTTGAGGCTCAATGCTTGTGGATCATGCACCCACTTTACAGAGTCAGAAGGTGGAGGTGCAGGGAGCGGTTCGCCTGGCGGAACTGAAACGTTCTGTGCTGACCCTGCAGGCGGTTCGCCCTGGGTAGGGCAGGCCCGGGCGGGGCGGAGGACCCGCAGGTGACTCACGGGACAGGGAACCAATGGACAGGAGGCGGGTCTCTCGGCAGAGTTCCAGGACGGCTCCCCCTGGGCTCCCACCGCCCTGACGGCCCCTCCGAGGCCCCCGGCCCGGTGCGCTCGGCCCGCGGCCCCCACGCCCCCCAGCCCGCCCCCTCCTCACCGTATTTAACGTTGTTCCAGGCCGTCAGGAACCGGGCCTTCAACTTGTCCACTTCGTCCGGCTCCTCCCGAGCGGCGCCCGCCGAGTCCAGAGCGGAGCCGCTGGCTCCGGAGGGCCCCAGGCCGTTGGGGTCCGGGCCCCGGGGCCCCCGCGGCCTGCGGGCCTCGGGCCGGCGCGCGTCCTCGGGGCTCCCGCTCCGGTACTGCGCGGCGGCGGGCGACACCGAGTTCATTGGCGCGCCGGGGGGGCGCACGGGGCCCCGGGGTCGGCGCTGGGCCCGGGGGCTACTCGCGCCCCGACGCCGCGGCCGGGCCCCGGGAGCCGCTGCGGGACGCCGCCGCCGCCGCCATCTTCGCGGCCCCGGGCCCGGGAAGGGAGGCGGGCGGGCCCCGCCTGCCCGACGCCCCGCCCCGCCGCCGCCCGGCCCCCGAGCCGGTGCTCGCCGCGCCCGCCCCGCGCCCCGCGCGCCCGACCCCACGCCCCGGGTTATCGCGCCGCGCAGGCGCGCCCCAGCCGCGGCCGCTTCTAATCGGAGGCCCCAGAGCCCCGCGCCCCGCCCAGAGCCCCAGGCCCCGCCCCCGAGACAGTCACGGCCCGCCTCCGGACCCGCCCCTGGACCTGAATCCCCGCCCCTCGATGGTCGGGGCCGCGTTTTGACCCGCCCCCGAGATTAATAGCGTCCCGCCTCCGGCCCCGCCCCCTGGATGACCCTGGTCACGCCCCTCGGGATATTAAAGTCGTCCTGTCTGGCAGGGGACCCGGGTGCCCGGGTTCACCAGCAGGCTGATCACCCCTACATGAGCAGTGTGGCCTTTACCAGATGTAGGAGTTGTACTTCATTGTGTTACCCCCTCCCAGTCCCTTCAGCTCCCCTACTCAAGCCTCGCCTCCGTGTGCCTCAGTTTCCCACAGAACTCCAACTGGGGCTAAAATACCGCGATCATTTGCAAAGGGAAACAAAGCAGCACTCCCCACCCCACTCCAGCACTAAAGCATGCACAAGGCCCTGGGGGAAGAGCCCCAGCACCACTTGAGACAAGCATTTCTCCACCTCTTTCTTGTTTCGTTTGGGGGCCACACTGACTGCTCAGGGCTGTCTCCTGGCTCTGCACTCTAGGATCAGTCCTTGATGGCGGGTGTGGGGGAACCCTATGCGGTACCGAGGATGGAACCGGGTCAGCTGTGTACAAGGCCAGCTCCATTCCTGCTGTCTTGTCTCCAGCCCCCACCTTTTTAATGATTATAGTCCCCTTCTGACCTTTCCCTCTTTTTGGTCCTCCTGTCTTCCCGATTGGCCCCCTAGTCTCCTGCCATCCCGCCCTTCACTCAATTTTTACCTTTGGTCCCCCTGGGACTACTTGTTTTAGGGTTACACTCAGATGTGCTCAGGGATTACTCCTGGGGCCTTGGGAGACCCGGGCGATAGGGATGGAACCCAGGTGGGCTGCATGCAAGAGGAACATCCTACCTGCTGTACTCTCGCGCTCTGGCCCCCCCACCCCTGGACTCTCTTGGAATCTCTATGGCCCCCAGAGGAGAAAGGCTACTCCAAACTACCAAATCTCCACAGCTGCAGAAAACACCTTGTCACCTCCGCTGAGGAGTGCAGTCAGGCAGTTCCCTGGGGGGCGGAAAGCAGGGAGGAGGTGGGAGAGTTTTGTAACCTTGGGGGCGGAACTGGGTGGGTGTGCATGCTATCACTGCAGTATCTTGGGTGACTGCCAGAGCCCTGAGGATTCCTGGAGTGGAGCTGTCTGTGGTTTGCAGAGTGTGTCAATTACACCTCCATGAAACTGTTAAATATTTTAAATGCTCCTAAGTCCGAAGAAGGTCAGGTGCAGGCAGAGGAGCTGAGTTCACCCCTGTAAGGCGAATAGCCTGATATTTCAGGCCCACTGGGGACTCAGTAGAAGCCAAGCAGCTGACTGAGTGATGGTTTGGGGACCCCCGGCACCACAGAAAGCGTGACCTCTAGTGGCCAATCCCAGAGTTGCATCCTCATCTGGTTGAAAGATTGAGGGATTGAGGATTTGGAGGGGGGGCGGGCAGGCCATAAGCACCCCAACTCTCTATTTTGCTCCTTGGAGTGTCCCCTCACTTGAGTCCCTCCAGCATCAACTGCGTCCTTCTGGACCGCAACTGGAAGAGCCTCTCCCCAGGACCTTTGCACCTGCTCTGGCCTGACTGAGTTGTATCGCTCCTTGTCAGGGTTCTTTGGGACTTTTTCCAAAGGTAACTGCTGAGCCAGAGAGATACCACAGGGGCTAAGACGCTTGTCATGCAGGTTTCCAACACCAGTTGTCTCCCCAGCATGGCATTTGATTCCCTTGAGCGCCACTAGGGGTCACTCCAGAGCACAGAGCCAGGACTAGCCTCAGAGCATCAGCAGGTGTGGCCCCAACCCTCCCTCCACCAAAAGAAGGAGAGTCCCAAACACACACATATAAGGACCATGAATCCCGGGGATCTGGGATTGCAACTGCTGGAAGCTTCCAGAAACTAGGAAAGATACCAGGAAGGGGACTGGAAAGAGAATACAGTATGGAGGGCACTTGCCTGGCAGGTGCTTACAGCCAATCATTTTGTTGGACATACAAAATAACAAAATGACAAAATTATGGGAATACAAAATTAGCATTTTGTTTGTTTGTGTCGCTTTGGGGGCCACATCCAGCAGTGCTCAGGGGTTACTCCTGCTTAATCCTGGCAAAACTAGCGCCCTGCCCCCTGTGCTCTCACTCTAACCCCCAAAATTAGCATTTTTGCTGGACTTGCTTCCAATCTCCCTCCAGCAAAGCTTTAGATACTCTGTCTCTGTCTCTCTCTGTCTCTCTCGGGGCTGGGCATACCCAGTCGTGCTCAGGGGCTATTTCCGACTGGAGTTGGAGTGGGGGTCACTCAGGCAGTGTATAGGGGTCTCCTGCATGAAGACCATGTGCCCCAGCCCATAGAGTCATCTCTCCAGCTCACCTTTGGATTTTATTTGGGGAAGGAACTACACCCAGCAGTGCTCAGACATTACTCCTGGCTCTACACTCAGGAATTACTTCTGGCTGTGCTCAGGGGACCATATGAGATGGTGGGGATCAAACCTGGGTCGCTGTGTGCAAGGAATGCCCGCCCCTACTGTATTATTGCTCCTGCCCCTGGTTCTGCACTCTTTTTCTTTTTTTTTGCTTTTTGGATCACACCCGGCCATGTACAGGGGTTACTCCTGGCTCTGCACTCAGGAATCACTCCTGACAATGCTCAGGGGACCATATGGGATGCTGGGAATCGAACCCGGGCCGGCTGCGTGCAAGGCAAGCGCCCCACCCGCTGTGCTATTGCTCCAGCCCCATGGTTCTGCACTATTGAATTACTGCTGGCGATGCTTGGGGGTCCATATGGGATGCAGATGATCGAACCGAGGATCAGCTGCATCAAGGCAAATGCTCTGCCCGCTGTGCTGTAGCTCAGCCCCTGAACTGCTTTTCTTTTTTCAATTAAATCTTTTAAAAACTTTTGTATCAGAGCATGATTTGAAGGCGGGATCCTCAGCAATGTTAGGAATGTTTGTTTCCATGCCTCTCTCCCCAGTTCCCATGCCCTTTAATGAAATAAATAGTGTCCTGGAAAGCCCGCCCAGACTGAGCCGTCTGCTCCTATAAATCACACACTCGCTGCAGGAAACCTTGAGATAGACAGACAGTTTCTCACGCTAGATCATTCCTGGTCAAACTTCCTGACTTTCTTGGGGCCATCATTTCCTGCCTCCTGTGCATTCGTCACATCCTGAATTGTGTGAGGGAATGTTCTAGAAATGAGTCTTGTGATTTGCTGAACTTTGGCTGAGAAGATGCAAAAACCTTGGGGCCAGAGAGATAGTCCAGTGGATGGATGGAACACTTGCCTTGTATGCAGCAGACCCCAGCATACAGGCAAATGCTTTGATCCTCAGCCCTGTGGCGGGACCACAATCACTGTCAAGAGTGATCCCTGAGAGCCAGGAGTAAGCCCTGGGCTTGGCCAGGTGGGATTCAACCACTGCCCCCGCCAAAAGCAAAGAAACAAACAATGCAAGATTTGTGTCAGACAGCGGGTAGGGCGTTTGCCTTGCACGCGGACGACCCGGGTTCGATTCCCAGCATCCCATATGGTCCCCTGAGCACCGCCAGGGGTGATTCCTGAGTTCAGAGCCAGGAGTAACCCCTGTGCATAGCCAGGTGTGACCCAAAAAGCAAAAAAAAAAAAAATTTGTGTCAGAAAGACAGTACAGGACATGATGTAAGGTACTTGCCTTGTGCTGGTCAATCCCTTAAGTACCACCAGGGGACACTTTTATGCACAGAGCCAAGAATAGCCCCTGACTACCACCAAATATAGCCCGCCCCCACCAAAAAGCTACACTTTTTTATTCTCTGAACAAGATCAGGGGGGCAAAGCAAGAGTACAGCAGGTGGGGCACTTGCCTTGCACATGGCCAACCCAGGTTAGATAGATCCCTGACATCCCAAATGGTCTTCCAAGCACTGCCAGAACTAACCTCTGAGCATCTCTGAGTGTGCACCCCCCCCCCAATTATAAAAAGCTAAACAATGTCTTGTACGGGGAGTAAACACATTACATAAATAATAACTTCTTTTTTATTTTTATTTATTTATTTATTTATTTGCCTTTTGGGTCAGACCCGGCAATGCACAGGGGTTACTCCTGGCTCTGCACTCAGAAATTACCCTTGGCGGTGCTCAGGTGCTCAGGGGACCATATGGGATGCTAGGATTCAAATCTGGGCCGGCCACATGCAAGGCAAATGCCCTACCCTGCTGTGCTATCACTCCAGCCCCCAAATAATCACTTCTTCATGATTGTAGTAAAGGCAGATAAGAGAATAAAAGCTGAGGTCAATGAACTAATATAAGATTAAGGCATTTGCCTTGCATGTAGCCATCCTGGGTTAATCCTAGAACCACTTCCAGTTATTTTAAGTGCCACCAAGAGTGATCCCTAAGCACGAAGCCAGCAGCAAGTCCTGAGCACCACCAGGTACAGCCCAAGAAAGAAAGGAAGGAAAGAAGAAAAGGAAGAAAGGGAGGGAGGGAGGGAGGGAGAGAGGGAGAGAGGGAGGAAGGAAGGAAGGAAGGAAGGAAGGAAGGAAGGAAGGAAGGAAGGAAGGAAGGAAGGAAGGAAGGAAGGAAGGAAGGAAGGAAGGAAGGAAGGAAGACAGTGATAGTACAGTGGGAGAACACTTGTCTTGCACATGGCCAGCCGATCCAGGTTCAATCCCCGGCATCGCATATGGTCCCCTGAGCCCTTCCAGGAGCAATCCTTGAGGACAGAGCCAGAAGTAAACCCCTGAGCACCACTGGGTATGCCCCCCCCAAAAAATAAAAGAAAGGGAAGGAAGAAAATGAGGAGGAGGAAGAAAGGGGGGTAAAGGAGGGAGAGGAAAAAGGGAAGAAGGCAGAGTGTGAGGGGAGGGGGACTGGGGGGAAGAGGAGGAAAAGACTGGAGAAGGGGGGGGAGTGCAGGAGATGGGGGAGGAGGAGGAAGAGTATGCATGAGAAGACATTTTTTGCTGCATCCTCCAAGGGCTGGTTCCCGGGTGGAAAAGTACCATCTGGCTCCAAAGAACTGGCTAGTTGTCTTTGTTTGTTTGTTTGTTTGTTTGTTTTGGTTTTTGGGTCACACCCGGGATGCACAGGGGTTACTCCTGGCTCTGCACTCAGGAATTATCCCTGGCAGTGATCAGGGGACCATATGGGATGCTGGGATTAGAACCGGGGTCACAGTTTGCAGGGCAAACGCCCTACCCTACCCCTACCGCTGTGCTATTGCTCCAGCTAGTTGTTTATTTTTGTTTTGTTTGTTTGTTTTTTGCTTTTTGGGTCACACCCAGCGATGCTCAAAGGTTACTCCTGGCTTGGCGTTCAGGAATTACTCCTGGCGGTGCTTGGGGGACCATATGGGATGCCGGGAATTGAACCTGGCTCGTATGCGTGCAAGGCAAATGCCCTACCCGCTGTGCTATCTCTCCGGCCCGAACCCGCTAGTTTAATGGAGGAAATTGAACCAGATGCTCAAAAGGGCCCCCACTTCAATTTTGCAATTGCTTTTTTTCTTTCCCCTATTTTAAGAGTTTGGGGGCCACACCCAGCAGTGCTCAGGCTTCCTCCTGGCTCTCCACCCAGGAATTACTCCTGGCAAGGCTCAGAGGACCCTTTGTGGGGCTGGAGATGGAACCCAGGTTGTCCGCATGCAAGGCAAGTGTCTTAGCCCCTGTCCTATCTCTTTAGCCCAACTTGGCAATTGCTTGTATGGTTCTTGAAACACCCAGCACCAAAGGGGCCAGATCGATAGTCCAGTGAGGAGGCCGCTTGCCTTGCATGTGGCTGACCCAGGTTCAATTCTCGCATCCCCTAGGGTCCCCTGAGCATTGGCAGGAGTGATCCCTGAGTGCAAAGCCAGGAGTAACCCCTGAGCATCACTGAGTGTGGCCCTAAATCAAAACCAAAACAGAAGATTCAGGCAGGCCCTTGAGGTGGCAGGAGTGACAAATATGATCTGCTTGGGGCAAAACCCTCAGTGCCTCTTCCTGGGATGCAGGAGACCCTCGTCCACTGACTTCACTATTTATTTCTTGTGCTTCTTTTCTATCCAGTTATGTCAGAGAGGCTTGTGGCCTTTTCCACTGGTCCAAAACAAAACCACAACAAGCAAACAAAGAAACAAAAGGCGTTATTACGTTATTACCAGGTGGAGCCCTACTAGGTAATAATGATCCTCCTTAATTGCACCCTTCAAAGGGAGGAAAATGACATCTTCATAAAAGCAATAAAAGGAATGAGCTCCACTCAGACACAGCCCTGACTCAGCACACCAGGGAATACCTGGGGGCATCCCACACACAGCCGAGCAAATTGAACCCCCTAAATCCTTCCCATCTCGGGATCTGGTTCACAGCAACTAAGATTTGGGGGTTCCTAAAGGCACAGGTGCAAGTCTTGGAGCTTCTTAGGAAGACCCGCCCACATTCTCCAACCGTTCCTCTTCCGGCTCTAGGGATTGGTTGGCCTCAAATTACCAGAATTCAGTTCGTGTTGTACACTTTTTTTTCTGGGGGGGTGGTGGTGGTGGTCAGGGATCTCTCAAGCAATACTCAGGGATTCTGGAGGTCACTACCAGTGATTGGACAGCTGGGACGGATAATTCAATACTCAGGTCAGGCAGTGCTTGTGTGTGCAACTGAGTGTATGTGGGCTTATGTGATTGTGAATGTATGAACGTGAGTATGTGTGTGTAATTGTGAGTGTGTGCATATTATATATAAATGAGTTCTGTTGTGTGTATAAGTATGTGTGAGTGTATGTATGTGTGTGAGTGTATGTGTGAGTGTGTATATAATATGGGCTGTTGTGTCTGTATGTGTGCATAAACACCTGTGAGTGTGTATGTGTGAGTGTATGAATGTATGTCTGTCTGTATGTATGTGTGTGAGTATGAGTGTGTATTTAAATGTATGTGAATGTATATATGTGTGAGTGTGTGTGAGTATGAGTATGAGTGTGTGTATGTTTTTGAATGTGTGTATATGAATATATATGTGTATGTTTCTGTGTTTGAGTGTGTATGTATTTAAATATGTATGTATATAAATGTGAGAGAATCTCCTGCCCCCATGCCAGGCTATCTTCACCAGGGCCCCCTCAGAGGGGGGCAGGTTGAGTTTCCCTCCCCAACCCAAGCAGAGCCCCGGCAGTGGAAAACTCCCAGAACCCAGCCACAGTCACAGTGTACTTAAGGCCACTTTCCACACACTCGGACAAACCTCCCCCATGAAGGAACTGACAGAGGAATCCAGGTATGCGGGACCCGTGGCTGAGATCTCCAAGGCTGCTTGGATTGGGACTGGGCCTCCTCCACCCAGATTCCCAATTTTCCAGTAGCTTGGCAGTCACACCCACATATTGCACCACAAACCCTGTGCCATGTAACCTCATCAATGGCCAAGATCCAGAGACTATTAAACAAAGCTCCCAGAAGAGAGTGATGCAGAATCTCACATGGCAGAGCCTGGCAAGCTACCCATGTTGTATTCAATATGCCAAAAACAGTAATAATAATGGGCCTCATTCCCCTGACCCTGAACACGACAGGGACGAATGGAGACGTTACTGGCACCCGCTTGAGCAAATCAGTGTGCAACAGTGATACAGTGATAGTGATGTATATAAATGTAAACATGTTTGTATGTGTGTGAGCATGAATGTGTGTGTTTGAATGTGTCTATATGTGAAAATATGTGTGTATGTATGTGAATGTATGTATGTATGTGTGAGTGTGTGTGAGTATGAGAGTATGAGTGTGTATGAGTGTATATGTGTTCGAATGTGTATGTAAGTGCATGTATGTGAGTGTGTGTATGTTTGTATGAGTGTGGGTATGAGTGTGAGTATGTGTGTGTGTGCACGTGTGTGTGTGTGAGCACGAACACGCACACATGCACATGCAGCAGGTCAGGGATCAAACTCGCAGCCCCCCCCCCGCAGCTGTGGGCCCTGAGCTGTCAGGCCCTGTGGAACGTTCCCTCCAGCCCCCGGGCTTTGCAGGTGCTGATGCAATCACTCCACCCCACTGCGCTTTCCCAATCCCCTCCTGAAAGGAATGCCTCTGTATGTGTGTGCGTGTGTGTTCGCGTGTGTGTTGGGGGACAGGTTAGCTCAGTGTCAGAGCAGGTTCCAGGTCTCAGGTTGGCCGAGTAAGGGTGCAGAGAGGCGTGTACCTAGAGGGACAATGGAGACGGAGATGGGGTTTCTCCTCTGCTTCCCATACTCTTGCTACTCATCCCCCCCCCACACACCAAGACAGTCTGGAACCCTCCACGTTGGGAGTTTTTTTTTTTCTCTTGGCTTTTTTGCGTCACACCCGGAGATGCTCAGGGGTTACTCCTGGCTCTGTGCTCAGGGATCACTGGCGGTGCTCAGAGTGATCCTATGGGAGCTGGGAATCAGATCGGGTGGGCCACGTGGAAGGCAAATACCCTACTTGCTGTACTATCGCTCTGTCCATCTGCCTTGGTTTAACAGAAACAGGAACTGCAGACCTGTGCAGAGGGTGGAGGCTGATTCCACGGAAAGTGTCATGCCTCTACTGGGTGAGAGCGGGGAGGGGTTGGTGGGGTCCTGGTGGGCCGAACACCCAGGAACAGTGCCCCCCCCCTCTTCTACCAGCCTTCCAATGCCAATGAGCTCTTCGGGAACCTTCGACGTGCCTATTCACAGACTGTGGTATTGGGCATCAGAGCCAGATTCTCCTCCCTGCCAACCACAAGGGCTGCCCCTGAACCGCATCTCCCGCCCGGAGCCTTCCTTAATAAGCTTAGTAATATCCTCTAATAATAAGTATATTATTCTTATAATTTGTAATAAGTAGTCTTTATTAATAAAGGCCTGGGAGAGGCGGGGAGCGATTTCACGAGCTGGTGTGGGGGCTTGGCCTGGAGGAGGCCTGGGGTGGGCCCAAGGCACAGCTGGATCCTCTGGGCATCAACAGTTGCGACCCAAACAAAACAAACCGACTGGCCTGGGATAGGCCTGAAATGCTTGTGGGCCTGGGTTCAAGCCCAGCACTGCACGCAAAAATGTGCACACAGAAAACAAAGTACATTTGTGCCACCAACTACTATTCATAAACACTGAAAAAGAAAAATAAATCATGCCAGAGGTGAGGGCCAGAGTGATAGTACAGTGGGGAGGTGCTTGCCTTGCTCGCCGCTGACCCAGGTTCGATCCCTGGCATCTCAAATGGTCCCCCGAGCACTGCCAGGAGTAATTCCTGAGTGTAGAGTCAAGGAGTAACCCCTAAGCATGGTGAGGTGTGGCCCGAAATCAAAAAGAAAAAAAAAAATTAGGTTGGAGAAAAAGTCCAGTGGTGAGGGCCGGAGCGATAGCACAGCTGGTAGGGTGTTTGCCTTGCATGTGGCCGACCCGGGTTCGATTCCCAGCATCCCATATGGTCCCCTGAGCACCGCCAAGGGTGATTCCTGAGTGCAGAGCCAGGAGTAACCCCTGTGCACACCAGGTGTGACCCAAAAAGAAAAGAAAAAAAGTCCAGCGGTGAAGGTGTTTGCTGTGTGCATAGCCAACTCTGATTTGTCCCTGGTCTCTCACATGATTCTAGGTCCTGCATGGACGTCCCTGAGCACCTGCAGGGTGGCCTGGAGTGCCCCAGAACAGAAGTACGTCCTCAAGCTCTGGCAGGGAACCGCTAGCCCAGCTGGCTGAGAACTGTCGAAGGGGGTACTGACCCACTGTGCAAAGCTGGCGAGATGCCCCTTCCACAATGGAAAAGAAATGAAACCTGGTGAAGATGCTCTGAAGGAAATATAGGGTGTGAACCCACAGGTAACAGGGGCTCTGGGGTGGGAGAGCGTCATCACTGGCGACATCGCCTTTTGGGGTGATAGAATATTCTGGAACAAGATGGCGGTGCTGGTTGACCAACAGTCTCTGAGCACTGGATGCCTGTAACAAATCATCGTGAACAACTTTGCAAACCACAGTGCTTAAATAAAGCAGGGTGGGGTGGGGAGTATGTCATTGTGGGCCCCGGAGATTACACTATACACTATACAGAGGAAGACTTCTGCCTTGCTTGTGGCAACCCCGGGTTTGATCTTTGGCACCAACAGGGTCCTCTGAGCACCAAGCCAGGAGTCAGCCCTGAGCAGCGCTGGCTGTGGCCCTCCCTCAAAATACATGCACCCTATCCCAGGTGCTATCTCTTGCCTCCTCTTTTTTTTTTTTTTTTTTTTTTTTTTACTGCTTTTGGGTCACACCCAGCGATGTTCAGGGGTTACTCCTGGCTCTGCACTCAGGAATTACTCCTGGTGGTGCTTGGGGGACCATATGGGATGCTAGGGATCGAACCCAGGTCAGCCGCGTGCAAGGCAAACGCCCTACCCGCTGTGCTATCACTCCAGCTCAAAGCCTCCTCTCTTCTCTTTCATTTTTTCTTTCAAGTTTTGTTTTTGGGGCCACATCCGTGATGTTTAGGACCTCCCTGGTCAGGGATCACCCTTGGCAGTATTTGGAGGTGCAAAGATGCCCTTGGGTGTTTGGGGGAATGAAACCCAGACCTCCTGCATGCAAAGCTTGCACATGAACCGTTCCACCAACCATCCGCCAGGACCACCGATTTTCTCCACCCCCCCCCCCTTTATTCTTTTTGGAAGTTCAGGATCAACCCAGATCACAGGTATGTAAGGGTCCCCCTCCCCCAGGAGAAAGTTGTTTTTTGGCCCATCGCTGGAGCCTCATTCCGGCCTCAGGGGCACAGAGAGGGGAGAGAGGAAGCCCCCCTCAGCAGGCAGGGCTTACTCTGATTCTCTGGGTGAGTCTCAGGGGATAGGGCAGGCACTTTTGTCTGTCAAAGGCGGGGACCCAGCTGAGGCGAGTGGGCGCAGATGGGGCGGGGCACCCCCGTGGTGGATGAGGGCTGCCCGGAACCTGCCGGGCCGGTGTGTCGCCCAGGCACGCAGCAGGCGGCCACTGCTGTGGCTGGGGCCAGCGGCTGAGCTTCCCTGGGAAGAGACCAGGTTTGGCTGCGGGGCGGGGTGTGCGGGTGGGAGCAGGCCTGTGGTGGGGGGGCACCGAGATTGATGTTTGGCTAGAGGGTCCCTTGCTGATTTCTGGCGGGTGGGGGGGTGGAGGGGGGTGGAAAGAGTGGGGATGCAGAGTCCCAGGGCTTGGGTTGATCCTGTGCGGGCTAGAGGTCCAGACCGGGCTGGGCTGGTTCCTTTCATCCTCCTAAACACCCCCCGGGGTGGATAAGGCGAGGTGACTATATCCACTTTGCAGATAAGAGCCACTGAACAAAGCCACCGCAGCTGGCTCCGGGCACGCAAGGGAGCCCCTTCACCTTCATAGCAGGTCTGGGCCAGAGCTGGGGGTGGGGGGGCCCTCAGGGCCAACCCACACACAACAAAGACCTGAGGAATCAAGGTGGGATCAAGGGACAGAGATGGGGACAGGCACCCGAGGCAGTGGGCCCGGGAGGGCTTGGAAACAGCTGTGCCAGGTCGGAGGGGCAGGAGGGAGCCAGGAGCACCAAGGAGCATGTGGGGGCTTGAACTCCATCGACAGGGGCGGAAGTACAGTAGGGAAGGCACTTGCCGGCATGCCCCCGACTCGGGTTCAATCCCCAGTTACCTCCAGGTGTGCCAGGAGTGATCCCGGAGCGCAGAGCCAGAAGCAAGCCCTGAGCAGTGCCAGGAGGGACCCCCAAACAAAATAAGCCCACGGACAGAAGGAGCTACAGAAGTTAGAACTGGACAGACTGAGTGTGTGTGTGTGTGTGTGTGTGTGTGTGTGTGTGTGTGTGTGTGTGTGTGTGTTAGGGTCCCTATGCGTACATGATGCTGGAGACCCAGCCCCTCCGGGAGGTGGGGTCTGGAGAGGTGGCACACAGAGGTGGAGGTGACATGGTGGGGTGGGGCAGGGGTGGTGGGCCTAGCCGGAAAAGGGCCCCCGAGGGTGTGTGAAGGATGAAGCAGTGACCTTAGTCTTTCCACCCCACCCAGTGGGGTGTGACTTCCCCTTCTCAGAATCATTTATTTCACCCCTGCTGTGTGCCAGGGAAGACACCCCCCCACCTCTGCTGCTTTTTTTTTTTCTTTTTGTGTCACACCTGGCATTGCACAGGGGTTACTCCTGGCTCATGTACTCAGGAATTACTCCCGGCAGTGCTCGGGGCATCATACGGGATGCTGGGAATCGAACCCGGGTCAGCCACATGCAAGGCAAACGTCCAGCCCCTCTGCTGCTTTTATGGAGGGCGAACCTTTGTGGCTTTTGTCACTGGGAGGTGGTGTGTGGAGAAGCAGCACAGAGATGTCATGAGGGTGCTGGGCCAGTTCCCCGAAGCACTGGTTGCAGGAATAATGTGGGTTCCAGGCATCCCTCCCACTGGCTGCCCTCTCCCCGGGGGTGTCCCCACAACCACCTACCTCCCTGTGAGGGGGGATGTGGGCAGAGGACCCTCAATTCGGGCCATGCAAACAGAGCCTGAGGCAGCCAGGACAAAGGGCTGCAATCAGGGGGAAGGTCCAGGCCAGACCCGGTCTCCCCTTCCGTGCTGGTGTGGGCGGGCGGGTGGGGGATGCTGGGGAAGCGGTGATGCCCCAAAGCTTCTGGGAATGCGGTTTAGGATGCAGGGCCAGCTGGGACTGGCCCTTTGGAGGAGCGGAGGCCTGGGAGAGGCGTGGGAGAGCGACAGACAGACGGCGGCGACAGAGACTGAGAGCCGGTGAGCCCCAACGGGAGACGCACCTCCCTTGTGGCCGCACTCATTCATTCATTCATTCATTCGTTCACTCACTGGGCTCTCTCCGCCGAGACGCCTCTAATTCACATCCCCGTCCCCGTGCGAGTCAGGAGGGGGACGAAACCCGAAACAGGGGGAAAGAGCGAGGGGGACAGACTAACGTGAGGGGAAGGGGTGGGGAGGGGAAGGGTGGGATGGGGTGGGGGCGGGTAGCTCCGGACCCCGTCTGCTGTAGCCCCGCCCTTGATAGGCGGGGTTATGGGCGTGGTCACTCCGGGGGACCAATCGACTGGAACGGGGCGGGGACTCATCTCCGGGGCTAAGCCTCCTTCCTAGGCGCGCCGCTGGGAACCCTGCTCTGGCCGGGTGTTACCCGGGTGCAGCCCTCGAGGCTCTCTGGAAAGGTAGGCGGGAAGTGGGGAGGGGGAAGGTGCTTTGGCAGTGGTGCCCACCCCAACACACCTCCCCGGCCGAAACCCCTCCCTTGCCCCATCTCCGAACCCTCCCGCCGCGACGGAGCGTCCCTGGGTGGCCGCCCAGGCCCGCGGGGGGGGGAGCGAAGGGCTCGGGCCGTGCCAGTCGCCGCCGGGGTGCGCTCCGGTGCCGCGGCGGGTGGCACGGGCTGGCAGCCACGGGCTGGGTGCCCGGGGCCCCAACAGGAGGGGGCGCGTCCCCGGGCCGCCCCTGGCCTGCCTGCCTGGGCCGCAGGCTGCCTCCCACCCACCCCCCAACCCCGCCCCAAGCAGCGTCCACTCTCTGGGCAGCGCGACTTGGGGGGGCGCACTAACTAGGCGCGAGGGTGAGTGTCCCGCGTTGGTGTGGCGGCGAGGCGGTCGCTGTGCCTGCCACCCTGGCTCCTTTGCTTTTCTGGCATCCCCTAGGAGGAGGGCAGGACCTCAGTATGCCCGGTTAGATGCGGGGCCTCACCTAGGAGCTGGGTGGGGCGCAGGGAGTCCCTCAGCTTTGTCCTGTCCAGGTTGCACCAAGCCTTGCTGGTTTAGTGCTGCCTCCAGGTGGTGCAGCGGCCCCCCCAGCGCGAGAGTCCCCTGGTCTGCATGCAATGGGTTCCTGGGGTTGACCGCATTTCCCCCTCCAGTGTGCAATGGGGACCCTCAGGCTGACTTTGTACCTGCCCCTGCCCGTCCATGCTGTGGGCAAGGGACTTTCTCAACTGTTAAATGGGTCCATGCTGCATCTCTGTCCCGCTGCATGTTTGGGGATGCAAGGATCCCCCACCTCCTGGGACGTTTCTTCCACCTCAGTTTTCTCCCCCATCGGTGGGGACAGAGAAGAGCGGGTGGTGGAGGGGGCGGGCCAACAGCTGGCGTATTATTAGCCTTTAATGACATGTGCAGCCTTTGCCAAGGCCTGAATGCCTACCAGGGGTGGCAGCCTCTGCCCCAGGCTCTGACACTGAGAGGTGAGCGGGTGGTGGGTGGGGAGCTTGGGGCAGGAAAAAAGTGCATGTGCCCAAGGGGTGGCTTGTGGGGCTTCCGGCATGCAAGTGGCCGGCCATGGTGAAATTTGGGCCTGAGTGAAGGGTCTCCCTCCCCGAATGTGCAGGGGAATTTGTGTCAGGAAGTGTCTGTCCATGTGGGAAGACCTTTTTGTTGGGTTTTGGTTTGGGGGGGCCACACCTGGTGATGCTTAGGGGTTACTCCTGGCTCTGCACTTAGGAAGGAAGATGCCAGGGGTTGAATCTGGACTGTCCACATACAAGGCCTTTCCCCCTGTATTCTCTCTCCATTCTGAATGCCTCTGTGGGTCCCCCTTGTGGGTTATGACTTAGCTTTGCTTATTGGGGGCGTCAGGGGCTTCATCCAGTGGTGCTCAGGGGCTGCTCCATGATCAGTGCTCAGGAGACAGTGCCCTGTCAGGGATCAAACTTTGGCCCCACCCACTTTCATTTTTTATTTTTTAGGCTTTTGGGCTATACTTGTTGGTGCTCAGGAGTTACTCCTGGCTCTATACTCGGAAATTACTCCTGGTGAGCTCAGGTGACCATATTCGGTGACAGGTTTCGAACCTGAGTCAGCAGCGTTCAAGGCAAGAGCCCTCCCCACTGTACTGTCTCTCCAGCCCCGACCCTGGGGCTAGGCCTCTTGAGCTCAGCCTCTCTCCTGCTGTCTTTTTCATCTTTCCCCTTCTGTGTTTGGACCACACCAGGAGGTGCTCAGGGCTTACTCTGCGCTCTGTGCTCAGGGATCACTCCTGGCGGGGTCTGGGATCAGGGATCCAACCTGGCTTGGCCTCTTGTGCCAGCCCTTGTAATAATTGTGGGTCTCTTGCTCACGGCGGCTGGTCTCTGTCCCTTTCTCTGTGAACTTCGCTTTGTGTGTAGCTGGTTATGAGTGGCTTTGCCCCTGGCGATCCCCGCAGATGATGATAACACTTTCTGGTGCCCTCAAGCGCGCTATTATTTGTGTCTCAGACCCCGGTGTGTGGCCTGTGGGGTGGTGGCATGGGATCAGTCCAGCCCGCACACCTTCAGCCTAGAGCACGGGATGCTGCGTCCCCAACCTTGACCCTCCCGCGTCCTGCCTTTCCGCAGCCTTGGGGCAGGTGGCCCATGGAGCCAGGGCTGCTGCGACCCGCGCCGGTCAGCGAGATCATCGTCCTGCATTACAACTACACCGGGAAGCTCCGAGGCGCCCGCTACCAGCCCGGTGCGGGGCTGCGCGCAGATGCCGTCGTGTGCCTGGCCGTGTGCGCGCTCATCGTCCTGGAGAACCTGGCGGTGCTGCTGGTGCTCGGGCGCCACCCGCGCTTCCACGCGCCCATGTTCCTGCTGCTGGGCAGCCTCACGCTGTCTGACCTGCTGGCGGGCGCCGCCTACGCCGCCAACATCCTGCTGTCGGGGCCGCTGACGCTGCGCCTGTCGCCGGCGCTGTGGTTCGCGCGCGAGGGCGGCGTCTTCGTGGCGCTGGCCGCGTCCGTGCTGAGCCTCCTGGCCATCGCGCTCGAGCGCCGCTTCACCATGGCCCGCCGGGGCCCCGCTCCGGCCGCCCGGCGGGGACGCACGCTGGCCTTGGCGGTGGCCGCCTGGGGCTTGTCCCTGTTGATCGGGCTGCTGCCGGCTCTGGGCTGGAACTGCCTGGGCCGCCTGGACTCGTGTTCCACCGTGCTGCCGCTCTACGCCAAGGCCTACGTGCTCTTCTGCGTGCTCGCCTTCCTGGGCATCCTGGCGGCCATCTGCGCCGTCTACGCGCGCATCTACTGCCAGGTGCGCGCCAACGCGCGGCGCCTGCGGGCGCGCCCCGGAGCGGGTGGGAGCGTCTCCGCGCGGTCTCGCCGCACCCCGCGCTCGCTGGCGCTGCTCCGCACGCTCAGCGTGGTGCTCCTGGCCTTCGTGGCCTGCTGGGGCCCCCTCTTCCTGCTGCTCTTGCTGGACGTGGCGTGCCCGGCTCGCGCCTGCCCCGTGCTCCTGCAGGCCGATCCCTTTCTGGGCCTGGCCATGGCCAATTCGCTGCTGAACCCCATCATCTACACGCTCACCAACCGCGACCTGCGCCACGGGCTCCTGCGGCTCCTGTGCTGCGGCCGCCGGCCCTGCTGTGTCGGTCCCGGAGCCTCCCGGCGGCCGGGCGTCGCCGCTGGGGCCTCGGGGGGTCTGCAGCGCTGGCTGCCCCCTGGTCTGGACGGCAGCTCCAGTCGCTCCGAGCGCTCTTCGCCCCTGAGGGACAGGCTGGACACCAGCGGCGACACTGGAGACCCCGGCGTGCCCACCACCGCCCCGCCCCTGGGTCCGGCTCCGGCTGCAGACTGACAGACTCTCTGCGCGCTGGCCCTTTTAGCAGGAGCGTGGCAGAAATTTTCTTTGGGAAAAAAAAAATTGGTGGGGGGTGAAGGGCCAGAGAGGTGGTACAGTGGATAGGGCGCCTGCCTTGCACTCGGCCATCCCGGGTTCTATTCCTCCTGGCATCTCATATGGTCCCCGAGCACCACCAGGAGTAATTCCTGAGTGCAGAGTCAGGAGTAACCCCTGAGCTTCGCCGGGTGTGACCCAAAAATAACAAAAAAAAAATTGGGGGGGAGGTGATTTTGGGGATTGAACCCGGGCTTCTTTATCCATGCAAGGGAGGAGCTCTGCCATGGAGCCACATCCCCCATCCTAGAATTTTTCATTTTTCCATTAAGGAATTTTAGGAGAAGCCCTGGAAGATGGCATGGGTGGAGGAGACCCGAGAAACGGCTCCAGTGGGCCCCAGGCAGAGGCAAACACCCCAGTTCCTGGTTGACATGGTGGATGGTGCCTGGGGAACTGAAATCTTCCCAGAGCTCCCTAGTAATGGAGACAATTCCATGGACAATACAGCGATGAACCCAGGGTCAGGGGAAGCTTAGCCTTCACTGTCTCCGGACCCTGAAGGAACTGCAGGGTGCGGGGGGGGGGGGGGGGGGCACCACATGCAGAGTTCCAGTGTCCGGTGTGTCCTGCCTCCATCTGCAGTAAAAGAGGTTCCGGGTATGTCTGGAGCCAGGACAGAGGAGGGGAGGGAGCCAAGTCACGGGACAGCATGAAAGGGCCAGAGCTTCCCAAAGGAGTCACAGTTCCATCTGTGGAGGGACAGAGCGGGCAGGGCTTTTGCTTGGAGTGAGCCCCCAGCTATGGAGGGTTGTAGGCAGAGGCGGGTCAAGGGTCAGGACTCAATTCAGTTTTTAAAATTTGCTTTTTGGGGGCTGGCGCGATAGCACAGCGGGTAGGGCGTTTGCCTTACATGCAGCCGACCCGGGTTCGATCCCCAGCATCCCATATGGTCCCCTGAGCACTGCCAGGGGTAATTCCTGAGTGTAGAACCAGGAGTAACCTCTGAGCATCGCCGGGTGTGACCCAAAAAGCAAAAAAAAAAAATAATAAAAATAAAATAAAATAAAAAAAAAATAAAATTTGCTTTTTGGGTCACACCCGGTAATGCTCAAGGGTGACTCCTGGTTCTGCACTCAGGACTCCTGGCGGGGCTCAGGGACCATCTGGGATGCTGGGGATCCAACCTGGATCGAATTGGCTGCGAGTTAGGCAAGCACCCTCCCCACTGTACTATCGCTGCAGCCCTCCAGGACCCTCTTCTGACTTTTCCACGTGCCTCGCATCTCTGAGGGACCATGGGGTGGACACTAGAATAACATGAAGGTGTTCTGGGGAGTGAGGTGGGGGGACCTGTGCTTTGCGGTGGATTCTGACAGCGCTGGGCAGAACTGAACAAGGAAGTGAAAGAAGAAAAGGAGCCAAACTCACATCTCTGGTTTAGGGGTGAAGACTCACAGGTGGGGCTCCATGAAACTGGAAACCAGGGGGCCAGGAGCTGGCCTTGCAGGAGGCTGGGTTTCATTCCCAGCGCTGCGTGGGGTCCCTTGAGTCCCTGCCAGCAGTGACTCTGAGCACAGAGCCAGGAGTAAGCACTGCATATTGCTGGGTATGGCCTCAAAATGAAACAAATAAATAAAAAATTAAACTTTGTGAGACTCAGCCAATTTCTACGTGGTACTACAAAGTTTTGTTCAGTGCAGTGTCAACCTTCAAAGAAATTATAATAGGGCTGATGCGATAGCTCAGTGGGTAGGGCAGCTGACCCGGGTTTGATTCCCAGCATCCCATATGGTCCCCTGAGCACTGCCAAGAGTAATTCCTGAGTGCAGAGCCAGGAATAACCCCTGTGCATTGCCGGGTGTGACCCAAAAAGAAAAAAAAAATTATAATAAATGGGGGCTCCTAGAAGATAGTCCGTGAGTAGGGCACTCACCTTGCTTGCAGCTGACCTGAGTTCAATCCCTGCCACCCCCAGAGTGTACCTGGAACCCTGCCAGGGGTGATCCCTGAGTATGACTCCCAAGACAAATTATGGTCAAAACAAGCAGGGCTGGAGTGATAGTACAGGGGGTAGGGTGTTTGACTTACATGCAACCAACTCGGGTTCCATGCCGGTATCCTATATGATACTCCAAGCAAACTCTAGGAGTAATTCCTGAGTGCAGAGCCAGGAATAACGTCTGAGCATCTAAGGGTATGAGTGTG
Source organism: Sorex araneus (assembly GCF_027595985.1). Taxonomy (NCBI): domain Eukaryota; kingdom Metazoa; phylum Chordata; class Mammalia; order Eulipotyphla; family Soricidae; genus Sorex; species Sorex araneus. The sequence continues at coordinate 234,330,242 of NC_073303.1, forward strand.
ACCCAAAAAAGCAAAAAAAAAAAAAAGAAACCCAAAACAGATTAAAAGATTAAAGAACCACGAGGGACCAGAGCAATAGCACAGCGGGTAGGGCGTTTGCTTTGCATGCGCCCGACCTGGGTTCTAACCCCAGCATCCCATATGGTCCCCGGAGCGCCACCAGGAGTAATTCCTGAGTACAGAGCCAGGAGTAACACCTGAATATCTCTGGGTGTGACCCAAAAAGCAAAAAAAAAGAAAGAAAGAGAAGAACCATGAGTTTGTCCGTGATGTTGGACTAGTTGCCCTCCCCCTTTTTCCTGCCCTCAACACACACAGTGGTACAAAGACCCAGGACACCCTCCTTGTCTGCATCTGACTGATGGGAAAACTCTAAGCACCGGGGCGTCCAGCGCTTATCTGAACGGCTGGTTGGTTCCGTGCTAGGGCCCCCGAGGTGCATGGTGGGTGTCTCGCAGGGCTCTGACACCACTCAGTCCCTGAGGGGTTTGCATTCTCCTTGCGGGGGTGGGGTGGGATGGGTGGGAGAAGAGCCCCTTTTGAGACCGAGTAGCTCCAAACGGGGCGAGCTCTCCCTTCTGCTTCCTTAGCGGAGCGTTACGGATTTTGATGGCGCGCGCCCTCTAGCGGGTGATCGCCGAACCGCAGGCAGCCGCAAAGCTTCTGGGGTGGGGTGCGGAGAGGGGAACTCCCGATCTGACTACCTGTAGGTCTGAGTCACCAACCACCAAAATGTGAACGCGGGCCACACGCCCGGGAAAAACAGCCTATTTCTTGTAACACAGACGCACTCAAACTTGCAGCCAGGGTTCCAGGGCTGGGGGAGGGGTTCTCCAGATGGCTGCACATTCCCATTCCCGCTAGCTCCCCTGGTTCCTTACAAATCCCGGAGCAGCTGACACACCCGGCTCCTGTTGTTTGGTGATTTGATGGCACGAAGGTAAGAGATGTATCAGGGTTGGGGAGGAAGGTGGAGAAATTTTCTCTCCAGACCCAATTTAATCCAGACACCACCCCCCCCCAAGCCCGAATGGGGATTCCCCAAATTCACCCAGGGAAGCTGGCACAATCTCTAAGAAAGACCAACATCTGTTCCGTCTGGCATTTCCTTCTGTTGTTTGCTGAGTTTTCAGTAAACTGGACTCTTAAAAATACCAGGGGGGAGCGGGGGTGGCCTGGCTCCACAGTACAGCGGGTTGGGCGTTTGCTTTGCACGTGGCTGACCTGAGTTTGCTCCCAGGCACCCCATAAGCTTCCCCAAGCCCTGCCAGGAGTGATTCCTAAGCGCAGTAAGGGGTAAGCCCTGAGCACAGCTGGGTGTGGCCCAAAAAGAAGTTAAAAAATAAAATACCAGGGGGTGGAGGGCCAGGAGTGTGGCGATCAATCTGGGTTTGTGTTTCCTGACCCGTGAGGCTTCCTGAACACTGATCCGGGAGTAACTCAATCACTGCTGCGTGTGATCCCCCCAAAATGTAGGAGGTCCAGGACGTGGTTTAGCGGGTAATGTGAAAATGCAGTGAGGCCCTGCATCGGAGCTCTTCCCGCCCCCCCGACCCCGCACCACAACATACACACACAATTGGGATCTAGATGATAGTATAGTGAGTAGAGTGATTACCTTGCAAGCTTGCCTTGGGTTCAATCCCTGGCACCCCATATGGTGCCCTGAGCCCCACCATGTATGATCCCTGAATGCAAAGTCAGGAGTAACCCTTGAACACTGCAGGGTGTGTCATTCAAACAAAACTAAATTAAAGCCCCCCAAAATATGTACATTTAATTACAAATTAGCAAATTAGTTTTATGGAGGTGGGGAGCTTGCCTTGTACACAGTTTAGTCCCCAGTCCACATAGGGTCACTGAAGTACCTCCAAGGGTAAAACCCTGAGCACCACCAGGTGTGTCCCCCAAAACCAAACCTCCACCAAACAAGTTAGCCTCAGGGGCAGCGATGGCTCCGCAGTTCACAGCTGGTGTTTTGGACGTCAAGGTTCGGTTTGATTGCAGACCCGAAGGTTCCCCTGAAGCAACCCTAGGAGCAACCCACCCCCCACCCCCCAAGGAACAGAGACAGGAATCCCACGGAGCCCCCGCTGGGCATTTTCAAAACAACAATTACCTTTATGGGGCTGGAGTGATGGTACAGCGGCAGGGCTCTTGCCTAGCACCCAGCCGTCCAGGGTTCAAGACCTGGGCACCCCATATGCCCGGAGTAACCTTTGAGCATCTTGCGTTGTGACCCAAGGGGGGGAAATTAGCTTTATACTGTAAACAGTTATGTGGGTCCACGGAAGCAATGAGCGGCACTTAAGAGGCTAAGTTGGGACCTGCGGCCGCGGGCCCGTGATGGAAGAAACCGGGGCTGGCGGGGTGCCCGCGTCTGCGCCCCAACTTCTGTCTGCTGGGCACCTGCGGGCAGGGCGGGGACCTTTGTTTCTGGCCCGCCGCACCCTCTCGGCGTTCTCCCGGCCTCCTTTGCCTCTTATCCCCCTAACCCGACAGCGGCTGCCCGACCCGACGGCTGAAAACCAGGTGCCCCCCAGCCCCCGACGGCGGAGACGCCTACAGGTGCCGGATCACCAACTTCTTCCCGGCTCGGGCAGCAGCCTCCCTGGAAAACGCGGCGCACGGGCTGGCACCTCAGTGCCCGGGCATCCCCCACCCCAGCTGACGCCGGGGAACAAGGTGAGCGCGCCGCGGGGGCGTGGGCGGGGGGGGGGGGAAAGGTGCGCGTCTGACTCGAACCCGGGGCTGTGCTGGCCGGTCGGAACCACGCGGCTGCGGGGGCGCCGAGGGCTGCAGCTGCGGTTCCTGCGTCCGCCACGCTGCGCCCCCGCGCGCGGTGCTCGCCGCGCTGGGGGATGCGGGTGGCAGAGCTGCTGGGCGATCGCGGGCTGGGGAGCGGCCCCGGCTGTCCGCGTCCCGCAGCCAGGCGCTTAGGGACCGCGGGGGACTCTTATTCTGACACGGCGGGCGCCGGCTCTGCTTAGTCACGGTGACCTGCGCGAGCTCCGCGCCTCCCCCCTGCGCGCAGCGATGGAGGCGCCCGGGCCGGGGCGACGGAGGCGGAGCCCGAGCGCGGCCATGGCGGGGTGAGTGAGGCGGCCTGCGCCCGGGTGGAGGCCACGGCGGGTCCCGATCGCTCCAACGCACGGGTTTGGGGGACGCGGCGACGCGGGCCGCAGCGCCCCGAGGTCCCCACGGCTCCCTCCCCGCCTCCCCGCGAGGGCCCGGAGGGCGCGGCTCGGGGCTGATCTTGTTGCTGGACGGCGCGACTTTCCCGGGGCTACCACCCCACCTCACCCCCGAGCCGCCCGAGAGGCCCCCGGGAACGGCGATCGGAGCACTGGAGGCCCGGGCACCCCGCGGCTCGGAGCCGGGAAAGGGTTTTTGGGATGGCCAGCCAGGGGACCCCGGCGGAGTCACTTCCTCCCTTCGCCCGGCCGGGGTGGCGGCTCCCGCGGGGCATGCGCAGTCCCCCATGCTACTTGTGGCAGGGGGTGGGGGTGGTGAAGTGTCCAGTGCCCACGGGACACCGTTGACCGATTGGCGAATGACCGAGAAGCAGACGCGCGTCTTCAGCCGCGGCGAGAAGGCCGAGCGCTGCCCTGGGCCCTGCGCGCGCTTTGGGGAGGTGGGGGGCGGGGAAGTGGCGGGGCAGGGCTGAGCTGGAGCGGGCAGTTAGCCAGTCCCCTGGAACTGACCCCTGAGCAGTGCCAGGCCCCAGGCAGGACGTGGGAGAGGCACCGGGAGGGTGGGCAGCCGCCCGGGCCAGAATCTGACCGTGCAGAGGGGACCGAGGGAATCTCAGGAGGGATGAGCCGGGCTCCCACGGAAACTCTTTGCTATCCCCACATTTTTGCTGGAGCAGAACCTTCCAAAACTCAACTCTCGCCTGGCTGTGCAGTCCTGGAAGTTTCCAGGAAACTCTGATTCCAGGACTTGCGTTTGCTCTCCTGTCTCTGAGCCTTTGCACCTGCTGTTCCCGCTACCTGGGCACTAGCGCCCTTGCTCCCACCGCCTCCCCCCTGCTTTCTTGTCTCAGAACCACCTGATTTCAAGTGACATCACCGCACCACCACCCCAAAATGTGGTCACTGTGCTGTTCTTTCCATTCACCTTGCAAAGGCTTCCTTTCTTACCTTCCTTCTTTCTTTTTTTCTTTCTTTTTGCTTTTTGGGTCACACTCAGCGATGCACAGGGGTTACTCCTGGCTCTGCACTCAGAAATTACTCCTGGCGGTGCTCAGAGGACCATATGGGTTGATGGGAATCGAACCCAGGTCCGCCTCGTGCAAGGCAAACACCCTACCCGCTGTGCTGTTGCTCCAGCCCTTCTTTCTTTTCTTTCTTTCTTTCTTTCTTTCTTTCTTTCTTTCTTTCTTTCTTTCTTTCTTTCTTTCTTTCTTTCTTTCTTTCTTTCTTCTCTCCTTCCTTTCTCTTTTCTTCTTTTTTTTTTTGGGGGGGGGGTCACACCTGGCTATGCACAGGGGCTACTCCTGGCTCTGCACTCAGGAATTACTCCTGGCGGTGCTCAGGGGACCATATGGGATGCTGGGAATCAAACCCGGGTCGGCCGCGTGCAAGGCAAACGCCCGACCCATTGTGCTATCGCTCCAGCCCCTCTTTTCTTCTTTTTAAATTTTTGCTCTTGGGGCCACACCCAGCAATGTTCAGGGATTACACCTGGCTCTGCACTCAGAAATTACTCCTGGTGCTGTTTGGTGGGCCAGATGGTTTGCAAAGTCCAATGTGGGGCTACCAAAGATCAAATCCAGGTCAGTCGTGTGCAAAGCAAATGCCCTACCTGTCTTACTGTCATTCCGACCCTCTTTCTATTTTTAAATTTAATTTATTTTATTTTTATGTCTTTCTTTTCTTTTTTTGCTACACCTGGCAGTGCTCAGTGGTTACTTGTGGTGGTGCTCCGGGGACCCTATGGGATGCCAGGATTGAACCTGGGACAAGAGTGTCCCTGATGCTTAGAACCGAGAGCACCCGTTGGTGAGGTGTGGAAAGGCCTGAGTTTTGCTGATTCCCAGAAGTCAAGGGCTGCTAGGCATCTGGAGTAGTGAGCTGACGGAATGGGACAGGGGCTTTTTGCAGAGGGTCTTGCAGGTAAAGGAGGAGTTTGGTTGCACTCTTCTTGCCATGAGGAATCGGGGTTGGGAATTGGAGCAGGGAAGGGTGTGAACTGTTTGTTTCCTGCTGTGTGTGTGCCCACTCTGGTGATACTCAGCTGGGCTGTGCAGGCCTGGTGGTTTGATCCTCAAGCCTGGCAGTGTCAGGGGCTATCAGGGCCACTTGTCATATAGTGTGCTCAGTGCCAGGGCTACTCCCCTGACAGTGCTCAGGAGCTATAGTTTCAAACTCAAGATCTTAATCTTTCAAGGTACATGCACCAACCTGTTTTTTTTGTTTTGTTTTGTTTTGTTTTGCTTTTTGGGTCACGACTGGCAATGCTCAAGGGTTACTCCTGGCTCTGCATTCAGAAATTACTCCTGGTGGTGCTTGGGGGACCGTATGGGATGCTGGGGATTGTACCCAGGTCAGCCGCGTGCAAGGCAAACGCCTTACCTGCTGTGCTATTGATCCTGCCCAACCCCAACACCAACCTTTTGAACTATCTCCCTCTTCTGTCTCTTTTTTTTTCCCCTTGGTATGGCTAGAGCACAGTGGGTAGGGCGTTTGCCTTGCACGCAGCCAACCCGGGTTTGATTCCCCTGTCCCTCTTGGAGAGCCCAGCAAACTCCCCGTGGCGTATTCGATATGCCAAAAACAGTAAAACAAATCTCACAATGGAGATGTTACTGGTGCCCACTTGAGCAAATTGATGAATAATGGGGCTACAGTGCTTTTTTTTTTTTTTTTTTTTGCTTTTTGGGTCACACCTGGCGATGCACAGGGGTTACTCCTGGCTCATGTACTCAGGAATTACCCCTGGCGGTGCTCAGCTCAGGGGACCATATGGGATGCTGGGAATCGAACCCGGGTCGGCTGCGTGCAAGGCAAACGCCCTACCCGCTGTGCTATTGCTCCAGCCCCGCTACAGTGCTTTTTTAAGTGGAGGGTTTGGGTTTGGGATTTGCCACGCAGACAACCCTAGTTCAGTCGCAGGCCCCACATATGTCCCCACTTACTGCCAGGGGTGATCCCTGAGCTCAGAGCCAGGAGTAAATCCTGAGCACTGCTGAGTGTGGCACTACCACTCCCCGCTCCAGTTTTGTTTGTAGCAGAGAGATAACTCAGTGGTTGGAGCATGTGATTAGCATGCAGGCGATCCGGGTTCGGTTCCCAGCACCATGGGGTCTGCCAAGGACATTGAGAAGCAGTCCTCAAGCACAAGGCAGGAGTAGTCCCTCAGCGCCACCAGATTTGCCCCTATCTCCTCCTCCAAAAAACAAAAAGTACCCTGTTACCCTGAGGACCTGGGTTTCACCCCCTGCAACATTCAACATCAGCACCCCGGGTTGAACGCGGCCAACCTGGGTTCAATCCCTGGCATCCCATATGGTCCCCTGAACCCACCAGGAGTGATTCCTTGGTGCAGAGCCAGGAGTTACTCCTGAGCACTGCCAGGTGGGGCCCCCCTGGAACAAAACAAAATACCAAACATCAGTGCATAGATATGGCAAAAAAAGAGGGGTGGTGGTGTGAGGGGTAAAGCGAAGTACGGGGCGGGGCGGGGGTAAGGTGCTTGCCCCGCACTTGGCCTCTCCAGTTTGATTCCCAGTCCTGAGCACAAAGCTAGGAGACATCTGTAAGCACTGCCAGGTGTTGCTCCACCCCCTGCCCCCCTCCTGACCCCCACCCCCCAAGAAAAAAGAAAGTCTGGAGAGATAGTCCAACAAATAGGGCCTTACATGTGACCAACCGGGGTTTGATCGCCAGCATCCCACAGTGTCCCTTGAGCACTGCCATGAGTGATCCCTGAGCACTGAGCCAGAAGTCACAGCCGGGGCTTGAGCGATAGCACGCGGCCAACCCAGGTTTGATTCCCAGCATTCCATATGGTCCTCTGAGCACCGCCAGGAATAATTCCTGAGTGCAGAGCCAGGAGAGCCAGGAGTAACCCCTGTGCATCGCCGGGTGTGACTCAACAAGCAAAAAAAAAAAAAAAGAAGAAGTCACAGCTGCTGTGACTCCACTTCCCCTCCACAAAAAAAAAAAAAAGTGCTGGTGGCCACAGCTTCTATTCTCCCTCCTTCAGGTCCTTTAGTGCCAGCGGCAGTGTCGTACCTGGTCCCCCGGAGCCTCATGCAGGCAGAAGCCAGGCCTAGCGGGGCTGGGGCCCGCACCCGATTCCTGCCGCTGACGTCGCAGTGCCCCAAGGGGGCCGGGGACCCGGTGATGTTCGCCTCCACCGAGTGCAAGGCCGAGGTGACGCCGTCGCCGCACGGCAACCGCACCTTCAGCTACACGCTGGAGGACCACACCAAGCAGGCCTTCGGCATCATGAACGAGCTGCGCCTCAGCCAGCAGCTGTGCGACGTCACACTGCAGGTCAAGTACCAGGACGCGCCGGCCGCGCAGTTCATGGCGCACAAGGTGGTGCTGGCGTCGTCCAGCCCCGTGTTCAAGGCCATGTTCACCAACGGGCTGCGGGAGCAGGGCATGGAGGTGGTGTCCATCGAGGGCATCCACCCCAAGGTCATGGAGCGCCTCATCGAGTTCGCCTATACCGCCTCCATCTCCATGGGCGAGAAGTGCGTGCTGCACGTCATGAACGGCGCCGTCATGTACCAGATCGACAGCGTGGTGCGCGCCTGCAGCGACTTCCTGGTGCAGCAGCTGGACCCCAGCAACGCCATTGGCATCGCCAACTTCGCTGAGCAGATCGGCTGTGCCGAGCTGCACCAGCGCGCCCGCGAGTACATCTACATGCACTTCGGGGAGGTGAGGCGTGGCAGGAGCGGGAAGGGTAGGGCAGGGGAAGCGGGGGGTGGGCAGTATGGGAGCGCAGAGGACCGGCCAGAGGCCTGAGGGGGCGGACAGGGGCTTGCCTTGCAGATGGTCCATCTGGGTTTGGTCTGCGGCACCCCATATGGTTCCCTGAGCACCTCCAGGAGTGATTCCTGAGTGCAGAGCCAGGAGTAACCGCTGAGCGTTGCCAGGTGTGGCCCAAAAACAAAACAAAAGGTTTGGGTGGGAGACATAGACAGCAGGGACAGTGCTTGCCTCACACACAGGTGACCCAGGTTTGATCCCTGGCACCCCATAGGGTCACCTGAGCACCCACCACCGGGAGTGATTCTTCAGTGCAGAGACAGGAGTAACCCTTGACCATCACCAGGTGTGGCCCCAAAACAAAAGATTATTTTCTTTTTGGGTCACACCCTGCAATGCACAGGGGTTACTCCTGGCTCTGCACTCAGGAATTACTCCTGGTGGTTCTCGGGGAATGCTGGGAATTGAACCCAGGTCGGCCTCATGCAAGGCAAACGCCCTACCTGCTGTGCTATCACTCCAGCCCCCAAAACAAAACATTTGTGTGGGAGACCTGGACAGCTGGGAGGGTGGTTGCCTTGTTCACACACAGGCGACCCAGGTTTGATTCCTGCCACCCCATAGGGTCCCTCAAGCCCCGCCAGGAGTGATCCCTGAGCACAGAGCCAGGAGTAAGCTCTGACCACCACTGTGTGTGTGGACCACCCCAAAAAACTATAGTGGGGTCTCTAGGAGGTCTCTAGGCTCCCCGAGGTCAAGGGTGGGATAGAATATATTGAACGCAGCCTCTCTGTGAGCTGGGCATGGCCGGATATTTCAGGCAGCCAGCAGATGTTTCTCCTCTTCCCCGCCCCTTTTGTTTTGGGGAATAGCTGACTCTGCACTCAGGGACCCCTATGGGGCACTGGGGATCAAACTCAGGTCTGGTGCAAGCTCTTTGTCCACTGGATTATCTCTCAGTTGGATGGATTTATTATTTGGAGGGGGGTGGTGCTCAGGGGTATTTTTTTGGGCTCGATGCTGAGGAGTGATCCCTGGCAGTGCTCCAGGGACATGACGTCCTGGGGATTGGACTGTACCGGGCCACGTGAAGGCAGAGCCTTAGTCAGTTCTCGAACATGTGTGACATGCTACAGGCTGTGAATGTGATGGTTGGTTTTATTTCTTTTGTTTTTTTTGGGCAGAGGGAGGCAAGCAAGGCAAGCTTCTTTTCCTTTTTTTTGCTTTTTGGGTCATACCCAGCGATACATAGGGGTTACTCCTAGCTCTGCACTCAGGAATAACTCCTGGCAGTGCTCAGGGGACCCTATGGGATTCTGGGAATCGAACCCAGGTTGGCCACGTGCAAGGCAAACGCCCTACCCGCTGTGCTATCACTCCAGCCCTATCCTGTGTTTTTTCTCCCCGGGGTTTGGATCACACGTGACCATGCTGAGGGCTGACTCCTGGCTCTGGACTCGGGGATCACTCCTAGCACTGCTCAGGGAACCCTATGGGACGCCGGGGGTAGAACCAGGGTCAGCCACTCGTCAGGCAGGTGCCCTCCCCGCTGTGCTATGGCTCCAGCCCCATCCTTGGCATGTCCTTGTGGGCCGTGATGGACATTGAACCCAGGCCCCTCACATGCACAGTGGAAACTTTCTCCACTCCTCCCCTCCCCAGCCTGTCTGCGAAAGTGTTTCTTGGAAATCGTCCCTGGGTACATTTTTTTGGGGCCTTGCCCTGCTGGGCTTAGCCTGTTTTCGGTTTCATTTCAGTTTTTCCTTTGGAAGGGGAGGAGTTTGTGAAGAGAAAATGAACCGAGGCTTCCACACCAGGCCCAGCAAGGACCCCCATATTCCTGGGTGGTGGCCCTGGCCGCCCCTTCGAGCTTGTGCCTTTGAACTGAGATCAAGTGTTTGACTATTTTAATTTATTTTAAAAAATTATTTTTGGGTCACACCCAGCAGTGCTCAGGGATGACTCCTGGCTCTGCACTTAGGATTCACTCCTGGCGGTACTTGGGGGTACTTGAGGGGATGTCGGGGATCAAACCTGGGTTGGCCACGTGAAGGCAAAGGCCTTCCCTCCTGTGCTGTCACTCTGACCCCTGAAATTGAGTTTTGCCAAGCACTGACTTACTTTTGCTTTTTGTTTCTTAGGCTGGTTTTGGGGCCACACCTAGCAATGCTCAGGGCTTGTTCCTGGCTCTGCACTCAGGAATCACTCCTGGCGATGCACGGGGGACCATATGGTATGCTGGGGATTGAACTTGGGTCAGCCACTTGCAAGGCAAACAAACGCCCTCCCTGCTGTGCTATCACTCCGGGCCTTGCCTTTTTTTCCTTTCTTTGAGGGTCTCCCAAACAGTGGTCAAGGGACTGGGGGATGGGTGTGCACCCATTCCCGGTGATACCTGACCAATGGGGCTGGGTGGTTTAATGCTCAGGCTGGCATTGTTCAGGTTCAGTGATGTTGGGGACCATAAGGGCCATTCTCGGGGGAGGGGGCATGCATTCCCAAGGGACCAAACTTGGGACCCCCCCCCTCAAAGGCAAAGCATGCCCTCCCGGCCCTGGGGCCATCTCCATGCCTCCCACCTGCCCTTTTGAAAAAGGAAGCGCATTCAAAAACCTTAGCAAAAAGACCACTTTTAGGGGCTGGAGAGACAGTACTGGTAGATGCTTATCTTCCACATGGCTGACCTTGGTTCGATCCCCTGCATCCCATATATTCTCTGGGCATTGCTAGGAGTGATTCCTGAATGCAAAGTCAGGAGTAAGCCCTGGGCATCTGCAAGGTGTGCCTCCCTCCCCCCCCCCAAAATGTAGGACTGGAGAGACAGTACAGAGGATAGGACATTTGCTTTACACGCGGCCGACCAGGGCTCTGTCCTTGGCATTCTATATTGTTCCCTGATGGATTCCTGAGTGCAGAGCCAGGAGGAAGCCCTGAGCACCGCTGGGTTTAGCCCCAAAAAGGTTATAACAAAGTGGCACCAGGATTGCCCCCAGGCTCCTACCTACAGCTCCTCTGTCTCGTCCTTTGGATCCCCTCCATGGCCTTCGGGGAACTTTGGAATTCCACATTCTGGATGAGGAAGCTGATGGGAGAGAGAGAGAGAGAGAGAGAGAGAGAGAGAGAGACAGGACAGCAGTCACGGTGCTTGCCTTGCAGGCACCTGACCCCATCTCTATGCCTGGCACCACTGAGGGACCCCGGAGTGTTGGCAGGAGATTCCCAAAGCACAGAGCCAGGATGAAGCCCTGAGCACCTTAGGTGAACCTCAATATGAACCCCACTTCCTCCCCCTGCCTCCAGAAAAACAATCCCCCACAAAGAAGATGGGGGGCTGGAGCGATAGTACAGCAGGTAGGGCGTTTGCCTTGCACATGACGGACCCGGGTTCGGGCCCTGGCATCCCACATGGTCCCCCGAGCATCATCAGGAGTGATTCCTGAGTGCAGAGCCAGGAACAAGACCTGAGCATTGCTAGGTGTGGCCCCAAAACCAACCAAAGAAACAACAAGCAAAAGTCAGTGCTTTGCGGGGCACTGCCAGGAGTAATTCCTGAGTGCAGAGCCGGGACTAACCCCTGAGCATCGCTGGTGTGACCCAAAAAGCCAGGAAAAAAAAAAAAAGAAGATAGTCGGGACCGGTGGAGTGCCCTGTCCGAGGACATAAGGTCCAGGCAGGGACCGGAAGGGGAGAGCCAGGTGGGGGGCGGGGGCGCCCAGCCCCTCACTTGGTACCCCCTCGCCCCCCCAACCCAGGTGGCCAAGCAGGAGGAATTCTTCAACCTGTCCCACTGCCAGCTGGTGACGCTCATCAGCAGGGACGACCTGAACGTCCGTTGCGAGTCGGAGGTGTTCCACGCCTGCATCAACTGGGTCAAGTACGACTGCGAGCAGCGGCGCTTCTACGTGCAGGCGCTGCTGCGGGCCGTGCGCTGCCACTCGCTCACGCCGCACTTCCTGCAGCTGCAACTGCAGAAGTGCGAGATCCTGCAGTCGGACTCGCGCTGCAAGGACTACCTGGTGAAGATCTTCCAGGAGCTCACCCTGCACAAGCCCACGCAAGTGATGCCCTGCCGGGCGCCCAAGGTGGGCCGCCTCATCTACACGGCCGGCGGCTACTTCCGCCAGTCGCTCAGCTACCTGGAGGCGTACAACCCGAGCGACGGCTCGTGGCTGCGCCTGGCTGACCTGCAGGTGCCCCGCAGCGGCCTGGCGGGCTGCGTGGTGGGTGGGCTGCTCTACGCCGTGGGCGGCCGCAACAACTCCCCCGACGGCAACATGGACTCCAACGCCCTGGACTGCTACAACCCCATGACCAATCAGTGGTCGCCCTGCGCCGCTATGAGCGTGCCGCGCAACCGCATCGGGGTGGGCGTCATCGACGGGCACATCTACGCCGTGGGCGGCTCGCACGGCTGCATCCACCACAACAGCGTGGAGAGGTGAGTGGCAGGAGCTGGACGCGGTGGTCGCGCACCTGTGACCCCAAGCTAGCCGGCCGGGAACGCAGCGAGGAAAATTCCCCTTTCCTGGGAGATTTCCTTTTTTTTTTTTTTTTTTTTTTGCGGGGTGGGGGGGTGTTACCCACCTAGAGATGCTCAGGAGTTTCTCCTTGTTCTGCGCTGAAGAATGCCGCTTGGTGATGCTCGGGGGACCCTGTCGGATGCCAAGATGGAACCCGGATGGGCTGCGTGCAAGGCCTGTGCCCTCTGGCTGTCCTATCGCTCTGGAACCGCTTTGTGCGGAGTCGTGGGCAGAGTACGCTTGCACATGGTGGTGATGGGGGAGGGGGGACTTGTGGGGCTGGAGCGATAGCACAGCGGGGAGGGAGTTTGCCTTGTACACGGTCAACCCAGGATCGATTCCCAGCATCCCATGTGGTTCCCTGAGCACCGCCAGGAGTAATTCCTGAGTGCAAAGCCAACCCCTGTGCATGACCGGGTGTGACCCAAAACGTCAAAAAAAAAAAAAAAAAAAAAAAAAGGAGGCTTTCTGGAGCTGACTTTGTGCTGAGGTGGGAAATACCCACCTTGGTTTTTGTTGTTTTGGGTTTTTTTTTTTTTTTTTTCTTTTTGGGTCACACCTCCTGGCTCTGCACTCAGGAATTACTCTTGGCGGTGCTCAGTGGACCATATGGGATGTTGGGAATCAAACCCGGGTTGGCCGCGTGCAAGGCAAACGCCCTACCCACTGTGCTATTGCTCCAGCCCCGAAAATACCCGCCGTGGGCCTGACTTATTTAGTACAGGAGGGTCAGGCACCTGCCCCGAGCACCCAGGAAACCACAGTTTAGCCACAGAGGTGCCAGGCATGATGCCCCTGAGTACAGAGCCCGAAGTGGAAGCTTGAGCACAGAAAAAGGAAGCCCGGGCTGCTTGCACGGGCATCAGACAGGCTTTTTTAGGGAAAACACTCACCAAATTCATGCTACCCTTTGTCTGGATAGTGTGGGAGGGGACCAGAGAGATAGTACAGCGGGCAGGGTGCTTGCCTTGCACGCGGAAGACCAGGGTTCGATTTCTGTCATCCCATAAGGTCCACTGAGTAATTCCTGGGCACAGCTACGCCATGCAGAGCCGGGAGTAATCCCTGAGCACTGTCAGGTGTGCCCCCCAGATGAAACAAAAATAACACGGAGATAAACATGGAAACTGTTGGGATAAACGGGTCTGGCCTGTTGGGCCTGGATGTGAGGTGCCCAGGTGCACAGTGCCCTCGGCATGGTGACCTTGAGTCTAGGGCTTTTTCCATTTGGGGTACACTGGCTCTGCGCTCAGGGTGATCCAGGAGGCGGAAGTGGCAGGGCATCGGGCAGCGCCCCAATGGCTACTTCTCTGTGCGTCACCCCGGGTCCCCTGCAGGTATGAGCCCGAGCGTGACGAATGGCACCTGGTGGCCCCAATGCTGACCAGGAGGATCGGGGTGGGCGTGGCCGTCCTCAACCGGCTGCTGTACGCCATCGGGGGCTTCGACGGGACGAACCGCCTCAACTCGGCCGAGTGTTACTACCCGGAGCGGAACGAGTGGCGCATGATCACGCCCATGAACAGCATCCGCAGCGGGGCAGGTAGGCAGGGCCGGGGCGGGGCGAGGGCCCCCACCCCCTCAGAAGCCGGGCTGCTGCTCACCGCCTCCGCCCGCTCCGGCTAGGGGTCTGCGTCCTGCACAACGCCATTTACGCCGCGGGGGGCTACGACGGGCAATACCAGCTCAACAGTGTGGAGCGCTACGACGTGGAGACGGAAACGTGGACGTTCGTGGCCCCCATGAGGCACCGGCGCAGCGCCCTCGGGATCACCGTGCACCAAGGCAGGATCTACGTCCTCGGTGAGGTCTGGGGGCGGGGCGGCGGGCCTGGAAGTCCCCAGCTACTCCGTTGGGCAGGGCCAGCTCCGATCCTTCTGGAAGTTTCTACCCCCCCATCCCCCGCCCCGGCCCATCCCCTGCTCTTGGGAGAGAGGGATCCAGCCGTCTGCCCCTCCCTGCAGGCGGCTACGACGGTCACACGTTCCTGGACAGTGTGGAATGCTACGACCCGGACACGGACACGTGGGCGGAGGTGACGCGCATGACTTCCGGCCGCAGCGGGGTGGGCGCCGCGGTGACTATGGAGCCGTGCCGGAAGCAGATCGACCAGCAGAGCTGCACATGCTGAGCCTTTTGTTTGTGTCTGGGCCGAAGAAAACCACCACCAAACACAAACAAGACGCCCCACCCCGCCACCCCCTTGTCAACAAACCGAGGGTCCGATGCAGGGTGTTGCTGTACCCCCAAAAGTCAGGGGCGAAAGCTTGTCCTGCTGGCCCGGAGGCTGGGACACCGCAGTGTTAGGACAGCTGGAGAGAAAAGAAAGGGGGGGACCCCAGGAGGGGCCCTGACCCCTGTTCCTCCTATTCTAGCTGCCGCTTCCTCTGGGGTACCAGTTTGCTGTGTTGGGGGGGGCGGGTTCAGGCTGGTTGAGTGGCTAGTGTCTGTGATTGGATCATGGGGGTTCTCCAGAGGTGTGCCCTGTTACCCAGCACCTCAGCTATTTCACCCCAGGACTGACATTTTGTTAATAAGTAGCCCTTTAACTTTCCAATGAAAATAAAGAACAAACTAACAGTGTCTTAGCCTAGCTCCCTCCTGTGCCCAATCTTTGCTCCAGGGCTTGGGTTTCAAACCAGTTTTTTTTATCTGCCCTTCATCTCCGCCAGGCGCCAGCCCTATCACCCTGTCCCAGGCCACACAGGCTCGCTTTTGGTTTTTGGGTCACACCCAGTGGTGCTCAGGGCTTACTCCTAGCTCTGCACTCAGGAATTACTCCTGGGGGTGATTGGGAGACCCTATGGGATGCTGGGGATCGAGCCCTGGTGGGCCTCTGTGCAAGGCCAACGCCCTCCCCGTTGTTCTATCACTCCAGCCCATCACTGTTTTTTTTTTTATTCTTTTTTTTTTCCTTTTTGGGTCACACCCGGCGATGCACAGGGGTTACTCCTGGCTCTGCACTCAGGAATTACTCCTGGTGGTGCTCAGGGGACCATATGGGATGCTGGGATTTGAACCCGGGTCGGCCGCATGCAAGGCAAATGCCCTACCCGCTATGCTATCACTACAGCCCCTGTTTTTTGTTTTTGTTGTTTTGATTTGGGGGCCATACCTGGCAGCGTTCAGAGCCTACTCCTGTCTTGCATTCATCGATCACACCTGGCAGGCTTGGGGGACCCTACAGAGTACTGGAGATTGAACCCGGGTTGGCTGCATGCAAGGCAAATGCCTTACCCATTGTACTGTCACTCCGATCCGACAAGGCTCACTTTGTCCCTCTCAGTCACTTTTGGGCAGTGGCTTCCCTCCCCATGTCCCCTATTCCTTTGGGCTTCCCTGAGGATCCCAGAGCCATAGACTGGTGGTGGTGGTGGTGGTGTGCAGGCTGTCCACACTTGCTCAGGGGCCACTCCTGGTGATATATATGCCCCACGGTGCCATGCTTGGCCTGGTGACCAAAGGTGGTTGTGGAAGAGAGAGTACAGTGAACAAGGCTCTTGCCATGCTTCTGCAGACACGGATTTCACACCCAGCATTCCCATAGTCTTCCAAGCCCTGCCAGAGTGAGCACCGAGCCCAGAGTAAGCTCTGAGCACCACCAGGTGTGGCCCCAAAATTTTAAAAAAGGAAAAAAGCCGGGGGGGATGGAAATATTTGGTACATTTCACGTTTCTTGCTTGTTTTGAGTCACACCCTCCTGTGCTCAGATTTTGCTTCTGGGTCTGGAACAGAGAGTTATATAGGGTGCTGGGGATCGAACCCGGGGCAGCCGCATGCAAGCCCTGACTGCTGAACTATTGAATACTCAGACCCAAGTGGGTGCACTTTATAATAAGGAACGCCTTCGAGTTCCAGAAACAAAGCGACCGCGCTACTCATTCGCTGTTTTGTCGATGAGTGACAACTGAGACAGCCAATCGCAGTGCGGGGGTGGAATCTCAGTTGTGTTCCCCCACCACGGCTGTTCGCCAAGTCTGCGCATGCGTGCCTTTTCTGGTCTTGCTGTATTTTCCCAGCTACACTCCAGGGGGCGCTCGGAGGTTTGAGCTTCCGGTTTCGTCTCCTATTTTGCTTGACTCAATTTATGAAAGCAACAATCTGGTTTTTTTTTTTTTTTTTGCACCAAATGCGACAATGTGCGTAAAAACAGTTCCTGGTATGTAATAATCGCTCGCTAACGCTGATCTCTTAATTTGCATTTTGCAGCGAGAGAAACTGAAGCACCGGGTGAGTAAGTAACTTATCGTGTATTAACCCAGTTATTAACGAGTGAAGTGCTTATCTGCCACGCCTTTCTGACTCCCAGATAACAGATTCCAGCTGATTTTCTTTCTTTCTTTCTTTCTTTCTTTCTTTCTTTCTTTCTTTCTTTCTTTCTTTCTTTCTTTCTTTCTTTCTTTCTTTCTTTCTCTCTCTCTCTCTTTCTTTCTTTCTTTCTTTCTTTCTTTCTTTCTTTCTTTCTTTCTTTCTTTCTTTCTTTCTTTCTTTCTTTCTTTCTTTCTTTCTTTCTTTCTTTCCTTCTTTCTTTCTCTCTCTCTTTCTCTTTCTTTCTTTCTTTCCCACAACCGGCGGTGCTCAGGGCTTACTCCAATCTCTGCACTCAGGAATTACTCCTGTTGTGCTTGAGGACCTTTATGGGATTATGGGATGCTGGGAATGAATTTACGTCAGCCTCGTGCTTAGAGACCCCCCAAACGCGCGCGCGCGCGCGCGCACACACACACACACACACACACACACTTTTTTTTTTTTTTTTGCTTTTTGGGTCACACCCGGCAATGCACAGGGGTTCCTCCTGGCTCATGCACTCAGGAATGCATGGCGGTGCTTAGGGGACTGTATTGGGTGCTGGGAATTGAACCCGGGTCGGCTGTGTGCAAAGCAAACGCCCTACTCGCTGTGCTATCGCTCCAGCCCCACACTTTTTTGTTTAAGGTGGGGGCAACATCTGGCTGTGGTCAGGGGTCAATCCTGGCAGTAGTTAGGGGATCCTATGTGGTGTCAATGAGAAAACCCAGCCCTCTGAGCACTACCAGGAGTGATCCCTGAGCACAGAGCCAGGAGTAAGCCCTGAGCACTGCTGGGCATGACCAAAAGAAAAAAAAAATAGAAAAAAATCCCTAGGGGGCTGGAGAGAGCTCAACAAGCACAGCTCATGAACTTGGATTTGATCCTAAACACCGCATGGTCCCCTGAGCACTGCCAGGAGCAACCCCAGACCTCTGTGGCTCCCGGAAACCTGACACTCAAACCAGAGGGAAAGCGCCAAGGGGGGTTGAGAGAAGGCTGCGTGTGGCCAAGTCCTTAGCCCAAGCCACCAAGCCTGTGAGGCACGAGGCAGCGTCAGAGGATGAGTTGGTTCCATCTTTCCATCTGTTCTGATCACAAGATCTTCTACCCCATCCCCTGACTCGCCTGTGCCTGAAAAGAGATGAATTGGCCACAGGAAAAATTCTCAGCCAGCTGGGAGCTGTGGCACCTCTGGCCTTTGACCCACATTCTTAGAAGGTCACATGCGCTCCCCCCCTTCACTGTATGTGGGTCATCCAGTCTGCCTGCTTCCCCTTGGGGAAACTGAGGCGCAGGGCCAAAAATCCTCTTCCCAGGGCCACCCAGCCCTCCCCAGCAGCCCTAACCCCTGTCTCCATGCCCTTTCCCTAGCTGTCCCTCCCTGGGGCCTGGGGACTCTCCTTGCTTTTTTTTTCTCTGATTTTTGGGCCGTACCCGGCACCCAGCACTGCTCTGGGGTTACTCCTGGTTCTGGGCTCAGGAATCAGGAATCACTCCTGATGGTGCTTGGGAAACCCTATGGGATGCCGGGGATCAAACCTGGGTCAACCTCTAGCAAGGCAAGTGCCTTCCCCACTGTGCTATAGCTCTGACCCCTGCTTCTTTTTTTTTTTTTTTTTTTTTTTTTGCTTTTTGGGTCACACCTGGCAATGCTCAGGGGTTCCTCCTGGCTCTGCACTCAGGAATTACTTCTGGTGGTGCTCGGGGGACCCTTTGGGATGCTGGGAATTGAACCTGGTTGGCCGCATGCAAGGTAAACGCCCTCCCTGCTGTGCTATTGCTCCAGCCCCTGATCCCTGCTTCTTATACCAAGTTCAGATTCCCTAAAGGTGGCGTGAGTTGTGCCAACTTCTCTGCCTCGCCTTACCCCGCTGGGCCCCTGAATGACTGCGCTGCTCGGCCACAGTCGAGCAGGAGAACCTCTGGCAAGTGGACGGTCATTTTGGAGGAGGGGTTTGGTCCCCGCTGCCCCCAAGATGCTCAGGGATACTCTGGCTGTGCTCGGGGGACCCTCTGTGGAGCTTTGCATGAATCATGGGTGAGATATGTGCCAGACGAGTGCCTTAAGCCTGTACTGTCAGGCCGTTCCCCCTCTGAGGTTGGAGTGAACTTGAGGTGCCTAGCACCTAAGAGTGGGGTTCACTCTTTTGGGGCCACACCTGGCGATACTCAGGTGTTTCTCGTGGCTCTATACTCGGGGGTTATTCCTGGAGGTCCATGGGGCCCCCTGAGGGATCCCGGGAATCGAACCCTGCTCAGCTGCATACAAGGCAAACACCCTCCCCACTGTCCCATCACTCTGGCCCAAGAGTCCACTATGTTCTGAATGGAAGAAGCAAACTGACCACCACCGGGTCAATTCTGAACCTCCCACTAGGATCCCTGTACCCCTCAAGTGACAACTGATTGGGGGTAGGCTCTGAACCCCCCTTCTCCATCCCAGACTCGAGAGACGACAGACAAGCAACGCAGACACGCACCAGGCTGGGAAAAGCCTGTTTAATCGGAGACGGTCGGGGAATTGATTCTCAGGCTCCAGATCGATGATGGATTGATCGATTGGCAGAGAGGCCAAGAGCTCCTGGGTGTCTGTCCCGTGCTGGTCCCACACAGGGACAGGAGTCCTGATGTGGGGGTCCCCCCAGTCTGAGCCACCAGGCCTGGGGGAAAAGGGGCGCAGCTGGGTGCCAACCTCTCCACTCCCTGCCGCAATGACTCAACTTCCCATCACGCAGCAGTAAATCCGCGCCAGCAGTAAATCCGCGCCGGGAGGGGGGTCTATAGTACAGTTAGTATAATACAACAGGAGGGGGTTCATCTCCTGCCAGGAGACCACGCCCCCTCCCGCGCCCTCCTTCCGCGGCTGGCTCAACCACACGAAGGGCTGGTTTAGTTTGTTTCCCTTTTTTGCCTCTAAAATAATTTACAAACCAACCTTACAGTATGTACAAAAAAAAAAAGGAAGAAACGAAACAGAAAATAACACACCCCCCCGCAAAAAAAAATATAGCCCAGCTTGGTCACGCTACCAAAAGTGAACCCTGTATAGCGTGGAGGTGGGGGGTGGGGGGTTCCCAGCTGGGATGGACGGACAGATGGACAGAGGGGTAAATTGAGGTACAGTACCAATGAGCTTGGAGAGAAAGGGTGGAAGGGGGAGCTTTCCTTCTAAACACCCCCATGGCTTGGCGGAAGATGGTGAGACTCCTGCACTGGAGTCGTATTGCTGAGGAGGAACAACTTTTGGGGGGGACCGAGGGGGAGCAAGGGAAGGACAGGAGGGGGGCTCAGGAGCACGGACTTTGGTGCCAGGGCGGGGAGGGCTGCCCAGAAAGGGGATATGGGGGTACACGTTATTGCTTCCTCCCAGGACACAGGGTCTGGGGTGCGGGGTGGGTGGGGAGCAGGGTGCCCAGGAAGGGGGTGCTCTGAGCCTGGACCCACCTCCCCCCCGCCTCTGGTCTCCCAGGACTGAGTGATCCTTAAGGCAGAAACAAGAGGAAAAGCAGCTAGAAGGGGGGGAGCCCCACAGCGTAGCGCCGGCCCCCCCCAAACAGAGACAATTCAAAAAGAACCCAAGTGGAAACGGAAGGGGGTGACAAGCAGAGGGGGGCAGTTCAGGCCTACCCCACACCTCGGCCGGCTGGGCTGCGGCGCCCTGGCACCCCAGATCCCACAGTCCCTACCCCCAGGATTTCCAGGCTTGTGCAAAATGAGGCAGAAAACTGGAGGGAGGGGGGAGGGGGCAGGAGCTGGGGCCGCCCCCCACCTCCAGACCCCCCCAATGGCTATTCCTGGCGGTTTGTACTGGAGCGCCCCCAGAGTCAGAGAAACCTGCTTGGGTCCAGGCCCACCCAGACCCCAAGAGGCCGGAAGACAGAACTGGGGGGGCGTGGGGGGCTGAAGAGGGGTGCAGGTGAGGGGGAGTGTTTGCATCTACAGTAGCTGAGTTTCATCCTGGTTAAATGTCTGGTTTCTTTTCTTATTTTTTTTTCTTTTTTTTTTTCCTAAAAAAATGTAACAATGAAAATTCAAAAAAATAAAATCCCTTTGGGCCCCTGGGCCCCTCGCTCCCCAGCCCCCACCTCCAAAGAGAGGCCCCCACACGGGTGGGGGGGTGGGGAGGAAGGAGAAAAAAAAGAAAAGAGAAAAAAAAAAACCCCACAATTTCTGTTTTCTTTTTTCTCAGGAGGCCCCAGAGTCTGTGAGGCAGTGGAAGAGATGAAGAGGGGAGCCGGCGGGGAGGCTGGGGAGGCAGGCGGGGGCTGCTGGGGTTCAGGGAGGGCCAGGGGAACCCCATCCGCCATTCGCAGGGGTCGGGGGCGGCTCCTCGCGGGGCCCCCCCGGGCTCCCGCTGCAGACGCTGCACCCCTTGGCAGCCGGAAGCTCTTGCAGAGGCCCCCCCTCGGCCGCCGTGCAGGGGGGGCCGGGGAAGCCCGGGGCCGCCTCTGGTGGGGATGGGGTCCTCAAGGCAGTCGGGGCGGGGGCGCCGCCGCTCGCATCCGCATCCGCATCCTCCGCATCCGTCGGGGCCCCGCGGGCCGCCCAGGCCAAGCCCGCAGGCTCCTGGGCAACCGCGGCCAGGGTGGTCCTGCCCTCCTCGTCTTCCTCCTCCAGCGTCAGCTCAAACTGGAACCTGTCGGCGGGCGGCGGCTGCCCCGGGCCGCGGGGCTCCTCGTCGGGGGGCGGCGGGGACGGGCTCTGGCGGATGGCGTTGTAGTACCAGTCCCGGTTGTCTTCCAGGGTGTCCAGGATTTCCTGGGCGTCGGGGTGGACGAGGTCAGCCCACGTCTCCCACAGCGGGTGTACGATATAGTCGATGAACCCCACCTGTGGGGGTGGGGGGAGGAGAAGGGGAGGGATCCCGGTTAATCCCATCTCCAAACTTCTGTTCCCTTTGCCTGCCCGAGAGCCCAGCCAGGCGTGATGCCTGAGCACAGAACCAGGAGTCAGCCCTGAGCACCACCGGGGGTGACCCCAAAACGGTCTTTACTCACTGGCCCCTCTAGATTTCTGATGCGGGGGCTGGAGCCATAGCACAGCAGGTAGTGCATATGCCTTGCACGTGGCTGAGACCCAGGTTCAATCCCCAGCATCCCATATGGTCCCCCAAGTACTGCCAAGAGTAAGAAGAGTCAGGAGTAACCCCTGTGCATTGCCGTGTGTGACACAAAAAGCAAGAAAAAAAATAGGTATCTGATGAGGAGGGGGTTAGCTTGATCAAAACTGAATTTTTTTTGGGGGGATGGGCCACACCTTACAGTGCTAGGCGTAGCATATGGGATACTGGGGATCGAACCTAGGTCAGATGCATGCAAGTCCAGAGACTCACTAAACTAGATCTCTAGTTTCCAAATTCTGCGAATTCTTTTTTCTTAAATATTGTGTGTTTTGTGGGGGCCACACCTGGCTGGGCTCAGGGCTTACTCCTAGCTCTCTGCTCAGGGATCACTCCTGGTGGTGCTTAGGGGGACCATAAGGGACACTGGGGCTCCAACCTAGGTTGGCTGCATGCATGCAAGTCAAATACCCACTGTACTATTGCTCCAGTCCCCTAAGCTCTGTGGCTCTGTGAACTTTTTGGGTCACACCCAGCAATACTCAGAGGTTACTCCTGGCTCTGCACTTAGGAATTACTCCTGGCGATGCTCAGGGGAACCATATGGGATGCTGGGAATCGAACCTGGGTCGGCTGCCTGCAAGGCAAATGCCCTACCCGCTATGCTATCACTCCAGCCCCTCTGTGAACTTTGTTATTGGGGTGCCACACCTAGTGATGCTCAGGGGTTACTTATGGCTCTGCACTCAGGAATTACTCCTGGCGGTGCTCAGGGGATTGGGGTGCCTGGGATTGAACCTAATTCAGCTGCGTGCAAGGCAAGCACCCTACCTGCTGTACTATCTCTCCAGTCCCAGAATTTATTTTTTATTTTTATTTTTTTGCTTTTTGGGTCACACCCGGCAATGCACAGGGGTTACTCCTGGTTCTACACTCAGCAATTACTCCTGGCGGTGCTCAGGGGACCATATGGGATGCTGGGATTCGAACCCGGGTCAGCCGTGTGCAAGGTAAACGCCCTACCCGCTGTGCTATCTCTCCAGCCCCTAGAATTTATTATTTTTTTTCTCTTTTTGTTCATACCCAGCGAGCTCAGGGGTTACTCCTGGCTTTGTACTCAGAAATTACTCCTGGCAGTGCTTGGGGACCCTATGGGATGCTGGGAAATCGAACCTGGGTCGGCCCTCCGCGCTGGATTATTGCTCCAGCCTGGTCCCAGAATTCCTAACTGCTAAACATTTCAATGTTCCAGGGAATGGTGTGTTTGGAGCAACGTTGTAGCCTTATAAGGATATGCTCACATGAGTTCAAATCCACACGTGCACAATCTTGGCAGTTCTGCAATCTTCTTCCCAGAAAGGAGTGTTACATACAAAGGCAAGTGTATAGCCCGTGGCCAGCACCCACCCTCTAAGGAGATACGCAAGCGCCACAGCCAAAAAGTGCGGCCCCTGGCGGGCATGTGTAGCACTACAGAGAACCTTCCTTCTCTGGCCTGCTCCACCGACTCTAACGTGTGAGAACCCAGCATGGAGAGTCTGGTACTGGCGCCTCCAAGCTCTCGTCATGCACCCTCGGCGAGCCCTAGCCGGTCACTGCAACAGCCAGAGCAACGAAGAGAAGCCCTGGCTTGCGGGTGCCGGCTGCGGGGGCTCCCTGACCATACCTGGGACTTCTCCACGGAGGCTGTGTGCTTGTCGCACATGGGGCTGATCTCCATGCCCCGCTCCCGCTCCCGGTCACCCTGCTGGAAGAACTCGGCCATGATCCGGTCGGTCCACTGGCGGTACAGTTCCAGCGGCTTGGTGGGGTTGCTGAGGTCAGCGCAGTGTACCATGTTCCGCAGTACCTGTGTAGGGTGGCCGTGTCAGAAGCTGGTGGCCCTGATCGGCCTGAGAATCTCAGACTTTCAGGGGCTAGAGTGATAGCACAATGGGTAGAGCGTTTGCCTTGTACGCAGCAGACCCGGGTTCGGTTCCTGGCATCCCATATGGTCCCCCAAGCACCAGGAGTAACCTCTGAGCATAGCAAAAAAGCAACAAACAAAAAAACAACAAAATTTCAGACTTCCTCACCTGCCGGCTTCAGGGTGAGGTAGGGCTGGGGGCAGAGGGGAAGGAGATGAGTGTACATTCATTTTTTTCTTGGCTTTTTTTGGGTCCTGGCGGTGCTCGGGGGACCATATGGGATGCTGGGAATCAAACCCGGGTTGGGTGTGTGCAAGGCAAATGCCCTACCCGCTGTGCTATCACTCCAGCCCGGGTGCGTTGATTTTTCTTTTTTTTTTTTTTTTCCTTTTTGGGTCACACCTGGCGATGCACAGGAGTTACTCCTGGCTCTGCACTCAGGAATTACCCCTGGCGGTGCTCAGGGGACCATATGGGATGCTGGGATTCGAACCCGGGTTGGCCGCGTGCAAGGCAAATGCCCTACCCACTGTGCTATGGCTCCAGCCCCGGGTGCGTTGATTTTTGAGAGCAAAGAAGGAATGGGAAGGAGCAGGGTTGGGAAAAGAAGGACGGCTGGAAGAGGAAGGTGGACAGCTAGAGCTGTAGCACACAGGTCGGGTTTGTCTTGCATAAAGCAAACCTGGCTTTGGCACCCCAATAATCCTGGCACGAGTGATCCCTGAGTGCAGAGCCAGGAGTCAGCCCTGAACATCGCTGGGTGTGCATCCCCCCAAAAAAAAGAAAGGGGAAGATGGGAGAGACATGTAAGTTGCACACCAGAGCAAAGGGAAGAGTACACCCCAAACCTGAAGGGGGAAAAGGAGGCACATGGGGAGCACCTGGATGCGGTCGGAATAGTTGTCTAGTAGAAGGACGCCTGAGCTGGTCACTTTCTTAGTTTCCACCATGGTCTTCAGGTCGGCTAGGAGGGTCATGTGCTTGGACATATCCGTGGCCAGCACCTACAGATAAGTGGGGGCGGGACACAGATGAAGGAAGCCTTGCCACCTTCCCTCGCTGAACTAAGCCACCGGCCTCTGAGGTTTGCATAACCTGTCCCCGCAGGGACCCAGAGGTCGCTCCTGGTCTCTGATCCTGGCCTCAACAGTGAGGTCTTGGAAAAGTGTCCCTTTTGCACAACCACCGAGCGCTGGCCACGCTCGCAAGCCCTCACCTGCCCTCCACCCACTTCAGACCCTGACCCCAATCCTTCCCCCTCAGGCCCCGCCCACCAGCCGTTCCCCGCTGTGGCTCCACCCCCAGTCAGGCCCCACCCTCCACCCAGCTCCAGGACCTCCCCTGTTTAGACCCTATCACCAGTCAGGCCCGCCCTCTGATAATTCTTCACCCCTCAGGCCCCGCCCCCAACTCTTCCTGGCTCGCCAGTCCTTCCCGCTCTGGCCCCGCCCCTTGCCAGGCGCTCCCTGTAAACATCCCTGCCCTCCAATCACCTGTCAGGTCCCGCCCACAAGCTCTTCCCGCCCTCCAATCAATCCTTCCCAGCTCCTCTAGAGGCCCGCCCTACACTCCGCTCCGGCCCCGCCCAGCACCACCTGGCAGGCCCGGCCCCACCCACCATGTCTATGACCATCTTGCGCAGACTCTGTCGCTGGCGCTTGCTGAGGTTCTGGAAGATATCGCAGTTGTCCTCCTGCAACAGCTTGAAGCCCACGGCCAGGTGGTGGTTCTCCAGCACCGACTCGTCGTTGTACATGAGCGCCAGCTCCGAGTCTGCGGCGGGATGCGGGGGGGGGAGGCGGGTGATGGTCAGGGATGGCACGGGCAGCCCCTTGCGCCCCGCCCCCGGGGGCACCCACTCACTGGTGTTAATGAGGAACTGGTTCGAGACTCCAGGGTGGTCGACGTCGTGGATGGCGGCCGCGAAGAGGGCAGCAAGAATCTCCAGGTCAGTGAACACGGCCTGGGGTCCGAGAGGAATCAGAGAATGAGGACCTGCAAGGGCCTGGCGGGCAGGTGTGCACCGTTGGCCAGAACCTGAAGTCAGTCTTGCCTGCACAAGCCCGTGTTCCCCCTCGAACACAGCCGAATTCCTTTCTTTCTCTGACCTCACGTCTTTCTAAGTAAATTTTGTTCAAGAGGAGCTGGAGCGATAGGACAGAGTGGAGAGCACTTGCTTAAAAACGGACATGGTCGCCCGGGTTCGATCCCAGGCATCCCATAGGGTCCCATGTGCACCACCATGAGTGATTTCTGAATGTAGAGCCAGGAGTAACCCCTGAGCATCGCCTGGTATGGCCCAAAGAGGGGGAAAAAAAGTTCAAGAAAAACTATCTTGCTTTGGGGGCTGGAGTGAGTGACCGACCCAAGTTTGATTTCTGCCCCCTGAGCACATGATCCTGGGTGTTACTATCCTGCTCTTTGTTCCCTCCTATATCTAGTGAGGTGAAGAGGGCGTGCAGTGGCAGGGGTGCGCCCATGGATGCTGGTGAGAAATGCTGAGGACCAGAGAAATAGTACAGTGGGTAGGCCACCTGCCTTCATGCAACCAATCCAGGTTCGATTCCCAGCAGCCCACAGGGTCTCCTGAGCCCGTCAAGAGTAGTTCATGAATACAAAGCCAGGTGCAACCCCTGAGCAGTGCTGGATGTGACCCCCAAAAATTTAAAAATTAGGGGGCCGGAGAGGCTGGAACGATAGCACAGTGGTTGGGCTTTCGCCTTTCACACGGCCAACCCGTGTTTGATTCCTCCGCCCCTCTTGGAGAGCCCGGCAAGCTACCGAGAGTATCCCGCCCGCCCAGCAGAGCCTGGCAAGCTACCCGTGGCATATTCGATATGCCAAAAACAGTAACAAGTTTCACAATGATCTCGTTAATGGTGCCCGCTTGAGCAAATCGATGAGCAACGGGATGAGAGTGACAGTGACAGACAGGGGGCCGGAGTGATAGCAAGGCGGGTACGGCATTTGCCTTGCATGCAGCTGATCTCGGTTCGATCCCGAACATCCCATAGGGTCTCCCGAGTACTACCAGGAGTAATTCCTGAGTGCAGAGCCAGGAGTAACCCCTGAGCATCGCTGGGTGTGACCCAAAAGCAAAAGTAAAATAATAAAAAATGGAAGTTGGGCGGGCTGGAGCGACAGCACAGCGGGTAGGGCGTTTGCCTTGTATGCGGCCAACCCGGGTTCGATTTCCAGCATCCCATATGGTCCTCTAAGCACTTCCAGGGGTGATTCCTGAGTGCAGAGCCAGGAGTAATCCCTGTGCACTGCCAGGTGTGACCCAAAAAGCAAAAAAAAAAAAAAAAAAAAAAAAAAGGAAGTGGGGTTTGGCGGACAAAGACAGATGCGCTCATCGGATTGGGAAATCCCTCCAGTCATTCCATGGTCCCTTCTGCACTGCAAGCACAGATCATCCCCTGAGCACGGAGACTAGAGCAACTCCTTCCTTACCCGCATTGTCCCAACCACCCCAAAAGAGTTCAAGAGATGGCTAGAGGGAGCTGGGTGGAGGCTGGAGGACATTAGGGTTAGGGAGAAAGGATGAGAGAGCACATGACAATGGCCGGAGCTTGGGAACACGGCACAGAGGGGGACCCGCGGGGATGGGCAGGGCTCACGTCCAGCGCGGGGGTGGCCAGCAGCACGTGGGTGGACTGGAGCACGTCGGCGGCGTGCAGGCTGTTGTGGTAGGCCACGTCCGCGTGGTAGTGCTCCTCCAGGGTGAGCATGTACGTGATCATGGTGTCGGCCGGGATGCGGAACTTCCTCAGCAGATCCCGCTCCTGTGGGAAGCGGGCAGGTCGAGTGGGTGACAGGCAGGGAGGGTGGGGGACCGTCCTGCGGGACCCCACTCCCTGGGCCTGACCCCACCTGGAAGATGGTATACATGATGCAGCAAAGCGAGTGGCCGCCGGCGTAATCAGAGACACAGAAGATATTCAGGCCCCACTTGTTGAGGTTCTCCAGTTCCTGGGAAGGAGGGAGGGGTGCAGGGGGCCCAGGTCAGGGGTCTCAAGGCCCAGGGGTCCCGAGATGCCTCCCCCCAGCTCTGCATGGGTTCCTCAGCGTGGTGGAATTCTCTGCCCAGGAGACTCAGCCATGCCCAGCGGTGGAGCCCAGTACCACCGGCCCACCCCTGTACTTCTGGGGACAGCCTTGGTACCCAGCAAAAAACATTTGCCCCCAAGCAAAAACATTTTGGGGTGCATGGGGGAGGGAGCTCCTGGGCTTGAGGTCCCCCAGAAGGGCCGAGAAAGAACCCAGTGGGTAGGTGCTGTTGGGGTTCAATCATCGTCCTCTTGGCTACGTCCCACCCAAGGACTGGGGTTTGGAGGCCCCCCAGTCAGTGAGACTGAGGGACAAAAGTGCCACCAGCTCAAGGCAAGTAGGGAGGTGCCCTGAATGGGGCGGAGCCCACTCGCCCTGGGCTGGCCTGGGCACACCCCCCAGCCCCACTGGCTCCTGGACCCCCTTTCTCCAGTAGACTCCACCCACTTGGGCCAGAAGCTCCTCCTGGTCGGTTTTCACCCCGAAGCGGGGGATGCTGAGGTCATTCAAGCTGCTGGTGTGCAAGAGTTTCTTCACCCCCGTGATCTGGGACATGGGCTGAAATTGGGGCCCCGAGGGCAGGGGGTGCTGGGCCAGTCGCGGCCTCAGGGCTGACTTCTCCCGGTCCTTGGTGCAGGGCGGTGGGGGGATCTCCACTTCGTTCTGCTTGTCTGCAGCAGAGAGGTGGAGCAAGGTCACCCGCCGCCCCCCCCTTTGCGTCCCTTGTCTCGAGCCCCACCCCAACCCCAACCCCTCCTGGTCCTGCCCTGTGGGCCCCGCAACCTGCAGGCCACCTTACCCAGGAGGGCCGAGGAGCCCTTCTGCGAGTCAGCCTGGGGGGAACCCCCGGGAAGGAAACAGCAGGGGAGGCAACAGTGCTGGGAGGTGGACTGCTGGACAGGGCACCCGGGGGCTGCCTCCGCGCTGGGTTCTGGTCCCAGGACAATGGCCACGTGGGACGGGGGGCTGGCATGGTTGCTCAATAAGTGGGCTGAGGATGCGAGATGGAGCCTCTGCCCCCCCTGCACGGCCTGGGCGCCTTGTCGGTCGGAATAAGCCCGCACGTCCACCTTCTCCGGTGGATTAATTTTGCCGGTGGTGCTGGACAGTGCGGGGGGCAGGGAGGGAAGGGTGGCCTCCGGCTCCATGGCCCCCCCACCCCACCCCGTTGACAGCAACTGCAGGGGGGCCAGCCCCTGGAGTCTTATTCCTGAGCTTTCTAGGGCTTCCAGAGCCCAGCCAGGACCTCCCATTGTGACCTGAGGGGGGCCCCCCACATTTCGAGACCGGACCCAATAGGGGTCATTTGCATGCTCTGCCTTCATTGGCTGGAGCTCAGAACGCGGCTAACCACGCCCCCTGTGGGCGGGGACTTTTGAAACTGATTTGGGAGGAGCTAGCTGCAAAGATGGGCGGTGTTAGTTTGCGTATTTATTTTTTAATTTTTGGATTTTGGCCCACACCTCGTTGTGCTCGGGGTGTACTCCAGACTTTGCGCTCAGGGAGCATTCCTGTAGGAACTTACGGGGACCCTATCAGATGCTGGGAATCGAATCTGTGGCAGATAATACAGCAGAGCAATGCGTGCACCAGTGTGATCGCGCCAGACTCCCAGTATCTAAACTTTAACAGGGAATTATACTAAGAAATTCATGGTAGTATATTGGTTTGGAGGATTTTGTCAAGTTTGGGGGCTTATTATCGTTTCTTTAAAAGTTGAAAACCCTTACTGGGTTGGGCCATTTTGAGTTTGCGGTCCTTCTGAATTTTCTGAAGGAAACCCTAATTTTGAGATTCCACTGGATGTCATTTCTGTCCGGTCTGGGAAGTAGTTCATTTCTTTTAGAATTTAAAGGGAGGGAGCTGGAGCTGGAGAGATAGGACAGTGGGTAGATGCTTGCCTTGCACACAGCCAACCCAGGTCCAATGCCCAGCATCCCGTACGGTCTGCCCCAGGCACCGCCAGGAGTGATCCGGGAGCATCCGCCAGATGTGGCTCCCCAAACCAAACCAAACCCACAAAATAAACTTCTTGAGAGGGCCTGAGCCACACCTGCAGTGCGTGGGGGTCGCACACAGGAGTGCCCAGAGGATTGAAATGAGGTGCCCCTATGCAAAGCTGCGCTCCAGTTCTCTGAACCACACCCCAGTTCCTGGGATCCCTTTTTTTCACGTTTAATGAGTCCCTTTGACGGTTGGGGATTTTGTGGGGGTGTTGACTTTTGAGAACCCCACTGGGATTTCCCTGGAGATTCTTTGGAGAAGCCTACGCAGTGGGTCCGCAGTCCAGGTAATGCCTTGCCTGTGTGAGGTCCTAGTCCAATCCTGCTTCCGCACAAAGCAAATGCACGGGTTCTAAAGAACTTGGGGTCCCGCAGAGTTTGTGGGGTGACGGGGGTATGTAGGCTCTGAGCTTCAGGGAGTGAAGACTCGGGCTCCTTCTGACGAAGTTGGGCAACAAACTGCAGGCATGTGGGCACCCTCCCCCTGGCGCTGCCCCCCCCCCCCCACTCACCCAGAAATGTGGTGGAAATGAACTCGGAAACTTGGTTTCCAGACCGGCTCATCTCTGAGAGATGGGTGAGCTCACGATTCAGCATCCTCTTGAACTACAGGGAAAGAGGGAAGGAAGAGTGAGAAGTTCACAGCTGGATGTGGGGTGCCAACTTCCCGAAAGAAGCTTCTGAAGACCCCCAGGAGACCCCGTTCCGGCTTCCTTAGCCCTCAGAGCACCAGTGGGGAAGCTGGAGGGGAGGGGCCAGCCCCTCCTCTCCTACCTCAGGGCAGAGAGGAAGCCCAGGGTCTGCAGGGGGTCAGGCCTCAGAGCCCCCTCCCTGTCTGAGGAGAGCAATTTCCTTCCCCATAGGCCACCCCCCACCACCAGGAGCCGTAGAGGCACCTGTGGAAGGGAGGGGCGCTGTCCTAACCACCAGCCAATGGGATGTCAGGAGATGCTGTCGCCATGGAGACGGGAGTCTCCTTAGCAACTCCAGCTCCAACCAGCAGCTGAGCTGGGAGAAGGGGGGCAGACTGCCGGCCCCTTAACCCTTGCATTCCCAGAGTCCCCCCAGCCCAGGCTTTCACAGATGCAGACCCCATTCCTGGGAGGGAGGGGGTCTCGGCCCTTGGCCCAGTTTGGCAGGAGGGAATGCAGTAGCCGAACTCTGGGTGAAAAGAAGGTTAGGTGGGGGCTGGGGAGAAGCACACACTGAGGAAACACTCATTCAGTTACCCAGGGGAGGGAGGGTCCTGATAGCCCCCTTGCTCCACACCACCTCAGAGAAGTGGACAGATAAACGGAGCATCCCCCAACCAGGCTGGGGGGGCCTCTCTGGGGTCCCCCTCATTCGCTTCCCACATGCATCTGCCATGACATTGTGCATGGAGGAGAAAGGGCATTGGGTCCCCGCCCCCAAGCTCAGCCACAGCACCCCCAAAGCAAAAGCAGGCTGTCCAGACAGGCTGGAGAGACAGTGGGCAGGAAGGGGGCCTGTGCACCCCCCTCCAGCGGAACAGAAAAGCCCTGTGTGCATGTGGGCATACGGGAAGAGCCCCTCAAGGACCCCATGGCCTCCCCAGCCTCCGCCAGCTGTACCACCCTGCATGGACAAACCAAGGGGCGTCTGCCTTATGTCACCAGCACTTGGGGTCAGGTACCCAGGAAAAAGCACGCAGCTCCAGGCTCCCCAACAGGGCCAGGTACACAACTGCATAGTCGGGGCCACATGGTCGCAGCCAGGGTGACCCCAAGTAGCAGAAGCTTAAATGCAGACATGCAGACACACACGCATGCATACACTGAGGTTCATACCCAGCCAGGGAGCCCCCAGCCCTGGGCCACACACACACACACACACACACACACACGTACACGCGCACACACACACACATACACACACGCGCGCGTGCACGCAGTCACAAGGCTTCATCTCTGGACCACGTACCCCACACCAGCCCCAAGGGGGAGGGCGCCAGCGAGGGGAGGTTGGGCTCGCCCCACCCCATCTCCTACCTGATCCCACCAGCCCCCCAGCCAGGGCTTGGAGCACGTCTCGCAGAAGAAATCCACCAAGGGCATCTTGAAGCCTTAGCCCCCAAGCTTGGGGCAGCTGAGCACAGAGCCTGGGCTGGGGGCAGGGGGTGCCCCCTGGGGAGGTAGGGGTGGGGGAGGGCAAGGGGCCCCGGCAGGTGGGCAGCGGGGGAGCCGCGGAGGGGCCTGGGCCGGCCCAGCTGGGCTGGGGGCTCCCTTCCCCTCCGCGCTCCCGGAGCCAGCCCTGGTTACATCGTCTGCGTCTGCCCGCCCCTGGCCCTGCTGGGCCCCGGCTCAGCAGCAGCTGGAGGCGGCCGGGGGACCCTGCCCATGGAGGGGAGGGCAGGGTGAGGGTCCCAGCAGCGCCTCTAGGGAGGCTCTGGCATCTGCCTGAGAGCTGAGAGCCCTCACTGCAGTACTGGGAGCTGCACGACGTCAGGTGGTGGTGGGGGGGGCGTTAAAGGGGCCTGAGCCAGCCGCTCTCCAGGTGTAGCTGCCAGGGACTCGGCGAGGCACCCTCCCTTGTCCCCTCCGCAGAACCCTGAGAGCAGCAGGCTACAGACGCACCCCAAAAACCACTCTCCAAGGACACCAAGCCCCGGGACTTGTGCTGGACACACGGTTTTGGGGGTGACACCTGCCACATCCACAGTCACTACTCTGATATTCAAAACATTTGGAACTACTAGTTGTGTATAGACATAAAAGGCTTTTGGACTCATGTTTTTTTTTAACTTTATATTTTTCAGTTTTGGGGGGTACTCAGGGGTTACTCCTGTCTCTGCACTCAGGAATTGGGGGACCCTATGAGATGCTGGGGATCAGACTTGAATCAGCTGTGTGCCAGGCAAGCTCCTTCCCTGCTGTCCTATCGCTCCAGCCATAGGGGACCAAAATGCGAGTCCCATATGCCACACACACACAGACGCACATCACATTCTCAGATACTCCAGCCCCCCAGGTACACAGTCACCAGGCGTCACCTATTCCCAGAGACACCCCCCATACTCCCCCTCCCCTGCTTGCCAAGGTGCCCCCTACGGGGCCTTGGTTCCAGGCACCCTGCTGTGCTGAACCCCACATAATCACCGAAACACACCCACAAATTCTTGTCAGCCCAGGGACACACCAGTCAACCAATCGATATAGACACTCATTCATTCATTCACCCATTCAACACCAGCGCCTACCAAAAGATCCAGGGCTTTACCCCGCCCCTGGACCGGCCACACCCACACTAACCCCGCCCCTCGTCAGTCAGACCACGCCCACACACGACTCCGCCCCGTGAGGCTCCACCCCACCTGGCCACAACAGACACGCCCCTGCTCCTCTGGCCCCGCCCAAGGGCGGGTCCCCAGGTTGGTCGCATCCAATGATGGCCCTACTCTGCAGCTGATCCCGCCTCCAGGGCCCGCTCACCTTGTGCGAGGCCATCTCGCTCACGGAGCGGTAGGTCTGCATGGTCTCCAGCTGTTCCAGACACCAGTCCAGCTCCTCCAGCGTCTCCCGGGCCAGCTGCTGGCACGTTTCCTCTGGAGAAGGGGCAGCGGGGCACTGAGTGCAGGGGCCGGCCGGCGGACCCTCAGAACCCCTCCGAGGAAGGGGGGTGCAGGGAAAGGGGTGGGGGAGCCACCCTGGGTGTTGGACCCCCCACCTCCGCATGGGGCAAGCGAGAGGGGCCTCGTCCTCCCCTCGCTGGGCGTAGCCTACCTGACAGTGTGGCCTTGCAGACGGGGGTTGGACCGCCCAGCGGGGACCGCCTGCAAAGAAAGGGGCTCCCACATCAGCCTGGGCACCCCCCATTCCTGTTCTCCCCCTCTCTGTCAACAATGCCAGTTTTCCTTTTTCTGCCCGGTCACCGAGGGAAACGAGGCTCAAATTGGTGAAAGACACTCATTACCATCACAGGTCTGGTACAAGGTGAGAGGCCTGAGCTGGGAGCCTTGGGGTCTCTGCCCTGTGCCCACCCCTTGCCCCCTCCCTTCCTCCCTCCCTCCTTGAATCTTCTAAGAAGGAACCCCCCACTCCCAAAGGGACTTTCGGGCTTCACCAACACCAGGGCCCTAAAAAAGCTATTTAATAAGCACATACTATGTGACTGGCAAAGTTCTAGCAACTTTATGCCTTTCCTTTTTTTGGTTCTGCTTTTGTATGGGGGTCACACCTGCTCTTGGAAGTGCGATGCTGGGAATCAAATAGGGGTCGGCTGCATACAGTTAAGCACCTTACCCACGGCACTATCTGTCTGGCCATGCTAGCGTATCTGTGTCTGAACTCTCGCCACTGTGTAAAGGAGGGTATTCGCCCAGAAGTTGCTATGAGGGCCAGGAATGACTCCTGGGCTGGGCTACTTCCCCTGATCATGTGCCCAGATTCATCTATTTCCATAAAAGTCTCTGCATCTCAGGCCTTCCAGTTTTCATGATTACTGGCTCCAAGGTAGCAGGGGCCTGAATAAAGGCTCAGAGAGGTCAAGAGCCTTCCTGAAGCCACATAGCAAGGGCAGGTGTGTGTGGGGGGGGTGGGGGGCAGTTGTCACTTACTTGTTGCTGGGGAGGGGGACATTGGTCAGGAGGGAGAAATTGCTGCGGACGCTCCGGAGACTGGCCAGCACCTAGGATGGGGAGCGGCCGTGAGGGATGGGGGGGGCTTGGAGCCCCTTCCGTCTTTGGGAGAGGGGGTCTCACCTGGGCGAATGGAGTCACGATGAGGTCCTCAGCATGTCTGCAAACAGTGACGGGTGTGGGTCAGGGGTCTCTGCGCCAGGACCCCCACGGGGCAGGGTGGGGGGCAGAGGGGCTGGGAGAGCAGAGAGGTGGCTGTCCAGGGTGGCCACTGTAGGACAGGGCTGGGTATATTTTAGTTTGGGGGGCCACCCCTGGTGGTGCTTGGGGCTTGCTTCTGGCTCTGCGCTCAGGGAACCCTATAGGGTGCCGGGGATTGAACCCGGGTCAGCCCCATGTCAGGTAACCCTCCTGCCCGCTGTCCCCTCTCCAGCCCGCTAGAGTGGGGCCAAGAGGGGCTGAAGGCAGGCAGAAGGGTGCTCTGGGAGCTCAGAGGGAACCACCATGATTTGGGGGAACAGGGAAAGGAGGGGAGGGGGTGCACCAGTTTAGTCTGGACAGCTCCGGGGGGTGGGGTCCCGGGGCAGGGGCGGGTGGGGTGCTCACGCCTCGCTGGCGACCGACGAGTTCCGGGACATGGTCTTGGGGGACATGTCGTAGTCGCTGTCGGAGCGGTAGAGGAAGGACTCCCGGCGCTGGCTGGCGGCCGCCCCCGCGTGCAGCACCAGGCCCGGGCTGGCCTGCGAGTCCAGGGGACTGCGGGCGGGCGAGCACGCGGGTCCATTCTCTGCCTCAAAGCTGCAGGTGGAAAGTGGGGGGATGGTCAGGGGGGAGGGCAGCCAGAGAATTCCCTGGCGGAGGCGGGGTGTGTGGGCACGCAGGGAGGGCAGTGAGAGAGGCACCCCTAAAAGACAGGGAGTGCGGGGCTCGGCCTCCGAGTTCCTTTGCTATCCAGAGCCTCTGTCGGGGCCTTGGGGAGAGGCTGGGTGGTGCAAGTCCGAAATGACATGGTAGCCCACCACCAAACAGGCTCACCCCGCAGCAGTGCACAGCCCCCACGGAGATGCAGGATCCGCCTCATTCTGTCTCCCCTTGCCCCATGCCCACATCTATGGGGAAATAGTAGCTGCTCTCTTGGGGGTCTGGCCCCCAACATCTCTGGCAGCCCCTCGCCTGTTCCCGCCATCGCCACCAGAGGGCGCGCCAGGGCACCTGCGTCCACCTGCCTTTATTTTTTTATTTTATTTTTTTTGGCTTTTTGGGTCACACCCGGCGATGCACAGGGGTTACTCCTGGCTCTGCACTCAGGAATTACCCCTGGTAGTGCTCAGGGGACCATATGGGATGCTGGGAATAGAACCCGGGTCGGCCGCATGCAAGCCAAACGCCCTACCCGCTGTGCTATCACTCCAGTCCCCGTCCACCTGCCTTTAGCGTTAGGCATTTCCACAGCCAATGAATGAACAGGCTCCGAGGTCTGGCAGGACCTGTCCCTCCCCAAAACCCGCTATCGCCGCCCAGCCACACTGGCCTGCACATTGAGCTCAGTCTAGCCCTCCAAGCCGTCTTTCAGGCCCCTTCCTTTTTATTTAGGGGGGGGTAAATTACATATATTTAGTTTTGGGGCCACACCCTGCAGTGCTCAGGGCTGACTCCTGGCTCTGTGCTCAGGGTTCACTACTGGCGGGGGTCACGGGGCCCTCTGGGGTGTTAGAGATAAAACCTGGGTCAGCTGCGTGCAAAGCCGGCACCTGACCCTTGAGTTATATTCTATATCTTGATAACATATTTATGTATATATGTACATATACAAATACATGCAGGCTGGGACGATAGCACAGTGGATAGGGCGTTTGCCTTGCACATGGCCAACCCGAGTTCAATTCCTCCGTCCCTCTCAGAGAGCCCGGCAAGCTACTGAGAATATCCCGCCCGCACAGCAGAGCCTGGCAAGCTCCCCGTGGCGTATTTGATAGGCCAAAAACAGTAACAAGTCTCACAATGGAGACGTTACTGGTGTCAGCTTGAGCAAATCAATGAGCAATGGGATGACAATGACAGTGATACAGTGATAAATATACACATAAATATATATTATTGATCATTATATTATTCTATAACATAAACGTTATATAAACATAAACTTTTTTTTTTTTTTGCTTTTTGGGTCACACCTGGTGATGCACCGGGGTTACTCCTGAGTCTGCACTCAGGAATTACTCCTGGCGGTGCTCAGGGGACCATATGGGATGCTGGGAATCAAACCCGGGTTGGCCACGTGCAAGGCAAACGCCCTACCCACTGTGCTATTGCTCCAGCCCCAACATGAATATTCTTATAAAATATATTATATAACATATCTCCTATAGAACATATAGTATATTTATATACAATGTATTTATATATACACATATTTACATACAATTATGTTCATACATAATTATATATATATTTTTGGTTTGGGTCCATACCTGGCAGTGCTTAGGGCAGATTCCTGGTGGGCTCAGGGGACCATAGGGGATGCTGGGGCTCAAACCTGGGTTGGCCACACGCAAAGCAAGTGCCCCGGCACTGAAGAACCCTCCAGCCCCCAAGAATACTTCAGTCGGTCACTGGAGCCATTTCCAGCAGCCCGGCCACCGGAAGTTCAACCTCTGCCAAGTGTGTTGGCCTCCTGGGGTCAGTATGCTGGGGGGAGCCAGCAGGACCCTCACCCGCGGGAACGTGCAGACCTCCAGGGACCAGCAAGGTAGACGGAAACCAGCTGGAATGGGCTCCCCCAGTGAAGGATAGTGTTCTGGAGGGGACAGCCATGGATGTTAGCACCACGACTGGATGTGCCAGCCGGACTAGTCAGCAGCAGTGTGGACAGAGAGGACTGAGGGACTGCGGGATTTGAACATCTTCTGGGGGTGGAGCTGAGCAGGACGATGTCCCAGGGAGGGAGATAAATTAAGAATTATTTTATAGGGGCTGGAGCAATAGCACAGCGGGTAGGGCGTTTGCCTTGCACGCCGCC
This sequence comes from Sorex araneus, assembly GCF_027595985.1. NCBI lineage: Eukaryota > Metazoa > Chordata > Mammalia > Eulipotyphla > Soricidae > Sorex > Sorex araneus. Next base: position 234,367,633 of record NC_073303.1, read on the forward strand.
GACCCAGGTTCGATTCCCAGCATCCCATATGGTCCCGTGAGCACCGCCAGGGGTGATTCCTGAGCGCATGAGCCAGGAGTAACCCCCTGTGCATCGCCGGGTGTGACCCAAAAGGCAAAAAAAAAAAAGATTTTATAGGAACTGGAGCAATAGCACAGCGGGTAGGGCCTTGCACCCGGCCAACCTAGGTTGTATTCCCAGCATCCCATGTGTTCCCCTGAGCACTGCCAGGAGTGATTTCTGAGTGCATGAGCCAGGAGTAAACCCTGAGCATCACCGGGTGTGACCCAAAAAAAACGAAAAAAGAAAGAAAAAAAGAAAGAAAGGATCAGGGCAGGTGCTTTGCATGTGATAGCCCCAAGCATGGTCCCCAACACCACGTGACCCTGCCCTCCCAGCCACACACGCCAAAATTGAGTGGCCTCGAAAAACAAAATCTCAAAACAATAGTAGAAAAGTTCAGAGGTTCCTAGCCGCCAACCAGAGACTGGAAATGTCATTTTTGTCCTTAGGGAAATGCAAATGAGCACCAAGAATGCTGAGGATTTCACACCTCCACCAGGAAACACAATAAACAGACACTTCCGGGCAGGTTGCTATGGGCTTTAAAGAAACTGAACCGGGGCTGGAGTCAGAGCACAGCAGGGAGAGCGTCTGCCGTGCACACAGCTCACCCGGCTTTGACCCCCGCCCTGGCATCCCACAAAGTCCCCCGTGCACCATGTACCATCAGAACTAATCCCTGCAGAGCCAGTAGTAACTCCATCAGTGTGTGACCCAAAAAAATAAAAAAATAAAAAAATAAACTGAAACTGCAGGCTGGAGCCTTAGGACAACAGGGCAGGCTCTGGCTCTTGCTTGTGGCAGACCCGGGTTCGATCTCCGGCACCCTATAGAGTCCAGAGTCCCACCAGGTCTGAGCTCAAAGCACAGAGCCAGGAATAAACCCTGAGCCACCACTGGCTGCAGCCACAAACAACAAAGGAAGTTAAGCAGCGCCGGGAGGCTGTGGAGAGAGCCTGGTACTCGAGCCAGTGTGTGAAGGGGGTTGTCTTTGGAAACAGCTGGGCTGCTCCCCGCACAAGGACAGTTGTACCCCTAGGCCAGCCCCCCCACCCGACTGACAGCGGGACTCACCCACACACCTGCACAACCCCAGAAAGAAAAGCCAAGAAAAGAAATGTCCACTTATTTATTTTTGTCTGGGGGGGAGGTCACACCCGGAGATGCTATGCTGAGGGCTGACTCTTGGCTCTGCACCGGGACTCACTCCTGGTGGCAGCAGCTCAGGGGACCCTAGAGATGCTGAGGATGTAACCTGGGGTGAGGGGGCTGAGGTGATTATACAGTGGGTTGAGCATTGGCCTTGTATCTGGCCGACCCGGCTTCGATCCCCGGCATCCCCTATGGTCCCCAAGTGCTGCCAGAACTAATTCCTGAGTACAGAGCCAGGAGGAACCCCTGAGCATCGCCGTGTTGGCTGCATGAGGGAAATGCCCCTCCTGCTATACTATCACTCCGGCCCCAGGAATGTCCATTTATTGAGCACCTTCTGTATACCGAAGGCTCCAGGCCAGAAACAATACCCAGTGGGGCCAAAGAGACAGCAGAGTAGGGAGGGCATTTGCCTGGCACGTGGCCGACCTGAGTTCTATCCCCGGCCCCTCACGGGGTCCGCTGAGCCCTGCCAGGACTAAGTTCTGAGCCCTGAGCACTGCCATGTGTAGCCCCAAAGCCAAATGTAAGAAATAAATCAAACACTCGCGAGATACTTATGAGACATGTTCAGGGTTGGAGAGACATTCAGGGGTTCCGGCACTCGCCTCACACGCAGCTGGTCCCCCTGAGCCCACCAGGAGTGAGCCCTGAGCACTGCCCGCGGTGCCCCCCACCAACGCACACGCCCTCAGTAACTCAGCACACACAGAGCACCCGCTAATGCCCTCCCCAGTCACGGGGCTGGGTTCCTGCTCCACGGGGGAACTGAGGCACAGCAGAGTACGGAAGGGCCGGATCCTGCCTTCCAAAAAATCCCGGTGGGGTTTCTGGGAGGGTTTTGGTTTGTCTTGTTTGGGGGCGGGGCTCAGGGATCACTCCCAGCGGTGCTCGGGGGACCCTATGGGATGCTGGAGATCAAACCCAGATGGACTGTGTGCAAGGCCAGCGCCCTCCTGGCGATAATGTCCTTCCGGCCACCCCTCCCCCCCAGCTGGGTTTTCTGGCTGGGCCCCTATCCCTCTGGGAGGCAGAGGGGCATGATTCTGTACCGAGGAGCCCAGCTCACCCCAATCACCCGATCGCCCTTGCAGGGGACCCAGAGGGACCCAAGGGGCAAGGCAGCGGGTTCCGGGTCGGGTGCACGTCAGCAGGAGCCTGGGGGCCCAGCTGGGAAGGGGAGGGCCCCTGGGGGGCCTCTGTTTGTGCTTCTAGGAGCCACAGTCCCAGGGGCTCTGTGAGGGGCGGGGAACAGAGCGGAGAGGCGGCAGGGGAGGTGGGGGGCAGGTTCCAGCCCCCTCCTGCAGAGTTGCACGAGGGCACGCAGGCGCATCACCCCTGGCTGCCCTGGGGGGCTGAGCCCAGCTGTGCCCCCCAAGGACCCCAAGCCACAATGCAGAGCCAAGGGCCTTCCTGGGCGGCACCCCGCTGCCGGGTGGTCCCAGGGGGTGAAGCTGCTGCTACGGCCCCCCGCCCGGGACCCTGGCCCGTCCACCTGGGCTCCTGAAACACCAAATTGGGCTCCTGAGGTTGCCAGGGAACCCAGGGGCTGACAGAGGCCTCGGGGATCTGTGACAGGGGCCTAGGGGAAACTAACATGGTGGACGGACAGGCGGGGGGCGGGCATGGGGGTACGGTGGGGGGCACGGGAGCCATGCCTGGGGGCCAGAGTTCACCGCCTGGACACTGCAGCACCGCACACACGCACCCTGCTAGCCAGAGCAGCCAGCAGCCACCCGGCTCCGTGCGGGGACCCCTCACCCACGGGTGGGCGGTGTCCCGCGAGGCCTGGTGACCCCCGGGCACCCTGCCCTGTGCCACCTGACGCGCGGGGGGACGGGTGCCAGGAGTCTTGTGGCATTTGTTTCTGAAGGTCACTCTGCAGTTGTGGGCAGGCGCCAGTGCCAGGTGATACTGCCGGCGGGGCTGCCTGGGGCGGGTGTCGGGAGAAGGGGCTGGTGTTTCCTCAGCAGGGGAGGGGGGCCCCCTCTGGTGCAGCTGTGGGGGAGAAGCACAGCAGAGGGGGGAGGAGTGGCTGGCCTGTGGCCTCGGACAATGGTCACTCGGGGGCGGGGCCCGCAGGCTCCTGAGTGGGGAGGGACGATGGGCTGTGAATCTGGTCGGCACGTGCTGTGTAGACAGGGGCAGTGTGTCATGTGTGTCATGGTCTGCCCCCTCCCCAGGGCCGCATCAGCTGTTGGCTTCTCTGTGCGCCCCCAGCCTGACAGGAAACCCACACTTGGCACCAGGTGGCCCCAATGCCCGCTGTGTGGTGTGGTCAGTTCTGGAGCCCCCAGATTCCTGCCAAATCTAAATACCAAACCTTTCCCCAACCCCCACCCCCACGCCCGCCTGAGGGAGCCTCCCCTCCCCACCCCCACCCCGTTTTTCACCCAGGCAGGGACTGGTGGGGGTGGAAAGCTGGAGGCCGGGCAGAGCAGGGCCCGCGGGGTTGGCACCTAGCCGGTGGCCTGGGAATGGAGCCCAGGTGACGCTAGATACTCATACTTGTTGCCAGGCTGAACGCCAGAAGTCCAGGTTTAGGGGTGCAAAGAGGGGGGAAGGGATCCCATCCTGCATAGGCAGGAAGGGGCTCCCCGCAGCAGCACTCATTTTGGAGGTTACCACCTCCAGGAAGCCCTCAGCAGCACCCAGAAAGATAGGGGCAAAGAAGGACATCGGGCAGACCCTGGAAAATGCTTTGGGGACTCCACCAAGGCCACCTGTCCGCCCATCTCTGTCTTTTACACACACACACACACACACACACACAGAGATTTGGTGTAGCCGCAGCCCTCGGTGACCAAGAGGGGTGCTGGCCACGGGCCACCCACCTGACAGATTTCCCGGGAGAACGCCAGCAGATGTCCACATCGCTGAAGGAGAAGTGGCACCGCGGCTCCGGGGCCGTGGCGGGCAGCGCCAGGGCGGGGGGCCGGGGCCGGGCGCGGGGCACGGCGTTGGGGCGCATGGGTGCCAAGCGCCTTCGGGGCGCGCCTGGGGCCGCCGGCACGGCCTTGTGGCCCGCAGCGGTCCTGGCTCGAGTGTGCGGCCGCCGCAGGCGCCGCCTCCACCCCGCCCTCCCGGCGACCCCCCCAGGGACGTCCCAGGGCGCTCGGGCGTCCCCGCGTCCGTTGTGCCCGCGCCGCGCGCGACGGAACTCGGCGCGCGCCTCCCGCCCGAGCCCCCCATGCCACCGCGCGCCCGGGGAATTGGGGCCCCGTTGCGTGCACCCCGACCCGGGAGCCTCGCTCCCTCCGGGTCCGGATCCGCCCCTGGCTCGGGCCCCGCCTCCGCCTCGCCCTCCCTCTTGACGTCGAGCTGAGCCGGCGAGGAACCCTGGGGACAGCGCTGGCCGCTCCGGCGGGGCGCAGGGTCCGGTAAAAACCCAGGGGAAGGGGGAAGGCGGCGCCAGAGGGGGGATCGGGCAGGAAGGGAGCGGACCGGAGAGAAATAAAAGTGAAGAGCCCGGGGGAGACACTGATTCCGCCCCCCCGCCACGCCGCCGGGCACCCAGAGGCGCGACCTCTCCTCCGCTTCTCCTCCCTCCCCTCATGCCCATGGGCTCCCCGGACCCCGCAGGACGCCTATCTCCACATGGGGATCCGAGGGCTCGAATAATCTAAAGAAGCGAGCGCAGGGGCTGGAGAGAGTACCGCAGGGAGGGCGCTTGCCTTGCACCAGGAGACCCAGGTTCGATCCCTGGCACTCATGGGGTCCCCACACACACACCGTCAGTAATGATCCCTGAGCGCGATCCTAGAGTAACCCCTGAGCATGACCGGGTGTGCCCCCCAAACAAAACAAAACAAAACCACCCTCACACATATATAATTAAATTAAAAATAAAGTGTGCAGAGGGGAGGCGCAGCGGGGATGCCCTCCCGGCTCTGGGGAGCCACCCCCGCGCCAGCGCGTGCCCGACGCCCCGGCTGCTGCCAACTTTCGCGTCCCCATGAACTGCCACGGTGAACCCAGGCCGGATGTGGCGTGCAGGCGCCAGACACCCGGGCTCCCCGTGCCAGGCAGGGTCCACCATGTGCCCTGGACGCCAGGGCCAGCGGGCACCCGACACCCACCGCCGCCCCAGGTCGTGGCAGAGCCCCGCGTCCCCTCCGTCCCCGGCTCCATTTCACAGCCCCCCAGGACTGGATGGCTCACGGGGCCGGGGAAGAAGCGCCCCTGGGTGCTGCTCCGGGTCCTCTTCCCCCCCCCGCCCCCTCCCCCTGTCCGCCCGCACGTCTGCGCAGGAAGCGGCTGCCGGGGCGCTTATTTGGCGCCGACTGCATGCACGATCAGACGTCTCCAGGGCAACCCCGGCGGGCAGCGATGATTTGGATCGCGGCCCCCGACGGAAGAGGAAAGCGGGGCCGCGCGGAGGCGAGCCCCGGGGCGGGGGGGGGGGGGCGGTGCGGGCGCCCGGACCCCGCGCCCGCAACCCCGGCGCGCCCGCACTTACCCGGGCCCCGCGGGGCGGCCGCCGTCGTGGCAGCAGCGGAGCAGCCGGAGGCGCCGGCGGAGCGTCGGGCTGGCGAAGAAGACGGGCGAGGCGGGCGGCGACGCGGGGCGGCGGGGCGCGCGCGGCCAGGGGGGCTCGGGCAGGAACGCCTCGTCCTCGGCCGGCGGCCGCTCGGGGATGCTGCCCAGGCCGCGGGGCCGCGCCATGGCCGCGGGGGGCGCGGGGCAGCTGCACCCCCGCGGCCCGCCCGCCCGCCGCACCCCGCCCGGCGCCTCGGCCCTTCCGGCTTCGCGCTGGGGCCGCCCCCGGGGCGGGGCGGGCCTGGGGCGCCCGCAAGGCCGCAGCGGGGACACCCGGACACCCCAGGGCCGGCCCCGCCCCGCCGCGGGAGCTCGGACGTCCCCGCGGTCACCACCACCCCCCCGGACGTGCCTCCCGCAGCCCGAGTCCATGGGGCCTCTCACTAACCGCTGGTGGTGTGCAGACGGTCCTCAGACCTCAACTGTCCCCAGCATCCTTCAGACGGTCACCCGCTGTCGCCGAGACTTCCGCAGGGACCCCCAAATGCCTGGCTTCCCCTCACAAAACCCCCTTCCGATTGCACCCCCAGATACCGCTGGTGCTGACAACCCATGAGAAATCCACTCAGACCCCGGAACCACCGGGTATGGCCCTGCAGAGGTTCCTAACTGCCCTCAGTGCCCCATCCACCCTGAGCCAGGAGACCTGCAGAGCACCCCGAAATCCTCCACTGCCACAGAGCCTTATCTGGAGGTGACACGAGCACCCCCAAGCCCTCAGGCCCCCTCCAGGCCCCAGCAATGCTTCTCCAGTTACTCAGATAGCCCCAAACCCCAAGTTTCTCCATGGCGTCCCTGGGGTGCCCCCACCTACTCCTGGTGCCTTCAGACTCAGGGGTATCCCCAAAGTCAGGAGATGCAACACCAACCCTGGGGTGCACCCTGGGCCCCAGACACCTGCACTCCCCAGGGATACTGGAGGCCACCGCCCCGGGCGCCCGGGCTGTGTCTTTTTGGGGGGTGGAGGACTCCCCAGTGCTCAGGTCTTATTCCTGACAGGGCCTGCTGAGCCGTGCGTTGCTGGGCATCAGACATAGGTCCTGTTGTACTATGGCTCGGACCCCTGAGGATTTCGAGTGCTCAGGGCTGACTCCCGGCTCTGCACAAGGGAATCACCCCTGACAGTGCTCAGGGGACCATATGGGATGCTGGGATTTGAACCCGGGTCTGCTGCATGCAAGGCAAATGTCCTACCCGCTGTGCTATCACTCCAGCCCCATGTCTCATAATTTTTAAGGACCCCAGAAGCCCCCAGATCCCCAGGGCTCCCCAACGAGCCCTTGTTGGGGCCGACCTCGGATGGTGCCCAGGCTGATGCCTGGCTCAGGGATCACTGCCTATGGGACTCAGGGACCAGATGTGGTGTTGGGGATCAAACCCGGGTTGTCACGTGCAAGGCACGCGCCTCTCCACTGTGCACTGCCCCAGCCCCTCAGTGGACTCTATGAGGCTCCGAGTTTCAGAGTCCCCAGCGCTCATCAGGTGCTCCCCAAGAACCAGACCTCAGGCCTCACGCTACGGGGATCACCACTGAAGGTGCCCCCTGAGCAGCACTGGCCTTGGGCCTTCCCACAGAACCCCGGAACCACGACAGGTCCAGAATGAATGGCCGACAGTCACCCCAAAATGAAACAGTGAAATAAAAGCAGCGGCTCTCCACCTCCAGCCCGAGGGCGGCTTGGGAAACCTTCCTCATAGTCCGGGGGCCTACGTGCAGTGGGGCCCAGGGTGCTCCTGGTGGTCCTAGGACCACAGGGGTCCCCAAGGAAAGCGAGTGCTCCAGCCGCTTTGAGCCTTCTCCCTGGTCTGAACACACTTTCAACCTACAGCCCGCTGGGGCTGGAGCGATAGTGCAGCAGGGAGGGCGTTTGCCTTGCACGCGGCCGACCCAGGTTCGATTCCCAGCATCCCATATGGTTCCCTGAGCACTGCCAGGAGTAACTCCTGAGTCCAGAGCCAGGAGTAACTCCTGAGCATCGCTGGGTGTGACTCAAATAGCAAAGAAAAAAAAAAGTTAGCAACTACAGGATGCTGATTTCTGTTATTATTATCATTTTTGCTTTTTTTTTTTTTTTTGCTTTTTGGGTCACACCCAACAGTGAACAGTGGTTACTCATTATTCCTGGCGGTGCTGGGGGACCATATGGGATGCTGGGAATCGAACCCGGGTCGGCCACATGCAAGGCAAATGCCCTACCCGCTGTGTTATCGCTCCAGCCCCTATCATTTTTGCTTTTTGGGTCACACCCGGCGATGCACAGAGGTTACTCCTGTAAGGAGTAACCTCTGCATTCAGGAATTACTCCTGGCGGTGGACCATATGGGATGCTGGGAACCGAACCCGGGTTGGCCACATGCAAGGCAAACGCCCTACCCACTGTGCTATCGCTCCCGCCCCAGGAAAAAAAGCTTAAGGAGATGGAGATGTGGGTGGGGGGTTACGAAATAAGGGGTGACAGATGCTGGTCCAGACTCCCATTGGTTCTGTGTCCCAGTTCAGGTTAGTTCTGAGACTCAGTTTTATCATCTGTAGAATGGGGAGAATGGTAACGGTAGAGAGCACACAATTAGAGGCACTCAGGGCTTCACAGGCATTCAGGGCTTCACAGGGAAGGAAGCGGGAGGGGTTAGGCCAACTCTGGGCAGTGCTGGGGGGGACGACGTGCGGGGCCGGGGTGGAATGGGCCATGTACAGGATGAGCCCCTTGCCCCGTACACTCCGCGTTCCAGACCGGCACTTTGTTCTTGTGTTCTGGGTGCCGGGACCCAATCCAGGGCCTGTCTCTACTGTGGAGGGAGCGCCCTGCCCCTGCTCCCCCCGGCCCCCAGTCTGCTCTGCTCACCTCCCGGCCAGCTTTGTCCTCATCAATGTCTGTACCCCCCGAGGGGACCCAGGATGGCCCAGTAACAGCCCCTTCCAAATGCACTGCCAGGCTGCCGTGTTCACGGACATTCAGGACGCGGCAACCGCGTAACTTCCTGCAAGAGGCCAAGGATGACGATCCGTTCGTCATCTTTCCATCCGTCCATTCATCTGTGCACTCAGCCCTCCCTCAATCTATTCATTCATCCTCCCATCTAACACTCATTTATCCGTCCCGCCATTCTCTCATCCCTCCACCCACTCATCCCTTCATCCATGCATCTACTCATCCATCCATCTCTCCATCCCTCCATCCACCCATCCATCTGCCCATCCCTCCACTCATCCATCCACCCACCCGTCTGCCCGCCCAGACAGGACAGGTGACAGGACTCAGGCTGGAGAGCCAAATGAGAAGGAAAGAAGCTCCGGAAAGGCAGTGGTGGCCCCAGGCCTGATGACTCCCAAGGGTCAGAGGTCAGAGGCAAGCCTGGGTCACTCATTTGGGGGTCGATGGCAAGGCACAGTGGCCAATAGGTAGCAAGCCTGAAGCTGGGAGGGGCGAGACAGCTGGTAGACAAACCTCCGCCAGAGTGAGAGCTCAGTGTAGCTGCAGACTCGGAAGAACAAGGCACCAGCACAGCTTGCCAGTCTGGGCACCATCCCTGGCACGGTCCAGGGTGCCCACATACCTGCCTGAAGTCACCCCTTCGGTCGCAGCCAGGAGTAAACCCTGAACCCTGCCCATGTGGCCCAAGGACAGAAAAAAAAAAAAAGAGCAAAGAAACGAAAACTTAAAATAACACAGAAATCAGGGCTGGAGCGATAGCACATCGGGTAGGGCGTTTGCCTTGCACGTGGCCGACCCAGGTTCGATTCCCAGCATCGATATGGTCCCCCGTGCACCGCCAGGAGTAATTCCTGAGTGCATGAGCCAGGAGTAACTCCTGTGCATCACTGGCTATGACCCAAAAAGAAAAAAAAATTTTTTTTCTTTTCTTGTTTTTGTCCTTTTTTTTTTTTTGGTTTGGGGACCACACTTGGCAGAGCTCAGGGGTTACTCCAAGCTCTGCAATCAGGGATCACACCTGACGGGCTTGGGGGACCCTGCATGGTGCCAGGGATCGAACCCGGGTTGGCCGCATGTAAGGCCAATGCCCTCCCCACTGTACTGTCTCTAAGTCCTGAATAAGACACATTTTCTTTTTCTTGTTTTGGGTGGTGGTGGCTGGGTGAGACTTAGCCCACAGTGCTCAGAGGACACTTCTCTATTCATTGCTCAGGGGCCCACGCAGTGCCAGGGATGGAACCGGAGCCTCCGGCACGCAAGGCCTGTGTTCTGGCCTGTTGAGCATCTCCTTGGCCCCAGGACCAAGAGTCTCGGTGGGCCACATCAGAAATGGGAACAGGGGCTGGAGCGATAGCACAGCGGGTGGGGCGTTTGCCTTGCATGCAGCCGACCCGGGTTCGATTCCCAGCATCCCATATGGTCCCCTGAGCACCGCCAGGAGTGATTCCTGAGTGCAGAGCCAGGAGTAACCCCTGTGCATCGCTGGATGTGACCCCAAAAGAAAAAAAAATGGGAACAGGGTCAGGGAGTCCAGTGGGTAAGGCACTTGCCTTGCATGTAGCCAACAAGGGTTCAACCCAGCACTCGTAACATCCCCCAGGCTCTGCCACGAGTGGTCACTGAGCACCGCTACAAACACACATACTATTTTGAGTGGTGCTCAAAATAAAACATAACATAGCAAATGGGGTGAAGCCATAAAGACAGTAAGTAGCTTACCTTACCACCGCAGTGATCTCTGAGCACTGAGCCAGGAGTAAGCCCTGAGCACTGGTGGACCCCCAAAAAACCAATAACAACAACAACAACAACAAAAACAGATGGGGTTACTGAAGCCCAGAGAGGGGAAGTAACATAGGCAGAAAAACCGTATCATAGAGCTGGCGCTGTCCAGCAGTCAGGGCATTTGCCCGGTATATGGCTGAACTGGGCTTTTTGTTTGTTTGTTTGTTTTTTGCTTCTTGGGTCACACTAGGCAATGCACGAAGGTTAGTCCTGGCTTTGCTCTCAGGAATTGCTCCTTGTGGTGCTCAGGGGACCGTATGGGATGCTGGGGATTGAACCAAGGTTGGCCGTGTGCAAGGCAAGTGCCCTACCCGTTGTGCTATCACTCCAGCCCCTGAACTGGCTTTGATCCCCAGAATTCCGGCACCCCACAGGAGTAATCCCTAAGTGAAGAGCCAGAAGTAACTCCTGAGCACCATTGGTGTGGCCCAAAAAAATCAAGAGAGAGAGAGAAAGAGAGAGAGTAAGGGGCCAGAGAGATAGCCCAGTGGTTAAGGCTTGCCTAGTATCCTTGACAGGGTTGGAACCCCGACAAGGCATATGTTCCCCCAGGCACCACCAGGGGTCACTCCTGAGCAGTGAGCCTTACCTCCTGAGTATAGATGGTGTGGTCCCAAAAGACCCCCCCCTCCAATTCTGTTCTCATCCTGGCAATCTATCGCACCCCCAGACTCAAAGTCGCTATTCCTGGCACATTTAGGGGTTTGTGCGTCCATCTGTTGCTGTGAGAGGGGCATGAGCAGCTGGCTCTGTGGTTTGGAGGAGGTCCCCCACTCTCAGCTCACGTCACTTTGAGGAAGTAGAGGGCTCCAATGCCAGACAGTTAACATCAGCTCACCACAGAGCTGGGGGGGGGCCACCCTGCAGCCCGGCTGGCAAGGGAGAAAACTGAGGGCCTGGACTATGATCTGTCCCTATTTTTGTATTTATTATTTTGGGGTGGGGGGGTCACCTGAGCTGGCGATGCTCAGGGCTGACTCCTGCCTCTGCACTCAGGAATCACTCCTGGGGGTACTCGGGGGACCCTGTGGGGTGCTGGGGACTGAACCCCGGTCGGCTGTGTACAAGGCAAGCACCCTGCCTCCTGCTGTACTATCTCCAGGTCCGATCTGTGTGTGTGTGTGTGTGTGTGTGTGTGTGTGTGTGTTTGGGCCACATCAGGAAGTATTCAGGAGCAGGTCCGATCTCTCTGTGTGTGTGTGTGTGTGTGTGTGTGTGTGTGTGTGTGTGTGTGTGTGTGTGTGTTTGGGCCACATCAGGAAGTATTCAGGAGCACTCTGGCCATGCTAGGGAACCAAACACGAGGTTCCTGCATGCAAAATCTGTGATCCAGTGCGCCACCTTCTGGCAGGGCGGGGAACGGAGACTCCCGCCCTCGGGTCTGCAGTGAGGAGGCCTGATTGGGAGCCCCAGTTTCAAACTTTGTCCCTGAGTGACCTTGGGCAAATAACTTTCCACCTCTCCCGCCCCGCCCTCACCCCAGTTTCCTGCGGAGATGTAGGGCGCAGCTTTGAACGCCAAAGCTGCAACGCAGAATGAAGGCCTTCGAAATGCTCTTGGGGCGCCAGACTCCAACGCGCCCCACGTCCCACACTTTCCTCCAAGAGGCCCCGGTTTAGCTTTGCGGGGCTGGGGGTGCGGGATGGGAGGGAGGAGGAGCAGCTGGCTCCCACTCCTCGGAGCGCGGGGATCTCTCCCGCAGCCTGCGGCCGGCCGACCTGGCGCCGGGTCCCCGGGACGCTCAATACGCATGAAATAATAATACAGGGGCGCCGCGCGCTGGCCGCTAGAACCAGCCCCACGGGCGGCGGGTGGCGAGGCGGAGCGCTCACCCCGCCTGCGGCTCGCCGGTCAACCGGCAGAGGGCGCGCGCGAGCCGGAGCGCGCTGGGGAGCCCCGTTCCCTGGCCCCATCCATGCCTATGGAGGGGCGCAGGAGCCCCCGAAGGAGCCAAGGCAGCACGAGGCCACGGGGAGCCTAATCCCGTCCCCTCCACCACTTCGTCCTTTTTATGTTTGTTTGAGGGCTACACCTGGCAATACTCAGGGCTGACTCCTGGCTCTGCACTTAGGGATCCCTCCTGGGGGTGCTCTGGGGACCCTGTGGGATGCGGGGCGGGGGGGGGGGGGAAGGTCGGCCCCGGGTCATCACGTGTAAGGCCAGCGCCCTCACCGCGCTGTCCCATCCCCTGGGCCCCCACCTCTTCGTTCCTGAAGCCCTGCAGTGGGTGGAGAGTTTAGGGATCCAAATGAGGGTGGGGCAGTAGGGATTCCGAGGGGTTCGCCCCCCAATTCAGGCAAGCCCCTTCCCTCAACCCCCTCCCCCTCCTGCTCCGTCTGCCTTCGATGGTGGTAAGGGTGGTACAGTGACAGCCCCACGGGATGTAGACTCAGGCACCCCAGGTCGACAGGGGTCTGTGAATGCCTTTTTGAAGTGGGGGGCGTGCCCTATCTCTTGAGGGGGGGTGTCCTGGGACTTGAGTCTAGAAGGTTCTCCGTGCTCCTTTTTTGGAGGCTGAATGAATTCCATCGGTGGGGGGGCGCTGGGAACCGGGGTGCATGCTGGTAAAAGCCCCTTTTTGAGAACGGGGCTGGCGGGGTGCCCATTCTATGAGCCAGATTCTCACATCAGCCTCTCAGTTCCCCTTCCTCCAGCCCGGGGAGCGAGGGGGGCAGCGGTGCCACGCGTTCGGAGGCGAGGCCGGTCACACTGACACCGACATCTGCGCCCCAGCAGAGACGCCAAGGAGGTTCCTGTTTTTGCTCGCCTCCTGGGGGTGACCCAGTCCCTTTCCTCTCCCTGAGCCCCAGGGGGTTTGGGGGTGCTGAGTGACTCAGAATTTCCAACTGAACCCTTTGGGGAGGGCAAGGGGCATGCCTCAGCCCCACTTTATAGGCGGGGAGCTTAGAGCTCAGAGAGGGCAAGGCATCTTTGCGAGGACACACAGGAATTGCTCAGACCTGACTGAGCACTGCCATTTCTTTACACACATACACACACACACACACACACACACACACACACACATATACAACCCAGCATGTGAGCACTGCCTTTCTGGGCCTCAGTTTCCCCATCTGTTCCATAGGGGGGGTGAAGTTCCCCGGTGGGAATCCTGAGACGATCGCAGTAAGATGAAGATGGATTAGTGTGACGACGATAACCACTCAGCCGCTGTCCCCGAGAGACAGTGCTCCGGACACTGAGAAGGGGAGTGTCTGGGGCTGGGAAAGGGACAGGAGGCCGGATCCCAGTGCCCCCGCCCCCCTGCTGTGTCTCTGGACAGTGACCTGACTCTGGCGCGCTGCCCCCGCCTTGGCATTTCCTGTTGATTTCAGCGTTGTTTTCCTTAGCCCTGCTCCAGGTCCCCCTGGGAACTCGCCGGCTCCTCTTCAGCCCCGTGACACGGGCTTCCTGGGGTGGCCAAGGGGGAGACAGCACCTCTTGGCCTACTTGGTGCCCCCCGCCTCACCCGGGGAAGTGAGGCGGCAGGGCCCGAGGGGCAGCACTGATGCTGGGGGTCCCCTGCAGGCCCTAGAACTAAAGGATGGCTGCCAGGCTGCCCACGGTCGCCTTCCTTGGAGACCCCACGAGAGAGAGACCCTGACCCGAGCGTCCTCGCCACGCCGCCCACTACATGCGCACCCCTGGGCGTCAGGCAGAGCCCCAACAGTCCGACCCCAGAGCACCAGGTGGCAGACGGGGCCGGCGGGAGCACCCCCAAACAGCCAGACCACTGGCTCTGGGAGTCAGTGGGTCGGAGGAACAGTGGCCTGGCCAGGGGGTCCCACTGTCCCTGCACCACAGACATGCACCCCTTGAATACAGCCTGTCAACCCTGCCGCTGGGGGAGGGGCTGCACCCCGTCAGCCTCCACATTCCAGGGGCGCAAACAAGTCACGCTTGCTCGCACCCTCACCGCCCTGGGAAGCAAATGACTGTCTCAGGGACACCCCCAGACAGTGTCCCTGGAGCAATTCCTCTGTCCCAATCACAGGGTCCCCGCCAGGCCAGGCTGTCACAGCTGGTCACAGAACTGGGGTCAGAGCCAGGCGAGACACTGGGTACCCCAAAGGGTACCCTGGTCGCTGCTCCCCCCCACTCACAATCCTGAACCAAGAGGCGGCTCCAACGCAAAAGAGCCCCCAAAGTGCTCTGGCCACTAAGATCCTTTACAGATGTCAGAGCCCAGCTGTGGCAGGAACACCCCCAAACTCACCCAGTCTTGCACCCCCAAGGGGGGCCCTGAGGTCCTCTCTGCCAGAAGGAAACTGGATCTGGCTGTACCCCCATCAAGGCCCCCCCAATGCCCAAGCACAGAGAATCGAGCCCTCAGGGCTGTGCGCCAGGAAAGTCCCTCCAAGTTGCGACCCGGCGTTCCCCGAGGAGTCCTACAAGGCCACCAACTAGACGGACCCCCGGTAACTACTCCGTACCCCATCCCGGGCTACCCACACGCAACCTCGCACTTTCTAAGTCGGCTTCGGGACCGGCCCGAGGGTCTCCGAGGCCCCAGCCGTCGCCGACACCCCCCCACCCCGCGCCCCGTATCCTTCCCCTGCCTGCCAAAGCGCCCCCGGCCGCGTCACAGCGCCCCCCCGCGGCCAGCACGGCGCGGCGCGTCCTCCCCGCGCGCCCAAGCCGCGCGCGGCCACCGAGCGCCCGAGTCTTACCGCCTGCCGCCGCCGCCCGCGCCGCCGCCGCCGCCGCCGGTGCCGTGGAAGGACGAGGGCCAGGACATGCGGGTGGTGCGCAGGCCGGGCCGGTCGCCGGTGTCCACGGCGTCGGCGCGCTCGATGGGCCGGTGGGGCGAGCGCTCGGGCTCGGCGCGCTCGGCGCTGTCGGAGTAGCCGCGCTGCTGGATGCGGATGGGGGTCCGCGGCTGCCGCCACAGGTGCTGGGGGGGCGGCTTCAGGGTGGCCTGGCCCTCGCGGGGCCCCGGCAGCGACAGGGACAGGCTCCTCTCGGCGGGCGCGGCCGGGGGCTCCATGGCGCCGGCCTCCCGCGCCCCGACACCGGCGCCCCCGAGCTGCGCCCGGCTCAGCGGCGCGCGTCCCCCCCCGCCCGGGGCCCCGCGGGCGCGCCCGGCCTCCGACGGGCCATGGCGCCCCGGGGACAGACCCGGGGGCGCGACGGGGCCGATCGCCCCCGGGCCGGGCGCCGACGCTGGCACTGGGCGCCGGGCGCAGCGCTCCGTGCCCGGCTGAGCTCTCGGCGCTCGGGCCCCGCGCGGCGCCAGCCCCGGCTCCCCCCGCCCCGTCCCGCCCCTCCCCGCCCCCCCGCGCCCGCCGCGGCTGTCAGCGCCGTCCCCTCCCCTCCTCCGTCCCGGCCAGTGGGGGGCAGCCACCCAGGGAAAGAAGGGGGGCCCTTCCCGCCCACGCAGAGCCCCGCTGCCGACGGGGAGGGGGCGCCGGAACCCGGCGGTCCCCGGCGCGGCGGGCTCCGCCGCGGCGCGCCCGGGCGCGAAGGAGTTAAGCGGTTAATCCGATCGGATGCGGACACCCTACTGGCTGCCGGGGTGTCAGTCAGTCTGTCCATCAGGGCCGGGGCGGAGCCCGCTGCTGGCGTGTCCCCGCGGCTCTCCGCGGCCGGGGGGGAACGCGTGGGGAGTGGTCGCGCGGTCCCTGGGACTTGGTCCCTGCGGCGAGGAGCGGCGGGCGCGGGGTCCCTCCTCCCTCGGAGGTGGGTGGGAGGACGGGTTTGGGGGTGCGCCCTGGGCGGGAGGTGTGCGCACGTGGCCCCTGTCCCCGGGTGTCTGTGTTTTCGACTGCGGCGGGAAGTGTGTGCGCGCACGTGGTCGGCGGCTGTTTTCTCTGGCGTTCGCGGTGTGTAGCTGCGTGTCTGGGGGTGAAGGATGGGTGCGCCCGAGCTCTGCCTGTCTGGGGCGGGGGGTGCGCCTCGGCGGCGTCTGTTCTGGGGGCCTGTGTATGTTCCCACGCTTTGGGTGTGCGCCGCGGTGTGTGGGTGAGTGCGGAGTTGTGCACGCGATTCGCCCCGCCGGGGTCCGAGTTGGGGGGCGGTCTCTGAGGGGCTCTGTGTCGTTGTTGGGGCGGGAGGGGCAGCGGTCCACTCGGGGGTCTGTTTGGGGTGTGTCCCTTGGCTTACCCCGTGGGTCCAGGAGGACGGCTCGCGGTAAATCCCCCGCCGCGCGGGGTGGTGAGCCATCCACCTCTCCGAAAGCGCTTCGGCGAGAGGTAAACTGAGGCAGAGCCCCCGGCAACCCTGAGACGCACCCCCGCGCCCTTTGCAGGAGCGTAAACAGCCGCGCCTCCTCCCCGCGGCCCCCGCCGGCAGAGCCCCCCTTCCGGCACCTAAATCGGGAGCCGCCGTGACTCACGCACCGCCTCCCCCAGCGCCGCGCCGAGCGAGCGAGCGGGATCCGGGCCCTCCCCTCCCCCCCCACGCCCCGGTCCAGGCCAAGGCCGAGGGGTGTGGGGGGGCGGCGGGGCGGGGGTCCGCACGGAGACGAGGGCCGCGCTCCCGGGCTCCTCGGGGGCTCTGGCTCTCACTGGCTGGGGCGCTCCCGGGGGACCCCGGCTTCTGCGCCCTTGCTCCCCATTCTCCGTCTCCCCGGGGCCAGGCCACGCCGTCTGCCACCACCCTCCCCCCACTTCTTATAAAAGCCGGTTTCCAACCCCCACAGTCGCTTTTCTCTGGGCTAGAGGGGGCTCCGGGCGTGGGCGAACTCAGAGCAAGAACCGGCCCCCCCTCTCCGCCGCCGCGGGCTATCTCGGAGGCCGGGAACTGCGTCCCCCACTTTCTCACCGACCCTCCCTGCAAGCGGCAGCTGGCAAAATGGGCTTCTAGGGGGCTGGCAAAGCGTCCAGTGCACCCCCAGGTCCGCTGGGAGGGACCAGCGGTGGGGAGACTTGGGGGGAAGTGCAACCGGCAGGGCCCAGAAGGGGTTCACCGGCGGAATGGGGGTGGGGTCAGGCCTCAGCTGCAAAAAAAAAAAAAAAAAAAAAAAAAAGGGCAATGTAATCGGAGCTCTGGCCCGAGCTGGGCTAGATCAGGTTGAACTTGAACCCAGCAGAGACTGGATGCGGGGCCTTTGGGGGGTGGGGGTGTGGAAGGATGCATCAGCCCACCAGACTGAGTGGCAGCTTCTTCTTTGCCCCTCCTCCGGGGACCCTGACCCAGGGGGAAAGCACCCCCAGTGTCCAGCGGAGTGGTTAAGGGGGTCGGGGTGGAGAACCCTGTCATGGGGAGAGCCCCCCCCCCCCCCCCCCCGCAGCTGGCCAGCCGCCAGGATCTGAGCTGCTCAGCACTCCTTACAGCTCCTCCCTGGCCCAGGATGGGGGTTACATTGCCCTTGGGGGACCCAGATGAGAATCGGCAACACCCCCTTCAGGGTGAGATGAGGCTTGGGGATTACTGACCCCCGCCCCCAACACACAGGCACCAGAATTAAGAAAAATGCTGGCGCCAACCCCCAGAATCCCGCATCCCCGTTGCAGCTGGGAAGGAATCCAGGCCTCTAGGAGGGGAACCAGACGCAGCCAGTCCGAAGGGCTTCCCTTCATGGGGACCCCTTGCTGACTCAGGGGGCTGGAAAATGCAGGTTCCCCGAGAGGGGTGGGTGGGGAGCTGCTTGGGGGGGGATGTCAGTTCTGGTCTGGAGAAAGGTCCAGAAGGTCTTGCAAGAACAAAAAAAAAAACAGCATGGATTCAGCCTGGGACTGGCGGGTCCCTCCCACCCCCTCTCTCCACTCACCTGTCTGCTCTGGTGATGCAGATCCGCGGGGAGATGAGCAGAGGCAGTGTGGTGGGCCGGGCTGGCAGCGTGACCCCCAGGTCCGGGGGCTCGGGGCCAGCACAGCCGAGCCCAGGCCCAGCAGAGAGACGACGTCGAGGCCGCCGGAGATCAGCCCCCAGCATGTTGGCACAGACGCACTCAGGGGGCTCCCGCAGTCTCTGAGGAAGGACAAGGCTTGGCTGGGGGGAGGCAGACTGCTCCGAACGGTCCCCCCCCCAGCCACCCACCTCCCTAGCTAGCAAAGTACTGGATTGGGGTCGGGAGTGCCCCCACCCAGGGGAGGTTCACCCTGGAATGTCCTTATTTTACTTTTTAATGTTTTTTTAGGGGCACTCGGGTTTCTGAGCTCAGGGGTGGGCGGGCCACTCCTGGCTGTGCTCTGGAGACCCTATGGGGTCTCGGGGATCGAACCTGGGCAGCCCACATGCAAGGCAAACACCCTCCCTGCTGACCCATGGCTCTGGCATTCTGACCCCCCTCTTCCAACCGTTTCCTCAGGCTCCCCCTTTATCCCGCGCTGTTGGGCTGACTCACTTTCTTGACCTCGACAGGGAAAATACAGAATCGGGTAAACTGAGGCCAGAGGACACTGGCCTGGGCGGGGGGGGGGGGGGGGGAGGGGGGAAGAGCAAAGCAACGCTCCATGACCAGTCGCTTTCCCTAGAGCGTTCCCATCGCGTCTTATCCCCAGGCCCGAGGGCGGGGGGGACGGACAGGACACTGCGGCTCTTGTTCATCGCACCAACTCAGCGCGCTGTGCAGGTTGTGGGGGTCGCGGGATGTGGGCGGAGGGGTCAGTGCCTTCTGCAGAATACCAGCTGTCCAGGACAGCGGCCACAGGCATGCGGGCGCCCCCTACCGGCCGGGCCTGGAATCCGCCCCCACGCCCCGTGCGGGGCCCCGGGCCGTGACATCAGCGAGCGACTGACGCACCGCCTGGCGGTGGGTGACGTGGTCCCCCCATTGCCACAGCAACAGCTGACGCACGGCCGGGCTCCGGCCAGCGTCAATGCCAGAGTTGGCCACTGGGGGGCCCGGGTCGTCGCAGCGCCCCCCCTTCCCAGGCTCCCCCGGGATCCCGCCGTGCAGCCCCGGGAGCTCCCGCCGCGTGGGGCGCGTGGTCCGAGCCGGGGGCCGGAGGAAGCGGTTTCTTCCGAGTTTGCTGCTGGGCTTTTTCATTCTGAGAGCCCCGAAATAGCTGCGAGGTGCGGGGGCCGGGCGCGGAGAGACGGAGGGCTCGGGCACAGATGGGGGCCGCGCAGGCAGAGGCGCGCGGAGACAGACGGGGACGCGTGGAAATAGAAGCAGACAGACAGGGACACAGACGCAGCGCGCCACGCGGGGTGCGCCTGCCCCAGACTCCTGGGCGAGTCTCGGGGGGATGACGGGGGTGTCAGAGGAAGGGAGGGGGGCGGGAGGCTGGCTCACCTCACCTGGGCATGGGGTGCTGCAGAGGCCGTGCCCTCTGAGCGGGGCCGCGAGAATATAAGCAGCCCTCCGGGGGTCCGAGGGAGAAGGAAATGGGGTGCGACCTGATTGAGTTCTTGCAGAAGCGTCTGGCACTCAGTCAACGGTGAATCAGTACTACCTACCGATGTCTGAGCCATGGGGATTACCCGAACCCAAGTCAGATGCATGTGACACCTCTGGGCTCCCTAGAAGGAAAATTTGGTCCTCCACAACAGGCCCCATCACTTCCCTCCCTCCCGTCCCATCCTCCTCCTCCAGCTCTTCCCCACCTGCCACGCTGACTGGGGTTGTTATCGGGCACATTCCAGGGCACATTCCAGCCATAGGGTCTTTGCCATCCCCCCCAGTGAGAAATCTCTATCTCTTCCCCCACAGACCCCCCCCACCCCTGCCCAGAGCCATGCGCTTCACGTCCTTCAGCTCTGCCTCAGTTCCGCCTGTATCATGCTTATTACTGACTCTACTCAGAAACACAAAACTGTTTGATCTCTTTTTTTTTGGGGGGGTGGGTCACATTCAGAGATGCTCAGGGGTTACTCCTGGCCCGGTGCTCAGGAATGACTCCTGGCAGTGCTCAGGGGACCATATGGGATGCCGGGGATCGAACCTGGGTTAGCTGCGTACAAGGCAAGTTCCCTCCCAGCTGTGCTATCACTCCAGCCCCTGTCGGATACAGGCAGGCCCTGTATTTCACAAAGGGATGCATGCATAGAAATCACTTAAGTGCAACATCCACTTCTTAAAAACAAAAACAAACAAACAAAAAAACTCCTGGCTCTGCCTGTACTCAGGGATCACTCCTGGCAGAGCTCAGGGGGGAACCCTATGGGACGCCAGGGATTGAACCCTGGTCAGCTGCGTGCAAGGCAAGCGCCCTACCTGCTGTGCTAACGCCCCAACCCCCAATCTCTTCTCTTTAGCCACACAGAGCTCCGCTGTTCTCCCTTCCCCACCCCAACCCCACCATAAAGCTCCCATCAGAGTGTAATTACCTGGTTTCCCCATTAGGCGGCGCTCTGTAAGGGCAAGAAGCAGTACCCATAATGCGCCACACCGGGTCCTGTGGCTCTGAATGAATATAGGAAGGAAGGGGTAAGTCAGACATGGGGAGAAGCACCCCCCTTCTCAGGATACAGACAGATCTACAGGCCGGGTGGCGGTTGTCAGGGTCCTGCTCTGGGAATGTCACTGACCGAGGTACCATCTAGACTCTGCTGCAGAGCAGCTGTTCACCCTTAGGCAAGTCACTCAACCCCTCTGAACCTCAGGTGCTCTCTTGGTTTAAAGGCTGACAAGGCCAGAGGGAGACAGCAGGGAGGGAGCTTGCCTTGTACGCACCCATCCAAATTCAACGTTCAGTTCCCGGCACAGCAGAGAGTGATTCCTGAGCACCACCCAGTGTGTGTGTGGGGGGAAAGCAGGGGGAGGGGCTGGAGCGATAGCACAGCAGGCAACCCAGGTTCGATTCCCAGCATCCCATATTGTCCCCTGACACCACCAGGGGTAATTCCTGAGTGCAGAGCCAGGAGTGACCCCTGTGCATCGCCGGGTGTGACCCAAAAAGAAAAAAAAAAAAGGCCGGGGGAGAAGCCAGAGCTATAACTACAGGACAGTGGGGAGGGCGCGCGCCTTGCATGCAGTGGACCTGGGTTCCATCCCTGGCACCTCAGAGGGTCCCCCGAACACCCCTAGAAGTGATTTCTGAGTGCAGAGGCAGCAGCAAGCCCTGAACGTCACCAGGTGTGGCCAAAGTACAAAAAGGGGGGACCCTCAGGCTTCCCACCTCCTGCCTCTCTCCCGGGGCTGAGGCCGGAATGACCTGACGCCTGGCATGGCGAACTCTGAGCAGAGCAGGACTGCCCGCAGCAGGGGGATGCGCCGAGGTGCACAGCTGGTCTTGTGGAGTGACACACGTGAGCTTTCACACACACAGACTCACACACACTCACACACTCATACTCCCCTACACTCTCATACACACTCACACATACAGCCTCACACTCATACAGTTACACACTCATTTTCACTCAGACTCCTGCACACTCTCACACACATAATCTCACACTCTCCTACGCTCAGTTACACACATGCCCATATTCACTCTCATACTCCCACATGCTCATACACTCACACATACAGTCTCACACTCATACACACTCATTTACAGTCACACACACACCTCATACTCTCACTCACACTCTCACACTGTATATAGTCACACACACACTCAGCCTTGCATCTCCCTGTGACAGCCACACCCCGGGGGGGGGAACACCCCCCCACCCCCCGCCTTCCCACCTGGAACTGCAGCCCTGACATTCCCCCTGTCTGTCAGGGGGGAGACAGTCCGGACCTGGCTTCTTTTTTTGTTTTGTTTTGTTTGCTTTTTGGGTCACACCTGGTGATGCACAGGGATTACTCCTGGCTGTGCTCTCAGGGACCACCCCTGGCAGTGCTCAGGGGACCATATGGGATGCTGGGATTCGAACCCGGGTCAGCCACGTGCAAGGCAAACGCCCTACCCGCTGTGCTATCACTCCAGTCCCACAGGCCTGGTTTCTTTTTCCCTCCCGCCACCTGCAAAGCCACAAGCCCCTTGCTGGTGCCCCAATGCCCAGCACCCATGACGTGCTCAGGGTGGGCAGAGGGAAGAGCAGGTGAAACAGAGCCCCTGGGCCCTGGGACGCCCCCCACTTCTTCCCCCATCGGCCCCCAGCCCTGGCAGAAACCCTTGTGCGGTGTGGGGTGGGCGCAGGGCCCGGAGGGAGCAGTCCTGCTCAGCCTGCCTTCCCCTCCCCTGGGGAAGCGGGCCAGCTGGGAGGGGGGTCCAGATGGCAGCACAGGCCCCGCTGGGCAGCTGGTACCAGGCTCCGGCTGCGCGGCCTCCTCCTGCCAATATGTCAGCGCCATCAGCCGCCGGGCTGGCTGGGCACCCCGACAGAGGAGCTCTGACTTCGTCGGACACCCCCAGTCCCTGTAGCCAGGAAGATGAAAGGCATGTCCTTGGCACAGCCCAGCCACACTCGGAGCTGGGACAGGGGACACAGCCCACAGCTAAGGGACTGTCCTGTCACTGCACCACCACACTGGGTCCCCCCCCCCCACTCAGGCATCATCCCAGAGCACTGCTGGGTGT
Organism: Sorex araneus; assembly: GCF_027595985.1. Taxonomy (NCBI): domain Eukaryota; kingdom Metazoa; phylum Chordata; class Mammalia; order Eulipotyphla; family Soricidae; genus Sorex; species Sorex araneus. The sequence goes on from NC_073303.1 coordinate 234,390,467, forward strand.
GGCCCCAAACCCGTCCTTCCCGCAAAACCACCCGTGCCGAGCGCTGAGCGTGTTTGTTTGCAACCCTCCAAAACGGGTATAAAATTGTCTCTGTGGGGCTGGAGTAACGGTCCAGAGGGGCGGGCACTGGCCTCATGCTGCCCCCCAGGTCAGATCCCCGGCATCCCATACGACCCCCTAAGCACCACCAGGAGTGATCCCTGAGCACAGAGTCAGGAGGAACCCTGAGCATCTCTGGCTGTGCCCCTGCCACCCAATAAACAAATCTACAACAATGTGCATGAAATTAGGCTGCGTCCAGGCAGTGAATATCCTGGTCTGGGTCAGACACTGGGCCCTCATGTAGTCCGTGTCCTGGCACGGTGAGACCTGAATGATGGGGTATGCTGGTGGCCAGGGACAGTATGTGGGTGTGGCGGGAAGCAACACTGCATGTGTGACAGGCAGATTCCAGGGTCTGTGACCCCAGCCACTAAGTAGTCTCCCTTGGTTCTCTTAAGGGAAGCTGTTGAGCTTTGGGGGCAAGATGCTCAGGGGTTACTCCTGGCTCTGCACTCAGGGATCACTCCTGGCGGGACTCGGGGGACCCTCTGGAATACCGGGGATCAAGCCCTGGTTGGCAGCGTGCAACCAGGGTGCCCTCCGGCTGCCCTATCGTTCCAGCCCCAACATTTCAGCTCTTCCAGGAGCTCTTCTAGGGCGCCCCCAAACTGAAGGGCACCCCTCTGGTGTCCCCTGCCCCAAAAGTCCTCTGCATTGCCCCAGCTTCCGTCCCACAGATTGTCCCCTCCTCAGGGGCTGGTCTCTGTCCCCTCCCTCACGGTCCTCTGGGCGGCTCCAGCAGCCACCTGGGGGCGAGCCTGGGTCCTTGCCTGTTCCCCCAGCACCTGGGTGAGTGGGCGCGGGAGGAATCCCCGACTGGGTGAATCAGACCTGTGAGCGGGGTGGATGGGGGAGGTGGGTGCCAGCTGAGTGCGTGGATTCCTGGAGGACCTCAAGTCCAGTCAGTGATGTTCACTCTTCTCTTCCTTCCCGCCTCACCCCTGCGTTCAGGAACCCCGCAGTGCCAGCCATCAAACTCAGGGGCCAACCGTGGGCTCCCAACTTGGCAGGATCTGCACAGCTGCCAAAGCCTCACATTTTATTTTTGGTTTTAGGTCCCTACCTAGAGTGCTGGGAAGGGCTGTCGCTAATTCCAGGAACCCTGTAACGCTGGGGATGGAACTGGGGTTCCCACATGCAAAGTCTGACCTTGTCCTTTGGGGCATCACCCTGAGCCCATTACAACCCACCCTCCCCCCGAGCCTCCCTTTTTTTTTGTGACACCTGATGATGCTCAGAAGTTACTCCTGGCTCTGCACTCAGGAATTACTCCTGGTGGTGCTCTGGAGACCATATGGGATGCCAGCATCGGACCCAGTTGGCCACATGGAAAGCAATTGCCCTCCCCGCTGTACTACCTCTCCACACCCCCCACTATTTTTTTTGGACTTTTTTGGGTCACACCCGGCGATACTCAGGGGTGACTCCTGGCTCTGCACTCAGGAATCACTTCTGGTGGTGCTCGGGGGACCCTATGGGATGCTGGGCAGAGAAGCCGGGTCAGCCACATGCAAGGCAAGTGCTGTTCCTGCTGTACTCCCGCTCTAGCACCCACCCCCACATTTATGGGGCTAATGACACCCCATCAGTTCCCTGCATTGCCACTGTCACTTTTTTTGGTTTACTTTTTGGTGCTCAGGGCTTACTCCTGGCTCTGTGCTCAGGGATCACTCTTAGGACCCTATTTGGTTCTGCGGATGGAACCCCCGTTGGCGGCGTGGAAGACAAGGGGAAACACAACGACTTGGATTCTCTTGCCCTGAATGCAGTCAGCATGGACTGAACACCCCCTGGCACTGCTCCAGAGGGGAGCTGCACCCCCAGCTCCCGAGAACTGAAACAAACGAGGAAGGCTGCAATGCTCAGGGCTAGCTTCTGGCTCTGTGCTTTGGGGTCTCCTGGCGATGCGGTGCCAGGGAGGGACCCAGGGTGGCAGCACGCAAGGGAGCCGTCCTCCCCATTGTACTGTGGGTCATCTCATTTCATCTTGAGCGATTGGGGACCCCCGCCCCCGCATTCAGTTACTCTGCCTGATTGAAGTTACTCTTCAAAATTTGCCATCACAGTATTTGTTTACACATTCCTCTGCACATCCCTCCTGCCCCCCTCCCCGCCCCCGCCAGGCTCAGGGGAGGGCGGTGTTGGGGTTGGGAGGATGGGCAGAGAGAGCTCAGCCAGGACCCCTGCACCCCCCCAGCCCCCATGATGGGAAATAGATGTGAAATGAGACAAGCGGGAAATGATGGCGGGGAAGCTAGCTCGCAAACGCGGACTTCGGGACTTCCCGAACCCACTTTACAGAGTGGGGAAACGGAGGCTCGTGAAGGCAAACCCGCTGATCCAGTGGCCCCGCAGCGAGGGAGCGTGCGAGTACCCGACTGGGGAGATCCCGGAGCCCCATAGCGGCGTCCCACCCCGCACCCCCTTCTCTTGGGAACCAAGACCCCACAGGAGAGGTGCTGGCGGGGCTGGGGGCGCTCCCGGGAGGTGAGCGGCGGGAACGACCCGCGCAAAGCAACTCGGTGCCTCTGCGGGTCTCCCCGACTGGAGACGCTTTGCGGGCACATTCGGTACAGCCCGGCGCTGGCGGGGCGCTGCTGGCGCCTGGCGATCAATTCTGGGACGTAGGGTTTCTGAGACCCCGTTCCACCAAGACTGGGGGACAGGAATCTGCAAAGCCAGGGGGAGACCTCCCCCTTCTCAGCGCGCCCCGCGCCTTTCCCGGAATCCCCGGCACCGGGGGGAGGGGGTACCCCAAGCACACCCTCAGCCAGGAGGCGGGCCTGAAACCCTCAAAGGGCGTCCGGAGGGGAGCCGCGGCTTGCACCCGAAGCAGCGGAAGCTCATTGCCCAGCCCCCACGCCCTGGCCCGACCGCGGGCCCGGGGGTCTCTTCCCCACCGCTGCTCACCGCCCGAATCTTACCTTACAGGAGGGGGGCGGGTGGGCTGCAAACCCCGCCCTCTCCAGCTTAGAGAGTGAGGGGGGGGGCGCGGGGGGCAGTCCAGACCCTTTGTTTGCTGGTGTGTGTGTGTATGTATGTGTGTGTGTGCGCGCAGTTTTGCTGTGGGTCCGTGCGCGCGCGTGCCCGGGCCGTGACGGTACCGAGCGACCGGACGGCTGGGGCTGGAGGGGGAGGGGAAAAGGGAGAAGAAGGGGTCACCCCCCACCGCCCCTGCTCACTCGCGGATTTGAATGGAGCGCCAGGGGGAGGGGCGGCTGCGGGCGGGAGCTTTTGTCTGGATGGCCCCTCCCCATACCGGGCCAGGGAATTCCCCCCCAATCCCAGGCCCCGCGGCCCCTGGCCCTGGAGACCTTTACTTCCTTCCCTCGGGTCCCCTTTCCAGAGGGAGAATCCTGCAAGTTTATCCCATCCCCACCCCGGTGGTTGGAGGACTTTCCAAGCACCCCGACCCCCCCCCCCCCCGCCCCGGAGATAATCCGAGATAATCCTGCGGCGGGTTTGCAACGCGGCCTTTTTATCCCGCTCTTAAAAAGTCGGGGTTGTCCTGTATGCAAATTGCAAACCCTCCAAAGCAGAGTCATGGAGTTCTCAGAGCCCTAGCAAAGAAACGGGAGGGCGGGTCCCGACGAAAGGGACGGTTCAGGGGGGTGTACCGGGTCTGGGAGACCCTCGGTCCGCACCTCCACGGCGCCCCCGCATCCGGCTCCGCAGACACTCACCAGCCACCGGCCCGGTTCGCGGGGCCCGAGCATGGGCCGCTGGTTAGACACCAGCGACACACAGCGGTCTCAAAAGGACACGTCCCCGACCCGCGGGCGCCCCGGACCCGTTAGCGGGATGGGGCGATTCCATCGCGGGTCTCGGTGCGCCAAATGCCGCTTGGGATGGACAGGCAGCGGTCCCGAGGTCGGGCCATAAGCATCCCTCTCCCAGCCCCACACGGACGCCCCCATAACCCCCAAGTTAGACCCTCCTAGGGTAGGACCCCGGCACCCCTCGGATTGGAAAGACCCCTTCAGATCCGACACCTCCTCCCACAGTCGGGCCGGGTCCGGCTTCTCTCCGAGGCTCCGCCCCTGCAGTGGGCTCGGGCAGGCGTCACTGCTGCGTGGCTAAGGGACAGTCCGGGCTCTCCTCCTGCACCACCCCATCCCCCACTCCCCCTAGCCCACCTAAGTGAAAAACGAGGGTGGTTCGAAGTCTGAGCGCTCCCCGGTATCCCCGAAAGGTCTTAAAGGAAGACCCGCGCCCCCGAAGTGGCGGGTCACGGTTGCGGGGGGGGGGATATTCCCGAGAACCGCAAACAGGAGCCGGCCCCTTTAAGAGGAGCTCAGTCGCCAGGACCGCCGCCGCCGTTGCTAGGGAAGTGACGCCAGGCGCGGTTGGTGGGCGGGAGCTCCCGGCCGGAAGCGGAAGGGGCGGGGCTCCGGGGCCGAGTGTCCAGCGCTGCCGCCGCCGCCGCCGCCGCCGCCGCCGCCGCCCGAGCCGGAGCGGGCTGGGCCGCCGAGGCAAGATGGTCGACTACAGCGTGTGGGACCACATCGAGGTTTCCGACGATGAGGACGAGACGCACCCCAACATCGACACGGCCAGCCTCTTCCGCTGGCGGCACCAGGTAGCGCGCGTGCGCCCGTCCCCTTCGCCCCCTTCTCCCCGGATCCCGCTGCAGAGTTGGGACCCCGGGGGCGAGGGGGATCCCACCGCTGACACCCGCGACTCCACCCCACAGTCTGGACTTTCAGCCCCCCGGGGTCCCCAAGTGACCGGGACCTTGACGCGACCCCAGCCCCCCGCCCCCCAACTTCGACTTGTGTTCGCCCCCCCCCAACTCCCTGAGCGGGGCTCTCGCGGGGTTGTTCCTCCAACCCGTCTGGGACCGTTTTTTTAGGGGGGTGGCACCTGATCTTGTCCCAGTCCCCGCTTCTGGGGATGGTCTATCAGCTCTGGATTTCTGTTCTGAGCCCTATCTGCCCTGGAGCGGGATGGGGGTCGGGGTGGGGTTCGGGTTCGGATCCGGGTTCGGATCCATGGAGCCCGCGGGTCTGCGTCCAACAGCGTGCAGTCTGCCCTTCCTGGAGGTCTGCCGCATTCCCTGGGACCCCCACCCCCACCCCTGCCGTGGAGTCTCAAGACTCCGGCCTCCTTCCCCTCGGGGTCCCCAACCGCGCCCTGACCCAGTGACCAGCCTCCCCCCTCGCCTGGGACCCCAGTTTCCCATTCCAGCAGGAAACCCGGCCCACGTGGCGTGGCTTCCGCCCCCCCCCCCCCCCCCCCGCCTGGTATTGCGACCCAGTCCCTGGCTGTCCCCCCTGTTCCCCACCCCCCAGACTTCCTGTGTGACTGAACCTCCCCCAGGGGAGGAAAACCACCTCCTGAGATGAGTGCTTGACCCTTCCCCGGCCTGCAGGTGCGTTTTTCCTGGGTAATTCCAAATCCAGAAGCCCAGTTCTGCCCTTCCCCTCGCTCCCAGTCTGGTGGGGCTTGCAGGAATATTCTGGCTTTTGTTATGGAGGGGGCCACACCCAGCTGTGCTCAGGGATCACTCTTGGTGGGTGTGCACGACCATCCATCCGCGGTGCTGGGGTTTGGCGCGCAGGCAAGCACCCTCCCCGCTGTACTGTCATCACAGAAATATTCTGGCCTGCTGGGCCATCCCTCTAGCCCCCCAAATCAGAACTACCCCCACACGCACCACGGATCTGTAGCTGGGGTCTTCCCCACCCCAGGGCATGCAGCTCTCGGCCTTCGCGCTCCCACTCTCCCAAAGGAAGGTGCGTTCATGTGTCCCCGAGGGCCCCGTTTCCCTCCACCCCCCATCCTGGAGCCCCAAGTCCAAACCCCTTATCTCCAGCTGCGCTTGCTGTCCAGGCTACCCAGTGCAAGAGAAGAAAGTACTAGAGTCTTTCTTCCCACGGGTCCCATTTTACTATGAGACCTTTAGGTCTCAGCAAAGCTGGGGGACCTTCTCTTGGGGACACCTTTTTGGTTTTGCTCTTTTGGGCCACACCCAGTGATGCTCAGAACTTACTCCTGGCCCTGCATTCAGGGATCCCTCTGATGGCACTGGGGGGACCCAGTGGGGCACCAGGGATGGAATCCAGGTTGGCCACATGCAAGGCCAGTGTCCTCCCCACTGTACCATCAGCCCGGCCCCCAGGGACACCTGTTTCTGTCACTCAAAGGAGGCTAATCTGTGTGGCCTGCCCGTGGGGAGACCAGGACCCCTTTTCTGCAGCATCGTCCTTCCAGAAGACCCTCCTTAAACCAGGTCTGGAATCCCTGCCTGTCCTGAGCGCCCCTCTGTCATGGGGCCTGGGGCGGGGCGGGGTCCCGAAGCAGTTCCAGTACCTGATTCTGATCCAGCCCAGCCTCAGGCAGCTCCGGCTTTTCTGGGTACCCGGCCCTTGCACCCTACTTGGTGGAATGAAGGGAGGGAGGGAGTTGACGCCAGGTGGCACCTGCCCACCCCCAGTTTAAGTCCTGGCACCTTCCGAGAGTGGACAGGGGAAGGCCCCACCTCTCAGCTGCTGTCCCTGGGGGGTGCCACTGCCTGAACCCGCATCCCCAGAGCCCCCCTGGCTAGGTGCGGGTAAAGTCAGGGCACCCAGGGCCGAGCCTTAGAGAGGCACCCACATGCGTGTTCTCATGCCGTGGCCTGTCCTGTCCCAGAGCCTTCACTTAGGCCGGGAAGCCAGCAACCCACCGGATGACAGGTGGTCGTGAGGGGGCAGGGGGACTAGAGCCCTGCCGTTTTGCATTCACTGGGAGCTTCTTTATCTCAGCTCCGAGAATGGAGGGAAGGAGCGAGGGAGCCCTTAAAATTTCGGGGTGGGCAGGGGCATAGGGGTGTCTTTCTTGCACACAGTCAGCCGGGGTTCATCCCCAGCATCACATAGGCTCCCCCAAGCAATTCCTGAGTGCAGAGCCAGGAGGAAGACCAAGTGTAGCCAGCTGTGACCCTTCCCCAAAAGAGATGAAGATTGGTGGGGGGATTGTCTATATTAAATGAGACTGCTCGGGGATCTCTCCTGCCTCCGTGCTCGGGGCTCGTTCCCGCCCTCCATGCTCAGGGCTCACTCCCGCCTCTGTGCTCGGGGCTCACTCCCGCCTCTGTGCTTGGAGCTCGCTCCTGCCCTCTGTGCTTGGGACTCACTCCTGGCAGTGCTCGGGACCCTCTGCGATGGTGGGGACTGAGCTGGGGTTCAGCCACAAGCAGGGTGAGCACCTTAGTCCCTGGGCTGCCTCTCCGGCCCCAGGCCAGCTCAGCAACACCCTACTAGTACATGTTGGCTGTGGGCTCAAGTGGGGGCCCTTCTGGGGACACACACACACACCTGTCATCCAGTTACGGGGCTCAGTGCTGTGGGGAGCAGGGTCGCCACGCTGGAACCCTAAGTTGGAGCGCCCAGCTCAGTGGTGGGGTTGAGGGGGCTTAGTGACTCTGGGAAGCAAGCATTGGGCACAGTCAGGTTCATTGGAACCCCCACTCTAGCTTGGGGTGCGGGGAAGGTTGGGGCTGGTTGTGTGTGCTACAGAGGACCCCCAGCAGCTTCAAGCGTGGGTGGAAGGGCCGAGATTGGAGGGGTGGGGTGGCACCTCTGATGGGGGCGGGTCCTCCCGCTGTCCAGGGGCGTGGCCTCCGCTCAAGCCCCGCCCTGCCCCTCAGGCCCGCGTGGAGCGCATGGAGCAGTTCCAGAAAGAGAAAGAGGAGCTGGACCGGGGCTGTCGCGAGTGCAAGCGCAAGGTGGCCGAGTGCCAGCGCCAGCTGAGGGAGCTGGAGGTGGCCGAGGGTGAGGGCGGCCGCGCCGAGCTGGAGCGGCTGCAGGCCGAGGCACAGAAGCTGCGCAAGGAGGAGCGGGGCTGGGAGCAGAAGCTGGAGGAGCTGCGGCGCAAGGAGAAGAGCATGCCCTGGAACGTGGACACACTCAGCAAGGACGGCTTCAGCAAGGTGCGGGGCGCGGGGCGCGTGCGGGTGGGCGGGCCGGCGGGCCTGCGGCGGCGGACGCAGCACCCCACCCGTGTCACCCCGTCTCATCTGCTCCCCCAAGGCCCTCACCCGAGGCCACACCTGCCAGGCCCAGGCCCCTGCCACTCGGATGTTCCTGGCGCCGCGCCCTGCACAGTGGACAGGATGGGCGCGGCGACCCCGGCCCCCGCGGCCCCGGCCCGGGCCCACTCCCCCTCTCGCCCCAACACAGAGCATGGTCAACACCAAGCCGGAGCAGGCGGAGGAGGAGTCAGAGGAGGTGCGGGAGCAGAAGCACAAAACCTTCGTGGAGAAGCACGAGAAACAGATCAAGCACTTTGGTGAGCGGGCGGGCAGCGTGCCGGCCGGCGAGCGCGCGGAGGGGCCGACGCAGCGGCCCGCCGACACCCCTGTCCCCCCTGCGCAGGCATGCTGCACCGCTGGGACGACAGCCAGAAGTACCTATCGGACAACGTGCACCTGGTGTGCGAGGAGACCGCCAACTACCTGGTCATCTGGTGCATCGACCTGGAGGTGGAGGAGGTGAGCGCGCCCCCTGGCGGCCGGGCTGGGCACTGCCCGGAACCGCCGCGCTGATGGCCGCGCCCGGGCCGCTCCCCTTTTGTCCCTGCAGAAGTGCGCCCTCATGGAGCAGGTGGCCCACCAGACCATCGTCATGCAGTTCATCCTGGAGCTGGCCAAGAGCCTGAAGGTGGACCCCCGGGCCTGTTTCCGGCAGTTCTTCACCAAGATCAAGGTAGGGGAGGGGACCCGTCAGGGTGGAGAAGGGGACTGTGTCCTGGGGGCGGGTGGCTTCGGAGCCCGCGCCCCCATGACCGCCACGGCCCCCCACCCCCACAGACCGCCGACCGCCAGTACATGGAGGGCTTCAATGATGAGCTGGAGGCGTTCAAGGAGCGCGTGCGCGGCCGTGCCAAGCTGCGCATCGAGAAGGCGGTAAAGGAGTATGAGGAGGAGGAGCGCCGGAAGCGGCTGGGGCCCGGCGGCCTGGACCCCGTCGAAGTCTATGAGTCCCTCCCAGAGGTACAACAGCTGCGGCTTCCCGCCCCTGACTCCCCCCAGGGCCGGGGGGTGGGGGGAACCTTGGCCCTGACCCGGCCCCCCTCCACTGTCCCCCGCAGGAGCTCCAGAAATGCTTCGACGTGAAGGATGTGCAGATGCTCCAAGATGCCATCAGCAAGATGGACCCCACGGTGAGGCCCCGCGCGGTGGAGTTTGTGGCTTGTGATTGGGGGGCCCAGGGCCCGGTCGAGGAAGTGTCCATCCATCCTTGGGACCCCCAAACTCGCCCCCTCCATCTTCAGTCATGTCACCTTGATGATGATCAGAAGCAGATTTAGGGCCGCTAGGCCCCGGGTGTCCCAGTGGACTCTGGTGGGATGGGCCTCCTAAGACCCAGACAGGTGTTCTAGAAGCTTCCATGGGGGTAAGAATGGAGAACGATGTTTCCTGGATTGGGTGATGGGGGCCCCAGTCCCACATGGAGTCCTAAGCACAGCCAGTGTGCTTCTGTTTGTGGCCCCCAAACCAAAAAATTTTCACTGGGGGCATGGTCTTTAATGTTTTTCCTTGAGAAGGTGGCCATAAGCCAGGTGAGTTTGGGAACCTTTGATCAGGAACAGGCTCGCTGGACTGACCACTAACTGCCCTCCCCCTCCCCACCTGCCCTTGGAAAGTCCCATTGGTACATCAAGCTTGGAGGGCCACTTGGATGTATTTTTCTTTTGGGGAGGGGGTCACACCTGGCGATGCACAGCCTGGCTCTGCACTCAGGAATCATTCCTGGCGGGGCTCAGGGGACATGATCCCCTGCCGGGGATCGAACCTGGGTCAGCCGCTTGCGAGGCAAGCTCCTTACCCGCTGCCCTATCGCTCCAGCCCCTGATACATTTTTCTTCTGTCTGCCTGGGTTTGTGCCCCAGACCGGACAGCGGTGAGAAGTTCCCCGAGGTTCCTGCTGCAAGAGTTTGTGGCCTGAGGGCCCGAGTGATAGATCACGTGGAGGGCGTGTGCCTTGCATGTGCTGGCCTGGAATTAATCACTGACACCACACATGCTCCCCCAGGCCCACCAGGAGTTACCCCTGAGCACTGCCAGGTGTCACACACACACAAGTTTGTCGCCGGGGACATGACCCCTGGGCTGTGCGCGAGGCTGTGAGGTCCGTCCCTCACGGTCAGTGGCCAGCAGAGACAGGCAGCCCCTGTCCCTTGCCCAGGGGACAAGGCCACCTGGCCGGGGCAGGGCGACTCACCCGCCCGCCTTCCTGCCCGCAGGACGCTAAGTACCACATGCAGCGCTGCATCGACTCGGGCCTCTGGGTCCCCAACTCCAAGTCAAGTGAGGCCAAGGATGGAGAGGAGGGGGCCCCCAAGGACCCCGAGGCGGACGCCAGCCCCAAGGCCAGCGACCAGAAGGATGTCAGCGCGTAACCCGCCGCCCCCCCACCTACAGGCCTTGCCTCACCCCCTTTCCCCCATGCACCCCTTTTCAGAAAACGAAAATAGATACCGTCTCCCCACTCCTGGCTTCCTCCACTTGTGCTCCCCCCGCCCCGGAACCGACCCCTCACTGCCTCCAAACCCCCATCTTGGCTTGGGGTCCAAGGGCCTCACTGCCTGTCCCTCTCCCCAATCAGCATAATGCCAAAGGCCTGGGGGTCCAGGGAGGGGGAGAGGAAGGTCCTCAGGGCAGGGGTGTGGACCCCCCAGCCAAGGGGCTGGCTCCAGACGGGGGCGTCTGTGTGATGGCGGCCGCGGGGCGCTCTGGTAAAGGGAAATGAAATATCGCTAATAAAAGTCTCAGATGCTCCCTTGTGGGGCGTCGCCGGGGCTGTGGCCTCAGCTATTCTCTTGGGGGGTGGGGGGCCCCCTGAGCCCTGTTTTTATTTATTGGCGGGGCAGGACACCCACAGTGTTCAGGGCTGACTCCTCACTGCACTCTAGAGTTGCTCCTGGCGGGGCTCGGGAGACCGTCCAGGGTGGCAGGAATTGTACCCAGGTCAGCCCCTGCTGGCAAGCCCCTTCCCCCCTGTGCTGTCCGCCCCCCACCCCCACCCTGCTGGGTCTGTTTTAATTGTTTTGTTTTGGGAGCCACATCCAGCGGTGCTCAGGGCTTCCTCCTGGCTCTGTGATCATGCATCGCATTGAGAGATGCTTGGGGGAGCCTGTGGGGTGTCTGGGGTCACCCCATGCTAGGCGAGCACCTTCCCCACGGTGCTCCGGTCTGGAGGTGACCCCGCCAACCCTAGCCCAGGGCTCCCTCACATTTGGCCTGGACACCTGGGTGCCCCTCCTCAGCGGCCCTGACCCCCGTGAGCTCAGGTCGGGGCCATGACCCGCCCCTGTAGCCCCCAAGTTGAGCAACCAAGTGCCCAGCACCCAAGCACAGCCAGCCCCATTTGGCAGCCCTCTGAGCCCTGTCCCTGCAGTTTTACCTGGAATGGGGATTAAGCTGCCTGGACCCCGGGAAAGGCCTGGTGGGGGCTGTATGGAACAGGAAGACATGGCACCTACAGTCCCCAGCATCCCGAAAACCCTGAGACCACCTTCAACGTAGGACATGAGTCTCGCACTCACAGTGAGGCCTCTGTCCATTGTTCTCCAGAACACCACTGCGAGTGGCTGCTTACTTCCAGACCACTGCTCCGGGTCACCTCCTAAAAGCCCTCCGTGACTACCTTCTCAGTTGGGGTGTCAGTTGGATCACACAAGAGGTTGTCAAGGGAAGGGCCCCATATTTGATTGTGCGCAAGCTCTTTGCCACCAGGGGGCAATGGTTAGCTATGAACGGCCTTGCCCTAAGGAAGGTGAGGGTTTTGCTGTGTGTTTGGACCACACCAGGCAGTGTTCAGGGCTTACTCCTGGTTCTGTGCTCAGAGATCACCCTTGAGGGGCTTGGGGAACCGTATGGGGTGCCCGGGATGGAACCCAAGGCAAGCACCTTACCAGCTATACCATCACCAGTGTGTGTGTCTTGTCTCTCTCGCGTATTCAGGGGGAGCCCAGGACCCTGGGGTTTACCTGACCCTCAAGAGATGCACTAGCAACTGTTAACCCCTCCTGGGCCGAAAGTGTTCAATGACATGAGCCAGAGCAAGCATGGCGGGGAGGGCATTTGCCTTGTTTGTAGCCGACCCAGATTTGATCCCTGGCATCCCCTATGGTCTCCCAAGCATCCCCTGTGGTCTCCAATCTTCCAGGGGTGATTCCTGAGTGCAGAGCCTGCAGTGACCCCTGAGCATCACCAGATGTGACCCAAGAAGAGCAAGAAAAAAAAACCTTCAAAGACAAAATCTTAGGACCCTCTTTCCTCTCACCTCCAGTACCCTCAGCCCTATTTCCTGTTGGGGTGCAGCAGTTGCGGGGCTCATTGCAGTTTGCACCCCTGGGGCCCGCAATGTTTTCCCACGTGCCTGCACCCACCCACGCAGCTCTGGTAAGTGGGATTCTCGGTCGTGGCTCTCACACCTGCCCGCCAGGGGGCGCCCTTCTTGGCCGCGGCGCTCACATCTTTCTGCGCCATGGGGCGTTCTTGGTTTTTCCCTGGTCAGGTGTCAGCACTGGGGAAGCCCCTATTAGCAGGCCTTCCCCCAGGGAATCCCCCAATTCCACTTCCTCTTCAGACCCATTTGGCCAGGTTGACCAGTCATCCCAGTTTTATTCCTGTCTCAGCTTTAATTCCGGAAAGTCCCCCTTTGAGGGAACTTCCTCCTCCAACCTCAGCGCCCCCTGGAACGGGTCCAGGACCGTTCTGCCTGGTTTTCCATCAGCTGCCGAGATGGGGGGAGGACTTGATACTGTTTTTCTTTGGATTGGGGGGGGCACAGCCAGCAGTGACTACTCCCACCAGGTGTAGTAGCCCACCGCACCCGGGGCTTCTGTCTGCAAAGCCTGAGCTCACCGAGCCGAGCCGCCTCCTGGGCCGGCAGCCCATGATGACTCAAGTGTCTGGAGTGCTTGCTTTGTTGCAGACATCACATGACTTCCCAGCATGGTGGGGTGTAGCGCAGGGGGCCCCCAAAACACCTCCAGAGAGGCCCCAAATAAAATTAAGAAGGAAAATAAAAAACACTGGAGAGGATCCAGAGAATTCTAGGCACCCAGCCTGGGGCCCAGCAGGGGAAAGATGAAAATTATTGTCCTGATTTATTGTCCCGACCAGTTTTATTACCATCATTGTTATTATTTGGCCCCTGGGAACTTCCTGTGGAACTTGTCCCAGGTCCAGCCTCAAGCTCCACTGCACCCCTACGAAAGGCTGGCTCTCTAGGGTCCAGGGGGTAGAATTCGATGGACTGAATCCAATGTGTTCCGTGGGCAGGAAGTCCAGATGTCACCCCTGGCACTGTATGGCCTCCTGAGCACTCTGCCAGGAGTAGTCCCTAAGCACCACTGGGTGTGGGCCCAAAATCAAAAATAAAAAACAGAATCTGGCTTGCTCTGGTTCTTCCTGTCACTTTCTCAGAGATGGGGAAGTTGAGGCCAGAATGCCTGAACCAGCCCTTCCGCCCCGGGCCCAACCAGCTCCCAGCCCCTTCACCCCACCCGCTTCTGGCTGGCTCCAGGAACCAGACATAGTGTTCACATAGTCCACAGGGGCTGTGGACACAATGAGGAACGGGGTGGGGGACGGGCATTCCTTGGCTGAAGTGCCATGTGGGAAAAGTTTATAGGCCTCAGAGAAAGTGAAACAAAGTAAGGGAGACAGAGGCAGAATGGGAGCTAGAGTGGGGGTATCTGGGAGGGTTTCTTGTTGGTTTTTGTTTGGGGGGTGGAGGGGGGGCCCGGCTGTGCTCTCCTGGCTCCACACTCAGGGATCACTCCTGGCAGGGCTCCTTAGGTGGTGCCAAGAATTGCACCCAGGTCAGCTGTTTCCAAGCAGTGCCTAGGGGCCCGCAAGCACCACCCAGAATCACGTCTAAGGGGCTGGAGCATTGGGGCCGCGGGATTGGCGCTTGCCTTGCATGCTTCAGACCCGGGCTCAATCCCAGGCATCCCAGAGGGTCCCCTGATCTAATCCCTGAGTTTAGAGCCAGGAGTCAAACCTGAGATCTGAGCAGCGCTGAGAGTGGCCCCAAAGCAAAATAAATAAAATAGCGGCTATGGGGGCCGAGAGACAGCGGCGCTTGCCTTGCACGCGGCAGACCCACCCCGGGTGGGTCCCCCAAGCGCCCTCTGGAGTGAGCCCTGGAGCACCGCGGGTGGCGACTTGCTGCACTAGAGCTCAGAGCAAGCGGGGCGCCACCCTGCCAGCAAAGGGGGGCTCCGAGGGGGGACTAGTAGGTGGCCAGGCAGGAAAGGGATGTAGCTTGGGAAGCCGGAAACACCACCACGAGCAGGAAAGGGGGGGTGTCTCAGCGAGGTTGGAGGTCGGCCAGGAAGAAAGGAGGGGAGCCACAGGGGAGCGGGGTTAAGTGGGACCGAGCGGCGGCCGGGGGCAGCCGGGGCAGGCAAGGGGCGGCCACAGGAGAGGCTCTCCAGCACCCGCTGGGTGAAAACGACCAGCGAGTGCGTGGGAAGACTCCGCCCCGCCCACCTCCCGCCGAAACCCCGCCCCACTTCGGAACAGCCAATCACTGGCCCCGAGGTCCCGGCAGGGCGACCAATGGGTGTGCGCGTTACATCTGGCCAATGGAAGGCGGCTTCTCTGCGAGCGAGCTCCCGGACCTCTCAGGGCGGCGGGGCGGGGTCTCGGGTCCCGACGGAGCCCCGGGCGGCGGGTGAGTGTGGCCGCGGGGTCTGCGGGTGGCGCTCAGCAGCGGGGAGCGCTCATGGGTGGATGCGGCGGGCGGGAGACGCCAGGACCCGCCGCACTTGGCCGCAAAAGGGTAGAAGCACCTGCTGGCGGGTGCACGGCGGGTTCCTGCCGTTGCGCAGCGGTGATGGCGTTTGTGGGGGTGCAGGTTTCCGGGGTGCAGGTCTCACCCCAGTCCCCACTTTTAGACATGGGGCCTGGGCCCAGTGGGAGACGAGAGAGAGGTATAGAGCCCATTTGCATTACTTTCTATTCGTTTCACTTTATTATTGTTGTTGTTTTGGTCTTGGGGCCACACCCAGCAATGCTCAGGGCTGACTTCTGACTCTGTGCTCAGGGGTAACTCCTGGTAGGACTCGGGGCGCCCTATGAGATTCCGGGGATCGAACCTGGGTCAGCCATGTGCAAGGCAAGTGCCCTCACTGCTGTACTGTCTCTCCCCACCCCCTTAATTATCATTACATACTTTAAGATCACGTTTTGGAGAGGGGCACACCAGGAGGTGCCAGGCTATGTGGAGGCAGAGAGGAATTGAAACCCACCACCCTACCACATTCCCTCTGCGCGGGTTCCAGCAGGTGCTTTGAGAGACCTCCCAGGTACACCCCTTCCACTATTTTTTTTTAAGCTTTTTGGGCCACATCCGGGGATGCTCAGTGGTTACTCCTGGCTCTGCATTCAGGAATCACTCCTGGCGGTGCTCAGGGATCCAACCAGGGTTGACTGCGTGCAAAGCAAACGCCCTCCCCGCTGTCCTGTCTCTCCCACCCTCTTTCACATTAGCTGTATCAGGGAGCATTGTCCAGCAATTACGCTGCATCTGAGTCTGTGGAACCCTTTCTCCTCTCCCCTCACTGAATCTCCCCAGAAACCTACACCCTCATTTTCCAGATGAGGAAGCAGGAGCAATGGAGGATTCTGGGGGAACATAATACCCCCCCACCCCTTCATATTGCAACATTCACTTCTGTGTCTCCAGGTCTGTATTATTGGGCAACCCCTGACCACTCCTGGAGAGTCCAGCTGGGCTGAGCCCTGGCCCCAGGAAAAGTCCTCGAGCTGGGGCCCAGAGCAGGAGCAAAGGGGAGGGCGTTAGCCTTGCACGTGGCTGACCCTGCTTTGATTCCCACCCCCCCACCCCCAGCATTGCCAGAGTGATTCCTGAGTGTAGAACAAGGAGTAGGGGCTGGAGCTGGCCCGGAGTAGGAGCAGAGCGTAGGGCGTTTGCCTTGCAGCTGACCGGGGTTCCATTCCCAGCATCCCACATGGTCCACCGAGTACCGTGCCGGGAGTTATTCCTGAGTGCAGAGCCAGGAGTTAACCCCTGTGCATCGATGGGTGTGACCCAAAAAAGCAAAAATAATAATAATAATAAAGAAAAGAACAAGGAGTAACCCCTGAGCACCACCGGATGTGAACCCCACCAAAAAAACAAAAAGTCCTGAACTGGTATAGAGAGACGCCAGTTTTGAGGGGCTCCACAGGACCTGGGGTTACTCCTGGAGGAGGGTGTTAGAGGTAGGACAAAGTCCAGGAAGATGTTGAATGCAATCTAAGGGTTTGATGATGATGATGGTGATTTGTCTTGGGGCTATACCTGGTGGTGTCCACTGCCTCTGTGCTCAGGGGTCAGTCTTGGCGTGGCTGGATGAAATCTGGGTGAGCTGCCAGCGTCCTAACCCCTGTCCTGTCCCTCCGCCCCCAGGATTTTATTCTTCCGTCCTGTTTGTGATGTGTCCGTATTGAAGTGTGAGCCCAGCCGGTCACCTGCCCTGGACTCTGACAGATCACCGCAGTCTTTCAATGGCTACAGCCTCAGTTTCTCCAAGTCCCAGATGGGGAAACTGAGGCCAGGCATGGCTCAGTGACTGGGCTGAGTTGACCCAGGGAGCGCCGGGGCCCGGGTGCGCTGGTCCACGTGTCTGTGCCTGGCAGCCTTGGGGAGGTCCGTTCAGAGCAGACGCCTGTGTCAGAGTATGTCTCTGAGTAGAGGGCTGGTGTGATTGTGTGGGTGGGAAGGTCACTGCGCTCTCTCGGGGGTCTCCACCTGAGCCCCGAGGCCCAGTGGCTTGTCCCTTTGCAGCCAGGCCAGTGCTCCGGACCATGCCCGTGTGCCCCTGGGGTGCCAATGGCAGGGGCCGCCGGCCCAATGGGGATGGGGTGCAGCCTGAGGCCAGCAGAGATGGCTTGAAGGTGCTTCTGCACTGGGCCGGCCCCGATGGTGGGGACCCCTGGGCCACCTTCAACGACAGCACCCTGACCGCGGAGGAGATCTGCATCCAGGTCGCCCAGAAACTCGGTGAGACCAGGGGTCTGGGAGCATCCGGACCCCACTCACCATCCACCTGTCTGTCTATCCTTTCATCTGTCCATCCACCCATCCATCTGTCCACCCATCCATCTATCTGTCCATCCATCAATCTACCCATCCATCCATCCATCCATCCTCCTGTCTGTCCATTCATCTATCTGTCCACTATCCATCCGTCTCCATCCGACTGTTCATCCATCCATCCATCTGTCCACCCACTTGTCCTCTTGTCCATCCATCCATCCATCCACCTATCCATCCAATTGTCCACCCTTCCATCCATCCATCTACCATCCAACTGTCCATCCTTCTATCTACCCATACATTCATCCATCTATCCACCTGTCCTCCTGTCTATCCATCTGTCCATCCGCCCATCCATCCATTCATACATCCACCCACCCACCCATCCACCCACCCATTCATCCGTCTACTCATCTCTCCATCTACCTACCCACCCATCCACCCACCCATTCATCCGTCTACTCATCTCTCCATCTACCTACCCACCCATCCACCCACCCATTCATCCGTCTACTCATCTCTCCATCTACCTACCCACCCATCCACCTGCCCATCTGCTTGTCCGTTCATCCCTCCATCCGCTCACCTGCCCACCCGTCCGTCAGTCTCACGGCCCCTGACCCCCTCTCGACCCCTGCAGGCATCACTCCTCCTTGCATCAGCCTCTTCGCGCTCTTCGATGCCCAGGCCCATGTCTGGCTGCCCCCGAACCACATCTTGGAGGTCTCCAGGGCTACCCCGCGCACGCTGCACTTCCGCATGAGGTGGGGGAAGCTGGCGGCCCCTTGGCCTCTGTGCCGTCCTGCCCCTCAGGTCCTCCCGTGTCCCAGCCATACACCCCCCTCTGCAGGTTTTATTTCCGGAACTGGCACGGCCTGAACCCCCAGGAGCCCTCGGTGTTCCGCTGCGGGCCCCCGGGCAGTGCGGCGTCCTCGGCGGAGGCCCAGCAGGGTTTGCCTCTCCTGGACGCGGCCTCCTTCGAGTACCTCTTCGAGCAGGTACCTACCGGGCGGGGAGAGCCCGGGCCCCACTGAGGGTCCCCTGGGCCCACTTCCCGCCAGCTTCTCTGCAACTCCTGTTTCGACTCATGCCATCTTGGGCCCAGTCCATGCCTGACCAAAGGGTGCTGGGAGCGGTGGGAAAGACAGAGCAAAGGGGGCTGGAGAGTACAGTGGGCAAGGCGCCGGCCCTGCACACGGTAACCTGGGTTCAAGTCCTGGCACTGCAAAGGGTCCCTGGAGCCCTGCCAGGAATCAGCCCTGAGCACAGAGTCGGGAGTCAACCCTGAGCACCGCTTGCTGTCCCTCACTCCTAAAAACACAGGTGCTCTACCCCTGAGCCCAGGCCCCCACCCTCATTTTGGTTTTGGTTCATTTTATTGATGTGGGGCCACATTCTGCTGTGCTCAGGGCTTTCTACCAGCTCTTCACAGGGGTCGCCCCTGGTGGGGCCCCAGGAACCCTGTGCTAGGTCAGAGATTGAACCAGACTCTACCACTTAACCTTTAAGACAAGCACCTTAACCCTTATTCTATCTCTCCAGCTCTGGCCCTATTTCTCATCTATTTTTGTTTGTTTTTTGCCCCTCCTGGTGACTCAGGGCCTACTCCTGGCTCTGTGCTTAGGGCTCACTTCCAGGAGTGCTCAAAGAACCATGCAATACTGGAGATCCAACTCAGACCTCCCATATGCAAGGCCTGTGCACTGCCCATTGAGCAACCTCTTTGGCCCCCATGGATTATTTTTTTTCTTTGCTGCATATCCCAGTGTGCCATGTGTCAGTGACCCCTCTCTGTGTCTTTCTGCCCCATCCTCTGTCCGCAGGGCAAGCACGAGTTTGTGAATGATGTGGTGTCTCTGGGGGAGCTGTCCACGGAGGAAGAGATCCACCACTTCAAGAATGAGAGTCTGGGCATGGCCTCTCTGCACCTGTGTCAGCTAGCACTCCGCCGGGGGGTCCCCCTGGAGGAAGTGGCCAGGAAGATCAGGTGTCTGGGACAAAGGGGGTGGCAGTGCCCAGGGCTATTGTTCTGCCCGTGTTCATCCCATAAACACATTCTGTCTGCTGGCACTAGTTTTGGGGGTGCTAGCACTGGTTCTGGGGATGCATTGAAGAGGTATAGGAGGCAGCTATATGTCCTCATATATACAAAAAAGACAAAACCTTGGTACCCATAGGGTCCCCCGAGCACCACCAGCAGCAATTCCTGAGTGCAGAGTAACCCCTGAGCATTGCTAGGTGTGGCCCCCTAATCCCCCCACCCCAAATCAAAGGGAACTCCAGAAACTGAATTTACAGGCCTTGCCCATTACCACCAGCTGCCCTTTACCATGGCTACTTGGGGCAGGGGAGGGTTAGCATTTGAGGTTCAGAGAGGTTAAGCCACTGGCCTCAAGATGCCCAGCAAGACAGCCGCACCCTGACCCACTGCCCTCCGCAGCTTCAAGGAGTGTATCCCGCGCTCCTTCCGCCGGCAGATCCGCCAGCACAACGCCCTGACGCGGCTGCGCCTGCGGACCATCTTCCACCGCTTCCTGCGCACCTTCCAGCCCAGCCGCCTCAGCCCACACCTGGTCATGGTCAAGTACCTGGCCACGCTCGAGCGCATGGCGCCCCGCTTCGGCGCTGAGCGCGTGCCCGTGTGCCACCTGCTCCTGCAGGCTCAGGCCACCCCTCCCGACCCCGAACCGCAGTCGGACCCCGGATCCACGACCCACGAGGTGCAGGTGTCCGGCACGCTGGGCCTCCAGTGGCGGCCAGTGGCCACAGCGGTGAGCAGGCGCTTCTTCCACCGGGGCCCGGTAGGGGGCGCTCAGCTCAGCTTGGGCCTTTGGAGCTGCTGCCTGCTTGGCGGTGGGGTGTGGGGGAACCTTCTGGGGAGCCCTCTCTGTGGCCTGCTACTCTGGGGAAAGTGGCTTTGAGGGTTCATGGTTCTGGGGAAGCCAGTTGTCTTCTGGTTCGGGGCCCCCTCACTCCCTGGTGCTGGAGGGATACAGGTCCGTTCCCCGGGAGGTGGCAGGGATAGAACCCCGGCTCCCGCCTCGTCCACTTCGCCCTGTTTTGGTTTAGGGGTCACTCCCTTGGGGCATTCAACAGGACCCTGTGCCCCTCTGGTGCTGGGGGACTATGCAGTGTTTCGGATAGGATAGTTTGGGACTTGTGCCTACAAAGCCTTTGGGCTATGTCCCTGTCCACCCCAGTATATTTTCCCTTTGTGGGGGACTAAGGGGGTGGTTTACACTCAGTGATGCTCAGGGTTCACTCCTGGCTCTGTGCTAAGGGCTCTGGGGACCCTCTGGGATGCCGGGGATGGAGCCGCGTGCAAGGCAGTGCCCTCTCTACTGTCTTATAGCTCTGGCCTCTGAGCTATATTTCGCCAATCCTCTTTTTCCCTTTCCTTTATCCTCCTTCCCATCTTTTTCCTTCTTTCCCATTGCCTGCCCTTTGGGGTGAGTTCCAGGATTCTCCACTCTTCTCTGGGCCTTCGCTTCTATCTTATATGGCGGTGGGGGGTAATACCAAAACGCCCTCTCTCACCAGGGGCTGTGTGAGACAGGGGGACAAGCAGGGGGACTGGCCAGGCACACCCCTGCTCCATTCACTGGCCATACGTGCCGGTTTCCAGGGTCCCAGTGATGGTGGCGGCAGTGCTGACAGTGACGGGGAGCCCCAAGCTGACCCATCTGAGAAGAAAGATAAGGCCCAGGGGGTGGACAGACCCCGTGAGACGCCCTGGGTCTATTTCTGCGACTTCCAAGATGTCACGCACGTGGTTCTGAAAGACCAGAACATCAGCATCCACTGTCAGGACAAGTGCCTGGTAGGGCCCGGGGTTAGGGGCTCAGGATGCCCCAGGGACTCCCCATGCTGGCCTGACACCCACAAACCCCGCAGGAGCTGACACTGCCTTCCCGGCCCGCCGCCCTGTCCTTGGTGGCCCTGGTGGATGGCTACTTCCGCCTCACGTCTGACTCAAGCCACTACCTGTGCCACGAAGTGGCTCCCCCACGGCTGGTGATGAGCATCCAGGAGGGGGTACACGGGCCCCTGCTGTGAGTTCTGGGAAGGGGGGCCCGGGGGTGTGGGCTGCAGTTGCCAATAAGGTTGCGAGCTCAGGGGACTGCGCGGATTGAATGAGCTGTGCGTGCGTGCCCCTGTCTTCCTGTCTGCATCATGTGCCGCTCCTGCGCATGCGCACTTGTGTGTGTATGTGTGTGTGTGTGTGTGTGTGTGTGTGTGTGTGTTGGGGGCAGGTGCCAGCTCCTGTGCACATGTCTTGGCACCCAGGTCTGTGCACTCATGGCTTTGTTGATGTGTGTGTGCATGAGTGTGTGACACTGGGTCAAGGGTGGGGCACGAATATGCGCCTGTGTGGCTGTCAGGCGTGGGCTTGGTGCATGTGGTGGCATCAGGGATCAGACCTGTGACCTAATGTTTGTGAGGCAGATGCTTGCTCCTGGGGCCTGGGATTTTATGTCCTGGTCCCTTCCCCTATGCAGTGCCCTAGCAGGGGCCTCCCCTCCACCCCACAGGGACCCCTTTGTGTTGGCAAAGCTGCAGTCAGAAGATGGACTTTACCTCATCCACTGGAGCTGCCACCACTACAACCGTCTCATTCTCACGGTGGCCCAGAGGGACCAGGTGGGCTTGGGGTGGGGGTCCTGGGCTGGGGCTGCTTGCGCTCCCTGCCTGGACCCCTGCCCACCGCCCCCGATCTTCTGCAGGCCTCTGACGGCGGTGCCAGAAACTGGAAGCTACGCAAATTCCCTATCCAGCTGCAGCCAGGGGCTTTCGCCCTGGAAGGCTGGGGCCGGACTTTCCCCAGCGTGGGGGAGATGCGGGCCGCCTTGCAGAGCTGCGCCCTACGGGCCGGCCCCGATTCCTTTATGCTGCGCCGCTGCTGCCGGCCAGGACCCGGAGGTAGCATGTTGGGCTGCTGGGATTGGGGTGGGGGAACGCACATCGCTTGCTACTCGGCGACCCTCCACCTGCCTACCCCCGCAGAGATCTCCAACCTCATCGTCCTACGGGGCTCCCAGACCAGCCCCCAGCCTCTCAACCTCAGCCAGCTCAGCTTCCATCAGATCAGCCAGGATTCGATCACCCGGGTGGGTGCAGGCTTGGGAGGAGGGGTCCCTGGAGGAAGGAGGTGATGTGGGGGGGAGGGCTGCGGCATCCCCGAGATGACGTGTGCCATGTTCCCCCCACCCGGCCTCCCCAGCTCTCCCACTTGGGCCAGGGCACCAGGACCAACGTGTATGAGGGTGTCTTGCACGTGGCCGGAGGAGACCAGGAGGAGGATGACAAGAGCGATGGTGAGGGCTGTGAACAGAAGCTCCGAGTGGTGCTCAAGGTGCTGGACCCTGGCCACCAGAACATCTCCCTGGTGAGGTGTCAGCTGGGCTGGGAGCAGGGCGGGAGGTGGGGCAGGGCCAGGACTGGCTGACTGGAGCTGGGCTTGGTGGCAGGGGCGGGACAGGAAGGGGCGGGGCCTGTTGGTAGGGGTGGAGTTGCAGTACCTGGTTGTTAGAGGCCGTCTTGGGTAGGGCGGGGTCTGGTGGAGGGGGCGGGGCTGCGGGGGTGTGCTGGGCGGGGCTGGCTCGGAAGGGGTGGTGCCTACCGGTAGGGGCGGGGCTTGGGCAGGGCTGGTGGGGCGGAGCCTATAGTCAGGGGCGGGGACGTGGGCAGGATTAGCAGGATGGAGCCTATTGGTAGGGACCGGCCAGGGGCTGGTCCTATGGCTGGACCTACTGCCCCCTCACCGTCTGCTCCTCTCAGGCCTTCTACGAGACCGCCAGTCTCATGAGCCAGGTGTCCCACATGCACCTGGCCTTTCTGCACGGCGTCTGCGTTCACGGCTCCGAGAGTGAGTGGTCTGCCCGCCCTCATCCCAACCCCCTGAGGGTCCCCACTGGCTGGGCAGCGCCTGGGCTGCTGACCACAGGGCCCTCTGAACCCCACTCCCCCATTTGTGACCCACCTCTTCCCAGCCAGCCCCTCATGCTCTGCAGAGACTTCGCATTCTCCCTACACCCCAACCCCCGGCTCCCCCCAACCCTCAACCTTCACACTGACTCTTCATCCGGCCCCCAGGTTCCACTCCAGCACTTGCCCTCCAGGGTACCCCAACCTTCAGCCCCTACTCCCCACCCTCAGGGCCAGCCATGTTGCTGTCACTCATACCAGCTTTTTGGGGCTGCCCCAGGCCCAGCACTCGACCCTCCTCTCGTAGTCACTCCCTGCTCCCCCCCACCCCCGCCTCTCCTGCCCCCTCCCCTGTGCTGGGCTTGTGTCCTGGAGGGGTGGGGGGGAAGGCAGGTGTCCCCTGCAGTGTCTGGTCACCCGCAGGCACCATAGTGACTGAGTACGTGGAACATGGGCCCCTGGACGTGTGGCTGCGGCGGGAGAGGGGTCGTGTGCCCGTGGCCTGGAAAGTGACCGTGACCCAGCAGCTAGCCAGTGCCCTCAGCTACTTGGTGCGTGGCCCAGGGTGCAGGGTGTTTGCTTCCCTCATATATGCTGGCCCTGACCCCTAAGCCTGACCTCCTGGGTGCGCCCTACCCCCCACTTCCTCCCGGCAAACACCTGCTACCTTGGCCACACCCATCTCGGGGCACCTGCAGCTTGCCCCCCTCTGCCCTACTTCAGGAAGATAAGAGCCTCGCCCACGGGAATGTGTGTGGCCGGAACATTCTGCTGGCACGGCCGGGGCTGGCGGAAGGCAGCAGCCCCTTCATTAAGCTGAGTGACCCCGGCGTGGGCCTGGGAGCCCTCTCCCGAGAGGGTGAGGACACAGCAGGGGGGGATAGGTAGGGATGCCCACCCACATTGCTTTTGCCCACGTGACCTCTGACCTTCCTCCCCTCCCAGAGCGGGTGGAGCGCATCCCCTGGACAGCCCCCGAGTGCCTGTCTGGGGGCGCCGGCGGCCTCAGCACAGCGGCTGACAAGTGGGGCTTTGGGGCCACTGTCCTTGAGATCTGCTTTGACGGGGAGGTTCTCCTGCAGGGCCGCAGCCCCTCGGAGGTAGGAATGGGGACCCCTTGGGCTCTTCCCACAAAGGGGCTTTCCCAGGAGGTCCAGGGGTGGCAGCTTAGCATCCGGCACTGCAGCTGCTTCCTCCCTGATGGGGCGTCACTTAACCACTTGTATTTTGGGGGACCAGCAGGTCATTTGTCAGTGGGGGGTCAGTGACCACATCAAAGCAGATAGACAAAGACCAGGTCAGGGATGGGGGAGCACCTGCTATGGGGGGCAGGAACCCCCCAAGACATCTCTGACCCAGCTGAATCCTTCCCCAAGGCAGTTTATTTAATTTGTTCTTTTTTTTTTTGCTTTTTTTTGGGGGGGTCACACCCGGCGATGCACAGGGGTTATTCCTGGCTCTGCACTCACGAATTACCCCTGGCGGTGCTCACCCCATGTGGGATGCTGGGAATCGAACCCGGGTTGGCCGTGTGCACGGCAAACACCCTACCCGCTGTGCTATCACTCCACCCCCGTTCTTTGAGGGGGGAAGCCACACAGAGCAGTGCTCAGAGCTGACTCCTGGCTTTGTGCTCAGGGGTCTTTCTTGGCAGGGTGCAAGGGAACCCTAGGTGGTGCCAGGTAGGAACTGGGGTGGCCACTGCAGGATGAGCACTGTAACCTGCTGTGCTTTCTCTGGTTCCCAGAGGCAATTTTCTATTTGTTGGGAGGGGCATATCTAGCAGTGCCCAGGACTTACTCCTGCCTCTGCACTCAGGAGTTACTCCTGGCAGTGCTTGGAGACCATCTGGGATGCCAGGGATTGAATCTGGGTCAGCCCCTTACCAGAGGTGGTTTTACTATAAGTGTCTCCCAAGAGGTAAGAGATAGTACTTGCACACGGCCTACCTGGGTTCAATCCCCGGCATCCCATAGGGTCCCCCGAGTCCTGCCCCAAGTAGTTCATGTCTGCAGAGTTAGGAGTAACTCCTGAGCATCTCCAGGTGCGGCCCCCAAACAAAAAATAAAAATAGGTAAAATGCGGGTAAAGTGCAGAGCCCTAGCAGGAGCTGTGGGCTTCACTCTCCTCTCGGAAAAGGACTGAGATCACTGACTCCCGTGGGGCCCCCCACACCCGCAGAAAGAGCGTTTCTACCAGAAGCAGCATCGCCTTCCCGAGCCCTCATGCCCTGAGCTGGCCACACTCATCAACCAGTGCCTGAACTACGAGCCATCCCAGCGGCCTTCCTTCCGCACCATCCTCCGGGATCTTACGCAGCTGCAGCCACAAAGTGAGTTCAGCCACCCCCAGTACCCCGCGCTGAGACGCTGTGGGCACGGCCTGGTTTCCATATGGTCCTCTCAGCGCTGGGGCCCAGAAACGGAGTTTTCAACCTGCCAGGTCGATGGGGGGAGGGGGTGATGTGTATGTGAAATTTGGGAATCTGGCCTCACACACTGGACTCTTCCAGATCTTGTTAATGTCCTCACCGTGAACCCGGAATCCCCTGCCGCCGACCCCACGATTTTCCACAAACGCTACTTGAAAAAGATTAGGGATCTGGGCGAGGTGAGGGCGGGGCCGGAAGGGCGGTGGGCGTGGTCTCAGTAGGGGGCGGGGCCTTGGCTGGGTTCTGGGGTAGTTCTATGTACTGGTGATTTTTCTGGGATATGAGAGATCCTCAACTTCCAAGCAGGCTCTAAAAATTGGAAGGGTCACCTTGGTCTTTCATAAATACACCATCACGGTCAGTAAGACCCACGATTTTCCAGACCAACCTATCCTGAGCCTGGGATGTGGCTTATTGCGGCTCTCGTGAGGCCCGAGGTTTGCTCCTTGGGCAAAAATAAATAAATAAATAAATATATATATGTATATATATATATATATATATATATATATATATAATGAACCCAACCAACCGGCATGGAAGCTGAACCCAAGGGGCAGGTGGGGGCTGACGCCTTTGCTCTCTGACTAGGGTCATTTTGGCAAAGTCACCCTCTACTGCTACGACCCGATCAACGATGGCACTGGCGAGATGGTGGCCGTGAAAGCCCTCAAAGCGGGCTGTGGCCCCCAGCTCCGCAACGGCTGGCGGCGGGAGATTGACATCCTGCGCACGCTTTACCATGAGCATATAGTCAAATACAAGGGCTGCTGTGAGGACCAAGGTGGGCGGGGCTTGATGGGCGGGACCATCGCCCCGGGAGGCGGGACCACATCCTTCCGGGTGATGGGGCGTGGTCCACGCAGGGGGGCGGGGTCAGCTGCTGGACATCCTAGCTTTTAGGGGGCGCCCTAGTGGACCAGAAGGGTGGGAGCCCTGTCAACGCCTATCCTTGGGGATGGGAGTCCACTCCTGCCGCTGATCCTCAGACGGGCCGCCCCTCCACACACGGGGGGTCCCTATCTCTGTTGCTTGCACGGCTCCCCCTCTCCTCAGGCGAGAAGTCAGTACAGCTCGTTATGGAGTACGTGCCCCAGGGCAGCCTCCGGGACTACCTGCCGAGACACAGTGTCGGACTGGCCCAGCTACTGCTCTTTGCCCAGCAGATCTGCGAGGTGGGCTGTGTCCACGACCTGCACTACCCCCCACCATGTCTTTGGCCTAACCCTAACTTTGAGCTCGCTCAGCCCTGCCCCGGGGCGGGCTCTCCTCACCCTAGTCCAATACTCAGCCTGCCCCGCCGGTTCCCAATCTGCTATTGGCCCCTCGTGCCTGGCCCCGCCCCTTCGCTGTAGCCCCGCCCCTGCGTCAGGTTCCCTTTAGTCCTTGGAGACTAGCACTCGGCCACGCCCCCTGGCTTGGAGCCCCCCCCCCCCCCCCGCTCCGGCTTTGGGGGTTCCCTCCGTTTTGCTGCCTTGCTGCCATCCCGCTGGTGCCCCAGCTGAGCTGCCCCCCACACCCTCCCCGTCCTGCGGGGCCTCTCGGGCCCTACCCCGTCCACTGATGCGCCCCGCCCCCCCCCAGGGCATGGCCTACCTACATTCGCAGCACTACGTGCACCGAGACCTGGCCGCGCGCAATGTGCTGCTTGACAACGAGAGGCTGGTCAAGATCGGGGACTTTGGCCTAGCCAAGGCCGTGCCCGAAGGCCACGAGTACTACCGCGTGCGCGAGGATGGGGACAGCCCCGTGTTCTGGTGACCAGGCGGGACCCAGCCGGAGGGGGGCGCCCAGGTCACCTGGAGTAGACAGGGTGGAGACAGAGGCTGGGGTCTCCTATGCCAGGGGTCAGGGCCGGTGAAGCTGGCCTCCCCTTCCCACCTGGAACAGGACAAGGCCCTCCCTGGGGCCAGAGACGGCCTTCATTTTCAGATCCAGGTGTCAGCCTGGGCTGGCTGGGCCCTGAGTGTCCCTCGCCCACAGGTACGCCCCCGAATGTCTGAAGGAGTGTAAGTTCTACTATGCATCTGACGTCTGGTCCTTTGGGGTCACCTTATATGAGCTGCTGACACATTGTGACTCCAGACAGAGCCCCCCATTGGTGAGAGCCCAGCTCGTCTCCACCACAGATTGGAGAGTGAGAAATGCAGGGGCCAGAGAGATAGTGCAGTGGGTAGGGTGCTTGCCTTGCATGCAGCTGACCTAGCTTTGATCCCCACACCTCTTCTGCCCAAGCCCCATCAGGAGTAATCTCCAAGCAAAGAGCCAGAAGTAAGCGCTGGCTCACTGTAGCATGTGTCCCCTGTAGCATATGTCCCCTCCCCAAGAAGCCAAGAATCAAACTCATAGCTGCAAACTCCTGGTGCAGCCTCTCGCCCTGGGTAGGAGTTATGTAACTTTCACCAATATGGCTGCTCTCTGAAAAGATGTTGTTATGACCCCATTTTACAGAGAAGCAGACTGAGTCCCAGGGAGGGTCCCTAGGAGATTAAAAAAAAAACAGTTGAGAGGCCATGGAGGAAGAAGACAGACCTCCCCTCTTAAGATGAGCTTGTCTTGTTTCTCCGGTAGAAATTCATCGAACTCATGGGCCTGACCCAGGGCCAGATGACTGTACTGCGACTCACAGAACTCCTGGAACTGGGCCAGCGGCTGCCACGGCCGGAGAAGTGTCCTTATGAGGTGATGCCATCCTTTTCACTTGTGGGGGAGGGGGTTTTCCCGGCAGGACTCAGGGGAACAAATGCAGTGCCAGGGATTAAACCTGTGTTGGCCACCTGCAAGGCAAGTGCCAGATCTGCTGTACTGTCTTGGGCTCCCTTATATTTTATTTATTTATTTTTTGTGTGTGTGATTTTTTTGGGGGGGGCGTCACACCCTGCGATGTACAGGGGTTACTCCTGGCTGTTTTTTTGTTTTGTTTTGTTTGACTGGAGAAATAGCACAGCGGGTAGGGTGTTTGCCTTGTATGCGGCCGACCTGGGTTTGATTCCTCCATCCCTCTCGGAGAAACTGGCAAGCTACCGAGAGTGTCCTGCCTGCACGGCAGAGCCCGACAAGCTACCCTGGTGTATTCAATGTGCCAAAAACAGTAACAAGTCTCATAATGGAGACGTTACTGGTGCCCGCTCGAGCAAACCGATCAACAGTGGGATGACAGTGACAGTGACATTTGGGGGACAGGGAGGCCACACCCAGCAATGCTCAGGGGTTACTTCTGGCTCTGCGCTCAGGTATCACTCTGGGCAGAGCCCAGGGGACCTTGTGGGATGCCAGAGATTGAACCTGGGTCAGCCTCTTGCAAGGCAAACAACCTCCCCTGCTGTGCTATCTCTCTTGCCCCTTATTTTACTGTATTTTGGTATTTTTTTGGGGGGAGGGGTCAGTGCTCAGGCTTACTCCTGGCTCCGTGCGAAGGCATCACTTCTGGTTGGACTTGGGGATGAGGGACCCTCCAGGGAATCAGGCCGGGGTCAGCTGCATGCATGCGCCCTCCCTGCTGTCTTATTTCTCCTGCCCCCTTTATTGCTTTGGTGGGGGGAGTGTCTCCTGACTCTACATTCAGGGCCCACTCCCTGAGTTCTCAGTTCTAGGGATCAAGCTGGGGTCTTCTGCAAGGCAAGCAACTCAAGCCATATACGATCTCTCTGGTCCCCCTTTGATTTGGGAGGCCACACCTGATGGTGCCCTGGACACACTTTTGGTTCAGGGTTTGGGCGTCGCTGCTGGTAGTGTTTGAGGTACCCTGAAATGGCAAGCATCCATCCTGGGGTTCCAGCGTGCCAGCAGACCTTCCCCGTCAGCCCTTCAAGCCTCCTCAGACTCCCCCACACCCCTGCAGTGGGATGTTAAGCCCCCGCTTCCCCGTTTCCTCCCCCAGATCTACCAGCTCATGAAGAACTGCTGGGAGACGGGAGCGTCGTTCCGCCCTACCTTCCAGAACCTCATCCCCATCCTCAAGGCGGCCCAGGAGAAGTACGAGGCCCAGGCCCCATCTGTGTTCAGCGTCCCCTGAGCAGGCGGGGGGGGGGGGAGGGAGAGGAACAGCTGGTACTCCACCCTGCCCCAGGGAGGCTGGCCCCCACGTTCCGGGGACCCCTTTCCAGAGGGAACTGACCCCCAAGTGTCTCCTACAGTGACAGCATACTGTGTTCCCCAGGGGCTGCCCATGGGGGGAAGGGATTCCTCCCCCCAGGGGGGCCTGGGAGCGGGTTGGGGAACATCCTCTTGTCTGAGCACCAGGGCAGGGCTCTCTCTGCAGCCTCACTTTGTGGTTGTTTGGGATTGTTTTTTTGGTGGAGGCTGATGGGGACCCACTCAGCAATGCCCAAGGGCTAGTCCTAGCTTTGTATTTCTTTTCCCTGGGGGGCCACAGCTACCAGGGTTTGCTCCTGATTCTGTGTGATCTCAGGGACCCCTCCTGGTGGGGCTCATGAGACCGTATGGGATGCCGGGGATCGAATGGGGTCAGCTGTGTCCGAGGCCAGCATCCTGCACTGTCGCTCAGCCCCCCGGGGCCATTCCTAAGGCCCCTCTCTTCCCCAATTGTTCTCTCAATACTGTGCTCATGACTGTGTACAACACATTCCAATAAAAAGCCAGACAAACTCACGACATGTATGAGATGATTTCCTTTCTTCATTTCTTCATTCAGTTCTTGGGCTATACCCGGTGGTGCTCAGGAGTTACTCCTGACTCTGCATTCAGGAATCACTCCTGGCGGTGCTCTGGGGACCCTATAGGATGTCAGAAATCAAAGCCAGGTTCAATCTTTTTTTTTTTTTTTTTTTTGCTTTTTTTGGGTCACACCCGGCAATGCACAGAGGTTACTCCTGGCTCATGCACTCAGGAATCACCCCTGACAGTGCTCAGGGGACCATATGGGATGCTGGGAATCGAACCCAGGTTGGCCGCATGCAAGGCAAACACCCTACCCGCTGTGCTATTGCTCCAGCCCTAAAGCCAGGTTCAATCTTGCATGCAAAGCTGGCATCAGCTCCTGGAGCCACCTTCCAATCCCTGGATTTTCTTTCTTTCTTTTTTCTTTTCTTTTCTTTTTTTTTAATTTTTATTTTAAAATTTTATTTTTATAAAGTTGTTCACAATAATTTATTACATTCAATATTTCAACATCAATTCCACCTCCATCACATCTTCCCACCAACATTATTTCAAATTTTCTCACCCAAGCCTGCTCCAAAGGCACATGTTAAATAATTTATTTTGTATTGCTTGTTATTAATAATCGACTGAAAATGATCTAAAAAGTTTTCCTTAGAGGGAAGTGTGTGAAAATTGTTGTATCTCACTTTGGAGCCATCATGCCCCTGTATAAGGGAACACTAACATGTTGTTACAGATTAAGCCTTGTGTGCTAATATAAATCTATATCTGTATAGATACAGATATTTATATAGATATAGATATATATTTGATCAAGATGGTTGCCTTCAGAGCTGGAGCGATAGCACGGCAGGTAGGGCGTTTGCCTTGTATGTGGCTGACCAGCTTCAGTTCCCAGCATCTCATATGGTCCCCCAGGCACTGCCAGGAGTAATTCCTGAGTGCAAATCCAGGAGTAACCCCTGAGCATCGCTGGGTGTGACAAAAAAAAAAAAGATGGTTGCCTTCTACATTACTTTCCATCACATGTGGTGTGCTACTCTTTTATTCTTTTATTTTTATTTTGTTTTCTTTTTGGGTCACACCTGGCGATGCACAGGAGTTACTTCTGGTTTTGCACTCAGGAATTACTCGTGGCAATGCTTGGGGAACCATATGGGATGCTGGGAATCAAACCCAGGTGGGCCGCTGTGCTATCGCTCCAGCCCCAGGATACTACTCTTTTAATATCAGTGGCACAAACTATGAAATGGCACTGCTTTCATGGCCACGTGCTCCAGGAATTCTAAAATTTTAAATAGGGTGCTAGAGCTGGAGTTAAATTTTTTGCTGGATGGTGATTTTGGGGTCTGGAGGCATCTCTGCAGTGTGTTTGGATTTTCTTTCTTTCTTTTCTCTTTTTTTTCTTTAGGCTAAACCCAGCAGTGCTCAGAGAGGTCAAACCAGGGTCAGCCCCAAGCCCAACAAGTGCCTTCTTAACCCTGCCCTAGCGCTCTGGCCCACGGCTGCTTTCTTTCCTTTATTGCATTTTTGTTTCTTTAGTTTTGGGGTTTGGACCTCACCCGGCTGACTCCTGGCTCTGTGCTTCGGGATGAGCCCTGGGAGGCTCTGGGGACCCTGTGGAATGTTAGGAATCAGACCCACCTTGGCCGCCCTCTGGGACAGCAAGGGTCCCCACTGCTGGAGTATGGCCCTGCCCCTTTGCCACTAATCTCAGCCACGCCCTGAGGGCTGGGCTTTGTCAGGGAGGATCAGCCAAGTGAGATCTGTTTTCTAACTCCCCAGGAGCTGCTGCTTCCTCTTTTACACCCCTTTACCATCCCACACATCTGTGGAGTAAACATGGCTGTTTGTCCTATGTAAAATAACACGCAACCCGTCCACAGTCCTATAGATTTTTTTTTCTTGGCTTTTTGGGTTACACCTGGGGATGCTAAGGGATGACTCCTGGCTCTGCACTCAGGAATTACTCCTGGTGGTGCTCGGGGACCCTATGGGATGCTGGAGATTGAACCTGAGTTGGCTGCGTGCAAAGCAAACGCCCTCCCTGCTGTATTA
The DNA here is from genome assembly GCF_027595985.1 of Sorex araneus. Lineage (NCBI taxonomy): Eukaryota > Metazoa > Chordata > Mammalia > Eulipotyphla > Soricidae > Sorex > Sorex araneus. Next base: position 234,422,648 of record NC_073303.1, read on the forward strand.
TCACTCAGGCCCCTGACCCCTGATTTGAGCTCTCTACTGCCTCCCTTGCTCTGGAAGCTTCAGGAGTTCCTCAACCCTTTGAACTTGACCTACCCAGAATCAGATTCTGTTATTTTGTTGTTGTTTTGATTTGGGGCAACCACACCCCGAGATATTCAGGGCTTTCCCTTGGTTTTGAACTCAGGCATCATTCTTGGTGGGGTCAGCATGCAAGGCAAACACCATCTCCTCTATTATCTCCCCAGCCCCCAGATTCTGTTCTCATTTGTTAGGGATGAGGACAGAGGCTGGAGTGATAACACAGCCGGAAGGGCGTTTGCCTTGCAAGCGATCCACCCAGTTCATTCAATCCCCAGCATCCCATGTGGTTCCCCAAGTCCCACCAGGAATGATCCCTGAGCACAGAGCCAGACATAAGACCTGAGCTCAGCCGGGTATGGCCCAAAAACGAAATTAAATTAAAATATTTTCAAAAAACCTCAGATCAGGGGCTGGAGCAATAGCATGGCGGGTAGGGCATTTGCCTTGCATGCAGCCGACCTGTGTTCGATTCCCAGCATCCCATATGGATGTCCTGTCCCCACCATATCCCAAGTACTACCAGGAATAATTCCTGAGTGCAAAGCCAGGAGTAATCCCTAAGCATTGCCTGAGCAGTGCTCAGGGATCACTCCTGGCAGAACTTGGGGACCCTGTGTGGTCTGGTGATCAAACCTGGGTTGACCATATGCAAGGCCAGCACCCTGGAACCCCTGCCTTGTCTCTCAGGCCTCAAATGCAGTTTGGGGGATGGAGCAAAAATACAGCCTGTAAGGTGCTTGCCTGCTATGTGCTCGACGTGGGTTCATTCCTGGGCACCCCATAGGGTCCCCTCAGCCCTGCCAGGAGTGACCCCTATGTGCAGAGCCAGGAGGAACCCCAGAGCACACGAGCGCAGGAGCGACCCAAAACACAAACCAAAAAAGTTTTATTTTCCAGCACTTATGAATGGAGACATTACTGGTGCCCGCTCGAGCAAATCCATGAACAACGAGATGACAGTGATACAGTGACATTTTCTGAAAAAATACAAACCTGCAGGGGCCCTGGGGATAAAAGTTTGGTGGCCCTGGCTGGCTCCCTTGCCAGTCCCAGGTTCAATCCCTGGCACTACCTAGGGTCCCCCGAACCCTGCCAGGAGTGAGCCCTGAGCACTGCCAGGTCTGGTGTTAAACACAAGGAAAAAAAAGTTGCCTGGACAGACTGCCTGTAGGCACCCCCAAAACTTCCTCTCTGGGTACCGGTCCCCACCATATCTATAGGAACGTGCGTTTCTCTCGTCACCCCACCAAGACGGTTGCATTAGCACTTCCTGTGTGTTCATCCGGGTTGAGCCCGCCCTGTGTGGGAGCCGCCCGGGCACCCTCCACCCTGCGCCCGGCCCCCCGACCCTAACTCTGCACACACGCAAACTCGAGCGTGACACCTCTGGGGGGCTGTGGGGTATCCCCCTGCCCCTCTGCAGGCCTGAGCAAGGTGGGACCCCCTCCTCTTGCAATCTGAAACCTCTGTGGCCAAGCTTCCTGTCCTGTGGGGGCCCCTGCCTGCGCCCCATCATCCTGTCTGCGACCTCAGAGACCATCTTCCTGCAGAAGGCCGGCCACCATGGTGTCCCCGGGGCCACCCCAGCTGCTCAGCCTCTTGGTCCTCTGCTGCATGCTGACCCCAGGTGAGGTTCATCAGGCTCTGAGGGCTGGAGCAGGGTGGGGCACTTTGAGTTGAGGGGGGCGGGGGGGGCAGCAGAGCATAGAGAAAAACAAATATCTCTTCTGCAGCTGCGAGAGGCTGCCGGAAGCACGTCTTCGTAGTCAGGAGAGGCAGAAAGTAGGGGGGCTCGTGTCCTACACCCAGGCAACGTGGGTTCCATTCCCGGTGCCCCATGGGGTCCTCCAAGTCTCCAGAATTGATCCCTGAGCACAGAGCCAGGAGTTGGCCTAGAGCACCGCCGAGTGGCCTCTCTCCCCCATCAAAAAAAGAATATGGAGGGGCTGGAGCGATAGCACAGCGGGTAGGGCGTTTGCCTTGCACACAGCCGACATGGGTTCGATTCCCAGCATCCCATATGGTCCCCTGAGCACTGCCAGGACTGATTCCTGAGTGCAGAGTAACCCCTGTGCATCGCCAGGTGTGACCCCCCCAAAAAAAAGAAAAAAAAAAACAATATGGGGCCCCGCCTGTTCTCCAGGGAAAATGAGGCTTCCTCAGTCTCCTGTGTCCCCGAGGCACCCTTCCGTCCACTACCCATGTCACCCTGAGCCCACCCCGCAGCTCCCCCCACCCCCGCCCCTTTGCTTCTCTTGGCTAATGATCTAAACAATTACCCTTCCAAACTGGTCACAGGGTTCAGAGTAGAAATGTAGAAATAGCGAAAGTATAAGGGTGTTTGCCTTGCCTGCACCTACCCGGATTTGTTTCCCAGTACCCTGGGTGGTCCCCTAAACACCGCCAGGAGTGATTCCCGAGTGCAGGGCCAGGAGTAACCCCTGAGCATTGCTGGCTGTGCCCCCCCTCCCCGTCCCCCGCACCCAAATCTAGACAAAATCCAAAACCAAATTGGCCATGGGCAGGTGTCGGGGAGATGCTTCAAAGAGCTGGTGCATCTGCTTTGCCTGAGGGAGCCTCGGGTTTGATCCATGCTGCATCATGGGCCCCCAGAAACACCAGGTGTGGTTCCCCCACCCTCCCCAAAAAAACCCAACAACTAACTAGCTATAATTGTTCCCTCCTCCAGGAAGTCTTCCCTGAGTCACTGTCTCCTTACAGTTCCTATGGGCCTGCCCTTGCATCCCTCCAGGCTGGGCCCTGTGCCAGCTCTGTGGTTCCGCTTGGGGGCGTTGGGAAGGGAGGGACATTCAGCTTTTGGTGCAAAGAAGCTGCAGGGGGGCTGGAGCGATAGCACAGCGGGTAGGGCGTTTGCCTTGCATGCAGCCGACCCAGGTTCGATTCCCAGCATCCCATAGAGTCCCCCTGAGCACCACCAGGAGTAATTCCTGAGCGCAGAGCCAGGAATAACCCCTGTACATCGCCGGGTGTGACCCAAAAAGCCAAAAAAAAAAAAAAAAAAAGGAAAGAAGTTGCAGGGACATCCCCCATGGATGCAAAGATGACAGGACCCCGCACCCCCTAGAGCACTCAGTGACTCTCTGTTTCCGCAGGCATCTGGGGGCAAAAGTTCCAGCTCTGGGTAGAGCCTCAGAACGCTCTGGTGCTTGCCGGCACGTCCATCCTGCTAAACTGCTCTACAGACTGCCCCCAGCCCAACAAGATAATCCTGGAGACCTACCTGTCCAAGAAGATGGTGGCCAGCAGCCAGGGCTGGGAGACCTTCGAGCTGACTAATGTGACCGAAGATGCTGTGGTCATTTGTGCCACCCGCTGCCAGCAAGACCAGATCACCAACTCCTCCAGGGTCGTCACTTATGGTGAGTGCATGCCCGGGGGTGGCTAGGTAGAGGCTGGGCCTGGGGACAGGCTGGGGCAGGGGGGCCCTGACTGGACAGAGAGTGGACTAGGGTGGTCACCTGGCTGTGTGTATGAAAAATGACACGCATGTGTGTGTGTGTTGGGGGGGGATAAAGAGTAAAAGACAGAGGCACCTCAGAGCCCCAGAGTCCAGGTTATAGTTGTGAAATGAATTATTTAATTTTAGTTATTTAGTTTTTTTCTTTTTGGGTCACACCCGGCAATGCACAGGGGTTACTTCCTGGCTCTGCACTCAGGAACCACCCCTGGCGGTACTCAGAGGACCATATGGGATGCTGGGAATTGAACCCAGGTTGGCCACGTGCAAACGCCCTCCCCGCTGTGCTTTTGCTCAGGCCCCCTCTATTTTATTTTTTGTTTGGGGCCACACCTGGCAGTGCTCAGGACTTACTCCTGGCTCTGAGCTCCAGGATCAGCCCTGGTGAGGCTTGGTGGTACCCATGGGGTGCCGGGGATCAAATCCTGGTCATACATATGTGTAAAGTCAGTAACTTTCCCACTGTGTGTCTCCCTGGCCCTTATTTTAATGATTTTATTGATTGGGGGGCCACATTTGGCAATGCAAGAAACTGTTAGCTTCTTTTTTATTTATTTATTTTTTGGGGGGTCACACCCGGCGATGCACAGGGGTTACTCCTGGCTCATGCACTCAGGAACTACTCCTGGCGGTGCTCAGAAGACCATATGGGATGCTGAGAATCAAACCTGGGTTGGCCGTGTGCAAGGAAAACACCCTACCCACTGTACTATTACTCCAGCCCCTCTCCTGCCTTTTAATTTACTGTTTGTTTTTTTGTTTTGGGGGTCACACCTGGGATACTCAGGGCTTACTCCTCCTGGCTCTGCTCTCAGGGATCATGCCTGGACATGGGCAAGGCAAACACCTCATGGGCTGGGCTATATCTCTCCAGCCTCCTTTTATTAATATTTTAATTGTGGTGCTGACAATGGAATCCAAGGCTCCTGCCTGTGGACATGGGCCCCCCAAAATGACAGAGCACCCTCAGAGGATGGTGAGAATTTGAGTTGGGGTGCTGAACTTGGGAGAGGCCAAAGTCAGCATCTTGCCCCAGCAGGGGGAGGGACAAGTGCTTGACTGGACAGGACATAGAGGTGGCCACATGGGGTGGACTAGGGAGACCCACATTCCTGGCTGTGTTTCTTGGGCAAATCACGTCCCCAAGCCCGCACAGCAGAGCCTGGCAAGCTCCCCGTGGCGTATTCGATATGCCAAAAACAGTAACAAGTCTCACAATGGAGACGTTACTGGTGCCCGCTCGAGCAAATCGATGAACAACCGGATGACTGTGACAGTGACAGTGTGTGGTGGTGGTTGATCAACTGGAAACATTGACATGTGAAAACAATTATTCGAAGCTCAATTTCAGCATCAATAAATAAAGTTTTATTGAGGCAAAAAAAAAAGTGGGGGGCCTGGAGAGATGGCACAGCTGGTAGGAAGCTTGCCTGATATCAGTCCCTGGAATTCCTTAGGGTTCCCTGAGCACCACCAGGAGTAATTCCTGCATGCAGAGCCAGGAGCAACATTAACCCCTGAGCATAGCCAAGTTTGACCCAAAAAGCCAAAAAGAAAGAAACAAACAAATAAATACGTTTAAAATAATTGGCACATGTTGATTAGGTGGTGAAATACGGTAGGTGGGTAGGTGAAATACGGTAGATGGAGTCAATTTCCTGGATTGTGGTGTGTGAATGAAATCCAGGAAATGTGGAAAGCTCTAAACAAAGGGATACTCTGGTGACCAATATTAACAAGTGTCATAAACATTCTTCCTCTTCCTTCCTTTTTTGTTAAGTTGGGGGGTAGCAGATAATCTTTTTATTTTCCAGTCTGGCAAGGTAGCTGAGAAAACAGGAAATAATAATCAGGATGCTAATGACAATAGCAACCCCCTCCACACTCCAAAGCGGAGTTCACACTTCTACAGCAGCCAGGCATCAGGGAGGGATCCACCGAGCTGTTCTCTCCTCCCCTCCGCCTCAGGGTTCCCCGCGAGTGTAGACCTGGCCCCTTTGCCCCCGTGGCTGCCGGTGGGTGAAAATCTCACTCTGAGCTGCCAGGTAGCGGGAGGGGCGCCCCGGAACAACCTCACGGCGGTGCTGCTCCGCGGGGATGAGGAGCTGAGTCGGCAGCCTGTGCTGGGGGTTTCCGCCGACGTGGTGGAGGTCACGGCCACAGTGCGGGCGCGCCGCGAGGACCACGGCGCCAATTTCTCCTGCCGCACGGAACTGGATCTGCGTCCCCTAGGGCTGGGACTGTTCGAGAACAGCTCGGCCCCCAGGAAGCTCCGAACTTATGGTGAGTGGAAGGGAGGTGGGGATGGGGAGTGGTCCAGGAGCGGAACTGGATGAAGGGATGCAGCGGGAGTTCTCCGACCACAGGCTGTCTTGGACCCCAGATGGGAGGTGTCTAAGCAGGCAGCACAGTGTATCCGGGGAAGGGGGTGCTCCAGCGTTTAAGTGTGCTGCCGGGAACATCGCTCCCTCCCCACCCCACTCTTCATGTCCGCTCTTTCCCCCAGTCTTGCCTGGCAACAGCCCACGCAACACCGTGCGCCGCTATTTGGAGGTGGGGAAGTTGTGGCCGGTGAACTGCAGCCTGGACGGGCTGTTCCCCGTCTCCGAGGCCCGGGTCCAGCTGATGCTGGGGAACCAGATGCTGCATCCCGTAGTCTCTATCCAAGGGGACACGCTGACGGCAGTGGCCATGGTCAACGAGAGCGAGGCGCAGGAGGGCGCCCACGAGCTCGTTTGCAGCGTTACCCTGGGAGGCGAGAGCCGCGAGTCTCGGGAGAATGTGACCTTCTTCAGTAAGGACGGTGGGGACCAAACCTAGTGGGCGTGGCCTACAACCCGTATGGGCGTGGTCAGAGGGGGCGTTGTGGGCGTAGCTGGAACTCCTGGCGCTGAGGCCAGGCGCAATCAACTCATTCCTGGGGGCTATGCCTCTCTCGTCTTTAGGTTTCCCGGGGCCCAATCTGACTCTGAGCGAGTCCAACGTCCCCGAAGGGACCACAGTGAACGTGATTTGTGCGGCCGGGCCCCGAGTCCGGGTCCAGCTGCATGGTCTTCCGGCCGCTGGCCCGGGGCAGCCAATCAAGCTTCAGCTAAATGCCACGGAAAAAGACGACAGGCGCACTTTCTTCTGCAGTGCCATCCTCGAGGTGGAGGGGGAGACCCTGCACAAGAACAAGAGCGTCCAGCTGCGAGTCCTCTGTGCGTCCTTTCATCTCTTGCTTCCCCCACCCCCATCCCGCCTGAGTTGTGCCTTGGTTGTCCCTGATCAGTTGTTGATTTCACAGACGGTCCCAAGATTGACAGAGCCAGGTGTCCTCAGCGTTTGATATGGAAAGAGGAAACTACCCATGTTCTGGACTGCAAGGCCCGGGGTAACCCAGACCCCCTATTGAAGTGTTCGCAGAACAGATCCGGGCATCCGGTGCCAGTGGGGACCCCGTTCTTCGTCAGGTTAAACTACAGCGGTACCTACCACTGCCAGGCGATCAATTCACTGGGCACGTACACTCTGATGGTGGAGATTAACGTTCAGGGTAAGCAAAGTCCCCGGGGTCGCGGATCTAGGCAAGTATACCCGAGGGGCCGGGGGAGAATGCATTGACTCCTACACGTTGCTTCCCTGCACAGAGCGTAACCCGGTCAGCGTCACTATCATCTTGATAGTGTTAGCGGTCCTGGGCGTGGCGACTGTCGGAGCAGGCGTTGCCTACGTCTCCCGGTTTCAGAAACGGAGTGACAGCTATCACGTGAAGCAGGAGGGCAAGTGGTTGTCTCTTCCGCCTCAGTCCAACGAGGCAGAGGCGGAGGTGGCAGTCTGAGCCCGGGAGCGGGGTGGGGCAGGCTCCTGGGTTCAAAAGAACTGGCGTTTGGTTGCTTCTCTGGGTTCCGCACCAATAAAATCTTCAAAATCCGGCGTCCGTAATTTGATTCCACCTGAGTTGCGTGTCCCCTGAGTGACAGCCCCACGGAGGAAAGGGGCAGAGCCAGGGGAGGCTTCCAGACCCGGCGAGAAGCCGCCGAAGCGGGCTTGGGTTTCAGCCAATGGGCTGAAGGGGTTGCGGAGGAGGCGGGGTTTCTCCCAGCCAATAGCCCGACGCGTCCTCCGCTTGCCGCTCTAGGCCGCTGCGCCCGGGCTCGTTAGTCCCAGAAGGCGCCGGTTTTCCCAAGATGGCCGCCGACGTGTCCGTTACTCATCGGCCCCCGCAGAGTCCGGAGGCTGGGGCAGAGGCTGAAGCCGACGACGGTGCGGAGCGCCGGGCGCCCGAGGAGGAGCTGCCGCCGCTCGAGCCCGAGGAGATCCGGAAGCGCCTGGAGCACACCGAACGCCAGTTCCGTAACCGTCGCAAGATACGGATCCGGGGCCTCCCGGGGGACGTGACTAACCAGGTGGGGGGGGCGCTGTGGGAGCGTGGCGGGAAGCGCCGGCGTGCGCCTGCGCGGGGGGCCACCGCGGGGGCGGCGGCCGCGTCCGGGGGGCCGCCGGGCGGGGAGGGTAGTTGTTGGTGGGGGCGTGCGCGGGGCGGCGCCGAGTGCCCGCGGGGTCCCGGGAAAGCCCCCGAGAGGGCTAGCGTCTGGGCGGTGTGGCCCGGCCGAGACCAACTTCGGGCAGCCTGAGGCCGTTGCTAAGGCAACCGCGGGCACTCGGTGCTTGAAAGGGGCGGGGAAGGGAAGGGGGCGGGGGTGGGGGGGCGGCTGTGCATGGCCAAGGCCGGCCGGAACCCTGCAAATAGGGCGACCCGTGGCTTTCTACCCCGATTGTGTTTCAAAATAATAATTAAAATAATAATAATAATTCCCCCCCTACCACTGTGACCACGGGGGACCTCAAAGCCTGAGGTTCCAGAGTCGCTTTTCCCGAGCACGCGCGTGTGGACGGAGCCGGAAGTGGAGGCCGCTCCTGGACGCTGCGCAAAAGCCCAGAATTAATTGTTGGCGGGACGTGTCTCCAGCCCGTAGACCTTGCAGGGGAGGGCAAGGTGCGGGGCAGAATCTTGTGCTTGGGGCTCCCTTCCCCCTCCGTCCTGTGGCCGATCTGGAGGGTGGGGGGACCCTGCTCAGTTCTTGGAGGAACCCGCGTGCCCTTTGGACCCCATTGAGATTTGCCGCCTATCTGCTGGGCCCTGCCTTGGCGACCTGGCTTCTTCCTGCCCCTGAGGCTCTGCACACCTGAGCACTGGCCGTTGGGTAGTGCTAGCCCGGGTGGCGCCGACCCCACCCCCAAGAGTGGTGAGGGGCGTGGCCAGAGGGATCACCCCAGAGTCTGCCCGCCTGGGCCCGCCTGGGCAGAACTTGGGCAGATTTGTTTCCAGGGCCTGTCCTCCTGGCCCCCACACCTCCCTCCTCCCTCAACCCTTTCCCATCTGTCAGGAGCACTCAGTTCCCCACCTCGGTGCCTTGGGTTGCTGGAAGCAGTTTTCCCAGTGGGGGCCAGGGAGGGCCCCCCCCAGCTTGCTGGGCTTAGGAAGCATACGGGGTTCCCAGGCAGTGTGGGGGGGGGCAGGGGGCCGGGGGGGGGGCGGTTGGTCACATGACCTTCACAGGTCTCGCTGTGCCTTTGTTTCTCCCCCTGCACCTACAAATGGGTTCACCTTCCGGAGCTGAGTGTCCCTGCTGGAGGCCCAGAGGGGTTATGAACCTCCTCTGCCCGCTCCCCAGGGGCCTGTCGCCCAGCCACAATTTGAATTTACATCCTCCTAGTGTTTGTGTATGGGGACTAATAGTTTGCAGGCTGGAGCTGACCATCTGCATGCCAGCTTTTCAGAGCATGACCTGGGGCTGAGGGCAGCTCACTGGCTCCGACCTTCTCTCTCTCTCTCTCTCTCCCTCCCCCTCTCCCTCTCCCCGCCTTTTGGAGGGAGGGGATGCAGCATACCCAGTGCTCAGGGCTTACTTTGGCTCTATGCTCAAGAATCCCTAATAGGGGAGTCTGTTTGGGGAGCCAGGGAGTGAACCTGTGTCTGCTGCGTGTACATCTTACCTGCTGTACTGCCCTCTTTTTTTGGGGGGGGATCACCTGACAGTGCTCACAGATCACTCCTGGCAGGGCTTTCGGGACCCTGTGCAGGGCCAGGGACCAAGCCCACAGTGGCTGTGCTCTGCAGGCGCCTTCCCTGTGGCCATGTCCCTGTCTCCATCAATGTCCTGTGCTCTCTTTCCTCCTGTGACACCTCCTGCTCACTGTGGGCACCCGGGAGCCACTCTAGATGACCATCTGTCCATTGATCTGTTCTGACTGGCATGCTCGGGGCCCATGGGGGTCACAAAAGCCACCTCCTCAGGCACAGCTTTCTTGGGTTTTATTGGGGGGCCTACCCAGTGGTGCTCAGGGAACCCCTGTGCTGTGGGGGAGGGACCCTGGGTTCACAGGCGGAGCCTGCTCGCTGTGGCCCTTGGAGTGGGTCCCCATAGGGGCATTGCCATCTTTGTGCCCCTCAGCTCTGGTGACACCCGGCCCCTGCTTTTGTCTCCACAGGAAGTGCATGACCTACTCAGCGACTTTGAGCTCAAGTACTGTTTCGTGGACAAATACAAAGGGACAGGTTTGTGGGTAGAGGGACCCCACTTCCCATCTCTTCCCACCAGCCAGCCAGCCAGTCAGCCTTCACTCTCCAGCGGATGGGGCCCTCCCTGCTCTGTAGTCCTGGTGGGCTTCAGGGAGGAAGCGATGTTTTCAGTCCAAGGCTAGGGTGGGCATGCCTGACCAGGGACTTGGGGTATGTGTTCCCTGAAGGGGGCAGACTCGGGAGTCTGGGTTTCCAGGCCTGACTGCGCCTCAATGATTTGGACCTGGGGGCTCGAGCTCTCTCCTGCGTTGGCCACATGGTGGGTGGGAGGTGGGGGTCAGCCCCAGAGTTGGACCCGAGCCCCCGTTGGGTGGGAGCGGGGACCCAGGCGTAGGGCCCCCACCCCGAGCCCATGCCCGTCCCGCCCGCAGCGTTCGTGACCCTGCTGAACGGGGAGCAGGCGGAGGCGGCCATCAGTGCCTTCCACCAGAGCCGGCTGCGGGAGTGCGAGCTGGCGGTGCAGCTGCAGCCAGCCGATGCGCTGCTCTGCGTAGCCAACCTGCCGCGCAGCCTCACGCAGCAGCAGTTTGAGGAGCTGGTGCGGCCATTCGGCAGCCTGGAGCGCTGCTTCCTGGTGTACAGCTCGCGCACCGGCCACTCCAAGGGCTATGGCTTCGCCGAGTACATGAAGAAGGACTCGGCCGCCCGGGCCAAGTCGGACTTGCTGGGCAAGCGGCTGGGCCGCCGCACCCTCTACGTGCACTGGAGCGACGCCGGCCAGCTGACGCCCGCACTGCTGCACTCCCGCTGCCTCTGCGTCGACCGGCTGCCCGCCGGCTTCAGCGATGCCGATGCCCTGCGCCGCGCACTCTCGGCCGTCCACGCGCCCACCTTCTGCCAGGTGAGCCCCTCCCAGGGCCGATTCCTGGCGCTGTGCTCAGGGATCACTCTTGGTGGGGCTGGGGGACTCTGGGGGGGTGGGGATGGGCCCCAAGTTGGCACATGCCGGTAAGCGCCCTCCCTGAATCCCAGCTTGTGGGCCTGGACCTGGTTCTCTTCTCAGGCAGTGGCAGTGGGTTGGGGTTGCAGGGCCCAGTCCCGGCTCATGGGCAGGTCCTGGGTCAGCGCCGAGAGTGGCCCTCGCCTCGACCCCCGGGTGGCAGAGGGGCCAGGGTGACACGGCTTCCTTGGGGGGACATTGGCTTAACACGCATGACAGGCTGGCACCCCGGCACTCGGAGCCCCCCACTGCACCTCTGGCTAGAGCCCCAGCTGGACCCTTGGCCTGGGACCACCTCCCCGGGCTGTCGTTTGTGGTCAGGGGCCCACGACACTGGTGACACGTCCTTGGGCCTGCAGCTCCTCCTCGCCAAGTTCTGTGCGTGTCTGGGACCAGGCCAGGCCCAGCTCCCGGGCAGGGTGGCCTGTGCGGGGCCCTGTCCTGGCACATGGCCACGTCCTTCCTGCCCTTGCCTGGGGGAGTTAGCGCCTGTTCCTGCTCGGAAGTGGGGTCACCCCCAGCTCCACTCCCGCACCCCCACTCCCCGCTGCCCCCTGACTTTGTGGGAGACACGAGCCTTTTGGGCCAGGGAGGGCTAAGCAGCCCCGCGCCTGGGTTCGATTCCTGGCCCTGCAAAAGCAAACCGAGGCCGATTCCAGAAGGTCGGGTGGCTCAGAGAGGATGGCCCCGCGGCCCAGAGTCCCCTCCCCACTGCCCCCTGCGCACTGCGCCTTCGCTTCTCTTTATGACCAAGCTGCTGGACACCGCCTGACCCCAAGCTTTGTTCCCTGTGGCTCCTCACCTGGGCTCTAGGGGGTGCTCTGCGGCCTCGAGCTTCTGGGTGTCTGGGGGGGGGTCCCTCTGTAAGGAGGCTCTGATGCCCCCCCCTTCGCGCCATTGCGGGCCCGGGTTCCAGTGGGTTGTAGTCAGGTTTGAGGGCAGATGATGCCCCTGCCCGCCTGGGTACTGGGGTCTCCCCGCCACCCCCAGTGTCCCCCTGGGGTCTGCACAGGGTCGCTCATGCCATTCTCCCCCGCAGCTCGCCTACGGCCAGGACGGGCAGCTGAAGGGCTTCGCGGTGCTGGAGTACGAGACGGCTGCCATGGCCGAGGAGGTGCAGCAGAGCGCAGACGGCCTGGCGCTGGGGGGCAGCCACCTGCGCGTGTCCTTCTGTGCCCCAGGGCCCCCTGGCCGCAGCATGCTGGCCGCGCTCATAGCCGCCCAGGCCACGGTGAGTGTGTGCCTGGGTGCCGCCTGCCCCCCCTTCCTGCGCCCCCCAGGGGTGGCCGGGAACACCGAGGCCCCACCCTGAGTCCCCTCCGCTGGTCCCCGCAGGCCCTCAATCGGGGCAAGGGTCTCCTCCCGGAGCCCAATCTCCTGCAGCTGCTGCACCACCTGGGCCCCTCCGCCTCGCTCCAGCTGCTGCTCAACCCCCTCCTGCACGGCAGCACGGGGGGCAAGCAGGGTAAGGGATCTCCCCGCGGAACTGGCGCCCCCCACCCCCCGCCCCCGGGATTCGGCCTCTGTGGGCCCCTGAGCAGGGAGGGGGACGTGGCAGCCGGAAGCAGACTTATGGGGAGTGGACCGAGGGATTCCAGCAGGCCCTCGGCCCATTTCCCGTCTCTCCCCAGGCCTCCTGGGTGCGCCCCCCGCTGTGCCACTGCTCAATGGACCGGCCCTGTCCACAGCTCTGCTGCAGCTGGCCCTGCAGACGCAGAGCCAGAAGGTAACCCCCTCACAGGGTCCCCGAAACACACAGCTCTGTCTGACCCCCAGTCGTGAGGTGGGCTAGCCTCGGGTCCAGGGCTGTGCCGCACCCCCCCCCCCCCCACTGCAGCTGACTGCTCTGTCCCCAGAAACCCGGGATCCTGGGAGACTCCCCTCTGGGCCCCCTCCAGCCAGCCAACCCCCTGCTCGGGGAGCTGCCCGCAGGTAACCTGCCGTGCCCTCCCCGCGCCCCTCCGGCCCGTGTCCACGCATGCGTGGGCAGCTGCTGACCCGCTTCTCTCCTGCAGGTGGGGGCCTGCCCCCAGAGCTGCCACCCAGACGAGGGAAGCCGCCACCCCTGCTGCCGCCCCTGCTCGGCCCCTCGGGGGGTGACCGTGAAAGTTTGGGTCCTCCCATGGCTCAGCTCACCCCGCCGCCCGCCACTGTGGGGATTCGGGGCTCCAACCTGCGGGGCCTCCAGAAAGACGGTGCGCCTCTGCCGACGCCCCCTGGGGTAAGGCCCTGCTGGTCCCCCCCACCCCCTGTTGGCTCCCCCCCACTTCTCCATCTGCCTCTCCTGATCCAGACCCTCGTCCCACAGGTCTCCCTGCTGGGGGAGCCCCCCAAGGACTTCCGGATCCCCCTGAACCCTTACCTGAACCTACACAGTCTGCTCCCAGCCAGCAACCTGGCGGGTAAGGAGGCCCGGGGCTGGGGGGGCCCCGGGAGAAGTGGCCGCGCCACCGAGGGCCCCCTGCCGAACCCTCCAGCCGCTGGTGGCGGCGGCAAGGCCTTCCCGCTGCGGGCCCGCCCCCACCCTGAGCCGGGCCTGCCCGACAGCTACGGCAGCTTCGACTACACCCCGGTGAGTGCCTGCCCACCCCAGAGCTGGCCCCACAGACTGTGGGGTGCCCCACTGGCTTCACGCGCCTGCACCCGGCCACCTGGGGCCTCCCCAGCTGGCATACAGCCTGTCCTGCAGGGGCGGGGGCTCCCCAGAGCAGAGGAAGCTGGACTGTGGGTGTTGGGGAGGGGGCACCCCAGCCCAACATGCTCTTCCTACTTTGGTGCAGGACGTGGGGTCTCGGCGCCTTTTTTCTCACCCACGGGAGCCCGCCCCGGGGCCTCCTGGGCCCAGCCGTCACAAAGTAAGCTACACCCCCTGCCCCCCACGCTTCTATGGGTTGCGGGAGGAGAGGCACCTCAGGGAGGAGGTCCGAGCTGGCTCAGGCTGCCTCATGCAGCAGGGCTGGGTCCTGGAGTGGCGGGTGGGGGCAGGAAGGGGGGAGGGGAAGTGTCTGTGAAGGGGAACCTTCCCGCCTGCCCCAAACCACCTCCTTTTTGACAGATGTCACCCCCACCCAGCGGCTTCAGCGAGCGGAGCGGCGGGGGCCCCCTCCCCCATTTCTACTCGGGCTCCCCCACGTCCTACTTCACCAGTGGCCTGCAGGCTGGCCTCAGGCAGAGCCACCTGAATAAGGTGAGGGCCTGGGACGTGGGCACAGGACACCCAGGGCGGAGTGCGGGGGGCTCTGCTCCCCTTCTAGCCGATCCTTGGTAGCACCGGAGAGCTAGATTTCAGAACTGGGGTGTAGACTTTGATGCAGGAGCCCTGGGTTCTGTCAGACACAGACACACACCCACACAGGAGCGACTCCTGAGCAGTATCTGCTGGCCTGGGGGTAGCAACACGGTGGGGGCAGGGGGGCGGTAGCAAAACCCCACGGGGCTCTGAGGCAGCTTCCCATCTCCAGGCTATTACACACACACACACACACACACACACACACACAATGACCACACACATACCGCAGGAGTGACTCCTGAGCCCTAGGCCACACACACGTGTAGGCGTGACTCCCGAGCAGTGTCTGCTGGCCTGGGGGGCAGCAGCACGTCAGGGAGCTCTGATGCTTCCCTCCTGTCCCTCCCATTTCCAGGCCATCGGCTCCTCCCCGCTGGGCTCCGGTGAGGGACTCCTGGGGCTCAGTCCCGGGCCCAACGGGCACAGCCACCTGCTGAAGGTACGGGCAGGGGGCGGGGACGTGCAGGGCCGGGGCGCGGTGGCCCCCACGTGGCCCCTGACCCGCCGCCCCCTCCCCTCTGTCTCCAGACCCCCCTGGGCGGCCAGAAACGCAGCTTCGCTCACCTGCTGCCCTCGCCCGAGCCCAGCCCCGAGGGCAGCTACGTGGGCCAGCACTCCCAGGGCCTGGGCGGCCACTACGCGGACTCCTACCTGAAGCGCAAGAGGATTTTCTGAGCGGACGACGGGCCCCAGCATCACTTTGGGGGTTTCTGGGGTCACATTTGGCGATTTTTTCTCTTTCTTTCTTTTTTTAATCATTCCTCCTGGCGGTAACTGAAGACTGAAAAAGACTGACTGACCATTGTGGGGCTTGGGGCAGTCGCAGGGCTGCTCAGCTCCAGCCTGGCCCTGCCAGCCTCACCCTACAGCCTTAGGAGGGAGGGGCGCGGCCCGCGTTCTTCCCCCTCCCATGTCCACCTGTGTGTCCGTCTGTCCTTCCGTCCAGGAGCTCTTTCCTGCCTCGACACTCCTGTATCTCGGCATTCCGAGTGCCTTGGAGGTCCCCCTGACCTCCCATGAGGATCAGAGACTGTGCCCCCCCCCCCTTTTTTTAACTTTGAGTAATGACATGTTCCCTTTTCTAGTTTTTACGATTTCTTTTTTAAACAGTCCGGGCTGGTGCTCCAGCTCCGACACATTCAGGGCCCTGCTGTGTGCGGCCCTTCTGTGCCCCATTGACGGTTACACATGACTCCCGCTCACTTCCTCCCATGGCTGCTGCGGGCACAGCTCTCTCCTGGCTGCTGCCCACCCTCTGCCACCCCCCACAACCTTCTGATGCCTTAAAGCCAGTTCCTCTCCCGCCAACTCTCCTCGGCCAGAGACTCTCAGGAGCTCCAGAAGCTTGACTTGGACCAAACAGCTGTGGCTGGGGTGGGTTTCGCCTTCTTTCCCCAGAGGCCACCCTGAGGATCCTAAAAGGCCACCAAGGGTTTGGGGGAATCGGGTCCCACCATCCCTTCCGCCCAGGCCTGGGTGCAGAGCCAAGAGCACCCACTTCACCCATCTGTGGGACTCTGGGCCCATGTTCCTTTCACTGATCCTCTGCGGACCCCACTTAAGATGATTCTAGCCCCCCAGCCCCTCCCCTGAGGTCGCTTGGAGCTGGCCTCCCTTAAAAGGGGCCTCAATGCTGGTAACCAGGAACTCCATGCAGAAGAATTCTGCCCCTGGCAGCCTGCATGACCTATCCACCTAAGGTAACCCTGGGCCCTGTCCCCTGCCCACTGGGTCATCTGCTCCCCTCCGTCCACCTCTGGACTGGGGGTGACCTCACCCCAGTCCTTTCACAGACCTTTGCTGAATTAAAGTTTGTAAGTAAATGATTTTAAAGAAAACAGCCGACTGGTTCTTGGGATATTGGGATGTACACAGACGGGCCTGGGTGGGAAGATGCGAGAGGCCTGGCTCAAGGTCTGACATCAGTGCCCAGTGCCAGACTCCCCGCCGCCCCCCCCACCACCACCCTCGCCTCCAAGGTCTGGGCTTCTATTCGAGTCTTTACGGCGTCCCGGGCTTTTGCGAGCTTCGGAGCAGGCGCGGTTTCCGGTCACGTGACGCCTGTCATGGCCGCCTCCGTGGCCTGTGGCGGTGTGAGTGCTGGGTTCCTGCGAGCCGCGCGGGGCGCCTGGAGGAGCAGACCGGGGGGCTTTTCTGGGTCCGGGGAGGCGTCGGCGACCACGAGGAGGTTCTGGGCGACAGGTACCTGGGCTGGCGGGGCAGCGTGCGCCCGTGTCGCGCCGCGGGGCGCCGCGCGGCCGCTCACCCAACCGTGTTTTCCAGGCTTGCGCCCGGCGGGGGAGGAAACCGGTGGCCCGGAGCGGCCCGAGGGCGTGTGAGTGTGGGGGGGACCGAATCCTCCAGACTCTGCCCCACGAAGTTCTTCCAGCCCCTCACCTTGGCTTGCAGCCTCATCCCCGGGTCCCCTCAGCGTCTTCCCCCTTTCCGTGTCCCCAGCCCCAGTCGAGCCCCGACACCAGCGCCCCAAACCCGCGGTGTTGTGACCCCAGGCTCCAGCGCGGCGTCCGCATCCCCATCTGTCCCCAGGGTGAACGTGGTGTTCGTAGACCGGTCAGGCCAACGGATCCCAGTGAGCGGCAGAGTCGGGGACAATGTCCTGCACCTCGCCCAGCGCCACGGGGTAGACCTGGAAGGTGGGAGCCGGGCCCGGGAAACTGGGGCGTCGCTTCTGGGTTTAAGTAGAGACCGGAGAAGACAGTAGACAGGATGCTTTCTTCGCGCGTGTCTGTCCCAGGATCCCTGTCAGCTTTGCTCCCTGAGTGCAGTCAGAAGTGAGTGCTGGGCACCTCCCCTCTGTCCCCCCAAAAAGGGAAGCACACCCCATTGATCACCTCCGTCTCATCAGTAAGCAGTGGGGAGCAGAACCCAAACATGTAACAAAGTTCAGAGACCACCAAGCCTAAATCCCCTGCTCACCTCTTAACCATCTCAGCACTTCTTGTGGTTATCATCCCCCCAGCCCCTCTGTGCCTTCCAGGAGCCCCTGTTCTCGGTGTTCTCAGTCCCAGGCTAATAGGTGGACACTTGACCACTTCTTACTCACACATGAACGTGGCTTAATTCACGCAAAATTGCAGCGCCAATGTGTTAGGGAAATTCGGGTCAACAGCAAGAAAATGGCAAAGTAGGAGTCTAAGCCCAGCCTGTTTTCGCCATGAATTTAGAGTGTTTCTTTGGGAGGAGGGGGATCATGTTTGGGAATCACTCCTTTTTGGGTGATTGGGGTTTGTGGACACAGTGCTGGGGGACTCTGGGGTGCTGGAGATGGGACCTTGGATTCCTGCATGCAGAGTTTGCACCTCCACCCTTTGAGAGGCCTCACTTTTTTTGGTTTTTGTTTGGTTTTTTTTTGCTTTTTGGGTCACTCTCGGCGATGCACAGGGGTCACTCCTGGCTCTGCACTCAGGAATTAACCCTGGCGGTGGAGAGGCCTCACTTGGATGAGTATTGGTCACCTGACGTGTGTCAGGCAGCAGTGTACAAAATAGAGAAGACCAAGTGGGTCGAACAGGGGTTTTTCACATCCAGTTCAGCCATGGGACCACTGGACCATGAGTAAACCTGTAATTGTGTGTGCAGGTGCTCCATGTAGTTTGCAGAAACATATTGAGTTCATTTGTGGGGTTACTGTAATCAGGTGTGGGCAGCATGTGGTATGGGGGACATGGCAAGCATCCGACAGCCTGGACAGCACTGAGCTCTATCTGGGACAGTTGTACTTGTGTTTTTATTTATTTTGGCATCTTCTGCCACACCCAGCAGAATGGGGAGGCGGGGGGAGTGCTACACCATGGATGGAACCTGTGCTGTCACCCGGTGAGCACTGCCGGGCCAAGATAGAGGTTTGTGACTGACAGCTGCTTTGGAGAAATGAGAGCGGCGGAGAGAGGCACCGGCTGGGGTCTGGGGGGACAGCTGTGTGCCAAGACAGGGAAGAGGCTTTCCGGGCCAAGGTTCGAAGCAAGTGCTGAGGGGGGTTGGGGGAGGCTGGAGGACAGAGGCTTCTCCAGGACCAAGTTTTGATGTGTGTGTGTGTGTGTGTGCGTGTGTGCGTGTGCGTGTGTGCGTGTGCGTGTGTGTGTGTGTGTGTGTGTGTGTAGGTGTGTTTGGATCACACTCCATGGTGATCAGGGCTTACTCCTGGCTCTGCCCAGGCGTCACTTCTGCCAGGGGCATGTGAGGGGCCAGTGGGGTGCCGGGGATGAAACTGGGGTAGGCTGCATGCCAAGAAAGCGCTCTGCCGCCATCCTCTCTCTCCACCCCTGGAGGGGTTTCTTTCTTTTCTTTTCTTTTTTTTTTTTTTTGCTTTTTGTATCACACCCGGCGATGCACAGGAGTTACTCCTGGCTCTGCACTCAGAAGTTACTCCTGGCGGTGCTCAGGGGACCATATTGGATGCTGGGAATTGAACCCGGGTCGATCGCGTGCAAGGCAAACGCCCTACCCGCTGTGCTATTGCTCCAGCCCCGAGGGGTTTCAGTTTTATTGGGTGAAGAACCCTTTGGCAGATTACAGAGCAGATGTGTCCCTGAGCAGGAGTTGGGGGCTCCATTGAGAGGTGGGAAGGTGGTCCCATAGTTAGCATTAGGGGTTCCTGATACTGGGCCTTCTAGGGAGTCGGTTCTGGAGACCCTCGAGCTGCCCTCTTGTTCATGGCAGCCCAGGGAGATGAGCCAGGTGGGAAGACAAAATGGCTGTGCTTTGGCCAAGCTGCAAGAAATGAGCTGCCCCCCACCCCCCCTCTCAGGGGCCTGCGAAGCCTCCCTGGCCTGCTCCACCTGCCACGTGTACGTGAGCGAGGAGCACCTAGACCTCCTGCCTGCGCCGGATGAGAGGTGAGGGGCGAGGGGGACGCGCCCCCGCGGCCCGGCTGCCCCCTCCCCCACCCTCTCACCGCAGACCTCCCCGCCCCAGGGAGGACGACATGCTGGACATGGCGCCCCTCCTGCAGGAGAACTCGCGGCTGGGCTGCCAGATCCTCCTCACCCCGGAGCTGGACGGCGCCGAGTTCACGTTGCCCAAGATCACACGGAACTTCTACGTGGACGGCCACGTGCCCAAGCCCCACTGACGGGCAGCCGGACGGGGCGCCCGCCCCCGGGCCGGACTAGCGCGGCCGGGCGCCGCGGAGCGCAGGGGCGCCCCCAGAAGGTCGCAAGGTCCTCCGCCGCCCCCCCACCCCCCCACCCCCGCTTTCTTGCCGCGCCCCATTGGGTCGGGGACCCTCATGGGGCCCCCCTTTAGGCACCCCCTCTGCTGAGAACCGGGGCTGGGGGAAAAGGCGGAACTGAACCGAGGACAATAAAACTGTCTAAAGCCTCCAGCATTTTGAGTGATCTTGATGGGGGCCCGCCAGTCCCCCGCCTTTTTTTTTTCCCCAGCCGCATCATTTTTTTTGTTGTTGGTGGGGGAGGCTGGGCCACACCCGGCGGTGCTCAGGGATCACTCCTGGCGGTGCTCCGGGAGACCCTATGGGATGCCGAGGGTCGGGCCCCATGGGCCGCGTGCAAGGCCAGCGCCCTCCCCTCTATCCTTTCGCTCCGGCCCCCCAACTACTTCTAGGGCACTCGCCAACTCTCCCCGCCACGCCCAGGCACGGCGTGCTGGGCCGTCAATGGTCTGCGGCAGCGTCCAGGACCCCCCCTCTTCCGGCAGGGGAGAACCCACGTGGGCGAGCGTGGCCAGGCCCCGCCCCGCAGGCAGCGCGGAGGGATCCGAAGGGATCCAGAGGGATCCTCCTCGGGGGGTGCGCGGGGCTCACCTGGGTGTGCACGCCGAAAAGGGCAGGGCCGGGGGCTCGGGGCTGGTGCCCGGGCCCCGCCCCGTGCAGCGGAGGCCGCAGCGCCCCCACCCACCCGCGCATCCACCCACCCAGGTGCGTCTCATCTCCTCGGGTGCACCGGGGGGTGGGGCCGGGTCCGGGAGAGATCGGGGCTGTGTGGGGGCTGCGTGGAGGCGCGATGGAGGCACAGCCAGGCCCGGGCTTCGTGCTGCGAGATCCACAGGCGTCTCCGTGTCTGGGCCCTGACACGCGCCCGGAACGCTCAGCCCAGCCGATCCCGAGGACCCCAGGACGACTGGGACTCAGCGGCAGGTGTGTTGGGCCCGAGCGCTAATACGAGGTGGGGAGGAGGAGGGGCGGGTGCTCGCCTCGCACGCGGCCCACCAGGGTTCGATCCCAAGCACCCTATTGGGTCCTCTGAGCACCAGGAGCCTGCCAGAGCACCACCGGAAGTGGCCCCAGACGGACCAAAAAAACAATGGCAGGTGCGCTCCAGGCAAGCCCCTCCCCCACCAGACCCAGTGGGCAAGGGGTCATGACCTCTGGGGCCTGGGTTTACTCAGGGGTCGCGTGCATGCGAGTTATCCCCAGGGCTCACAAAGATTCTGGTCCATTCCTCTCCCTGGGGAATATCAGAGATCATCCCGGAGATGTCAGAGGTCAGGCAGCTTAGCCTGCCCTCTGGGAGGCAAACGTGTGGGGCAGCGTTGTCGTTTCCCCCCCACTGGCTGACCACTGCCCCATGTCCCCAGGTCCTGGCCAGCCCGCGAGGATGCCGTGGCAGCGCTGTGCTTCTTGCACGAAGCAGCAGAGGGGCTGTGTGGTACACCCCCCACACTGGGGTCCTGCTGGGAGCCCCTGCAGGCGCTGGGGACTCTGGAATCCCCACCGGTCATAGGGGATGCCAGGAGCGTGCTGACCACGACCTGCCAGCAGAGCCACCACTACCACCTGGGGTTCCCAGGAGCGCTGGCACCTGCCTCCCCAAGGCCCCGAAAGCAGCCTCACCCCCAGAAGGGCTTGGAGCCGGAGGACCCCCAGTTTCAGGGCGTGACCCTGAAGTTTGAGATCAAGCCTGACGCCAGCCTACATATCGTGCCCAGCTACAGGTAGGGGCTGGCTGGGATGGGGACACTCCAGAGTTCCCTGGGAGAGACCTGGGGAGGGGAGGGACCCCCCACACACACACATCCCCACCGCCTGTTTTCAAATGACCCAGACAGAGCAAGTCCCCGCTGGCACGGCGGCAGACCCAGCATAATGCGTCCCCCACAGATGGACTAATCCCGCCCCAAGATGCACTGGCCTATCTTCTTGGGAATAGCCACTGCCCCTGGTCAGGTCTCATAACCCTCAACCGCCCCTGGCAGCCACCTCTAACTCATCTGGGCCCTGTGAAGCCATGCAAAGCCCATTTTACAGATGTGGAAACTGAGGCACCGTGGGGTGCTGACTCACCAGGATTGCACAGCCAAACTGGCTGGGATGGGGATGGGGGGGCGGATGCTGGGATGGTATCCCACAGGCTGGCCCCCAGGCTCGCCACCTCTTCAAAGCAGGACCCTCGGGGTTTGGATTCAAATGAGGGATTGCAGGTGAGGGGACAGATATAAAAGCTGGGCACCGCTGGGAGTGACCCCCGAGTAACATTTTGGGAGTAGTAGCCCCTGAGTTCCACCCAGTGTGACCCCAAGGCCAAAAGATAAAATGTTTTGGGGGGCTGGGCCACAGGATGCTGCATTAAGGGTGAGCCCCTGGGCTCCATATTCTGCTGAAATGGAACGGAAAAGTAATAGAAAAAAAATCGGGCCAGGAGGGTGATGGCGTCAGGCCGCATACTCTGCCTTTGGGAGCCTGCGATGCTCCCCACACTCCATGCCAAAGCCCACCTGGTTTCCCTCCAGGGCAGGTGATAGGGCACTTGGAGGGTGCTTGCCTTGCACGCGGTCGACCTTGGTTCGATCCCCAGCATCCCATAGGGTCCTCTGAGCACCGCCAGAAGTGATTCCTGAGCACAGAGCCAGGAGTCAGCCCTGAGTACTTCCAGATGTGGCCAAAAAATAAAATATAAAAGCAGCGTTGCTGGGACTGGAGCAATAGCACAGCGGGTAGGGTGTTTGCCTTGCACGCAGCCGATCCAGGTTCTATTCCCAGCATCCCATATGGTCCTCTGAGGACTGCCAGGAGTAATTCTTGAGTGTATGAGCCAGAAGTAACCCCTGTGCATTGCCGGGTGTGGCCCAAAAAAAAGCGTTGCTGTTGCTGTGGGGAGAGGCTGTCTGGGATCGCATACCCCCCACCCCCACACACACTGATGCCTTGCTTTCTCCCCAGCCTGGCCTTCAGCAGCGGCTCCAGCTCTCAGAGTCCCCCCGAGGAGCCCCCCAAGAGCCCCGAGGCCAGTCTAAGAGGCAGCGAGGCCCTGGGTGAGTGTGAAGATTCAGGGCTATAAATATTTGGGGAGACAGTTCCTCTCCTCCCTGTCTTTCTCCCATCCTGCTTCCCCATTTAGACCTTTCCAGGGGAACTCGAGGTCCCCCCCCCCACCGGCTGAGTCACCCCACCCCCGGCTTCCTTCTTTGCCATATGTCTCCCTCAGCTCTCCAGCACCCAGGGCTGGCCTGGATCCAGAGCAGTGGGTGCCTTCACCCAGGACCCCGCGCCCCCCCAAAAAAGTACCCTACCCATACCCGCTTCCTGAGCTCAGGCCTGTGCCTCTGACCCCTGCCCTCTGACCTTCGCCTCCATCAGAAACCCGGCGCTGTGCATCCTGCCGAACCCAGCGGACCCCTCTCTGGAGAGATGCGGAGGATGGAACCCCACTTTGCAACGCCTGTGGCATCAGGTTGTCAGCAGACGGGAGGGGGTCAGGGCGGGGTCCTGGTGCCTAGACTTTGTGGGATAGGAAGAGGTCACGCTGCTGGGAATTGGACCCCCTCCCAAGCCCGGAGCACTTCCTGAAGGCTCCACTTCCTGCCTCCCCAGGTACAAGAAATACGGCACCCGCTGTGCCAGCTGCTGGCTGGTACCCCGGAAAAGCGTGCAACCCAAGCGGCTCTGCGGCAGATGCGGAACAACCCTGGGCTCCCCCACAGACCCCGCGCAGGACTAAGCCCAGCCCGAAGCCCTGCCTCAGTTTCTCCTCCAGGAAGCATAGGACCAGAGAGCGGTGAGGGGTCCGGTCTGCTTTCTCTCTGCCCAATGGAGAAGCCCTGAGCCCCCTTCTCCACCAGCCTATGCTCCTCTCCTTGGTTTCCGCTCCTTAGGGGCGCCTGAGCCCCCCAGCCATCCTCACTGTTCCCCCATGGTAATAAAGAGCACTGTGCGCAGAGCAGGGACGCTGTGTGCTTGGGGACTGCCCCGTAATCCTCCCTGCCTGCTCCCCGAGGTCCTGAGGGACACATGGAGATTACGGGGAGCTGGAGGCCCCCTGATCCCACGGGGAGAGTCCCCCCCATAGCACCCACACACATATGAGCACATGTCCCAACAAACGTTTCTAGATGTACGTACACAGACCCGCAGCACCAAGGCAGCCACACGTGTGAACATCCTCCCATCAGCCCACCAGCCCCTCACTATGCTCCCTCTTTCACACTAACCCACCCCATAGCGGGTCCCCATAGGCCAGGGGTGCAAGAGTGACCCTGGGCTGGTCTGGGGCGATAGCACAGCAGGGAGGGCGTTTGCCTTGCACGCAGCTGACCCGGGTTCGATTCCCAACATCCCATATGGTCCCCTGAGCACCACCAGGGGTAATTCCTAAGTGCTGAGCCAGGAGTGACCCCTGTGCATCGCCGGGTGTGACCCAAAAAGCAAAAAAAAAAAAAAAAAAGAGTGACCTGGGGTAGACCGTAACCCTGAGGGCTACCAGGCAGAGGGATGCAGGGCGGCCAGGGCTTGACCCCCAAGTCTCCCCAGGGCTGTGTCTGCCTTTGCTTGGGGGAGGGACCAGCCCAAATACACACACACACACACCCATCGGCCCCTCTTCCAGACACACACACACAAACACACCCTGGCCCCACTACTAGACAGAGACACACACATACACACAAACATAAACACATACAGACACACACCCCCGACCTCTGCCAGACACAGACACATATACACACACACCCTTGGCCCCTCTGCCAGACAGACACACACATACACACACTCATTGGCCCTTCTGCCAGGCTGCTCCAGCTCCTGGATGTCGCCTTAGCCCCTACCAGAACATCCCCCGCGGGTCCCATTTACTTCACGCACATCTTGGACTTCAGGATTCCAGCCGCCCACCCACTCGGGCCCGACCCTCCCTCCCCGGGCTGTGGCCTGTAGACTCCAGGAGGCTTCTCCCCACTGGCATGCACCGAGCAACAGCCAGGCCCAGGCCCTGGGCATCACTGAGGGGCGCCAACAGGCCGAAGGCCCCTGACTCAGTGGAGAAAAGGTTCTGGAAGGACAGGAAGCAAGCATCAGTTACAGGTCCAGGAGTGTCCGGTGGGGAAACCTTGGCCAGGAGGGTGTCCTTCGGGGTCTTCCAGGGACCTTGAGATGGTGTGTGCCCAGGCTGGCCACCTGCTGTCCAGGCCTGTCTCTGTCTCTCTCACACACAAACTCTCTCACTCTCTCTCTTGCTCTGCCTCTCACACATTTTTCTCTTGCTCGCTGCCTCTCACACATGCACTCTCTCACTCTCTCGCTCTCTCATACTGTCTCTTGCTTTCTGTCTCTTGCTCATTGTCTCTTTTGCTCTCTCACACTCTCGCTCTTCTCTCTTGCTCACTCTCACACACACATTGTCTCTCACACTTTCTCTTGCTCTCTCTCCTACGCACTACTCTCTCCTACTCTCTCTCTCTTCCTCTCTCTCTCTCTGGTTCTCCACGTTCCTGAGCTTGAGAGAGGAGACTCGGTGAGGGAGGGCAGTGGGGGGGGCAGCAGCTGTTCTCGCCTTATGTTTTGAGGGGGCGGGCGCCGTGGGGGTGGCAGCAGCAGATCCCATTCCTGTTTGAAATCAGGCCACGCCTGCTTGAAAGGCAGGCTGGAGTAAACTGAGGCAAGGCTGATCACAGGGTGAAGCTGAATCCTTTCCCCCCCCCCCAGGTTTTGTTTTGAGGGGGGGTGGGTCGCACCTGTCAATGCTCAGAGGGTTACTCCTACCCTGTGCTCAGCATCTTGGGGATCATTCCTGACCAAGTCTGGGTACCCTACTTTATGCCAGGAATTGGGGCCGCATGCGAGGCAAATGCCTTCCCCTGTATTATCGCTCGGGCCCCAGAATGCTTGCTTGCTTTTTGTTTTTGAGCCACACCTGGCAGTGTTTGGGACTTACTCCTGGCTCTGTGCTCAGGAATCACTCGAGTCGGTGCTCAGGGAACGCAATGGGGTGCTGGGGATGGAACCCAGGCTGGCCAAGTGCCTTCCCCGCGGTCCCCTCTCTGGCCCCGGGAATGCATCCTTGAAGAGGAGGGATCTTCCGGGAGCTGATGCTCAGCTACAACCATGGGTTTTGCCCAGCTTCTGGGTGGGAAGGGGTGTAGAGTACGGGTGGGCATGGCTGCTTCCTGGCATGGGGGCCCCACCCGTCTGGGAAGGCAGCCTCAGCTCTGCCTGGAAAGCTGCCTGGGGAAGCACCGAGCTCTCCCCGACGCCAGGAGTGAGCTGGGCGGAAGAGATAAGCACTGGAAGGGAAGGGTGCTCACCTCTGCCCCAGGATCCGGTGACCTCGGGAAAATGACTGGCATCACAGAATGGGGCGGGGTGGGGTGTGTGTGGAGGGGGGCAAGAGCCAGATCCCTGCTTTCAGCACTAGAGGGCCTCAAAAATCAAAGCCAGCACAGGGAGTGAGTGAGTGCACATGAGTACCAGGATTCGATCCCCAGCACTGCCCCCCAAAAGGGGGGTGGGGAAATAACCAAAACCAAAAATCAAAACTGGATCTGGGGAAGGTGCTCAGGCAGGCTGGCCATGGGCTCTGTGTGTGGAAGGCCCCATGTTGGGTCCCTAGCCTCTGTCGCATGGTCCCTGAGCACCGCAGAGTGTGACCTCTCCATGGTGGCCTGCATAAGGCACTGTTTTTTTTGTTGGCACATTTTTTTTGTTGTTGCTTTGGCCCACACCTGGCCATGCTTAGTAATAAGGGCTCATTCCCGCCTCTGCACTTGGATTCCCCTGCTAGGCACATGTATGTGGTATCAGGGATCAAACCCAGGTCAGACGCATGCAAAGCAAATGCCCTTCCCACTCTCCATCCCTCTAGCCCACTTTGCACTTTTTTTTATTTGGGGGATTTTTCTATTTGTGTTTGGGGGTCACATGGGTGGTGTTCAGGGCCGACTCCTGGCTCAGCGCTCATGGATCACTCTTGGTGGGGCTGGGGGAACATCTGGGGTGCTGGGGATTGGACCCAGGTCACCCGCAAACCTAGGAGACCAGCGCCCTCCCACTGTACTATTGCTCCGGCCCTGTCCCAAGTTTTTTAAAATAAATTCCCAGGGTTAGAGA
This sequence comes from Sorex araneus, assembly GCF_027595985.1. NCBI lineage: Eukaryota > Metazoa > Chordata > Mammalia > Eulipotyphla > Soricidae > Sorex > Sorex araneus. Next base: position 234,449,302 of record NC_073303.1, read on the forward strand.
GGTGGGGACGGGTGCACGTGGTAGAGCTCCCGAATCCTTTATAAAAATTTTATTGGGGAGGGGTAGAAAAGAGGGGTAACCCTCGCTTGGAGTTGAATAAATAAATAGAGCAATGAGTTGGGCCCCCAGGTGTGCCTGTGCGGGGGCGACCCCCGGCCCGCGGGGTGAGGGCAACAGGCTCAGGCCGACGACGTCAGCTGGATGGAGAAGACCTCACTCCCCACAGAGGTCTCGGCTCCGCCCGCCGCCTCGGTTCCCCCTTCCGTGGCTAGGCTGCCCGCGCCGCCGCCCGCGCCGTTGAGACACACGGCCTCGCCCGAGCTCTCGGCCTCCTGCACGTTGTACTCGCCCTTCTTGCAGGCCGTGGACTGCACGTAGAAGGCCAGGCCGGCCCCGGCGGCCAGCAGCACCGCGCCCCCCGCCGCGCCGCCCACGGCGACCCACAGCCACGGACCTGCCGAGGAGAGGCTTCCTGCAGACGCCACCGCCGCGGACCCCGCCCCCAGCCACCCCACCCCAACCCCAGAGACCCCGGAATCACTGCACAGCCTCCCCTGGAGTCAAGCTACTCTCCTCCACCCCCAAAAGGAGAATTAGAGGGGACAGTGATTCCTCCGCTCCAGAAAGACCCCCACCTCCGAAGACACACAGAGTACGGGCAGAAGAATCGTGCTGGCGTCTCCCACCTCCATCCCCTGCCCAGGGCCCCTAGCCACCCCCTACCCCGTCTCCATGGAGACACGGTGGCGACTGTGCAGAGGCCACCTCACTTTAACATATTTCTTCTCGATACGATACGTCATGGGGTTCCTCCATATGAGCAATGATCAGCGACCTTGGCCTCTAGCCTCCCACCCAGCTAGCCCACCCTGGCGGGGCGCCCCACTTCTACCCTAGCTCACCCTGCAGTTTGGGGGCTAACTGCGTTCAGACAAGCCTCCGCGGAGGCCCCGCCCCGTGAAAGATAGCCCCGCCCACCAGAAATGTTAGCCCCGCCCTTGCGGCCTCGCGCCGGGCGCCCTACAACTTGCTCGCCCCGCCCCCTGCAGGCCACACGCTCCGCCCTCTACAGCTAACTTACCCTGGCCCCGGCAGCTCGCTCGACCCGCCCCCTAAGGCAGCTAGCCCCGCCCCTGCATCGCGCTCGCTCAGTCTCCATCCTTCACTCGCTCCGCCTCTACAGTTCGCCCCACCCCCTAGAGTTCGTACGCCCCGCCCCCCGCTGCCACTTACCAGCCACGCGCACCGTGATCCGCCGCGCGTGGCGCCCGTGCGCGTTCGTGGCTGCGCACTCGTACTCGCCGCCGTGGCTGCCCAGGGCGCCCGCCACGCTCAGCGTGCTGTTGTTGCTGGACAGGCCGAGGTTGAGTGCCCCGGGGGGTGCGCGCCAGCTGATCTGCGCTGGGGGCCAGGCTTCTGCTCGGCAGGTCAAAGTGAAGTTGCCGCCCGGCCTCACTCCTCCCGGGGGCGAGGCAGCCAGCTCGGCCACCACCGGCCGGTCTGCCGGGGACAGGAATGCACGGGGTCAACCCAGTCCAGCCGCTTCTGCCTTACCTAACTCGGGGTTACCCCCTCCTCATCTAGGCGGCCTGGGATCCAATCTGTGCCCCCTTCCTCTAGAATCCGGTCGGTCATAGGCGAGACGGAAATCCCTAAATCGCTGCGGAGGGGAGCAGAGCCAGGACCCACATGATCCAACATTTGGGAAAGGAGGCTTCAGCATTTCTCAGGTTTTCTCTGTCTCCCATAACTGGAGAAGAAACCTCTCGAGCGCTCCCACTCCTGACCGCCAACCTTGGGTGCCCCGCCCACTTACATTCCACGCCCACCGTGACGGTCCGGGCGTCCGTGCCATGCGCGTTGGTGGCCAGGCAGTGGTAGGTGCCCGCGTCCTCCCGGGACACGCGAAGCCGCTGAGGCCGGGGCGCACCCTCCCGGGAGCAGTGGACTTGAGGGGCTGGGCGACCCCGGGCGACGCAGGCCAGAGCCGCCGCCTCCGCCCCTTCCAGCCACGTCTGCTCACTTGGGCAGGTGGATTCATCCATTTGTGGCGCGGCTGCAAAGGAGCCGCGGGGTAGGGTGGGGGAGGGGGGAGAAGGAGGAGGGGCGTCAGTGTGATACCGGACCCCGGGGCACCTCTGACTCCCCACCCGCCTGGACCCCGCTCACACTCCGTGCTCACGGCGACCGTCTTGACGCTGGAACCGTGCGGGTTGGTGGCATTGCAAATGTAGATGCCAGGTGCCAGGCCCTGAGGGAGGCTTGCGGCTCCAGAACTTGGCTCTGCATGTGCCAGAGGCAGTAGCACCCCTTCGCTGGTGCCCCCAGAGCCCACACACTCCACACTTGGTTCTGGCTTCCCCTCGACCTCACAGGAAAACAGGCGTCCAGATCCTTCTACCCACGTCCAGTTGCTGGGACAACCCGACTCCTCAAAACTGGGTCCATCTGGGGAGCAGACGGGGAGTTCATACGAGGAAGAGTGATCACGGCAGCACCCGCTTCCCTCTGGCCCTCGACTGTTTCCACTCACATTCCACAGTGACCGCCACGGTTTTGGACGCAGATCCTCGCGCGTTGGTGGCCTCACACAGGTAGGTGCCCGCGTGTTCTCGGGACACACGCAGGGGACCCTCCGCGAGCCTGCTGCCCCCGTCAGAACGCACGCAGCTCACAGTGGGGTGCGGGACCCCGTGCGCCACACAGCTCAGCGAGGCCTCGGTTCCTTCCAGCCACGTAAGCTCTTCGGGGCAGCCCACACTGTCCAGCGTGGGCGCGTCTGGTGGGAACAGCGCGGTGGAACTGGGCGCCTAATAGAGGCGGTTTCCTGCACTCAAGCCAGCGGCGCAGTTTTGATGCCTTTGTTTTTTCTTTTCTTAGTCCCTAAAAGGGCTCCAGGACCCTCCCTTCTTTGGACCTATCAAAGATCTTGGAACGCCCACTTTCTTGGGGCCCCGCCCACCCACCCCGCCCACTGACCCCTAGAGCCACGCCTTCCCCTTCCTGCTTCTAGAGCTTCCCTTCACCCCTCTCTTTGCTGTTTTCAAATGCCGCGACTCCTCCCTGCCCGCGAGCAATCCCGAGCCCCTGAACACCAGAGAGTCGCCCTGCGCATCCCCACTTACACTCGACCGTCAGCGTCACGTCCTTGACCGCCTCGCCCAGGTCATTGACCGCGGTGCAACGGTAAGTGCCGGCGAGTGCACGAGTGATCGGCCCCAGCAGGCCCAGCGCCAGCACGGCCCCGCCGTCGAGCCGCGCGCAGTGCACCGAGGGCTCCGGATTTCCGCGGGCCTCGCAGCGCAACGTTTGCTCGGGACCCTCTGGCCACGTCCAGTTCCTGGGACAGTCCCAATCTTCCAGCCGGGGTGCGTCTAAGGGGCGGGGCGGGAGTGGGGGCGTGGAATACAGTCGCTACCTATGGACCTGGGATAATAAGGCCTTGCTCAACACGGCCTGGGCATGATTCCTGGCGATCACGCACGAGGAGGGAGGAGGCCAACTCACAGAGTACGCGCAGATGGGCGCTGGCATTTTTGCGCACGGCCTCCCCATCCACGTCCAGAGCGGCCTCACATTCGAAACTGCGCCCGTCGTCGTCCTCCGTGGCGTTGAGTTGGAGCTGGGCTGGCTGCCCTGGGACCGCAGCTGGCACGCCGTCCAGTGTGATGAGGGCTCCGGGCCCGGCTGAGCAGGTCACTGTCACTACTGTCCCCTCGAGGGTACTGGGTTCGCTCAGGGTCAAGCGGGGCGCTGGGAAGCCTGGGGGCGGGGCCTAGGGCGTGAGTCCACTAAACTCTGCGGGCTAAGACCGCCTCTTACGTGACCGCACCTTCGCGACACCGCGGTATAGTCTCATGGGTTTGCGACCCTCCCCCAACCACCACGTTCGGATTCTGGATCCCCAGACTCTCCTCCATCTACCCCGCCCCTTCGGACCCCCAGACCACGCCCACTCCTGCAAGGATCCGCCCGCTCTTCCGTCAAGCCCCGCCCACCCTGTCCTTTCGCCCCTTCCCCAGACGCGCAGTGCTCCGCTTACTGTAGACCGTCACGTTCTCTCTGCTCTCCCTGCTCTCGCCCCCTAGGGTCACGTTGCAGACCAACTCCCTGGCGCCCTCCTGCTCCGTGCTTGCTGTGGCGGTGGCCGTGGCCAGGAGCGCCTCTTCTTCGAGGGTCACATTGGGACTCAGCCTCTGGTTGCCCAGCGCCAGATAGACCCCAGCCTCCGAGGCTGGAAATAGTCCCTCCAGGGCGCAGCTCACTAGCCTTTCTGAGCCCACTTCCAGGAGGCGGGGGCCGGTGAGGCGTGGCGGGTCGGGAGATAGGGCTGGAGAGTGGAAAATACGAACCACTTAGAATTCGGGGCGCTCTGTGACATCCTCAAGCTACAGAGGAGAAAACAAAATGACTTTGGCTGGTGACAGCTGCATTCGAATTCCGGTTTCTCTGCCTTTCGACTTTTTCAGCACCCGCCCCGCAACTCCGGATCCCCCTCTTCGCACTTACCAAAGGTTCGCAGCTCTCTGGGGGCCGAGCTGTTTTCAAACAGCCCCAGACCGTGGGGCCGCAGGTCCAGCTCGGCGCGGCAGGAGAAGTTGGCCCCGTGGTCCTCCCTCCGCGCCAGGACCGTCGCGGTGAGCATCGCGCCCCGCGCTCGGGGTGGCTCTCCGGCGAAACTGCGGCGGATCAGCTCCTGGGCGCCCCGGAGCAGGATCAGAGTGAGGCTCCCACGGGGCCCGGCGCCGGGGACCCTACAACTCAGCGTGAAATTCTCGCCCACGGGCTGCCAGGAGGGCAGCGGCATCAGCTCCACTAGATCGGGTCGCTCTGCACGGAGGGAGCAAGGGCTGTTGGGAAACTCCGGGATTTGGCGGCGGCACACAGGTTGCGCCCCCCGCCGTCGGGGGCGTGGGGATCCCGGGGGTGGGGCCTAAGGGGGAGCCCCCGTGACCCGGGAGGCGGGGCCGGGGAGGGACGCGAAGTAGTGGAGTCCCAGCGCGGCCGCCGACAACTCACGGTAAGTGCGAATGAGCCCACGCGCCTGCAGCGTGCGCCGCGCGCAGCGGAAGAAGCAGACGGGCTGCGTCTCGGGCTCGCGGATGTCCACCAGCTGCCGCGCCAGCCAGCGCAGCCCCCGCTGGGTCCCGTTCCGGCGCAGCGAGGTCTCCAGGCCGCCCCGCTCGGGGCGCGGGCAGTTGGTGCTGCAGTTCAGCCACAGCGACCCCCCACGCTCCACAAGCGCCACGCGGGGCTGCAGGTCCGCCCAGAAGGGCTCCTGGGCGCGCGCTGCCCGGGGAGAACACGGGTTCAGCCCGGGTTGGGGGGACCTCACCTCCCTGGGATCTCACAACGCCCCCCCCCACACACACGCCGAGACACAAGGCGCCTGCCCAGGGTCCAAAGCTCCCGGGTGTCTCCAAGGAGATGGATGTCGGAGCCGCGCACAGCCACGCTTGGAGGAGGGGACGCCGGGTAGAAGAGGGCAATGACTTGGGGCTGAGTTAAGGAACAGGACAGATGACAACAACCGGAGAGCTAGCATAGGAGGGAAGGTGCTGGCTTTGCATGCAGGGGACCCCGGTTTGACACCTCACAGTTGGAGCCATCCCTGGGCAAAGAGGATGGATTTTGGCTCAAAAGCCAAAGGAAAGACAGAAAACGCGGACACGAGGCTCGGCACCGGGGCGGGAAGTGTAGAGATGAGACTGCCAGAGCACCCATGCTGCCCCCCAGTTCCCACAGTTGGGAAGATGGGGTCTCTGCGGACAGCGAGTGGGGGAGATGCCAAGTCCGTTCACCATGGTGCATATCAGCACGCGAGGTGGGGAAGGATGGGGTGTGGGGAGGCAAGAGAGTCATGGCGGGGGGAGGGGGGAGAGGGACGGCAGGGTTCGAGGATTGGGGTGAGGAACAGTACCCAGAATCTCCAAGGAGCTAGGGCAAGAGAGGAGTGTGTGTATGTATGTGGGGGGGGGGGGGGAAGCTGGGTCCCCAGCGTGTGTGACCTGGAGAGAGGGAGAGAGCTTGGAGAAGGCACCGGGTTCAAGGGAGGGGGAACGCGTGGAAGCGAGGTGAAGGCGGAGCTAGGTTGAGGGCTTGTGACCGCTTCTCAGATGCGGGATCTCCGCCCCCCCCGCCGCGTGTCCACGCTCTTACCTGAGAGGCCGAGGAGCCCCAGGCCCAGCGCAGCCCAGAGGCCGAGCAGCGCCCGGCGCAGCCCTGGCGAGGGCCCTGGCATCGCCGCGGCGGGGGAAGCGCACGCAGGAGGCGAGGGGAGCGCGAGCGCCGAGCTGGGCAGGAGGACGGCGCGGCGCGGCGGGTGGGGTGTGGAGGAGGCTGAGCCCCGCGCGGGGATTGGTTTAACGTTGGTAACTTGGTTTCCAAGGAGGGGGCGGTGGCAGAGGCGGCGGGGGGAGGTGGGGTGGCGGGAGGGTGAGTGTGCGCCAGGCATTGGGTCTCGCGGGGGGAAGGCAGGAGCGAGCGACCCCCGGGGTTTACATGGAGGCCGATCCCACCCCCGTTTGGGCCTGCCGGGGGCCGCCGCCGCGCGCGCCCGCGTCATCCCGGCAGCGGCGCGGAGGTCGGGGGCGCGGGGTTGCCCTTCTCAAATCCCCCACCCCACCCTGAGCGGGGATGCTCGGCTGTTCAGCCCGACCGGGAGCCCCGCCTCCGTGCCGGGCCCCTCCCGCCAGCGACGCTGGGAGGCGGAGATTGCTGCGGAACCGAACGGAGAGCTTTGGGAGATGTAGGGGGCCGTTCTGGGGGGGAAGGGACCCATGTAGGGGAGGAGGGTGAAGCCAGCCCTGGGAGCCTGGGAGCCCGAGGGGAGCCGCCACGCCCCCGGTTCTCCTCCGGCTCCGCCCCCGCACGCGACGGCGGAGGCGGGGACCGAAGTGGCTGCGAGTCGGGGACACGTGCGCGCGTGTGCGCGCAGCGTTTGCGGGCTTCTAAATTCGGGTCGACTCGGCGCGGGGGTTTGTATTTACCCAGAGTGCAGTGGGCACGTGTCTCCCCGGCGTGTGTGAGAGTTCGGGTGGCCGAGGAGCGCCCCCCCTGAAGCCGTTTTCTTGCGCGGCGGGCGGGGCGGGGGACCCCGCATGGCGCGGGCCTTGCCAGGCGATCCAACGCGGGTCCCGCATTCTGTGTCCACGCGAGACCAAGAGTCTCACCGACCTACTTTAGGCCACGCATTCATTTGGATTCCCGCTTCAAGTGTTGACATCCCCATGTGCCTGACAGACCAGGTGATTCCCCCCTCCCCGGACATTGCCAAGTCGCGAGTCTTTATCGGGTCCCCCGCCTTCCTCCACCCCCCCCCACACTTGTGCACCTTCCCGGCAACAAGCAAGTCCCGCAGTATTTCCAGGTAGCCCTATCCTTGCGCTCTCTCTCCCAGCACTAAGGAACTGGGAGCGATCCATTCCCGTCGCCCTCAGCCCCTCCTGCAGGAAAACACCGCGTCTGAAGGGATGGTGGGTGGGTGGGTGGGTGGGGGAAAAATGGGAAAGAAAACTTAGCATCCAATCAGAGCTCCTACGAGGTGGCGGCAGAGCCAATCAGGAAAAGCCATGGGTTTTGGACACGCCCCCGCCCAAGCCTCAAACCCTCCCAGGGACGACGTTTCTCTGGTCTGCGCCGCACTGATAACATCGCCCCACCACCCCCGGGAAAGATGTCTCCTACTGCCCCCGGCTGGGAATAGAGGAACCGGGGCTCCCGAACCCCAGGTGACCCAGGGTAAGAAACCCTTAGGTGCCATCAGGGATACCGGAAGTTAAAGCGGGGAGTCAGAAGGGAGACCCCTTCCTCGCGGGAGGCATATCCATGGGGGACCTTGAAGCCCCGAGTTCGATGCTGGCTGTGGAAGGTTTTATTGATCTGGTGACCAAGGGCACCCCCAAGTTGCCATTTTTCCATTTTGCTCAGCTGGCCTGGACCAACTCGTCCTCTATGCCCGGGGCTGTATCAGCAGACACTTTCGCAGGTAGGCGACCCCCACGAGCAGAAGGATCCCCGCAAGGACAGCGATGGAGAGGGACGCTAAAGCTTGGGATGCGGGGTGCCAAGCTGGGGGGGGCAGGAGGTGAGAATTAGGAACAGGGCAGCTGGAACCCTCAGAAGCGTGATGGATGGCGGGCTGGGAGTTCAAGTCTCACCCCCTGCACCATCCACACCTTCCCCGCGATTTACAAGGGCATCTCACCGAGGGCTGTGAGCGTCACGGGCGCCGAGCTGCTGCGGATGACCAGGCCATCGAGATCGAGGCGCGCGTGGCAGGTCACGGGCAGCCCCAAGTCCAGGGGCCGGGTGCGCAGCACGTAGGTCAGCGTCACGTTGGCCAGTTCCAGCCCGGTGAAGCGCTCCAGGCTCTCGGAGTAGAGCAGGCGGCCTCCGCGCCGCAGCGTCACCGCCAGGAAGCCCACGGGGAACACGTGTGTGACGTGGCAGCGCAGCGTATACTCGCCGCCCTCCAAGACCGGAGGTTCCAGGATCACGCTGCGCGGCCTTTCTAAAGCGAGAGGTGGGCGGGGAGAGGAGGGTTGTCCCCCACCGTTTGAGCCAAGTCCAGGGGCGCCCCCTGGCGTCGCAATCGCCTCGCCCCCCTCCCCCCGTCACTACCCCCCACCCCGTCACGACCTCCCACCCGTCTCGTCAACTCCGGCCCCTCACTGTAGGCGGTTATCCTGGCCGTGGCCCCCCGCGTCTGTCCCGCGCAGGTGACGAAACAGTGCGCCACGGAGCTCCAGGCCCTCACGTCCAGCAACTGGTAGGACACCCAGCCGGGCCCTTGCAGCGTGTCCCCGCGCCTCAGCAGGCTGCGGAGGCCCCAGTCTTCCGGCAGGGGGCAGCTGCTGCTGCAGTTGAGCCAAACGGAACCCCCCGGCGGCACGGCGGTGTATTCGGGGCTCAGGCGCACCCAGAAAGGCGCAGAGGTCCCCGGGCGCGCCGGAGGTGGATCGCCGGTGGGGGCTGGTGCCCGCACCGTCCAGTGCCTTTGCGGGTTCCTTCCTCCCGGGTAGGAGGCGGCAGGTAAAGCCAGCAGCAAGAGGGGCAGCAGAGACCCCATGACTGGCAGGCGGAACTGAGGGGGCCCTGAACCGGATGGCCCAGGCTGGCTCGAGAGATAAGGAGGCCCTCACCCCGCCTCGTCTGCCCCACCCCGGGGAGGCTCGGAGGCCCCCTAGAGGACCCAGGAACCCTGCTATACCTGACTGCCTTTCACTCCAGCCCCCCCACACCTCCCCACAGGAGACTTCAGACCCCTTGAAGAACCACGGCCATCGCGAGTCTTTGTAAAAAGTTTTAATTTTCACTAAAAAGCTGCTCACCAGCTCGGGATTTGGGCTCAAGCCTCAGGGCTGGGCCTTGGCCCAGCAGCCTCTGTTTGCGAGAGGAAGTGGGGGGCAGAAAGGGTTGCAGCTGGGGCAACAGGCGCTTCCAATTCGCACCAGGGCGGGGGTGCGGGCGCACAAAGGCGAGGTTTCCGGAGCTGGATGGACCTCTCCGGCTCTCTTCCTCCCCTCCCGCGGGGCCTTCATCATGCCAGCATTAGGGAATCCCCTGAATATTCTGGTATGATTCCAGGAGGTGGAAGTCTGTCAGTCTGTGAATCAAGGCAGGGACTGGGACAGTTTCCTGAGACTCTGCAGTTTGGTGGCCTTGGGAGTGGACAGGGATAAAGGCTCTCATGCTGTGTGGTGGCAGAATGGGATTCAATCCTTGGCATAGGGTCTAAGCAGAGCCATGAGTAGCCAACCCCCTCCAAGTACCACCAGGTATGGCCCCGAAGCCAAAGAAAAAACAGGGGGGGGATACAGGAAATTCCTGTCCCAACTATCATCAAGAGCATAAATAAAAAAAAAAAAAAAAAAAAAAAAAAGAGCATAAATAAGTAGGCCTGATTGGTCACCTTCAAAGCAGCCAACCCAGGTTCTAGCTCAGGTACCCTGCAGGGTCCCCCATAGCCCACCAGGAGTGATCCTTGAGCACAAAGCCAGGAGGAGTCAGCTCTGAGCATCTCCAGGTGTTGTCCAAAAACCAAAAAATAAAGTAGTTAAAAAAATTCAGGGGGGCTGGAGTGATAGCACAGCAGGTAGGGGTTCGCCTTGCACGCGGCCAACCCGGGTTTAATTCCCAGCATCCCATATGGTCGCCCGAGCACTGCCAGGTATAATTCCTGAGTGCATGAGCCAGGAGTAACCCCTGTGCAATGCCGGGTGTGACCCAAAAAAGCAAAAAAAAAAAAAAAAATAGAACCGTAGCAGAGATGTGGCAGAGAGTGGTGAGGTGGTGTCCTGGGGGCCTGGGGGAGAATTAGGGCCCAGCAGTTGATCTGCAGATGTCACCAGCTCAACCATGTCACCGTGGCTCAGCTCCTAAGGCGCGGCACCTTGGCCAACCATGGGAATTCCAACCCACCATCTTTGGGCCGGTCCCCTTGTGCGGTGCACAGCCTGGACCACTGTGCCTGACAACCCAAAACAAGATTAGACCGGGGGAAGGAAGCTAAGTTCCTCCTGCTGACTGTGCTAGCCCACCCCGAAGACAATAAATAGCTAGGAAAAGAACAAATGAATAAATATGTCATCGGGAGTCAGAGAGAGGGGACAGCAGGCATCAGTCAAGAGGAAGGAACAGGGATTTGTGTTTTGGTACTGCTTGAACTGGCCCGGAGCCATTTCCTTAGACCCGAAGGATCCGGGCACGTGTAAGAGGGATGAGTATCAATCTACTCGCTTGCCTGCCTGGGGAGTCCCCATTATTGGAGGCATATGGCTCCCGGATGTGTGACTGGCCAGGTGTAGTTTGGTCACCCCCAAGTCCTGTCCCCTTCTCGTGGCCCAGTCCTGGGTTTGCAGTGGGTGTGAAGTCCGAGGTTCCTCCGTGTGTTCCCAAGTGCTGTCTGCGTTCCCACGAAGGTCTTTCTCCTGCCCCAGAGATCTTCGGGAGGGGGTTGTGTCTGCCCTCTACTATTCATTTCAGTTCCGGGCCACCGTGCTGGGGGCTGAGCGGGCGACCCGTGGCCCTGGGCGGGTTCAGGGGGGTGTGGCCGCCAATTTCTGCTTCAAGGCTGCCTCTTGCTGGGCCTTCTGGAGCTTGTATTCCCTGATCTTCCGCTGTCGGTTAACCCAGTATGCTATTCCGATCACAATGGCCAGGAGTACCAGAACTGTCAACGTGATGATGATGGGCAAATTATTTCTAGGTTTAGCTGCAAGGATAAAGGGACAGAAGGTGAGGGTGGAGCCGGCCTGCCCTGGCCTTAGTCCAGCCCCAAGCTGCATCTCGCCCACATTAGCCCCACTCCAACGTACTACCACGCCCACCTTGGCCCCGCCCCACTAATATTCCCTCTATTTAGCCCCACCCCTGACCCCGCCACCCAAGGTGCTGCCACTCACAGATCACAATCAGGACCACTTCCGTGGTAATCACACCCTGGGAGCTGGTGGCCCGGCACTCGTAGGTGCCCTGGATCTCCTCCTTGACAGGCCTGAGGTCCCCAATGGGCAGCGAAGACTTGTCTCCCTTCCGGAGACACTCCAGCTGGGGGTTTGGATTTCCCCGAGGTCGGCACCTCAGGGTCTGATGGGAACCTTCGTCCCAGGTCCAGTTCCGTGGGCAATCGCTGGGGTCCAGAAGGGGGCCGTCTGGAGGGACAGCGAGAGATGAGGGGCCCCGCCAGAGAACTGTCACCCCCCCCTCCCTGCCCCATAGAGGGATGTAGGAATCAAAAGGGCTCGGGGACTGGGAGGGCATTGAGGCCGCACGGCCCTGAGGTCACTCACACAGGACGTTCAGCCTCTTCGTCTGGTTCTTCTGTAGCCGCTGTCCAGCAACCTCCAGTAGGGCGGAACATAAGAAGGTCCGCCCGTGGTCCTCTGCACTGGCATTGAACGTGAGTTGGGCAGTCCGGGTCCCAGATGAGACGCCGTTCAGCGTCACCAATGTTCCAGGCTGGGCCTCGCACTCCACGTTCACCACCGTCCCTTCAGGGACCTCCAGCGCGCTCAGGGACAGGTTGGGAGTCTGGAAACCTTGGGGCGGAGCAAAACATGAGCCACGCCCAGTTGATCACGCCCCTCACGTTGGTCACGCCCCCGCGGTACTTACTGTAGAACATCAAGGTCTTGGAGGTCTGCCGCCTCTCCGTGCCCAGCGTCAGTGTACATTTCAGCTGCTGCTCCCCCTCCTCGGCTGCCATTGCCATGGCCCGTGCGGAGATAAAGTCTTCGCGGTATGTGATCACGGTACGCAACGGGTCATCGCCCAACACCAGGTAGACCTCAGCCTCTGACACTGGGAACAGCCCGTCCAGGGTGCAGGCTACTTGCCACTCCCTGCCCACTTCCACGAGCGTGGGAGCTTCAAGGCTCGGGAGGGTCTCGGGCAGGACTGGCAAGAGAAGGGTGGGTGTGAGAGCAGAAACCCTGAAGGCCATTTCTTTTTGCTTTTTGCTTTTTGGGTCACACCCGGCATTGCAGAGGGGTTACTCCTGGCTCTTGCACACAGGAATCACTCCTGGTGGCGCTCAGGGGGCCATATGGGATGCTGGGAATCGATCCCGGGTCAGTGGCATGCAAGGCAAACGCCAACCCGCTGTGCTATCGCTCCAGCCCCCTGAAGGCCATTTCTGGGGCATTTTTTCTTTCCTTTCTTCTTTTTTTTCTTCTTTGTTTTTTTGGGGCCACACCCTGCGGTGTTCAGGCTTTACTCCTAGCTCAGGAACCACTCCTGGTGGTGCTGGGGAAGTGGGGGACCCTGTGGGATTCCGGGAATCCAACTTGGTCGTCTGTGCTGGAAGGCATACGCCCTGCTGGCTGTACCATCAGTCCGGTCCTGCCTGGGGTATTTTCAATTCCCACCTGTAGCGCCAATTCTTTTCCTTAGCGCCCCCGCCATTCCATGACACATGTAACCCTAACTCTTTGTCACAGCCTTATAGGATCCTACAGCCAGGACACCCCACTCCACAGCCCCAAACATGCTCTTCTTTGCAGACCAGACCCCTTTGCAGCTTAAGTCCCCAGTTACCCTGGAAGGGATTCCCAGTGTCTCACCATAGGTTCGGAGCTGCCTGGGGGCCGAGCTGTTCTCGAACAGTCCCAGTCCTTGGGGGCGCAGATCCAGTTCCGTGCGGCAGGAGAAATTGGCGCCGTGGTCCTCGCGGCGCGCCCGCACCGTGGCCGTGACCTTCACCACGTCGTTGGGAACTCCTGGCACAGGCTGCCGGCTCAGCTCCTCATCCCCGCGGAGCAGCACCGCTGTGAGGTTGTTCCGGGGCGCCCCTCCCGCTACCTGGCAGCTCAGAGTGAAGTTTTGACCCACCGGCTGCCAGGAGGGTAGCGATGCCAGAGTGACAGTCTCTGGGAACCCTGGAAGGGGGGAGAGGGGACCCAGGAGAGCGTCGCGTGAGCTGCTCGACTCGGCCAGCAGGGGGCGCTGCTGAGCCGGCTCCCTCCACCCTCCTGCCTCCTCCACCCTCCTGCCCCATTCCCCAAAACTCCTAAATTAGAGACCAGGGCTAAGAACTTCAGCCTAGGAGCCCGAGTGAGAGCACAGTGGGTAGGGTGCTTGCCTTGCATGTGGCCAGCCCCAGTTTGATCCCCGCATCCCGTAAGGTTCCCCCAAGGACTTCCTGAGTGTAAGGCACCACAATCTGACCCAAACACCCTCCTACTGTCCCTTTAAGTAAGCACCGTAAGTTTAACTCATCTGTTCCATTAGAGATTTGTTTTGTTTGGGGGCCACTTCAGTGATGCTCAGGGCTTGCTTCTAATTCTGCTCAGGAACCATATGTGGTTCTGCAGATAGAACCTCAGGGAAGACGTGTGCAAGACAAGTACCCTACCCTCTGTGGTATCTCTTCAGTTCGTGGCCCTTCAGGAGCCTCCCCCTCCCTAAGGAAAAGAAGTTCCAGAATGTTCTGTAAAGAACCGTCTGAACAAACCACAACGAACATCCCCTGACGGCTGGGGTTTCCCAGGCTGAACTCTCTATTCTGCAGCTAGCCCCCAAACTCCAGCTCCCCTGAGGAAAATCAGAGGGCTGACAGTAGTTCCATCCCTGGCCCTGCAGATAGTCTCTTGAGCACCCCTCGGGGTCACTCCCGAGCACAGAGCCAAGAACAGCCCCTGAGCACTGCAGGGTAGGACCCCAAGCCCTACCTCTCCCCACCCCCAAATCACAAGCCTGGAGTCCAGAAGAATACAGCACAGCCCCAGAGGCAAACTGTGCTTCTCACAGAGTACCTCACCCAGGGTCCCTGTGAAGTATCCTCAATCTTGCCTCTTTTATTTTTTTTTGCTTTTTGGGTCACACCCGGCAATGCGCAGGGGTTACTCCTGGCTTTGCACTCAGGAATCACTCCTGGGGATGCTCAGGGGACCATATGGGATGCTGGGAATCGAACCCAGGTCAGCCAAGTGCAAGGCAAACACCCTACCCACTGTGCTATCATTCCAGCCCCCACAATCTCGCCTCTTGAAGACCCTGAAATATCCCTCGGTAAGGCTGTTAAAGGGAGCGGGGGGAGGGGGCTGAACTGATAGCACAGCGGATAGGGCATTTACCTTGCATGCGACTGACCCGGGTTCGAGCCCAGTATCCCACAGCTCCCCCCCCACCCCCCGCCCCAGCCTCCCCTCCAACACTGCCAGGAGAGATTCCTGAATGCAGAGCCAGTAAGCCCTGAGCATCACCAGGTGTGGCGCAAAAAGACAACAACAACAACAACAAAATACAAAACCAGTGGGGTGGGGGGGGCTGGAGGAATAGGACAGTGGGGAGGGCTCTTGCCTGGCATGCAGCCAACCACAGCCAACCTGGGTTCACTCCCTGGCAGCTCATCTGGTCCCCTGAGCTCTGTCAAGAGTAATTCCTGAGTGCAAAGCCAGGAGTGAGCCCCGAGCACCCAAACGAAAAAAAAACAAAACCAGAAAAAGCGTTTGTGGGGCTGGAGCAATAGCACATCGGGTAGGGCGTTTGCCTTGCACGAGGCCGACCCGGGTTCGATTCCCAGCATCCCATATGGTCTCCTGAGCACCGCCAGGGGTAATTCCTGAGTGCAGAGCCAGGAATAACCCCTGTGTGTTGCCGGGTGTGACCCAAAAAGCAAAAAAAAAAAAAGAAAAAGAAAAAGCGTTTGTGTGTGTGGCTGGAAGGGCCGGAGAAGTAGTAGAGCAGGCCGAGCTGGCACTATATATGGTCCCCCCGAGTCCCACCGAGAGCTCTGGTCAGGTTCCTAAGTGCAGAGTCCTGAACAGCCCCGGGCATTGTCCCAAACACACACACACACACACACACACACACACACACACACACGGCATTGTCTGTCACACATACACACACACACTCTCACACATTAAAAAAAGAAGGGGGAGACCTAGAGAGATAGTACAGGGTTAAGGCACTTGTCAAGCGTGCAGGTGACCCAGGTTTGACCCCGGCACCTGTAAGTTCCTCTGAGCACCCCCAGCAGTGCCCTGCAGACTGGGATGTGGCTCAAGAAAACAGAGAACAGAAAGAGAAAGAGAAAGCGAGTGTGGAGCAGCAGGGGCTGGAGATACAGTCCAGCAGGCCGAGCGCAGGCCTCAGCCTGCCAACCCTGTCCCCTCGTTGTAAAAATGAAGCCGCGCCCAGCAGTGCTCAGGGCTGACTCCTGGCTCTGCACTCAGAAGTCTCTCTTGGTGGTGCTCAGGGGACCCTATGGGATGCCGGGGATGGAACCTGGGTTGATCTCATGCCAGGCTGGCGTCCTCCCTGCTTGGGGCCACCAGCCAAATTTTGCCTGCACAAAGGTGAGCCCTTCGTTGGGCTTTGGAGGATGCATAAGAGTTTGGTGAAAAGGTGGAGGGCACAGCCTGGGCAGAGACTTCAAGGAGAGAAGCTGCTGACCTCAAGGGGGGTGGCATGCAAAGGGGGCGGCACAGTTGGGGGGGGGTGTGGCTACAGGGGTCTATGTACCAGGCTGAAGGACTGAGACTGTCTCCTCGGGGCCTGTGTGCGCAGGCCCAGATAGAACTCACACCAGGCGAGACTCCTGGGGGAAGCGGGGCCTGTCCTGGCTCGTGGGCATGGCCCCAGCAGGCAGCCCAGGGGCAGCCCCTTTCAGGGCTCAGGGACTGAACCCAGCCCTGTGCTCAGCCGTGACCCATGGCAGTGCTAATTGGAACAGCTGCTGCCAAGACAAGGCCCTTCCACCCGCACTCTCGGGGTCCAGGGAACCGAAATCCAGCACTGGGGTGATGGCAAAGGTCAGGGGCCAATTAGTGGTAAGGCAAGCCACACCTGACTCTCGTGAGCCTTTGCCCTGAGGTGCCTGAGAGACCAGGGCCTCGCCCAGAGGTGCCAGGAATTGATCCGAGGGCCTGTGCCCTGGGGCCCTCTGCTGCTACCAGGTCCACTCGGCCAAGAGAGCAAAGTCCCAGCCCTGCCTGGTGTCCCTTATACCCCCAAAACCAGCAAATAAGTCCTTGCACTGCCTTTTGCCTTGGGGCTACACAGGCGATGCTCAGGGCTGACTCCTGGTTCTGTGCTCAGGAATCACCCCTGGCGGGCTTCGGGGGACCTATGGGGCACCGGGGATTGAACCTGGGTGGGTCGCGTGCTAGGCAAACACCTTCCCTGCTGTCCAATGGCTCCGGCCTCCTGGTTCAGAGCCTGAGTTGAGCGGTGCTGGGGACCGCTGGGGCTGCCCCGGCGACAGTCTGGATGCCACAGGGTACTGTGGATTGAATCCAGAGACTAGTGCATGCCAGGCAGATGCCCTTCGAGTGCTTCTAGGCCTGCTTTTTTGTTGGGAAAGAGTTTTCAGCCTCGGGGCTAGAGCAATAGCACAGCGGGTAGGCCATTTGCCTTGCACGCGGCCGACCTGAGTTCAATTCCCAGCATCCCATATGGCCCCCTGAGTACTGCCAAGGGTAATTCCTGAGTACAGAGCCAGGAGTAACCCCTGAGCATCGCCGGGTATGACCCAAAAAAGCAAAAATAAATAAATAAATAAATTTTAGGGGCTGATGTGATAGCATAGTGGGTCAGGTGTTTGCCTTGCATGCGGCCGACCCGGATTCAGTTCCCAGCATCCCATATGGTCCCCTGAGCACTGCCAGGAGTAATTCCTGAGTGCAGAGTCAGGAGTCACCCCTGAGCATCACTGGGTGTGACCTAAACAGCCAAAAAAATAAAAAAGAAAAGGACCCATGGGGCCAGGGTGATAGTCCAGCAGGGAGGGCACTTGCCCTGCGCACGGCTGGTCCGGGTTTGATTCCAGCCACTGCACAGGGTCCCCTGAGCCCAGGAGTGATTCCTGCGCATTGTCAGGCGTGGACCCCCAAAGAAACAGAAAAAGGATTTTGGGAGCAGAGAAGTAGCTCAAGGGGCTGGAGGGCAGCCCCCTGCCGGAGCTGGGGGTAGCCCCCCGAAAATTAGGAGAGCCAGGACCAGAGAGATAGCCCAACGGGAGAGGCGCCTGCCTGGCACCCCCTAAGACCCCTGAGCCAGGAGTGAGCCCTGAGCACCGCTGCCGGGTGTGGCCCCCAAAACAAGCAAACAAACCAGGTCTGGGCCAGAGCAACATGACATCGGGGAGGGCACTGGACAGGTCCTTGGCCGACCTGGGTTCGATCCTTGGCATCCCATACGGTCCCCACACACCGCCCGAGGCCTGAGCGCAGAGCCAGGCGTCAGCCCTGAGCATCGCTGGGTCTGGCTGCCACACGAAACAAAGCAAAACACTTTCAAGTCCCTCAAGTGCCATCACAGGAGCTTCTAGGGGTGGGGAGGTTTTCCAAGGATCTCCCCCCCACCCCCGTCCCCCACATCTGAAGTGAGTCTCCCCTCGGCTGTCCAGCCTGCTGGGGACACCCTCCCCCCGCCCAGCTCACTCAGACACTCACAGTACACGGTGATAGACACGTGCCCCGAGGCCTGGCGGAGGCCACAGTTGGAGAAGCAGATGGGGCTGCTGTCCTCCTGCACATCACTCAGCAGAAACGTCTTCCACGTGGCGCCCCGGTCCACCTCCTGCTTGTTCAGCGGCGTCTCCAGGCCCAGCGACGAGCAGGAGTCACTGCAGTTCACCTCCAGGCTGCTGCCCCTCAGGATTGTGGCCTCCTGGGGGACCACGGTCAGCGTGGCACCTCCAGGGCCTGGAAGGAAACAGCAGGGACAGATGTCATCCAGGGTCCCGCCTTGGGCCCCGCCCAGGTTGGCTGTGGTATGTTGTGTGGGGGGAGCCGGAGGGGGGGGAGTAGCAACCTCAAATCCACATACACTCTAGGGGCTGGAGCGATAGCACAGCGGGTAGGGTGTTTGCCTTGCACGCGGCCAACCCGGGTTCGAATCCCAGCATCCCATATGGTTCCCTGAGCACCGCCAGGAGTGATTCCTGAGTGCAAAGCCAGGTGTAACCCCTGTGCATCACTGGGTGTGACCCAAAAAGCAAAAAAAAAAAAAGAAAAGAAAAGAAAAGAAAAATCCACATACCCTCTCTCATCTTTGCCCCAAACCTCAGAAAAATTACGTGGGTCAGTCCAGAGTGATAGGACAGCAGGGAAGGCGTTTGCCTTCCACACACAGCCCACCGGAGTTTGATCCCCAGCGGCCCACAGGGTCATCCCCCTGAGCCCCGCCAGGGGCGATTCCCAAGTGCAGAGCCAGGAGTCAGCCCTGAGCACCACCGGGTGTGACCCAAAACCAAAAGAAAAGAAAAATGATGGGAGCCAAGAAGATAATAAAGAACGGGTGTCTGGGGCTGGCGCACGAGTACAGCGGGGAGGGCGTCTGCCCTGCACGGTGCGAATCCGGGTTCGATCCCCGGCATCCCATAGGGTCCCCCAAGCCCCGCCAGGAATCAGGCCTGGGTGTGACACCCAGACAAACACACAAATCATAAGGAGTGCGCCGGGGTCTAGGGAGATGAGTCCCTCGTTTGCTCCCGGCACTGCATGGTTCTCCCCTACCCCCTCACCCCCACAACTCTCCCACTCCAAGTTCCACCCCTGCGCAGCTGGATGTGACTCAGATGAAAAACAGAAGCACTCCAGGACCAGTGCAAAGTCCCCTGGCAGCCCGGCTAGTGTAGGCCAGGCCACAGCAATAGGACAACAGGCAGGGCACAGAGACAGGAGTAAGCCCTGAGCACTGCTGGGTGCCTTCCCCCCTCCCAAAAAAGAAAATTAAAAAAAAAAAGACAAAAAAAACCCCGCAGACAGTGTTGTCCTGGCCAAAGGCAAAACCTCCCCCCTGGGGGCCCTGGGGAGCCACGGAAGATCCTGCCAGGAGAGAGAGTCCAGGGGAGCCAGCTCTCCACTTTCTCATCTGTGAAATGGGTGATGAAGGCCCCCCTACATGGCTCCAAAGCCCAGGGGAGGAGGGGCTGCAGGTAAAGCAGGGCTGTGTGGGGGAGGAGGAGGTGTTGGGAGTCTCAGTGCCCTGCCTACCGCCATGGCTACCACCACAGGCCACCCCTGAAGAGAGAGGGAGGGAGAGAGAGTGGGGGGTGGCCACACCCGCGGTGCGGGGGCTTCCTCCCCTGGCCCTGTGCTCAGGGATCATAATCCCTGGCGGGGCGAGCGGGAATCTGAGGTGCCGGGGATGGAATCCACGTCAGCCTTGTGCAAGACAAGCGCCCTGCGCCCCCCTCCCAACCCCACCCCGAGTGAGTGTGGATTCTCCAAGGATGAATCAATCCCACGACAGGGAGAGAAGCTTCTCCAGAAGGTGCCAACAACCCCAGGGGGGTGGAGGGGCAGCACCCCATGCGGAGCTGGGACACCAACCCCACCTCACCGGGCACCCAGGGCGGCCCCCTTTCCCCTCCTTCCAGGTAAGAGATGGTGGGGGAGGGGGGCTGGACTCAGCAGACAGCCCCCTGCCCCCTGGGTCAGTGAGGCTGGAATTCCCCTGGATTAGAAAGGATCAGAACTTCCTCAAGGGCTGGGAAAAAGAAAGTAATTGTGTGTGTGTGTGTGTGTGCAGAAAGTGTGTGTGTATGTGTGTGTTGGTAAGAAGAAAGTAATTGTGTGTGTGTGTGTGTGTGTGTGTGTGTGTGTGTGGAGGGGAGGGAGGGGCTGCAGCTGGGCTTGGCGCCAGATTCCTCCACCTCCTGGGGTCCATAATCAGCCAGAACACAAATACTTCAAAGATGGCCTCGCGCTCCCCCAAACTGTGTGCCCAATCGCCATCTAAGCCACTTTGCAGTTTCAAAACCCCCCGAGATTGAGCCTGCCCTGACCCCTCTTTCAGTCGATGGCTCTTCTTCACCCCAGCGGTTCCGAACCAGCTGCCCCGAGAGCCTTCTCCGCAGGCGGCGGGCAGGGCGCGGCTGGGGGCCCGGGGTGGGGGTGCCCGAGCCAGCCCGACGGCGCGGGCGCCTCCCCCGACTCACCTGGCAGCAGAGCCGCGAACAGCGCCAGGAGCGCGGGCAGCGCGGAGCGGGGGGCGCGGGGGCTCATGGCGAGGCGCGGGCGAGCGGGGAGCCCTGCGCGGCGCAGACTGGGGCCGCGACCCGGCGCGTGGGGCCTCTTATAGCGCCCGGCGGGGGCCGGCCGAGGGGAGGCGCTGCCTTCCGGGAAATCTGGGTCCTTCCCCTCCCGAACGAAGGCTCGGCATTTCCGGATTGGGGGGGTGCACGCCCGGCCCGGTGGTCCCCCCGCTTGGGCAACCCGAGCGCCGGAATTTCCCAGCGCACAAAGGGAGCGCGCGGTGGCCCAATGGCCCGTGGCAACCCGAGGGCGGTTCCGGGGCCGGAGCGTTCCCGCGTCCCGCCAACTTCACCCGCGTCCTCGAATCTGGCAAGCCCGGATTAGCCTCGCAGTGGTCCCACCCCCAGTGGCCCCTCCACCGAGGGCGCCCCTCCCCCAAAGGGGCAGGTCCCGCTGCAGCTGACCCCAAGACGCCTGCCGGAGTGGGCGGAGCAGGCCCGGACAACCCCTGGGAGCCCGCGGAGTGTGGATGCGCGAGCGGAGAGCATCCCCCCGCGCCTCGACGGGCGCCCCCCTTCCCCCAGCCCCGGGCATCGCTTCCTCTTTCGCTCGAGCCACGGGGCCGTTTTTGCTTCCCAAACAAGGAAGGAAGCCCCCCCACCCCCGCGTGACCCTGACGCGCCCGGCCCCTCAGCTTCGGTTCCTAAGAGCCCTCGGGGAAACTGAGTCAGCGGCCCGGAACGGGAGGTCGGGATAGAGGGCAACAGAAGCCGGGTGGTGTTCGAACCCTTGCTTTGAGCTGGTAAACTGAGGCGTCACCTGGGCCCCCTGGTGGGGGGCGGAGACGCGGGTACCAAGAATGGAACCCGGGGCGCCTGGACTGAGAGCGCGCGGGGCGCGGCCGGGTGCAGCGGGAAGGCGCCCCCGACGGCCCCCAGGTCACGCCCAGGACACTCGATGTCCATTCCGTGGTGGCCGGGGGAGCCTGCGGTCTGGAGGAGCGGAGCCGCGCCGCCAAAGCTTCCTGTTGTGGGGCGCGCAGCGCGTTGCCCTGGAGAGCTCCTAGGGGCCACGGGGGTCAGGTGGCAGAAGGGGAAGGAGGGGACCCGGGGGACGTGCCGGTCTTTCCGCGCGTTAGTCTCGATCGCGCCCCTCCACCTCCCCAATCGTTGCTCAGGAATTTCCAGGGGCGTCTTTCTGGGTGGGGTCCGAGTTTCCGAGGGGCGCAGGGCCGCCGGGGCAGCGGCGTGGCGTGGGCACCCGCGACGGCGCGGCGCCGGGGTGGCGCTGGGGAAGTCCTGGGCTGGGGGATGCTGTTTCGGCCGCGGACTGGCTGGCGGCCGCGTCCTCCCCACGCTCCCCGTGCGTGCGGCGACAGCGCCCCCGCGCGGCCAGGCCGGTCTTCCTCCCGGCGCTCGGCTAAGGTGCGCGCGTCCCTCTGTCTGTCTGAGCGCGGAGAGGGAATCCTTCCACCCAGCGGGGCATTTTCTGGGCGGGGGCGGCAGGAGAGCACCGAAATAGTCGGAGGACTTCTTCCCGCTCCCTGGAGAAAACCCCAGCCGGGAAGAACGTGGGCAGTGCGAGCGCGGATGAGCTTTTTGGGTTGTTTTCCTTCTGGCCCACGCCCAGCTGCGCTCAGGGCTGATTCCTGGCTCTGCCTCAGGAATCACTCCTGGCGGGTTCGGGGAACCTTACCGATGGGGCATGCAGCAGCCTTGGCCCCGTGCATGGCAAACGCCCTCCCGGCAGTCTACTGCTTCGACCCCTGATGAACTTTTCAAGAACCTTTTGGGCCACTTCCATGGGCTTGACTGTATTTGATTCGGTCCCTTTTCATGCCTACAGAGTGTGGCCTCAAAATAAATTAAAAATAAAGAAAACCTCCTGGCTAGATCTGAGAAAACTTTGATCTGTTAACAAAGGGGTGTGACAGGACTGAGACTTATCAGGGAGGGATTCTACAGAGAACCAAGGAGGTGAATGTGCAAAAGTCCTGAGGCTGTCTCTGTGGTTCACGTGCTCTGTTCCTCCAGGACTCCCAGGCATCAGGAGCGCTGCAGGGTCCGTGCTCAGCAGATGTGGGAGGCATAGGCATCACACTCTGGGTCTCACGCTTGCAAAGTTGGTGCTTCTTCCCACAGAGCCGTTCCACAGCTCCAGCCACATGGTGTGTGCGTGTGTGTGTGTGTGTGTGTGTGTGTGTGTGTGTGTGTGTGTGTCTGTTGGCAGAGACAGGCTGGAGTCCAGATGACGCCTTTTTTTTCAGGGTCTGAGGCCCTGAGAGGATCAAGGGCCATTGTGTTCCAGGACCAGGACCATAGGACAGCAGGGTGGGCGTTTGCCTTGCGCGCAGCTGACCTGGGGGTTTGATTCCCAGCATCCCAAAGGATCCCTGGAGCACCGCCCGGAGAGATTCCTGAGTGCAGGAGTGAGCCCTGAGTATCGCTCCTGCCCCAGTAAAGAGCCGTTTCCCGAGAGGTGGTGGCCAGCACGTTGGATTCCCACGATGGAGTTTTTTTTTTCTTTTTGGGTCACACCCGGCGATGCACAGGGGTCACTCCTGACTCATGCAGTCAGGAATCACTCCTGGCGGTGCTCGGGGGACCCTATGGGATGCTGGGAATCGAACCCGGTCGGCCACGTGGAAGGCAAACACCCTACCCGCTGTGCTATCGCTCCAGCTTCCCCCCCCTTTTTTTTTCTTTTTGAATTTTCTTAAGGAAGGGGAAGCAGATGTTTCACTGTTCTGCCAGGAAGGGTACGGTTTCCTCGAGGGTGCCAGGGAGTCTTGGCAGCACTGCCGGGAGCCTGCTGCTGCCTGGCACAACCTGCCCGAGCCACACTGAAATGAAAGGGACACACCCCATACGGAGGCTGTGGGTCAGACATTTGAGCTTGTTTGTTTGGAGGTGATGGGGAGGAGTCTGCAGCAATCTTGGGGTCCTGGATCCCAAGGATCAAGAGCCTCTAGGCCCACACCCCAAGTTGCCAGAGCCCCTTGGTAGTAACAGTGGCCATGCGGGGGGCAGACAGTGCTGGGGGTCTCATGTGCCAGCCTCGCTCCACGCCCCTGAGCGCACACACAGGCTGCCGAACCCATGAGTATCTCTAGCCTGGGAGGCGTCGGTGTTGGGGCCACACCGGGGTGGGGGGGGGAGACTCAGGGGTGACTCCTGGCTCTGTGCTCAAGAATCACTCCAGGCAGGGCTGGGGGGAAGCAGTGCCAGGGATCAAACCCAGGTGAGCTGTGTGCCAGGCAAGCGCCCTCCCTGCTATGCCCTGGCTCTGGCCTGGCTGGCTCCCGTTTGGGAAACAGAACCAGGATCCAGGGGGGCTCTCAGCTTTGTGCTGGGCTGGGGGGCGGGCGGTTGGTGGGGGGGCTGGAGCCGAGCCGGTCTCCTGGCCCACACCATAGGGCGAGCTAAGGCTCAGCTGCCGGACACTCAGCGTGACTCTGTGTCCCCTTCCTGGGGCCCGTGTCACTGCAATTCTGCTTCTGGGCTGGCATGTCCCTCTCTGCAGCCGCTGCGGGGGACAAGGTTTTGAGGAACAGGGGCCCCATGGTTCCTGCCTCTACCTCCCTCTCCTCCTCCCTGCAGCCTCTCCTCTTCTCCTCCCTCCCCCTGCCCCTCTCCTCCTTCTCCCAACCTCTCTCCCCTTTTTTTCCCTCTGCCTCCCCTCCCCAGGCCTCCCCTCCTCATTCTCGCCCCTCCTCCCCTCCCCTCCTCCCCTTTGTCCTTTGTCCACTTCAGGGGAACTTCTTTGGCTGGTGCCTTTATCTGGAGGGGTGAGTTAAGTGGCAGCCCAGGAGGATTTGCTGGCCATTTCTTTTTTTTTTTTTTTTTGGCTTTTTGGGTCACACCCGGCGATGCACTCAGGAATTACTCCTGGTGGTGCTCAGGGGACCATATAGGAACCTGGGAATCGAACCCGGGTTGGCCACGTGCAAGGCAAACTCCCTACCTGCTGTGCTATCGCTCCAGCCCCTTGCTGGCCATTTCTGGGGGCGCTGGGTAACCTCCTATCCTGGGGCCCCCCTTGCTGTGTCAGGGCATCTCCGATGGGCCTGAGGCTCAGCCACGTTTGCTCAGTCCCCCCCCGCCCCCCCCCCCCGCCTCATGCCCTCAGCACAGTGGGGCCCAGCCCAGGCCTGCTTTAGCTTCTTCTCCCTATCACTTTTTTTTTTTCTTTTCTTTTTGGGTCACACCTGGTGATGCTCAGGGGTTACTCCTGGCTCTGCACTCAGGAATTACTCCTGGTGGTGCTCGGGGAACTATATGGGATGCTGGGAATTGAACTCGGGTCAGCTACGTGCAAGGCAAACGCCCTCCCCGCTGTGCTATCACTCCAGCCCCCTCCTTTTATTTTTAGGGTGGGGAGGGCATGGGATCTTGACGGGGTGGGGGTTGCTGAGGTCAAGACCTGGGGAGGTGCGGGACCGTGGGAGACCAGGATTAAGACGGACCTCCAGCCACCCTCGAATCCTGGGCTCCCTGGTCACTTCCTCTGTTGGCCAGCCCGGGGGACTCCAGGATGGAGGAACTGCCCAGGTGTGTAAACCCCTTTTTCTTGCTTTTTCTGTTTGTTGCTTTTGGGCCA
Organism: Sorex araneus; assembly: GCF_027595985.1. Taxonomy (NCBI): domain Eukaryota; kingdom Metazoa; phylum Chordata; class Mammalia; order Eulipotyphla; family Soricidae; genus Sorex; species Sorex araneus. The sequence goes on from NC_073303.1 coordinate 234,474,330, forward strand.
CATCTGGCAATGCTCAGAGGCTTCCTCGTGGCTTTGCACTCCGGGATCACTCCTGGTGACATGGGATGACCATAGGAGACGACCATTTGGGGTGGTTATGTGGGGACTATCTGGGACGCTGGGGGTTGAACCCGAGAGGCCACGTGCAAACAGGCCTCTCACCACTGGACTGTTTCTGGCCTTGACCCACTTTTGAAAACCCATGTGGCAGGTGTTTGTGTTTGGGGCGGGGTCGGGGGTGGCTTCGGGGACAGCAGCTGCTAAACTCCCAGCTACAGGATCTAAAGTGTCTGCTGTCAGGACCACAGTGAAGATGTCCTTTGAGACTCGGGGTCTCCGTGGGGCCAACAAGAGACTTCGCAGCAGAACAGAAGCGGTCACCTACGGTCTCTTTGTTTAATGCTCATTTTCTAAAAATCTTCTCCCAACCTGCCCAAGCGGAAACTGGGGCTTCCTCCTCCAGGCTGTCTGCTGAGCCTGCACGGTTCGCCCCACCCTGCACTGGAGGAGTCCAGCCTCCCCAGCTGTTTTGCATCCCGGCACTCAGCTCAGCTTCAAATCCCTGGATTCAACTCAGTGTCACAAGGGCCTTGGCTGTGGGCCCTTTCCTACCCCTTCCTGCTTCTTCCAGCCTCGCCCAGCTAGGTGCTCTGGGGATCGCTTGGCATCGCGGTGGAACTCAGGACCCCTTGACCTTCTTCCCGTCTGCCCCTGCGTGCTTCCAGCGCGGCCCCCGCCCCTCCTTCCCCCAGATGCCTTTTCTTTCGCTCCGAGACTGGAGCTTCTGTCCCCAGAGGCTGCTCAGGAATGTGCCCCACAGGCATTCCGCCTACGGCTGGCTGTCTGGCTCCTGGGGCGGGGCCTGCCAGGCCTCACCTGAAATTCCTCAGTCACTTCGGACTATTGCAAAAATGCACTTTTGGGGGGCCAACACCCGTGGCTGACCTCAGCAACGTGGCTCTGGTCTTTATTGAGGGGACTTAAACTATACTTAATTTTCTCTAGATTTTGGACACCGTGAGTTACAAAGGGGCTAATCACAGCCTTTTGGGGTCTTCAGCGTGTCCCACCCTGCCTCCCCCCATCTCCTTAGCAAACTCATTTAAAAAAGATTCCCTTATTTAAGTTTTGGTCACATGGTCCCCTGCTGTTGACTTTGGGTGACCTCACCCCTTAACCATCCAAATGTCTGAACAACCTTGATACTTTGGTGTTAAATTTATGTATTTTTTTTTGGTTTAGGGGCTACATCCAGTGGTGCTCCGGGGATCCTAAGGGATGTCCGGGATCAAACCCAGGTCCAACACATACAAGGCGAGCGCCCTCCCCCCTATACGATTGCTTCAGCCCTAGTTTTTTGTTTTTCTTAAAAACATGTTTATTCGCACTTTCCTAGCCTGCCTTCCGGTGCTCGGAACCTCATCAGCCCCAGCAGGGCTAGCCCGGAGGCCGACTCTCTCAGGAACAGCAGGGAGATGGGCCTTGAGTGAGCACACCCTGCCTGCCTGAGGGTGTGGGGGGGTGGTCCCCGCTGGTGGCAGGATGGGGGGGATGGAGCCCCCGGGGCCTAGGCTGTGCTGAGACACATCCTGGGGTGCTGGAGCAAAGCCAGGCTCCAGGATAGGGGTCTAAGGGCCACTGGCCTGCGGGTCCCCTGGGGGCCCAAGGGGGAAGTCGCGGTAGGGCAGTCGGAAGGGGTAGAGCGGGGTGTAGCGCGACCCCTGCCACAGCAGCTGCTGCTCCAGGAGCGCCAGCGCGGGCAGCGTCAGGACCAGCGTCTGGTGCTTCAGCAAGCTGTGCACATTCAGGCCTGCGGGGCGGAGGGCAGGGGTGGGGGTCAGGGGGCTTGCCCTCACCCTCCCTCTCAATGCGGGGTGTGTGTGTGGGGAGTCTGGGGCACAGGAGGCAGGAGGGACCTAGGCTCCACCGCGCCCCCTGGTGGCCACCAGCGGGAGTGAACTGCCGGCAGGGGCTCAGGTTTTGTGTGGGGGGGTGAGCCTGGATAGAGGCGGGTGGGGGAGGGGGGGCAGGGCTCACCGACTGCGGGTACCAGTGTGAAGGTCTTGAGGGCTGAGGCGGCCTCCACCATGTTCTGCGGCGTGTCCTCATACTCTCTGCAAGGCCCCGCGGCCGGATGAGCAGCGCCCAGGCCGGGCTGCACCCCCCTCCACCCTCCACCGCCCTCGCCCACCCCCTGCACCCCTGCGCGGCGCCCTCACAAGTCTACCAGGAGTACAGAGTCTCCCCAGCGGCGGTAGCGCGCCAGCTCCGTCAGGTACTGGGGGTCTGCTGTGGGCAGCTCCAGGGAGTCCACGATGTGCAAGCTGTCCTGGGGGGGGGGACACGGCCGTCTGGTCTGAGCACCCCGTGGCCGCCCACCCGCGCACCCCGCAACTGCCTCCAGCTGCCGACTCTGGGCTAAGGGGGCTGGCTCCTCCCACCGGGCAAGGGTGGTACCTGGGCCAGCTTGACCGTCAGCGCCACGGTGAGGCCTTGCACGCGCACCTTCATGGGCAGCATGTAATAGTAGCTGGTGGGGCCTCGTGGGCCGTGGGCCACGCCCCCTGCGAGCACAAAATCGGAGGTCAGTGATGGCCGTGTGCGCCTTCTGGCGGCCACACGGCGGAATAGGCTGCAGAGAGCCCAGGGCTGGTCCAGGAGGGGGCGTCCCCCCACCCCCAACCTCACCCCCCCATCAACCTCAGAGGCTTAAATGGAGCTGGGATGAGGGAAGACAGGGGCCAGGTTCAATCAATCCTGGCAACAGGAGGGCGGGGGAGCCGGAATCATAGTACAGCCGGGAGGGCGCCTGCGCACCCAGGTTCCATCCCTGGTTTCCCATGTGGTCCCAAGATCAGCCAGAGTGATCCCTGAGCACAGAGCCAGGAGTAACCGCTGAGCACTGCTGGGTGCAGCCCCCAAACAAAAGTTTGAGTGGGGACTCCTGGTACACTGGTGACGTGGGTCACTAACCAGGTTCAGCCCAGGCTCAGGCCTTGACGGGCCAGTGTCTGGGGGGTGCCGCAGGTGTGAGGGGCGTGTACACTGCGATAGGAGCCCAGAATCTGCCCCCCTGCCAGCCCTCCGCAGGCTGCAGCGAAGATGGGTGGGAATCCCTGCCCTCACCCCGGCCACATTCAGAACACACAGGCAGGGGAATCAGATCCGTGGGAGGCGACGAACACCAGGGCCTGTGAGGGGGACTGCAGGAGGGAGGGAGGGCTTCCTGGAGGAGGTGCACTGACTAACTTATCAGTCTGGTGGGACAGGACAAGGGGGAACCGTGGGCACTGTTGCTGCTACAGGCGGATGAGAGCTGGGTCAGAGCTGCTGCTGAGAGGGGTGTGGGGAATCTGAATCTGTCATGGATGGGGAGGGCTACTTGGCCCCGGAACCCCGGCCTGGCTCACCTCCTCGCCAGATGGGGGAGCGAATGCTGCCGTGTCGGGCCCGCCCGCTGCCCTTCTGCTGCCAGGGCTTCCGGCCTCCACCCCGCACCTCCGCCCGGGTCTTGGTCTTCGCATAGCTCTGCGGGTGCAGAGGGAGGCGGGGGTCGGCTCAGGGGGCTGGGGTCACTGCAGCTCCGAAACACAGAGGTGGGTGGGGAAAAGCACCGAGGGGGCCTCTTCCCGCCTCATCCATGGGGCAGCACTTACAATTCTCTTGAAGTTCTTCTGCCAGATGGCCACCTGGTGCAGGACATCCAGCCTGGGTAGGAGACGAGATTGGGGGTCCCCTCTGGCTCCCCAGCCCTGCCTCCCCTCTGTGGGTACATGTTTGTCTGCCGGTTCCCTCTGCCCACAAAGTCCTTCTTCCTTCTCACCCCACCCAGAGAAGCTTCCTCAATTCTCTCCTCTACCCGGCACCTGGCCTGGCCTTTCTCTCCTTGGAACTGACCCGGCCCCAGCCTGACCCTCTGACCCTGCCTGTTCTGCGCCCACCGCTGGCCAGCACGTTTATGGCCCAAGCCTCAGCGCTTCCTGGACTCCAAGAGGCGTCCACCTGATACCAATCTTAGTTTTTGATTTGTTTGGGGATCACCCCTGTAGTGTTGGGGAATCATGTACTCCGAGGGGTGGACCCCGAAGCTGAGCACATTTCCAGGCTTTGGAGCCATCTCCTGGGCCTTTTTTTTTTTTTTGGGTCACACCCGGCAATGCACAGGGGTTACTCCTGGTTCTGCACTCAGGAATTGCCCCTGGTGCTCGGGAGACCATATAGGATGCTAGGAATTGAACCCAGGTCTGCTGTGTGCAAGGCAAATGCCCTACTTGCTGTGCTATGGCTCCAGCCCCCTCCTGGGCTTCTTTCTGTTTTGTTTTTAGGCCACACCCAGCGGTGCTCAGGGGACCATAAGAGGGGCCGGTGACCAAAGGGGGCTAGGCTGCATGCCAGGCAGACGCCTTGCCCCTGTACTATCTTTCCAGCCTGTCCCCCAAACTTAAGATCACATATGCACTGCATGTAACAAGCACGGGACATAGCTGCTGGGGTCATCTGCCCAGCTGGCAAACCATGACGGGCACATAAAGCCAGGGCTGGAGACGTGGCTCTGCTGGAGATGTGCAAAGCAAGAGCTCTCGCCTTGCACGTGTAAGGCCCTGGCTTTGATCCCTGCACCATAAAATAAAATACAAACAGTGACTGGGCGACAGTACAGTGGGTAAGTGCTTGCCTTGCACGTGGCCAACCTGGGATGTTCCATCCCCAGCATCCCATAGTGTGCTCCAAGCACTGCCAGGATTGATTCGAGTGCAGAGCCAGGACTCAGCATGGCCTGGTGTGGCCCTCAAATGAAAATACACAGAATAAAATGCAAACAGAGGGGCCAGATAATACAGACAGCAGGGCACTGGCTTTGCAGGTGGTCAATCCAGGTTCAATCCCCAGTACCTCAAATAGTCCCCCAGGAGTAAGTAACCCTGAACACTGCTGGGTGTGGCCCCAAAGCAAACAAATAAAGCCGCAAACAGACTATGTCAGGGCACATAGGATATATTTATTAGTGCTCATTCTTACAAAAGCCATTAATAGCAATGATCATCAACTTTTTTTTAATTGTCCTATTGATGTGCCAGAGCCTGACAAACATAAGGCATTCTCCCTACGACTGAGCCTCTCAACCTTGCTAAGTTCCCATAAGCTTTACTAACATATTTTTTTAACACCCCTCCACCCTCCTCTGTCCCCCGCCAAGATGTCATTTCTCAGTCCTCAACTTCTTACAAATCTGAGGCAGGGAAAACTGCCTCCCTGAGGCCGGTGATGGACCCGGGGCTCAGAAGCTCGGCTCTCTTCCATGCAAACAACCCGGGCCACCCTGATGCCTAAGGCCCCTCTCATTCTCCTCAGCTCACGCTGACCGCTCCCACGCACCTGGGCGCCACGGAGAAAACGTCGGGGTGCAGCTCGGCCAAGCCCACGCGCTCCTGATCATAGCCCCGGAGAGATTCGATCCAGGCCTGCACCGGACGCCGGTGCGCAGGGACCGGAAACTCGCACTGGCGCAGCACCGGCGCCTGCAGCCCTGGGGCGATCGGGAGGTCGGGGGCCACCGGTTAGGGTACCAGAGCCCAGGAGCACTGCTCCACGCCGCATCCCCTCCGAGGATGACACCCCGCAACCTCACCCGAGCTCGCCACCGGCTCGGACCTCTGCGCCGGCCGCACCGCCTCTTCCGTCCGCACGGTCAGGCCCTGTAAGCCGTGGGCGAGCGTGAGAGGCCGTCCCCGGCGCTCCCCAGCTCCGTATTCCAACCCTGCTCCCAGTGCCCGGCCTCACCCGGCAGCCCGGAGGCCGCAGGCAGGCCCGCGCCCCGGCGCGGACCAGCTGCAGCATCGCCGCACGCCGAGAGGTCACCAAGCGTCGCCCAGCGGTGATGTCACGCCCACCAGCCGTCGCCCGGTGATAGCGTCACCGTCGCCCCGCCGCCGCCGCCTCCCGCCCTGCTCGGATGGACTGCGGAAAGCCGAGCGAGCGAGAATGGAGACTCTGGGGTACGGCCCTGAGTACTCCACTTTCCGACCCAAGACTAACGCATAACTCCATCTCCCCCTTCAGCACGAAACACCCTTGGCGACCCCGGGCACGAGCCCCGGAGATAGAAGCCCCGCCCCTCTACAGGCTCGCTCTCGGGTCCCGCCTCCTGGAGAGCAATCCAGCCAGTCGCTAAAGGGAGCTCTTCTGTTCAGCCAATGAACTTTAAGTATTTCTAAACGGGCGCCCAGCGCTGGGTCTGGGGCGGTACTTAGGAGAAGGTGGCCAATGAGAGTTAGGGCCCCGCCCCCATCCGTCTCCACTAAACTCGCGGTTTTCTCTGTAACCGAGCTTTTTTTGTTTCTGCGTTTTTTTGGTTTTAGTTTTCTCTAGGGTTGGCGCACATCCTGCATTACTCAGCTGTTACACCAAGAGACCAGATGCAGTGCAAGGCAAGCACCTTACCCGCTGTACTCTCCCGACTGTTTGTTTTTATTTATTTAAATTAGTGCCTCTGGACTGGAGCGATAGTGCAGCGGGGAGGTGGACCTGGGTTCGATCCCAGCATCCCATAGTGTCCTCCAAGTCCCACCAGGAGCACCGCCTGAGTGTGTTTACACATACAAAAAATCAGGACTTTGTGGGCCAGAACAACAGGCTGAATCATGTTTTGCATGCTTGCATGCTGTGCGGAAGGGCGGATTCACTCTGGGGCAGAGCATTTGTCCCTTAAACCATCCCACGACCACCGCCCAGCACTGCTGGGTTGAACCCCGGTACAAACCAAGTATCACTCACAGACAGTTGGGTACAAAGCAAGTATCACCCACAGATAAATTGGTCCGACCAGATCTTTCTTCTCCATTTAGATCCTCCAGGGCAAGGCACTTAAACTCCCAAATCCCTTATTAGTTCAGTGCCCCAAGTGGACCAAGCTATGCCGTGCAAAGACAGCAAAAAGGAGAGCCCACGGACCGCGCTTCCCTCTTTGCCTATGGGCACCACAGAAATTCGTGCTGGGGGGGCTGGAGCAATAGCACAGCGGGTAGGGCGTTTGCCTTGCATGCGGCCGACCCGGCTTCGATTCCCAGCATCCCATATGGTCCCCTGAGCACTGCCAGGGGTGATTCCTGAGTGCAGAGCCAGGAGTAACCTCTGTGCATTGCCGGGTGTGACCCAAAAAGCAAAAAGAAAAAAAGAAAAAATAAATTCGCGCTGGGGGGGGAAAATAATGCGTTACGGCCACCAGGGGGCGCAAGAAGCACATCCCTGGTCTCCTGTGTTCTCTGGAAGATAATACTGCTTGTAGTAGGATGTCTGTCCTGCCTTTGGCCGACCTGGGTTTCATCTCAGGAGGCACCACATAGTATCCCCGGAGTACAGCTAGGAGTGATCCCTGGGTACAGAGTCAGAAGGAAACCCAGATGTACTACACAATACCCCTTTCCTCCCCTGCCCATAAGGATGTGAGCAAGGCTGGAGATAGTACACACAGCAGCTTAGAATGCCTGCCTTTTCTGGTGAGCAACGCGGCCCGGAAAATGCTCCGGACCCGAATTGGGGCCAACAACACCGGGGAGCCGGAAGGAGGAGGTGCAGGCAGCAACTAACACGGCTCCGGGATTCGGGACTGGGACACATCCAAGCATTAGCGGCCGCGCGACCTTTTCTAAAACCTGAAAACATACAATCTTTTAATGGAAAACTAATTATCAAATGCTTCCTTAATAGGGTTATCTTGTTTGGGGGTATAACTCCCACAACAATAGTGAGTTTTGTGTTGAAATATGGAACGTAATCAAGGTGAAGAGAAAATGAAGTGAAATTCATCAGTTATACAGTTGGGGTGGGGGGCGGGGGGTATACCGGGGATTTTGGTGGTGGAATATGGGCACTGGTGAAGGGATGGTGTTTGAATACGGTATAACTGAGACATAAACCTGAGAACTCTGTAACTTTCCACATGGTGATAAAATAAAATTAAAAAAAAAAAAGAATGCCTGCCTTGCAACCATGTGGTTTTGAGTCCAAATCCCTGATGTCCCACATGTACCCTTCACACACACTCAGAGATTTAAGTGGGTATTTTTTGTGTATGAAGCCTAGGTGTTTCTCTTTGGTTCTACACTGGTTTTATCAGTTTCCATGCTGTTTGGCGCACACAGGCCTGCCAGTCTCTTCCATGCCACTGATACATTCAGTAATCTTTGTCTTTTCTTCATTCTCCAATCACAGGTGCCTGAATAATAACTGCTGCTTTGCCTGCCATTCTCTGGGGCACAGATGCGGGGTCAAAGAGGAAGTTGTCCCCTGTTGGTTTTTATGCATTATTTAGCCTCACGCTTTGCTCTTTTCATGACTTCTCTGTTTAAATGTCACAGAGGCGAGATTTAAAATGACCAATTGAGGCGCTAGAGCAATAGCACTGCAGGTAGGGCGTTTGTCTTGCACGCAGCTGATCCGGGTTCAATTCCCAGCATCCCATCTGGTCCCCCGAGCACTGCCAGGAGTAATTCCTGAGTGCATGAGCCAGGAGTAACCCCTGTGCATCACCGGGTGTAACCCAAAAAGCAAGAAATAAATAAATAAAAATAAAATGACCAATTCAAAGTCCGGAGAGATAATAAAGCAGAGAAGAAGTTTTCCTTCAAGAAGCTGATCGGGGGGCTGGAGTGGTAGCACAGTGGGTAGGGCGTTTGCCTTGCAAGCAGACGACCCGGGTTCGATTCCCAGCATCCCATATGGTCCCCTGAGCACCGCCAGGGGTGATTCCTGAGTGCAGAGCCAGGAGTAACCCCTGCGTATTGCCAGGTGTGACCCAAAAAGCAAAAAAAAAAAAAAGAAGAAGAAGCTGATTGGGTTCAGTATGGTCCCGCGAGCCCCACCGGAGTGATCCCTGAACTCAGAGCCAGGAGAAAGCCCGGAGCACAGCCAGGCACGGTCAAAAAAACAATAAAATGACCAATGTAGGGGTGGGAGAGGTAGTAGAGCGGGTAAAGGAGCTTCCCTTGCATGTGGCCACCCTGCGTTTGATCCCTGGCCACCCTGGGGCCCTTGTGCACGCTGCCAGGAGTGATCTCTAAGCACAGAGCCAGGACAAGCCCTGAATACAGTGTGTGGGCCCCAGATGCCCCCTCCCCCACATAAAATGCGTCCTTTTTTAGGAGGTGGGATCAAACTGGTCCTGCCATGCACAAACAAGCTCCTTAAACCCTGGCCTATCTCTCGGGCTCCCTAAATGCCTGTTTCATGAGTGAATCCTTTTCTTATCTAGCTCAGGGTTTTTACCAGAAGCTGAGAAAGCTGTCCCTTTGTCTCCTGAACCTCAAGGTCCCTATTCCCCTGAGGTCACACAGGAGCCCAATAAACAATTCTCCCTGAAGCTCTGATTCACAGAGACAGACACCCTCTCCTACCCCGGCCCCCTGCAAATGGCTAGCTTTCCCCTATTTGATGCTCTTCTTTGATAAATGGGAAACGTACAAACCTTCTCCCTCTGCGGAACTGGCTGGGATTGTAGCTCTCCCTAGCACCCTTTCTCCCCATACTACCCCTCACCCTCCACCTCCTGCTCAGAAAGCTGCCGTCCACTTCACAGAGCAAAGACCAAAGTCCCAGCCATCCCCCACCCCCTGGCGCTGAGCTTTCCCGGGCTCAGCGGCCTGCCAGCCCTGGTCAATTTCACGTCCGCTTCACCCGGTTTCAGGCTTCCTTAGTTTGACTCCAGCTTTGGTGGAACTTTCTGCCGGGACTGTTCTCCCCCAGACTTCAGGGACGCCCCCTGCCTCCCCTCCCTCAGGCCTTTTCTATAGTGTCCCCATCCCAGGTGACCCCGGGTGAGACAGCCCTGGCCCCTTGCTCACCCCGGGCTCCTCCTCCGCCTTCCCAATTTTTCATTCGTTCACCGTGTGCTCGGAGACACTCTGTTCTTACTCACTTTGGCTGTCGGGTCAGTGCCAGGGCCCCGGGATATGACGTGCTTTGGGTGCTGGGGATACCCCAGGCCACTCCGGCAGGCCCCTTGTTGGGGCTTGAACCTGGCCAGCTGCTTGCAAGTCAAGTTGCAATAGTGTTGCAGTTTAACATTATTAATGAAAGGGGGTTAGTGCTCTGGATCCTAATCACTCAGAAAAACCCAGTTTGACCCCTTTTGATCTTTACTGGAAGTCCCGGCACACACGGACGCCAGCTCCCGGGATCAAAGGCTCGGGCGCAAGGGACCTTTGTGCCCAACGGTGCAGGGCCGGCCAGCCTTGCTGCCCAGACAGATAGTTCTTCCCTGGCTCCGGGCATCATGGCGATGGGGGGCACCCTCCCCTCAGAGGCTGGAGTGCCTGGACACCGCGGCTGTTCTAGCCCACTCCACGAGACCAGAGTTTTGGATGGTGCAGGCTGTGGGGCGGCAGCCCCGTAGGCTGTGCACGTGGTGGAGACCAGCTTCATAGTACATCAGGGGGATGGGGTGGTGGGAGCCTTTTGCATTTGGGGGGGCATGGAAGAGGGGGGCAGGGCGATGACATACTTGTGTGTAAGTGCCTCTCCCCCAACGGCCCAAACATCTGCTGGGTGTTTGTTTGCAGCTGGGTTTGTGGGTAACCGCCGGGCTTGTGGGGAGGAACAGCCAGTCAGAGGAGCCCGCCCCCAGCCCCTGGGGAAGGACCTGGTTTGCATACACCTCTTTGTCAACCTTGGTTCCTGTCTGCTCTGTGTCCTGGGCACAGAAAAATCATAAATGTGGGGATGGAGAGATGACAGCTCAGAAGTGAAGGCACTTTTTTTTTTCCTTTTTGGGTCACACCCAGTGATGCTCAGGGGTTACTCCTGACTCTGCACTCAGGAATCACTTCTGGCGGTGCTTGGGGCACCCTATGGGATGCCGGGGATTGAACCCGGGTCAGCTGTGTGCAAGGCAAATGCCCTCCCCACTATACTATCGCTCTGGTCCCCTGAAGGCACTTTTTGGCATAGGGTGGACATTGATTCAAACCCCTGCCTCACATACGGTCTCCTGAGGCCCTGCAGGAGTGACCCCTGAGCGCAGAGCTAGGAATAGCCTGAGCAGTGCTAGGTGTGGCCAGAAAATAGACATGTGTATTTGGCCGGGATGGAGGGGGAGGGAATGTCACACACCTCTGATGCTCCAGGAGACCATGAGGGGTCCAGGAAAAATTGAGGTTGGCAGTATGCAGGGCAAGTGCCACACCCCTGAACTATCTCTCAAGCCCCTTCAAAATATTTTGTTTTAGGGTCACACCCAGAAGTGCTTAGGGCTCCTGGCTCTGCACTCAGGGATCACTCCTGGCAGGGCTCGGGAGTGATTGTATGGCGATTGTATGGGGTATGGGGTGTCAGGGATCAACTCGGGTCAGCTTCGGGCAAGGCGGGGGCCCTACCTGCTGTACTATTGTGCCACACCCAGCAATGCTCAGGTGATCCTATGGGGTGCCGGGAATCAAACCCGGATTGTCTGCATGCAAAACAAGCTCCCTGCCCGCTCTACTATGTCTCTGGCCCCTCAAAATATGATTGGGGGGGGGTGTCTCAAGTGGTGCTCAGGAGGCCTTGCGGGGTCACCTCCCAGCAAGGGCCGGAGAAGGCTGAGGTGCTGCTTTGGTCTGGGGTGTTAGGAACTTCCCAGGTCACAATGCGCCACTGGGTGTTTGCGTGGGGAGCTCTCCCTTGCCTACGATGCTTGGAGACCCCATGTGGCCGAGTCTAATGAGCCTGGGCACTAAGGAGCCCCAGTTCCTTATTTTTTATTTTGAAAGGAAAAAAAAAAAGCCTTTTTCCCTTTCCCTTCCCCTTTCGGCGTTTGTTGCGAAGAAGTCCAGGAAACTCTAGAATTTTGGCTGCTGTTGCTGAAAACTCGAGCACTTGGTTGTGGCAACAGGGATGCAAACAGCAGAACTGCTGAGGTCATCCCCCGTGTCATGGGGCTGGATCCCAGTCAGGCCCCCCTCGCAGCCTGGGATGTGTCTCGTGTCTCGTTTGCATGAATGTAGGGGACCCACACACACTCTCAAGGGAGGGAGGGTGTGCTCGGGACTCTCTCGGCCTGCTGTGCACAGGCAGGGGGATGCTGGGGTGCCAGGGATGGAACCCACAAAGCCTTGGCAGCCCTGAGACCTGAAGCACCCCTGATATTTACAGAACACTCAGGTAACTGACATATCCCCTGCTTAGATGAAGCACTTCGGAGAAGAGAGTGTTTCTGGTGGTGCCCCGTCTGCTAACGGATCTGGGGGCAGGGGCGGTGGGGGCTGGGGGGAGAGAGAGAAATGGCCTCTCAGGCTCTGCAGATCAGCCACATCTGGTGCCCTAGCACCAGGGAGACCCGCCCTTCGCCCCCACTCCTGGCTGCGAGCAGACAGCCGCCGCTGCACCCCCGCTGCCTGCCAAGATCAGCATCTGGAAAGCTTCTTTGCACCCCCGCCAAGGAGGCCTCCCCCAGTGCCGGAGTGAGGATGAGAAATGTGGGACCCGTCCCAGACACGTCTGCAACTCCTCCCACCAACAGCCCTGGCCCCTGGTGCAGGGCCTGGAGGGACGATCAAGTGCCGTCCGGGCCTCAGGATTGGGGGGGCGCGGGAAAAGGGAACAGGGAGGAGGGGTCATAAATCAGATTTGGATCCCTGTTCTCTAGATTAGGGGCAAGAACGGGCCCCTGGAGAGAGTGGGGAGGGTGTGTGTGAAGGTACTTGTCTGGCCCGTGGCTGACTCCAGTTTGATTCCTGGCTGGGCTTAAGGTCCCCTGAGCCCAGCCAGGAATGTTCCCTGAGCATAGGGCCAGGAATAAGCCCTGAGCATCGCTAGGAGTGATCCCTGAGCACCACCAAGAGTAGCCCCCAAAACAAAGAATCTCCAGAGGGGCCCCTGGACCCCCTAAACATAGCTCCCACCAGGGCTGGAGTGATAGTATAGCGGGTAGGGCGTTTGCCTTGGAGGCAGCCGATCTGGGTTTGATCCCCAGCAATCCATAGGGTCTCCCGAGCACCGCCAAGAGGAATTCCTGAGTACAGAACCAGGAGTAATCCCTAAAGTTCGCCAGGTGTACCAAAAAAGAAAGAAAAACAAAAAATATAGCTCCCACCAAAAAAATAAAAAAGCGTGGCGGAGTGGGCAGGCAGTGAAGGAAAGATAAAGCCACAGAGAATTTCAGTGGTGGGGCCAGGGATAGGGCACAAAGGCTGACCTTCGGCTATGCAGGTGGGATCCCTAGTTCCGGTTCCAGCCCCAAATGACCCCCTAAATACCACCGGGAGCAACCCATAATCGTGGAGCCCTGGGTGGCACCCCAAACAACAATAGCAACTAAACATTTTGCCAAAGTGAAAACCGCAACAAAACCTTCCCCGGTTGCCAGGGGTTGTGGGAAGAGTGGGGAGGGCAGGATGACTCTGGGGGAGCCCGGAGGAGTTTTTTAGGGTAGGAAAATGACTGAGACATTGACCATGACACCCCCTCCTTGCACAGCTGTCCAAACCCAGAGACACCCAGACTTCAGAGTGCCTGCAGACTCTGCACGGGGCGATAAAGATGCGGCCAACCAGCTCTTGGCACCGACTCAAACGCACAAGGTGGGGGTGGGGGGAGCGTGCACGTGCTCGCAGGGGAGTTGGGGCCTCAGTGCTCTATTTTTGCTGCAAACCCCAAAACTGTTTTTAAATAATAAAATCTCAGGTGAAGACGGTGGCGGGTGGCGGGTGGTGAGGGGTGGGCAGGGGTTCGCCTCCAGCTCCCCGGGGTGCGGGGTGCATGCAGGGCCACACCCACCCCATCTCGGAGCCATTATTGTCCCGAGCCCTATAATTAGTGGAGGCCCATCCCAGCCTCTTCCTTTTCCTCTGTTACCCCTGCCTGGGAGGTCCCCAAGAAAAGGGCCCCAGTTTCCTTCCTCTTCCCCTCTTTAAGTGCCGTCCCCCCCATCGCGACCACCACCTAAGGCAGGTCCTGAATTCTCCTGGCATTGCCCCAACACCCCCACCCCTCTAACCATCGGGAAGTCATCGAAGGTTCCAGAAGGTTCCAAACTTTTCCAGCCTCCTGTTGTTTCCTTAGCTGACCTGGCAGAGATGCAGAAGTAGGGGGTTGGGGGAGGCGGAAGTGGCCCCGTGGGTGTCTACATAGCTCCCATGGGATATCACCTTTGTCAGGGAGCCCCGGCCGATGGTGCCGCCAACAGACAGCCGGATATGTCTGTGGCCTTGACCTGCCCCCCTCCCCCCCAAGTCCCTGGGGGAATGGCAAACTGCTGAGCCAGCCCAGGCAAGTTGAGGGGGTCACTTCCTCCCCAAGCCTTAGATCCCCCGCGGAGGGTGGAGATTTCCGCTCAGGCTCTCAAGGCTTCTTGCTGCCCACAATGAACCTATGGGCGGAGCACCTGCTCCCAGAGGTGCCCCCCACCCCTCATTCCTCGGGGACCCCAGGATCTGACCCCTGGGGTCAGTTCCAGCCCTGACTGGAAAAAGGAACTGCGTCATGGGTGGGGGGGCGTGTTCACCTAGTTCCTACTAGTTACCTATGTTAGATGGCAGCTTGGCTGTCACCCTGTCTTCTATTTTCACTTGATTTTGTCTTTTTTGGGGGCCTACAACCGGCAGTGCTCAGGGCTTGGTCCTGGCTCTGCGCTCTGAGATCACTCTGGTGGGGATTGGGGGATCCTAAGGGTGCCGAGTATTGAACCGAAGTGGACGGTGTGCTAAGCAAGCACCTTAGCAAACCCTGGCCTGCCTCCAGCACTCACTTGTTCTCACTTGTTCTCGGGGGATGTTTGTTATTGTTGTGGTTTTAGGTTTTGGGGCCACACCTGGTGATGTTCAGGGTGTACTCCTAGGTCTGCTCAGGCAGCACTCCAGGTGGGGCTCAGGGGACCCTACGGTGCCGGGATTGAACAGGTGGGCCACATGCAAGGCAAGTGTCTCTTTGATGCGCGATCTCTCTCGACTACACATCTGTTAATATGAAGCTCTTTTTTTTATTAAAAAAAAATTTTTTTTTGTGCTTTTTGGGTCACACCCAGCGATGCTCAGGGGTTACTCCTGGCTTTGCACTCAGGAATTACTCCTGGCAGTGCTTAGGGGACCATATGGGATGCCGGGGATCGAACCCGGGTCGGCCGCGTGCAAGGCAAACGCCCTCCCCGCTGTGCTATCGCTCCGGCCCCCAAAGCTCTTGAATAATAACTACCATGTTTGTCGTTACTTAACTCTGGTGAGTTTACAACTGAGTTGATAACAGTGTTGTGCATTTATAACCATGATGCTATCCATGATTACTATGACTATAGGAGCTACTTTCTGCAGAATCCAGTCACTGCTGCCCTTTCAGGGGATTTGGGGGACCCAGGGGCCGTTCCCAGCTCTTTTGAGCTCAGGGTTTCTCTGAACGGTGCTTGGAGGATCACAGGAACCCAGGACTCCAGCATGGAACTAACCCTGCAACCTCTTTGTTAGTTTCGTTTCATTTTCATTTGGTTAGGGCTAACTCCTGGCTCTAGGTTCAGGGCTCACTCCTGGCGGTGCTCTAAGGACCCAATGGGATGCTGGGAATCGAACCCTGCAAGGCAAGTGTCCTCCCCTCTGCCCTGTGGCTCCGGCCCCTTTGTAAAACCTTCACATTTACACCAGCTCACAAGGTCCAACCTGCCCCCAGGGGTCTGGCCCCTCCCACCTGTCCCCCTGTCCCCAGCGTCCTGAGAGGTGACTAACCTCTGTGACATGCCTTGTCCTGGTACAGGCCGGGAGTCCAAGGCGAATGTGTATTTATTCAGTCATTATAGACTATGAAATGCAGCAGCCTCTGGTCCTGAAGCCACAGGACTGTGGAGAGGGCGTTTGCCTTGCACGAGGCTGACTTCTGTTTGATCCCTGGCATCCCAACGGTCGCCTGAGCACTGCCAGGAGTAATTACTGAGTAGAGTCAGGAGTAAGCCCTGAGCATTGCAGGTGTAGCACCCCAAACAGAAAATAAATATTTCTAAAATGCAGCAACCAATGCATTGAATCTGTTTTCTTTCTTTCTTTCTTTCTTTCTTTCTTTCTTTCTTTCTTTCTTTCTTTCTTTCTTCCTTCCTTCCTTCCTTCCTTCCTTCCTTCCTTCCTTCCTTCCTTCCTTCCTTCCTTCCTTTCTTTCTTTCTTTCTTTCTTTCTTTCTTTCTTTCTTTCTTTCTCTCTCTGTGGGTTGGTGCTCAGGGCTTACTCCTTTTTTTTTTGTTTGTTTTTTGGGGGGTCACACCCAGCAAACAGGGGTTACTCCTGGCTCTGCACTCAGAAATTACTCCTGGCAGCGATAGCACAGAGGGTAGGGCGTTTGCCTTGCACGCGGCCGACCCGGGTTTGAATCCCAGCATCCCATATGGTCCCCTGAGCGCCGCCAGGAGTAATTCCTGAGTGTAGAACCAGGAGTAACCCCTGTGCATCGCCGGGTGTGACCCAAAAAGCAAAAAAAAAAAAAAAAAAAATTACTCCTGGTGGTGCTCGGGGAGCACCTATGGGATTCTGGGAATTGAACCCGGGTCGGCCGTATGCAAGGCAAACGCCCTACCCACTGTGCTATTGCCCCAGCCCAGGGCTTACTTCTTGCTCTGAGTTCAGGTATCACTCCATGTGAGCCTTGCTGAACTCGATAGGATGCCGGGGACGGTGCAAGGTCAGCATCCACTGTGGCTCTCAACACTTTTTTTTTTGCGGGGGCCCACACTTGGTTGTGCTAAGGGGTCACTCTCAGTCCTGTGCTCTGGGGATGGGGCTTAGGTCTCCTGCAGGCAAAGCCAACCCTCAGTTAGTTCCATGGAGTCTCCGCCCCCATCCCTTTCCCCTTGTTTCTTTTGATTTGGCCTGGGGGGGCCACACCCTCCAGTACTGGGGGCCACACCCTCCCGTACTGGGGGCCACTCCTTACTCTGTGGTTGTTGGTTGCTCCAGGTGCAGCTCAGGGCCCCAAGCAAAGAATCCTTCAGCCCCTGAACCAGCCCCCTGGCCCTGCCGTACTTATTTGTGGCTTTGGACGCCACTCCCCACCACCCAGGGACTACTTCCATTTTTATATTTTGAGGGTCACTCCTGGCAGTGCTCACGGGACTTTGCTGGCGCTCTAACCCCAGCCTCCTGCGTACAAAGCCATGTTTCACCCTTTATTTTGGTCCGGGGAGGGAGCTGTGTCGGGTCACACCCAGCACTGCTTAGGGACTTTTCCTGCCTCTGAGCTTGGGGGTCATTTTTTTTCTGACTTTTTGGGTCACACCAGGTGATGCTCAGGAGTTGCTCCTGGTTCTGCACTCAGAGCCAGAATTACCCCTGGCAGTGCTTGGGGAACCATACGGGGGCTGGGGATGGAACCCGGCTGGCCACGAGCAAGGCAAGTGTCCTCCCTGCTGTACCATTGCTCAGGCCCCCTCAGTGGTCATTTCTGGTGGTTCTCGCAGGACCATATGGGGTGCCTGGGATCAAACGGGGGTCGGCTGCATGCAGAGCAAGTGCTTGCTCTTCACCCAAACAGTTTTTTTTTTTTTTTGCACCTCTTTGTACTCAGGGATCACTCCTGATGGTGCTCAGGGGACCCTAGAAGGTGCTGGGGATTGAACCCAGCTTGGCCGCGTGCAAGGCAAGCGCCTTAAGCTCTGTAGTATCTCTCTGGCTCCTGGTCACGCTTTTTTTGGTCACCCCCAACACTGTTCAGGAGTTCCTCTTGTCTCTGCACTCAGGAGTTATTCCTGCAGTGCTGGGGGCGGGGACCATATGGGATGCTAAGGGTTGAACCCAGGTGGGCCATGTGCAAGGCAAACACCCTCCCCGCTGTACTATCACCCCAACCCCTGCCACGTTTTACTGAAGCATGATATCCCTGCAGTTGTGTGCTCCCACCTCTCCTTTGTGAGTTTCTTGGCCTGCCTGAGATTAGAACACGGTCGCACACACATCACTGGCATCCAAAGGCTCAGACAGATTCTTGGCGCGCACAGCAGCTCTGCTGGGTGGCCGCCCCCTTCACTTCCTCTCCCAGGAAACTTGCCTGCTTCATCTTCCTGCAGTGCTCCTTTTGGCCGCACACAAGCACCAGAACATCCTCTCTCTGGGCTCAGGGAGCAAGATCCGCTCCGGGCCCTCATCTCTCCTGCTGCTGAAGTGTGTCTGGGGATGGGCAGATACTGCAAGTCAACGAGCTGGTGCGCATTAAAGCCCCAGGCTCAATCCAGGGGAGCCGTGTGGTCCCCAGCCCAGCCAGAGCGACCCTGTAGAACTCCAAGCACACCAGGTATAGCCTAAAAAAAAAGTCGGGGGGCTGGAGCAATAGCAGAGCAGGTAGGGCGCTTGCCTTGCAGGCGGCTGACCTGAGTTCGATGCCCAGCATCCCATATGGTCCCCTGAGCACTGCCAGGAGTAATTCCTGAGTGCAGAGCCAGGAGTAACCCCTGAGCATCGCCGGATATGACCCAAAAAGCAAAAAAAAAAAAAAGTTGGGGGGCTGGAGCGATAGTACAGCAGGTAGGGCATTTGCCTTGCGTGTGGCCGACATGGGTTTGATCCCCAGGATCCCATATGGTCCCCCGAGCACCCTCAGGAGTAATTCCTGAGTGCAAAGCCAGTAATAACCCCTGTGCCTCGCTGAGTGTGACCCAAAAAGCCAAACAAAAAGTTGTGGGGCCGCAGTGATAGGACAATGGGTGGGGCACTTGCCTTGCATGCAGCTGGTCCAGGTTCATCTGCAGCACCCCAGATGGTCCCCCTGAGCACCTCCAGGAATGATTACTGAGGCCGGGAGTCAGGAGTTAGCCCTGAGCATCTCTGGGTGTGGCCCCCAAACAAAAACAAAGTTGCACCTGGGGCCAGGGAGAGATAGTGGCGCCTGTGAGGTGCTCATCTTGCCTATGGCAGAGTGAGTTCAATTCCAGGCCCCGCCACACAGGGTGCCCCGAGCCCCGCCAGGAGCAATCCCTGAGCACAGCACAGAGCCAGGAGTTGTAGCCCCTGAACACAGCCAGGTGCGCATCCAGAGTGCAAAACTTCAATAAACATACAAAGAGCTGTGTGTGTGGCGGGGGGGGGGGGGGGGGGTAAATATACAGATAATGAGCCTGCCGGTAGGACACGGGTTGGGTTAAAGCCCCGGGGGTGGGCGTGGTTAAGCCTTGAGCTGTGGACCCCATCCCTTTAGGGGTGGGGAGCTCCATTCCCTCGGGATTCCAAATTAGGCAAATAGTAATTCTGACTTGATTTTTCTTGGGGGGTCGGGGGAGGGGCATACCCATCGGTGCTCAGGCTTACTCCTGGCTCTGCTCAGGGAGCACCCCTAGCGCGGCCCCAGGAACCCTGTGGGGTGTCGGGATGGAACCCGGGTCGGCAGCGTGCAAGGCCAGCGCCCTCCAGGCCCTACTGTCTCTCCAGCCCCCCTCCCTAATTTCTTTTTTTTTTTTTTTTTTTTTTAATAGTTTATTTTTAATTAGTGAGTCAACGTGAGGGTACAGTTACAGATTTATACATTTTTGTGCTCATGTTTCTCCCTTACAAAGTTTGATATCCCATCCCTTCACCAGTGCCCATTCTCCACCACCAGTTAACCCAACATCCCACCCCCACTTCCCAGTCCCGTCTCCCCCCACCCCACACTGCCACTATGGCAGGGTATTCCCTTTTGTTCTCTCTCTCTGGTTAGGTGTTGTGGTTTGCAATAAAGGTGTTGAGTGGCCATTGCGTTCAGTCTCTAGTCTATATTTGGCCCGCATCATCTTTCCACCACATGACCAACAACCACATTTTACTTGCTGTTCCCTTCACTGAGTTGCCCAGAATGAGAGAACAGCCTCCAAGCCATGGTGACAACCTCCTAGTACTTATTTCTACTATTCTTGGGTGTTCGTCTTATAGTCTATTATTCTATATTCCACAGATGAGTGCAATCTTTCTATGTCTGTCTCTCTCTTTCTGACTCATTTCACTTAGCATGATACTTTCCATGTAGATCCACTTATATGCAAAAGTCATGACCTCATTTTTTCTAACAGCTGCATAGTATTCCATTGTATATATGTACCAGAGTTTCTTCAACCAGTCATCTGTTCTAGGGCACTTGGGTTTTTTCCAGATTCTGGCTATTGTAAACAGTGCTGCGGTGAACATATAAGTGCATATGTCACTTCGACTATACTTTTTGGCTTTTCTGGGATATATTCCCAGCAGTGGTATTGCTGGGTCAAATGGGAGCTCAACCTCAAGTTTTTTGAGAATCGTCCATACTGTTTTCCAAAAGGGCTGAACTAGCCGGCATTCCCACCAGCAGTGTAGAAGGGTCCCTTTCTCCCCACATCCTCTCCAACAGCGGTTGCTTTTGTTCTTTTGGATGTGTGCTAGCCTCTGTGGTGTGAGGTGGTATCTCATGGTTGTTTTGATCTGCATCTCTCTGATGATTAGTGATGTAGAGCACTTTTTCATGTGTCTTTTGGCCATTCGTATCTCTTCCTTGGTAAAGTTTCTGTTCATTTCTTCGCCCCATTTTTTGATGGGGTTGGATGTTTTCTTCTTGTAGAGTTCAACCAGTGCTTTATATACCCTTGATATCAACCCCCCCCCTCCCTAATTTCGAGTTGTCTGGGATGGGCCGAGCGCGAGCTCACCTGCCCAGGAGAGACGTGACGTCACGCCTCCGCGTGACGTCACGCCGGGCCGGTTCTCACGGGTGGGGGCTGGGCGGGGCCGGGCGGGCGGTGGGGGGTGCGGACAAAGGGACCCTGCGCACCTCCCACGCCGGCCCCCGCGCGCCCCGGCCGGCCACATCTGGAATTCATTCCCGCCGCCGCCGGAAAGGGGAGGAGAGCAGGGCGGGGCCAGCGGGGGGCCGAGGCGGCGCCTCTCCCCGCCCCCCATCCGTCGCCGGTCCCCAGCCCCGGGACGCAGCGGAGGCCGGCAGGCACCCCCAGCCGCGGCCGTCCCGGGGACGCCGGAGCCCAAGGCCCCCCTCCAGCCAGGGCAGGGACCCGGGCCGGCCGAGCCAGGTGAGCGCGCGTGGCCGAGGGGAGGCTGGAAGGGCGGGTCCCGGCCCCCCTGGAGTCTCGGGATCGGGGCTGGGGGTGGGGGGCGCCGGCAGGGTCGGGGCCGCACCCCCGCACCGCCGTCAGTCCTGTTGCATGGAGGGCGCGGCGCTCGTGCCCCGGGCCCGCGGTTCCAGGCAGCCCCCACTGTCCTGGCCGTGCACCTCCACACCCCGAGACTGCGCTCCGCGCCGTTCTCGGCGGCAGGAAGTTGGCGCCGCGGTGGAGACGAAATCCGAGGGAGGGAAGACGGTGGGCGCGGGGCTCGGGGGCCCGGGGAGTGGGTATGGGGGAACGGAGGGCGCCCCCCCGGCGGGGTCGGGCTAGAGCGCGCGGCCAATGGGCGGAGCCTCGGGGGGCGGGCACTGCCCCCCCCCCCCGCCTGCGCGCGCTGCCCGTGCCTCAGTCTCCCCGTCTGCACACACCCTCCTGTTGCCTTTCCCCGCGGGGCCTTGGCTTTTCTGGAAGGGAAAGGGAAAGTGGACGCGCGCTTCTGGCACCCCTTTTCCCCTTGGGGCCCGGCATGGGGCGTGGGCGCGGGCGCTCGGGCTTGCAGACCCCGCGGAGTCCCCCGGGGCCCCCCTTCCTCGCGCACCAGTTGACTCACCCGGGGATTTCCACCCTTGCCCCGGCTTTGCCCCTCGTCCACGGCCGCGCGCTGAGCCCGCGGTGTACCCCGCGTGCTGCTGACTCTCTCCTGCCCTCCTCCATCCCAACTCTCTCACGTCCCGGGAAGACCCCAGCGGGGCTTCCGGCGGGACGGAGAGGCAGCTCCCCAACCGCTGTTCGCAGACGCGGGGGCCTCGTGTGCGTGGCCGGCGCGGGACAGAGGAGGCGCGGCCGGGCAGTGGATACCGCGCATTCCACGGCCAGATAAGGAGGCCTGAGAGAGCGCCGGAGGGCGGGGCGGGTCCTGTCGCTTCTCCATGGTGATGCATTGCGCGTCTCACTGCGGGGGCGGTGGGTGGGGGGGCGTCTTGGACCAGTGGCATCTCCATCCTCTGCTGATTTGTGGTCCCAGGCTGAGTTTAGGAGCGTCCGCCTTGAGAATGGGGTGCCCATCGGTGCCTTGTTTGATATCCACCCATCTGTCCATAGGGCGTTTGCTTTGCACGCGGCTGACCAGGTTCGATTCCTCTCCCTCCCTCTCGGAGAGCCCAGCAAGCTACCGAGAGTATCTCCCCGGCCCGGCAGAGCCTGGCAAGTTCCCCGTGGCATATTCGATATGCCAAAAACAGTAACGACAGGTTTCACAATGGAGATGTTACTGGTTCCTGCTCAAGCAAATCGATGAACAAAGGGATGACAGTGCTATAGGTCACACGCGGTGATGCTTAGGAGTTACTCCTGGCTCTGCACTCAGGAATTACTCCTGGCGGTGTTCGGGGGACCATATGGGACGCTGAGAATCAAACCCAGGTCGGCCATGTGCAAGGCAAGCACCCTACCCACTGTACTATCGCTTCAGCACCCTATCCGTTCTTCTTGTACCCCTTTACCCACCCATCTATCCATCCCATACATTCTGAGCGCCAGGGCATCATTCCAGGACCTGAAAAGTGGCAGACTCCCTAACAGACAAATTGTGAGAATAAGGCAAGATGCGGGGATCAGAGTGCTTGGGGGAGGGGGCTCTGTGGCTGGCAAGCCACAGGTGTCCCCCAGCCCCATCCAGAGACTTTGAGACTGAATCCTGAGGTGGGGGGGTCGGAGCAATAGCACAGCGGGGTAGGGCGTTTGCCTTGCACGCGGCCAAC
Source organism: Sorex araneus (assembly GCF_027595985.1). NCBI lineage: Eukaryota > Metazoa > Chordata > Mammalia > Eulipotyphla > Soricidae > Sorex > Sorex araneus. Next base: position 234,497,085 of record NC_073303.1, read on the forward strand.
CCGGGTTTGATCCCCGGCATCCCATATGGTCCCCCAAGCACCGCCAGGAGTAATTCCTGAGTGCAAAGCCAGGAGTAACCCCTGAGCATCGCTGGATGTGACCCAAAAAAAAAAAACCTGAATCCTGAGGTGGGGGAGGAGAGGAGAGACCCCCATTGTGGGGTCTGCAGGAAGGACATGCAGAAGGAACAGCAGGTGTCGACTTAAGAGAGGGGGCACACGGTGGCAGGAGTCAGGGTGCCCTGGGGAAAAGCAGGAAGCAAGGTGGGTCGTGGGCCAGTTATTTGGGGCCGTGGGGAGCTATGGAAGATGTCAGATGGTGTGTGTGTGTGAGAATTTTTTTTTTTTCTTTTTGGGTCATACCCAGCGATACTCAGGGGTTACTCCTGACTTTGCACTCAGGAATTACTCCTGGCGGTGCTTGGGGGACCATATGGGATGCCGAGGATCAAACCCGGGTCGGCCGCGTGCAAGGCAAACGCCCTACCCGCTGTGCTATCGCTCTGGCCCGAGTGTGAGAAATTTGTTTGTTTGTTTGTTTGGGGGCCCCACGGGGCAGTGCTAAAGCCTTACTCCTTGGGAATCTATGGAATGCTGTGGATTGAATTTGGGTCAACCACGTGCAAGGCGATCACCCTACTCACCACTGTCCTATCTCTCTGGCCACCAGAGAAATGGAGAGAGTTTTATTTTTTTAATTGAATCACCACGAGATACAAATCTTTCACCACGAGATACATCACACTTTCATGTTTGAGCTTCAGCCATACAATGATCGAACACCCATCCCTCCGCCAGTGCATATTTTCCAATATCCCAGTCCCCAGTATCCCTTCCAATCATCCCAACCCTGCCTCTATGGCAGACAGTTTCCCCAGTACTCTCTCTCTGAAAGAGAGAAATTTAAAACTTTCCCTGGTGGGGCTGGAGCGATAGCACAGCGGGTAGGGCGTTTGCCTTGCATGCGGCCGACCCAGGTTCGATTCCCAGCATCCCATATGGTCCCCTGAGCACCGCCAGGGGTGATTCCTGAGTGCAGAGCCAGGAGCAACCCCTGTGCATCGCGAGGTGTGACCCAAAAAGCAAAAAAAATTAAAAAATTAAAAAATTAAAAAAAAACTCTCTCCCTGGTTGCTGAGTGGCCCATACTCATGTGTGTGGTGTAGGATGTGTGGGGAGGGGGTTTCTAATAGCTGAAGGGAACCAATGTAAGGAGCTTGGGCTGTTAAGCCCGAATCTGGGGGGTTACTCCTCAGCCAGCCTTAACTTCCGGTTCCGGCCTCCTCCCCCTTCTGGGAAGCACTCATTTGTCAAAACTGATTTTGCAAAATTTTAGGAAGAAGGGACTTGAGTGAGTGATGGTGAGTCTCAGTTTACCCTTCTCGAGACAGCTCTGACCATCTTACAGAAAGGGAGCACGCTGTGATTTTTTTTTTTTTTTGTACACTTCCCGGGATGCGAGGGCTGAACCCATTTCTTATTTCTGCAGGAAGCGCCCATAAATCTTTCTCTTGGCCGCCAGAGTGGAGAGGGCTGATGGCCGGGACTGGAGAGGGGAGGAGGACGCTCTCGCTCCCCTCCTCCCCGCCCCATTTTTCCCACCAGCAAGTGTGCGTCCTGGGCCTGCCTCGGGGTCCTCGCTTCTCAATCAGGAGCCCCAAGAAAAGCCGAGGAAGTCAAGGCAGCCTTTGGCTGGGGGTGGGAAGTGGCTGATGGGGGTGACCGGGAGGGCAGGTCACTGTTCTGACTCTCCCCCTTGGAACGTCCTACATGGCCTTAACTTGGCTCTGGGTTCCCGCGCCTGCAAAGGGGGCGGGCCGAAGGTCTTCATAGCCAATCCAGTGCCACGAGGGCTCAAAGCTCCACTCCAATAGGCGAACAGCTCAGGCCGAGATTGAAAATAAGCCAATCAGCGCGCAGGGTGTTTGGACCTGGCTAGCCGGCCGGCTGGAACTGATGGAGCGCCGGTCCAGCCCGCTCCTGAGCGGCTGTATCAGGCAGAGGGCACCGGGGTGCCCGGGCCCTGTCCGGCAGAGCAACAAGGGGACCTCTGTGTGGTGATCTGGGGCGGGGCGGCGGCCCCAGGGGACGCTCACAAGGCTTTTCTCTGTTCCCAAACTAGGACGGATGTCCCTTCGCCCCCCGGGGGAGTAGCCCTTTCGGTAGAGCTGGGGGGCCAGGGCTCCCTTTTGAAGGGGCGACGGGGCTGGGGACCCAGATGGCTCGGCCAGCACCCCCCAGTCCACCCCCCGCCCCACCAGCACGCGCGGGCTCATGAAGAACCGGCCTAACCAGCCTTTTCTGGAACGTGCTTTTGGTGCGCATGCACACACGTGGTTCTTCTTTGGCACTTAGTTTCCCGGACACCTGGGGGAGGGCTCATCCCCCCCTTTTTTTTTTGAGCTAACGCCTGCACACTGCTGGTGAAATGTAGACGTCCCACCAGCTTCTTCTTTGAACCCCTTCCCAAGTCCCCAGCGAGCCGTCCAGCGGCTTCTCAGATTCTCTGCCCACGCGCCTCTTCCAGCACCTCCCAACCCCCCTTTGCACAGCTCAGTTTTCCTCGAAGAGGGTGTGGGGGGTTCAGGATGCCATGGCAACAAACACCCTTTCCCCTCCCCATGGGCCGCCTGCCCCTCAAGAATAGGCCTGGAGCCCAGCTGCCCCGTGCCTCCTGCCAGGATCTCCGAGCCGGGCCTCTGGAACTCCCCAGGCGCCCCCCCCTCCACCCTCTCCTGCATCCCCCACACCGGATGCAGGACTCCACCCTGTTTGTTCCAGGGGCCTCACATCTGGATTTCATCCTGGGTGGGGAGGGGTGTGTGTGCCAGGGCCCTGCCCTCCCTGCCCCTGTCTGCTGGGATCCCACTGTCTGCTGATGAGAACAGGCTGTTGGGATTCTGGCCTGAAAGCCAATAATCCTCCGTCCCCTCCCCCCAAAAATGTGGTGGAGGGTACTTAGTTCCCTTAGCATGGCACGGCATGCCCGTGCGGGGTGCCGGTTTGCTGAATGTTGAGGCTGCCCCATGCGTCACCCAGTCAGATTTACTCCCTTCCTCCCGGGAAAAGGGGCTGACGTGGCCTTGACCTCCGAGATTGCAGCTCAGGCCTCTGTCCTTAAAGATGATGTGACCTCGGGGATGTGGCACCTCAGGGCCGCCCCGCTGTCTCCCTGAGGAGACCTTATCTGGCCAGCAGCCGCCGTGGCCCCAAGGCCCAGCCCCAGCCTAAGAGTCAGGCCAGTGGGCGGTAATGAACAGGCCATGTGTGTGTATCAGCTGCTGCATCTAGCTGACCTGGGTTGACAGGCGGCAGGTCTGTGTTCTGGAAAGGAGGTTGGTTCTCTTGATTGGTGTGGGGGCTGGGGGCAGACTTCAGGGACCCCGATGGGCAGCTCTTCATGCCCTCTGAGGAAACTTCTGGCCCCTCAGGAGCCAATAGGAGATGCCACCACTGGGCTGTTTGGCCTTGGTTGCCTACTAGCTTGGAGATGCAGGAGGGGAATTGAATCTGCCAGGTTTCCCACCTGCCAGGCGGCCAGAATGGTGATGTGGGCATCCTAGGGCGCTTAGAGGGAGTGAGGAGAGATGGTCTGACATGGGCCAGTCAGAACCCGAGGGCAAGAGAGAGGGGAGGTGGAGGGACTTGCCTTGCACGGGGCCGGTCTGGGTTCACTCTCGGGCACCCCATTTGGCCCCCTGAACACCATCAGAAGTAATTCTTGAGTGCAGAGCCAGGAATAAGCCCTGAGCACCCTGGGGTGTGACCCCCCCAAAAAAATAACAACTAAGACAGGCCAGAATCCAGGCAGCAACCCTACCCTTGATTGGTCCATCTGTTGTCTTTTTGTTTTGGGGCCACACCTGGCGATGCTCAAGGGTGACTCCTGGCTCTGCACTCAGGAATTACTCCTGGTGGAGCTCGGGGGACCATGTGGGATGCCGGGAATAGAACCCTGGTGAGCCGCGTGCAAGGCAAATGCCCTCCCTGCTGGACTATCACTCCAACCCTGTTGTCTGTCTTTTTTCTTTCATTTGTTGATTCCTTGCAGTGCTCATTCCTGACCCTGGAGTTCTCATTGGCAAGGCCTGTGTTCAGCACTTAGAGTTATCGTCGCGGCTCTGACTACTTTTGTTTTCTTTTTTTGGAGTAGTCATACCCAGATGTGCTCAGGTTTCCTTTTGGCTCCCCTCAAGCCTCATTTCCGGTGGGTCTCAGGAGACCCTGCATGGATCTGGAAATCTAACAAGAGCCTTAATCCCTGTCCTATATCTCAGGCTCTAAGTAGTCATGTTAGTTTGTTTTCCTTTTGGGGCCTCACCCAGTGATGCTCAGGAGTTACTCCTGGCTCTACACTCAGAGATCATTCCTGGCAGTGCTCAGGGGACACTATACGGTGCCGGAGATTGAATCCAGGCCGGCTGTGTGCAAGGCAAGTGTCCTACCCATTGTGCTATCCTCTGGACCAAAGTCTTTTATTTTTCTTTATTTTAAAAAATTTTTATTTATTTATTTTTGCTTTTTGGGTCACACCCGGCATTGCACAGGGTTACTCCTGGCTCATGCACTCAAGAATTACCCCTGTTGTTGCACGGGGAACCATATATGATGCTGGGAATTGAACCTGGGTCAGCCATGTGCAAGGCAAATGCCCTACCCGATGTGCTATCACGCCAGTCCTGATTTATTTTTAGACCACATCTGGCAATGCTAAGGACTGGCTCCTGGCTGTGCACTCAGATCACTCCTGACAGTTCTCAGGGGACCCCACTGGATGTCCGGGATGGAACCCGGATTGACCACATGCAAGGCAAGCTACCTTCTCTGCTGTGCTATTTCTCTAGCCCCAGAGTCTTCTTTTTTTTTTTTTTTTTTTTTTTTTTTTTACTTTTTGGGTCACACTCGGCGATGCACAGGGGTTACTCCTGGCTCTGCACTCAGGAATTACCCCTGTTGGCGCTCAGGGGACCATATGGGATGCTGGGAATTGAACCCGGGTCGGCCGCGTGCAAGGCAAACACCCTACCCACTGTACTATCGCTCCAGCACCCCCAGAGTCTTTTATAGGGTGTCCCGCCCCCCACGCCCCCCTTTCCTGCCCCCCTGCCTGGGGTGGGACTGGAACTCAGGCCCACCCCCATCTGCTGCCTTTTCTCTCCACAGCGCTGACAGCCCCATGGCCCCGGCTGGCCGCTGAGCCCCACCATGGGCACCCCGTACTCCGAGTACCTGAACCCCGGCAAGGTCCAGGAACACTACAACTACACGAAGGAGACGCTGGACACTCAGGACACGCTGTCCCGCCAGGTGGCCTCGGCGCTCATCATTGTCCTGTGCAGCGCCATCGTGCTGGAGAATCTGCTGGTGCTGATCGCTGTGGGCCGGAACAGCAAATTCCACTCAGCCATGTACCTGTTCCTGGGGAACCTGGCTGCCTCGGACCTGCTGGCCGGCGTGGCCTTCGTGGCCAACACCTTGCTGTCGGGGCCTGTGACGCTGGGGCTCACGCCCATGCAGTGGTTCCTGCGCGAGGGCTCTGCCTTCATCACGCTGTCCGCCTCGGTCTTCAGCCTGTTGGCCATCGCCATCGAGCGGCACGTGGCCATCGCCAAAGTCAAACTGTACGGGAGCGACAAGAGCTGCCGCATGCTCCTGCTCATCGGGGCCTCGTGGCTCATCTCGCTGGCCCTGGGCGGGCTCCCCATCCTGGGCTGGAACTGCCTGGGCCACCTGGAGGCGTGCTCCACCGTGCTGCCGCTGTACGCCAAGCAGTACGTGCTCTGCGTCGTCAGCATCTTCTCCGTCATCCTGCTGGCCATCGTGGCGCTCTACGTGCGCATCTACTGCGTGGTGCGCTCCAGCCACGCCGAGCGCTCCGGCCACGCCGACGTGGCCGCCCCGCAGACGCTGGCGCTGCTCAAGACGGTCACCATCGTGCTGGGCGTCTTCATCGTGTGCTGGCTGCCGGCTTTCAGCATCCTGCTCCTGGACTACGCCTGCCCCGTGCGCGCCTGCCCCGTGCTCTACAAGGCGCACTACTTCTTCGCCTTCGCCACGCTCAACTCGCTGCTCAACCCCGTCATCTACACGTGGCGCAGCCGGGACCTGCGGCGGGAGGTGCTGCGGCCGCTGCGGTGCTGGGCGCGCGCCGTGGGGGCGCAGGGACGGCGCGGGCGGAACCCGGGCCAGCGGCTCCTGCCGCTGCGCAGCTCCAGCTCCCTGGAGAGGGGCACGCACATGCCCACATCGCCCACGTTGCTGGAGGACAATACTGTGGTCTGAGGGGGGTCCCCGGTTGAGTGGACCCGGTGGTAGGCATCTGCCTCCCCTCCCCCATGGCGGGGCGTTTTCGTGGCCACGCACCCAGTTCCACCCCTTGGTGGAGCTTGGCTCAAATGCTTTGGACCCGGGTCAGCAGGCTGAAGCATGGGCCCCCCCCTCAGTGTGCAGCCTGATGGGGACGGGGCCCCCAGAACTGGGTCCTGGTGAGGCCTGTGGGGGGGGGACCCAGACAAAGGGGCCGAGAGAGGGCAGGCAGGAGGGACATTAAGGGTGAAACCAAGTCACCACATTTCACCCTCCATCCTGCACCCACTTGCCCCTGTGGAAATCGACTCCTCTGCCACCTTTTCCCATTTAACCTGGAGCCACAATTCCCTGGGGGAGCCCCAACACCCCCACCCCTGAGCCCCAACCCACAGTTCCTGAGACACCCCCCCCAGCTTCCAGCTTCCCTTTCATATCGCCAGCCGTCATCGGTGTCTTCTTCCCTTTCCTCTTGCTCCACCAGCTGCCGGCAAACCGCAAGGCGGTGTGTGTGGAGGGGGGAGCTGAACCCTGTTCTCAGACCTCATTGGCCAATTGCACTATTTGGGGCACAGAAGCATCACCCAGGGCTGGAAAAACCGGTCCCCACCGCTGGGGAGGGCTCAGGCCTCCAGCTGGAGCCGGTGGAACTTGACAGAGTTCTTGTTGGGGGATCAGGTGGGGGGGGAGCCATTCACATAGGAAGCCCCCCAAAAGCGGCCCCCAGCCTCCTCGGTCCTCTCGCCCCCAGACAGGTCCCCCCAGCAGGCATCCTGCACCCTCACCACGTGCCTCCTTTCAAGTTGTATTGAAAATGAAGCATGGGGGTGGGGGCATCGGGGACCCCCACGGGATGCCCCCCAGCCTCCCCGAGCCCCCATCCATCGCCGGGCGATGTCCTGTGGATCCACGTACGGTACAAACAACTATTTATGTGTGTCTGTGTCTGTGAGTCTGTGTGTGTGGGTATTACTGGGGTTCTGCCCCTACACCCCCAACAGTACCCCCAAAACCCAAACGGATGCTGTTGTGTCTTCTTATGTCTGTGTTGCCAAAGGAGGTTCGCCGGGGGCGGGGGGTGGGGGGAAATTCCTTTCCAGTGGCCCATCACCCCGCCAGAGAGCTGAGTGTCGCCCACCTCGGCTCAGCACTTCACCCCTCAAAGTGATTGAGCAGCGGGGCATGGGGTGGGGGTCTGGGGGGCGGTCACTCGCTTCCTGGAGATCTCTCCAGGCCCAAGAGCCAGCCCCTGGCTAATAAATGGTGTCATTCTCGTCCAATGATTATTGTCTTTGCAGAGAACCCCACCCTGACCCCCTCGGCTGGGGCTGGGGGGCTCCTGATTGCTTCGCCGACCTTCCCAGCATCTGTCCTCAGCCCAGCGCTGACTGAGGGAGGGTGGCAGAGCCTCCCTGGCTGTCCCTTCCCTGCCGCACTGTCTGGCTGCGCCTATAATTAACCAGCGCCTGGGGCCTCCCTGGCTTCATGCCCAGGGCTGGAGGCCCCAGATTCAACCCCGGCACCCCATGGGTCCCCCGGTCTCACCAGGGGCGGTTCTAGGAGCCTCCAGCATCACTGGACCTGAGGCCTGAGCCTTTGGGTTTGAGTTATTGCTGGCACTGGGCACCCTCAGAAGAGGGGGTGCCCCCACCAAAACAAAAACCAAAAGAAAGCCAGGCTGGAGAGACATGGCTCAGAAAGGCTCTTGCCTTGCCAGTGCCCGGCTGGGTTCGATCCCAGGTGCCTCGGGACAGCGGAATGCGGCCCCCACACAGACAAGCTCGGCTGGTAGTGGGTTCCCTACTCCATGCAAATCCAAGTCCCGTGCTGGGGAAGTGGTTCAAAGGTCTGGAGCTGCTGCTCTTCATGTGGCAGCCTCAGATGGGGCGCCGGGGGTCCAACCCACGTCCGCTGTGTGCAAGACAAGTGCCCCGCCTGCTGTCCCCTCTCTGGCGCCATCCATTTTTCCACTTTTAAAATAAAACGTCAGGGGCCAAAGCAATAGGACAGCGGGGAGGGCTCTGGTCTTGCACGCAGCTCACCTAGGTCCGATCCCCAGCATCCCATAGGGTCCCCCGAGCACTGCCAGGAGGAATTCCTGGGCGCAGGGCCAGGAGTAAGCCCTGAGTATTGTGGGGTGGGGACCAAAAACAATGACAGCCAAAGGCATCGAGATGCCATTTTGATGGTCCTTACCAGAAAACACAATTGGTGTCCAAATCCCCCCCTTGCCTTGTTTCCTTTGGAACATTTTATTTATTTGATCAGACTTCACACAAGGACCTTTCGGGAACCCTTCAAGTTCGTGAGTCTCGGCACTATTGTTAAGTCTTCTCTTTTTATTTTTTCTGTTTTGGGTCACACCCGGCGATCACAGGGGTCACTTCTGGCTCTGCACTCAGGAATTACTCCTGGTGGTGCTCCGTGGACCATATGGGATGCTGGGAATCGAACCCAGGTCTGCCTCGTGCAGGGCAAACGCCCTACCCTCTGTGCTATCGCTCCAGCCCCAACTCGATCTTTTTTTTTTTTTTTAAACAATTCATTTAACCAGGTGAGACTGATTTTATCTGGTTCAGCAGGATTGGCCCTGGCCAGCCCCCCACCCCCAACTACCACCACTCATTTTTCTATTTTTTGTCTTTTTTTGAGGGGAGGAACAACCAAACCCAGGGACCTCTCGTGGCTCTGAGCTTGCGTCACTTATGGCAATGAACCTCTGCAGGGCCGGGGATTGAACTTGAGGCCTCAGCATGTGCACTAGATCTTTCAGCCATCTCCCGATCCTTGCTCTTTTCCTGACTGGGAAATTTGGTGAGAGGGAAGGCTTGGGAACCTGTGGGGAGCAGAGGCTGGACTCACCATAGACGCTGGATCTGACTCCCACCAAGATAAAGAAGGGCTGGGGAGGGCTAAGGAAGACCCCAGTCCATTCTGATTTGGGGGAAATGGAAAAGGAACCCAGTGGCAGGCCGAGAAGGGGCCGTTCACCCAGAGAAGTGGTGGTGGACACAAAGTCTGAGATTGATGAACAATCCCAGAAGTGGCGAGACCTGGTGAGCTGCCTCCTACTCCAAAGCTTCCAGAAGTTTCTTCTCCTGATTTTTTGTTTTATTTGGGCCACACATGGCGGTGCTCAGGACTTACTCCTGACTGTGTGCTCAGGCGTCACTCATGGCGGTGCTTCGGGGACCCTCTGGGGTGCTGGGATTGAGCCCACGTCCGCCGCGTGCAAGGCCAGCGCCCTCCCACTGTCCTGCATGTCCTCATCGCTCTGTGTTCATGCATAGCCCGTGAGATGTTGAGTCGGCCCAGGCTCACTGGACCCTAGCATGGAGGTTCCTCAAAAGGTTCAAAATAGAACAGTCTTGTGATACTCCTTCTGGGCATTTATCCGAAGGAAGTAACAAGGAGTGTCTGGCAGATGAGGCTGCAGCATTCAGTTTGTTGTTTTATTGGTGGTGGGGCAGGTTTGAACCGCAGTATTCCTGGCTCTGTGGTCAGGAGTGACCCCTGGTGGTGCTCAGGGGACCATTTCCTGTCTTGGGATTGGGATTGAGTGGGAGTTGGCTGCCTTCAAAGCAAGCATCTTGCCTCTGTGCTCTGTCTCCAGCCCCTGCTACATCCATTGCAGAATTGTTGACAGAAGTTGAGCATGGGGATCTGGCAAGATAGTATAATGGGCAGGGCATTTGTCTTGCATGCAGCCAACCCTGGTTTGCATCCTCAGCACCCCATAGGGTCCCATGAGCCCTACTAGGAGGAGTGATCTCTGAGCGCAGTGCCAGGCATAAACCCTGAGCACTGCTGAGTGTGGCTCCGAAACAAATGTCACACACAAAAATAAAAAAGATGGGCCAGAAGGGTGAACCACACAAAAAAAAACAACAACAAAGAAAGCTGAGATGTGGAAGAATCTGTCCATCAACAGACAAGACACGCCCACCTGCTGGAATATTACTCAGGCACAAAGAAGGGAAGCTTGCTCTTTACAATGCATCCAGGGTCCAGTTTGTTAATTGTGGGGAATTATGGACCAGAGAAATAGCACAGTGGGTAAGTCACTTGCCAGACATGTGACCCACCCCGGTTCAATCCCTGTCACCACGTATGGTTCTTTGAGTACCAACTAGGCATTGCTCCTGAGCACAGAACTGGGAATAATCCAAAGTGTCACCCCAGTCCCACAAAAAAACCCAAATCGAACAATCCAAGGCTTCCACCCACAAAACATGTTCTAGCCTGTGACACTGTCCCCCCAGCTAGGACTCTGTCTTGAATAAGTGCCAGTGCTTCAGCTGGGAACCTCTCTGACTTTCCATTTTCTTTTTCTTTTTTTTTTTTCTTTTTGAATCACACTGGGCGATGCACAGGGGTTATTCCTGGCTCTGCACTCAGGAATTACCCCTGGCAGTGCTTGGGGGACCATATGGGATGCTGGGAATTGAACCTGGGTCACCTGCGTGCAAGGCAAACGCCCTACCCGCTGTGCTGTCGCTCTAGCCCCTGACTTTCCATTTTCAACACGCTCCTTTGGGGGTGAATTTTCATCTGCAAGAACATACTCAGAGGAAATAGTGCCGTTGCCTTGTCATTTCCTGGTGACTAAATCAGTCTCTTCACAGTCAGGCCAGCTGTGGCCCTCTTGAGGACATTTGGCAGCACTCAGAAACTTTAATGTTTCAAAATTTATTTCAGGGGGTGGAGAGCTAGTATGGTAGATAAGGCACTTGCCCTGCACCCAGCCTATCAGGGTTCAATCCCCAGAACCCCATAGGGTTCCCAAGTCCCGTGAGGAGTCAGCCCTGAGCACTGCTAGGTGGGGCCCCAAACCAAAAACTTGTTATTTATATTATTTTTTGGCTATGCCTGGTCAACGCAGGCCTGGCTCCTGGTCTGTGCTTCGGAATCATTCCTGATCAGGCTTAGGACCCTATGGGGTGCCGGGGATTGAATCTTGGTCTGCCACATGCAAAGCAAGTACCCTACTTGCTGTCCTTTCTCTCTGGCCCTAACATACTTTTTTTTTCTTTTTGGGTAACACCCGGTGATGCACAGGGGTTACTCCTGGCTTATGCACTCAGGAATTACCTGGTGGTGCACAGGGAACCATACAGGATGGTGAGAATCGAACCCAGGTCGGCTGCGTGCAAGGCAAATACCCTACCCGCTGTGCTATCACTCCAGCTCCCCCCCAACGTACTTTAATCAGTTTGCTTTGGGACCACACGTGATGATGCTCAGGGCTTGCCCTGGCTCTGTGCTCAGTGCTCACTCCTGGTGCTGCTTAGGGGATTCTGGGCCATGCTGGGGGTTGAACACTAGTCAGCTGTATGCAAGGCAAGCACCTTCCAGCACTTTGACTAAGAATGAATGGGCCCCACACATCCGTGTCCATAATGCACCGGGGATAGAGCAACGGCACATGCCCTTTGGGCTTCTGTGAAAGCAGGTGGTTCCAAACTCCATGGTACGCTCTCTGGAGAGAATGGCAGAAGGTTCCAGAACCATTGCTCGGGGCCTGATTAAAAATTCCCTCCTGACCCTTATTTTGGCACCAGCTCCTTCGAGTCAGACCGATGAGGCCTAAGGAGACACAGTTGCGGGTGATTTCTGGGCGGGAAGCCGCTGCACGTGCGGTCCCCCTCATTTAAGTGCTCCCGGTGGGCCAGGGCCTTACTTGGCTGGGGGTAAAATTTTCTTTGCAGTGCTCGGAAGAAGACGGAGCTCGTGGATTCCTCTTTCCTGTGCCAAGAGGTGAAGGCAGAACATCACCACATCCCGGGGCCCGGCTGGTTTGTGTGTGTCTGGGTGTGTGTGTGTGGCGGGGGGAGGGAGGTCAGCACACCAGGCTAGGGCAGAGGGACCCCTTGAGGGTAGCGAGGAAGGAGGGTCTCCCAAGCTCCTAGTTGGGGGGTCAGGTTCCCTGGCTGCTGAACCAGAGAGAACAAGGCCAGCTCTTGCTTTGTTTGTTGTGGGGGCCACACCAGGCAATGCTCAGGGGTTACTCCTGGCGGTGCTCAGGAGACTATATGGGCTTCCAACAAGGGGGCCCTACGGGATTCTGGGGATCAAACCTGGGCCAGCCATGGTGCAAGGAAAGCGCCCTCCACGCTGTGCTATGGCTTCAGCTCCAGGCTCTTGCCTTATTCTTGCTTTGGGGTCACACCTGGTGGTGCTCAGGGCTTGCTCCTGGCTCCCTCCTGGAGGGGCTCAGGGAACCCTTGGGATACTGGGGGTCAAACCCAGGTTGGCTGCTTGCAAAGCAAGCGCCCCCCCACACATCCTATCTCTTATCTCTCCAGTCCCTATTTTTAAATTTTTATAAGGGCCACACCCAGGGGTGCTTCGGGGCCACTGGAGTTACACCCAAAGGGTGCTGGGGATAGATGTAAGGCTGTGCCATGCCAGTGTTGGCACACGCCTCGCTGTCTGAGCTATCTCCCCGGCCCAGTTTGCTCCACTCTTTTCGTTCTTTCTTTTCTTTCTTTCTTTTTCTTTTTTTTTTTTTTTTACTTTTTGAGTGTATGTGAGGGGGGGAGGATGGGGACTCCAAGCAGTGCTCAGGAGGATCGGGGACCCCTCCCAGGAATTCTCGACCAACGGGGCTTGAGGATCCAAGTGAGGGTGGAGGCTGTGGGGGTGTTGAGGCCAAGCCCTGCGGGTGATTCTCTGGAAAAGGCTCCCAGCAATGGGTCTGGAACGATAGCATAGCGGGGAGGATGTCTGCCTTGCATGTGTCAGACCCGGGTTCAATCCTGTCCACCACCAGGAGAGATTTCAGGAGTGCAGAGCCAGGAGTAACCCCTGAGCCTTGCCCGGTGTGGCCCAAACCCCCTCCCCAAAAAAATAAATAAATAAAATTAAAAAAAAAAAAAGAGAAGAGGGGCTGGAGCAATAGCCGAGTGGGTAGGGTGTTTGCCTTGCAGGCGGCTGACCTGGGTTCGATTCCCAGGAATCCCATATGGTCCCCTGAGCGCTGCCAGGGGTAATTATGGAGTGCAGAGCCAGGAATAACCCTTGTGCATCACCAGGTGTGACCCAAAAAACAAATAAATAAAAAAATAAATAAAAATTTAGAAAGAGAAGACTCCCAGGAAGAACAGCCTACTGGGGGAGGCTGCTTCTCGGGCATGCTGGGGGCTGGAGAACTGGCTGGCTCAGGGGTGCGAACCTTGCTGTGCCCTAAGATTGAACTGTCGGGCCTGGGATCTCTGGGCTCTTACACTGCTTGGGAGGGCATCCCCACCCCCCTCATATATATATATATATATATATATATATATATATATATATATATATATATATATATATATCTGGGTGGTGGTAGAATTGCATGAGCCTAAGGCAGAATTTATTTAACTCACTTATGTTGAAAGATTTTCTGAAAGCCTTTTCCAATATATCGGCCCCAGTTTTTTTGTTTTGGGGCCATACCCAGTAGTGCTCAGACCTCACGCCTGGCGGGCTTGGGGGGGACTGGCGGGAACCACATGGAATGACAGGGATCGAACCCAGGTTGACTATGTACTCTCCCCACTGTACTATCGCTCCATCCTCCCCCCCTTCCCCCCAGCCCTGAGTGGAGTTTGGATTTACACCTGGCCCTGGGCTCAGGGCTCCCTCCTGGCGGTGTCCAGGTGCCAACTCTGCAGTGGCAGCAGTGAATCAGGATCTGCTGCAAGAAAAGAAAGTGCTTTAACCCTTGTACTATCTCTCTGGCTGCCCCTTCTATGTGTGTGTGCATTTGGCATTTGGTGCCATGGCCAGGGATGCTCAGGGGCTACCCCTGGCAGTGTTTGGGGGCTCGTGTGTGGTGTTGGGGTTGAGCTACACTGGGTTTTGCAGGATTATCTGCATCTTGCAATCACGTGGGCATTTTTCTTGGTTGATGGGAGCCGCTGGGATGTGGATGGGCGTGTGCGGGGCGATTATCACAGGGAACATTATTTTGCATTTCCGGATGGCTAAGGAAGCAGGGCAGCTTTTCTCTAGGAGGATTTGAATATCCTTTTCAGTGAAATGCCGATTCAACGCTTTGTCCTCTGAATAGAGACAGCTGGTCCCATTGGAGAGCAACCGCAATGGATTAGAGCTGGAATCCTGGTTGAATGCATGTCTGTTGTTGGCCTTGAAGCGGCACCTTTTGATGAATTAATGTGTTTTGTTTGTTTTCTTGGTTTTGGAGTCACTCCTGGCAATGCTTAGGACTTAACTCCAATGGCCCTGCACCCAGGAAATCACTCCTGGTGGCGTTTTGGGGATCCTGGGGATTGAACCCAGGTCAACCATGTGAAAGGCAAGCGCCTTCCCCACTGTCCTATCTTTCCAACTCTAGAATTCATGTATTTTAGTATGGAGTAACATTTTTTGCTTTATGATACATATGCTGTGTTTGGTTAAAAAAAAAAAGACAATTCAGGGGGCTGGAGCGATAGCACAGCGGGTAGGCCTTGCACGCTGCTGACCCAGGTTCAATTCCCAGCATCCCATAGGGTCCCCCAGCACTGCCAGGAGTGATTCCTGAGCGTAGAGCCAGGAGTAACCCCTGTACATCGCTGGGTGTGACCCAAAAAGAAAAAAATAAAAGACAATTCAGAGATAGTATAGTGGTTAGGGTGTTTGCCTTGCACCTGACTGAGCTGGATTCAATCTCCAGCACCCGATAGGGTCCCCTGAGCACTGTCAGGAGGAATTCCTGAGCACAGTCAGGAGTTAAGCCTTGAGCACTGCCAGGTGTGGCCTCTCCCCGTTCAAAAAAAAAAAACTTGCTAGGCAAATGAGATGGTCCAGGGGTTAAAGCATTTGCTTTGTATGTGGTCAACCCTGATTCAGTCCAGCACCACGTGTGGTCCCTTTGTCACATCTGGCCTTATTCCTAGCTCTGCTCAGGAGTGCCCCCTGGTGGTGCTAAACGGACTGTTTCACATGTAGTGCTGGGGATGGAACCTTTCGAGGCCAGAGCCTTACCCCCCTTGACCATCTCTCTGGCCTAAGCACAGGAACCTTGTGACAACTGGTCAAGGTTCACTTAAAGCTCATGTCGATGTGGGTAACCATAGATAATATGGTTCTAGCAGGTTCCACCATTGCCTTGAGGTGTGGTTGGCTGTAAGTACTTGCACCAGAGATGAAATGGCCTGACAGCATTTTTTTTTCTTTTGGGTCTCCCAAGCAGCGCTCAGGAGTCCTGGGGGGGGGGGGGGGGCGGTGTTGGCCTTCCCAGAAACTTTACTAGTTGCTTAATATGAGGGCTGAGAATGAGGTGCTGGAGATGACCCTGGCCACCCCGGCGGTGTTCTGGGGCTGTGTACCAGGGGATGGAATTGGGACCCACTGCGTGCAAGGTAGGAGCCTTAATTCTTAGACTTTCTGTGACCTCTGATGATGCATTCCTCAGAACTTTATTTTTGTCCTTCAGTGATATATAAGTGGCATCTGATAGCATAATAAAATCCTCAAATCTGGTAGCTTGGAGCTCCCTCCTCCCACGCCTTTTGTATCACCTCTGTTTCTATGTACTGAGAACCTGTGCAGTGCAGTCATTCCTGCTGAGATCTCTCGAGACTACAGGCAGGGGCTGCATCTCATCAGAAGGCTGGACTGGGGCTGGGGGAATCCATTCCAACATGTTATCCTCAATGACTTGACAGCGGAGCTGTCTTTCTCGTTTTGTTGCTGCCCCACCCGACAAGGTTCAGGGATTACTCCTGCCGGTGCCCTGGGGATCGAACTCTAGTTGACTGCATATAAGGCAAAGGCCTTCCCCACTGTATTAACTGCTCGGCCCTGGATTCCTTCCTGCTGGCTTCACCCCTCTAGTATCACATGGATCCCTCCTCTCCACCATTCCCACTACCCCACCGGGAACACCTTGTTTTGTTGTTGTTACTGCCTTTTTTTATTTTCTGGGTTACACCCAGCAACGCTCAGGGGTTATTCATGGTTCTGTGTTCAGAGATTCCCCCTTTGCCATGCTTGGGGGGACACTTTAGGATGCTGGGGATCGAACCTGTGTCTGCTGTGTGCAAGGCAGTGCCCTTACTGTAGTGCCTGGCCCCCCAATACCTTGAATAGCTTGGTACTGCCTCGCCTCTCGGGTCCAAGCCATTTCCGCTCCTGGCCACCCACCCAGCCCCCACTTAGTGTGGGTTTGGATCCAGAGGAGCCAAGTGAGAGAGACAGGGCTCCTGGGGCTTGAGGAATGTCCAGAATGGAAGTGGGCAGGGCTAGGTGAGGAGCTATGGGGGTCCTCCCAGGGGGGCTGAGCTAGCCTCTCCCTGGGCAGAAAGAGGGGACCTGAGCAGAGCTGGGTTTTGCCAAACAGCCATGCAGGTAGGTGGAGAGAAGTGAGATTCACAGGGCACCCACCCCCACCCCAGCCCCAGGTCAGTGATCCTACAAGGGACCCATGGAGATCAGCCCCCTGCAGGGTCGTTGGGACGAAGAGACCTACCCATATGGTAGCTCGTGGCATCCAAAGCATCCAGAGGAGACAGAACGGCCTGGTCAAGGGCCCCACGGCCGCCCTGCCCACTGCACACACATTCCTGAGTCTGTCCTAGTCAGATTCCTGGTAACTTGAGCCCCGGGATTTGGCGAGTCCAGCCCCAGGGGTCTCCCTGGCTGCCTCAAGGCCTTGCTGCCCGCCTTGTTGGCTTGAGGGGGTCCCCCTAGTGCCTGCCACGGCTCGCCTGCCTCTCCGCTGCCTCTGACACTCCCGGGATTGTTCCGCAGGGCACTGATTCAATCTCGTCCCATCCCCCCACCTGTGGCGTGACTCAGCACTGGCCTTCTGAGTGGCCCTGGCAAACTGGGCCATCCTTCTCCAGCCCTGGCATCCGGCCGGGGTGACCCTGACCTTAGTTGCGCCCCATACCTGGCTCCCTGAGGGGCTTGTGGAGTGAGGCCCTCTAGCCAGAGGCTGGAATGTACCCAGGGAGAGAAGGAGGGCGGGTCTGGGCGTGGGTGTGGGGTTGTGAACAGAGCTTGGGAGCCCAGAGGTGGAGTGAAATCAGTTTCTTTTTCTTTGAATGGTTACTTATGAGATGGGATTTTGGGCCCAACTAGCGGTGCTCAGGGCTGACTCCTGGCTCTGTGCTTAGGGATCACCTTTTTTTTTTTTTTTTTGCTTTTTGGGTCACACTCAGAGATGCACAGGGGTTACTCCTGGCTCTGCACTCAGGAATTACTCCTGGCGGTGCTCGGGGGACCCTATGGGATGCTGGGAATCGAACCCAGGTCGGCCACATGCAAGGCAAACGCCCTACCTGCTGTACTATCGCTCCAGCCCCTTAGGGATCACCTTTCATGGTGCTCAGGGCACCCTCTGGGGTACCAGAGATAGAATCTGGGTCTGTTGCATGCAAGAAGTGTCCTACTGCCTGTACTAGGTCTCTGGTTTCTGAATTTTTTTCACTTTTTTTTTGTGTGTGGGAGGGGGTGGCTCACACCAGCAGTGTTCTGGGTTCTGGTTTTGTGCTCAACCCTTGGCAGTGCTCAGGGGACCATGTGTGGTGCCAGGAATGAAACGGGGTTGCTTATGTGCAAGGAAAATACCTTTTCCTTTTGTTCTGTGACTATGTCTTCCATTTTTTTAAATTTTTTTTTAGGAAGGCAGGAGGGGCCACACTGGACAGTGCTCAAGGATTACTCCTGGCTCTGTGCTCAGAGGTCACTCCTGGCAGGCTCAGGGGACCATATGGGGTGTTGGGGATTAAACCTGAGTGGACTGCATGCAAGACAAACACCCTACCTGCTGCGCTATTGTTCAAGTCCCATTTTTTTTAAATCTTAAAAAAAGCATTTAAAACAACCACCACCAAAGTCATTCCAGGGTTTTTTTTTTTTTTTTTGCATTTTACTTATTTAATTTTTTTTGGGGGGATTAACACTCAGTGATGCTCAGGGGTTACTCCAGGCTCTGCATTCAGGAATTATTCCTAGTGTGGCTTGGGGAACTATATGGGATGCCAGGGATCAAACCCAGGTCAGCTGCGTGCAAGGCAAGCGCCCTTCCCACTGTAAGACCATTTTGGCCCCATCTCCGAGAGCATTTTGATTATCCGTACCAGAAATAGCAAATAGTGATTCCATACTCCACATCTGCCTTATTTATCGTGGGGCTACAATCAGATGCTCAGGGTTTACTTCTGGCTCTGCGCTCAGGGATCACTCCTGGTGGGCTTGGGGAAGCCTATGAGATGTCAGGGATCGAACTCGGGTCAGCTGCATGCAAGGCAAGCAGCCTCCCCGCTGTACTATTGCTCTGGCACCCCCCGTGTTTTTTTATTTTTATTTTTAACATTTTATGTGTTTGACTCAGACTTCAAACAAGAAACTCAAGTGGCAAAGAGACAGGGTGATAATATAGTGTGTGGGGGTGAGAAGGTGCTTCTGGGGTACTGGGGGCCTCCAGCCAGAGACAGTTTTGGTTGTGTGACTACCAGCAGAGAAGCCTGGGCAAAGGCTCTGGGGTATATACAAGCTTGGTGTAAAGTTTAAAGGGCGGCGCATAACCCCCCAGCAGGGAGCCAGGAGTCAGCCTTGAGCATAGTTGGGTGTGATCCATTCCCCCCTTACCACCCGCAAAAATCAAACAACCAACCCTTTAACTAAATTGAAGCAAATCCATCATGGCCTCAAGGTTTATGCATTTATATCTGCATGCTACTGTTTTTATTTAGTGGTTTTGGGGTGAGGCTCATATGCCCTGGTGCTGAGGGGCTACTCCCAGCTCGGTGCTTGCAGACCAGGCAGTGCCAGGGATCAAACCTGGACCTTGCACAAAGTCCCTTGCACATGAGTCCCTGGAGCTGTCTCCCGGATCCTGCCTGGTCTGTTTATTCAGACAGGAACAGCTGGCTGACTTCTGTTATTGTCTCTGTTATTGTAAACCATGCTACAGTGAAGACACATGTGCAAATTTAAGATCGTGTTTTGGGGCCAGGGATGTGGCTCAGTGGTCAAGCGTGTGCCTCACATGTGGGGGGACCCAGGGTGGAATTCCTTGTATTGGAAGGTGGGAGAAAAAGATCCTGTTTTCAGTGGTTCTGGATATATGCCCAGATATATGCTGAATCATATGACAATTCTATTTTTAATTTTTGAGGAACCACTGCACTTTCTAAGCAGCCGTGCCTGCTCAGACATCCACGAGCCTGACAGAGGTGTTAATTGTCACCTTCTCTTCAACCCTTGGTTTCTGGACCCCACTCTGGGGTGCTTGGGGGTCCATGTAGTACTAGGAATCAAACCCAGGGTTCCTGTATGCAAAGCATGAACTCCAGTCCCACACTTAGCTATTTTTTCATTTTGGGCTACACGTGATAGTATCCAGGTGTAGCTATGAAGTTACACCTTGTGTAACTGTGTTTGGCTTTGTGCTCAGAGGCTGTTCCTGAAGATATCTGGGTCCCATATGGCTGCATGCAAGGCACCTTAACCCCTGGGCTAGCCCTCTGGCTCATCTGTTTTTGTTTTCTTTTTTTTGGGTCACACCTAGCGATGCACAAGTGTTACTCCTGGCTCCTGCACTCAGGAATTACTCCTGGTAGTGCTCAGGGGACCATATGGGATGCTGGGAATTGAACCCGGGTCGGCCACGTGCAAGGCAAATGCCCTACCCGATGTGCTATCACTCCAGCTTGTTTTTGTTTCTTACCACATCTGGTAGTGCTCCAGGTTTACTCCTGGCTCTGTGCTCAGAGATCACTCCTGATGGGTCTTTGGGGACCATTTGTGGTGCCAGGAATTGAACCCGGGTCAGCTGTGTGCAAAGGGAGCACCCTTCCCGTTGTGCTATGAATCTGGTCCTCCTGACTCATTCTTGTCTATTTTGGGTAAAGGTCATCTGCAGTCTAAGAGGGCATAACTCCCTGGGCATAGCTTCCTGGGTTGTGATTGGTGAAGCTATTTGGGTATTTTTTGAGAAATGGCTTTTCAAATCTCTGCCCATCTATTTATGTTCTGGGGCCACACCCAACTGTGCTCAGGGTTTACCCCTCAGCACTCAAGAGTTCAGGATGGAACCCAGATTGATTGCAAGCAAGGCAAGCTCCTTATCCATTATTCTATCTCTCTTGTCACCACTCGTTTTTAATGGATGGTCTCTTTGGATTGCTTTATTTTGGGGGCTGTGGGGGGTGTGATGTGCAGGGGTTACTTCTGGCCACAGAGCCAATTTTTTCTTGGTGGTGCTTGGGACCATATAGGATGTTGGGGATAGAACCCAGGTCAGAACCCGAGTCAGCTGCGAGCTGTTTAAGTTTGTGTTGCCATTCAAAAAATCCCAGGCAAATTCACAGCACGTGATTTTGAAGCTTTGCCCACGTGATTTCCGGTTCTGAGGTTCTTATTTTGAGATTTTCGTGTAAGGTGGGAGGTTCAGCTTGACTTTTCTCAGTGGGATTACCACTTTTTAATTTTGAGTCACACCCGACGGGTGCTCAAAGCTCACTTCTGGGTGGGTTGCTCAGGGCACCATATGGATCGAACCAGAGTCAGCTGCGTGCAAGGCAAATGCCTATCCGTTGTACTATTGCTAGGGCCGCATCCTTAAGCACACTTTGTGAAAGTGTTTCCTTTCCCAAATTCTGATGTGTTCTTTAGTTTTTGGGTGCTCCTCTTAGCTCCGTGTTAGGGAGATCACTCCTGGCAGAGCTAGTGGGGGGACTCATACTGGGGATCGAAGCATATTGTGCATTTTAAAAAATTGTTTTCAATGAGTTATCAAGTGGACTGGATCTTTATACCCAGCGAGATCCGTGGTCCCAGCTCTGTATTTCGCACTTCTCCCACAGTTCCTGGGACCTGGGGATCTATTCTTCTAGCCACCTCCAGCGCCTAAAAAGAACCAGCCGCAGGGGTTTTAGAGAGCAAATAAATCACTAGGGTGTGGACTGAGGGCTTTAACTCGAGAGAGCCCCTCTCTCCAGCGCAGCCCCCCTGCCCTCTGGGCATGCTCGCCTGCCAGCCGGAAAGGACCTGAGAATGAATGAGAGCCCGGCTGGGCTTCCCAGCGGACCCGCGGGGCGCGGACGAGCCCACTGGGCCGCGCGGAGGGGTGCGTGCTCGGCGCGCGCATGCGTGGCCCCTACCCGGGACCCGGCGTGGCGCTTGGGGCCTCGGGCGCGGGGTCCGGCCTCGCCCGCCTGGTACGCGCCGCCTTCCCCGCGCCCGCGCCGGGGTGGTACGTTCCGCCTCCGCTCGCTGCCCCTCCCCGTTGGTTTCCGCGCGAAAAGCCGGGGCCCCGCTCTGTGCTGCTGCTGCCGCCCGCTACCGCCACCGCCACCACCACCACCACCACCACCGCCACCACCACCGTCAGCGCTGCCATAGCCGCTGTCCGCGCCGCGCGCCCCGCGATGCCCGCCCGCACCGCCCCGGCCCGAGTGCCCACGCCGGCCTCTCGGGCCGACTCCCTGCCTGACGACGTGCGCAGGCGGTAGGTGCTCCCGCACCGGGATGATTGGGGGGTGTCGCGGGAGACTGGAGGCTCTCAAGGGGCTGGGGGTGGGGGGCTACAGCGGCGGCCTCCGCTGGGGTCGCGCGTGGCCGCGACTGACAGCCGCGCGCGCATGCGCAGGGTGCTTGGCGCGCGCCGGGCGGCACTTCCGGTCGCGCGCCCTGGTCCCCGTTTGGCGCCAAAATGGGCCTCGGGGCCCTGGCGGCTCCCTAGTGACTAAGACCTGAGGGGCGCGGGGTGACGCCGCAGGGCATGCGAACAGACGGGGCCGGGAGTGGGAATCCTGGGCCAGGGGGTCCCCGATTTCCGGAGCCGCCGTGGGAGCCGGCTGGTGGCACAGGAAGTGGGCAGCCCCGCGGCCTCGGGACACCCCTGGGTCCCCCTCACAGGCCACTCCGGCCTCCACTTCCGGTGCCCGCCCCACTTCGGGGTTCAGGACCGGCGGGGTTCCTAGGAGGCTTTTTTCTCTTTTTTGGGGGGTTTGAAGAGAGGTCGCCCCCCTCACCCATCACCCCACGGTGTGTCCCCCGCGTCCCCCAGAGCTGCTCATCCCGATGGCGGCTTCCAGAGAAGGACGTCGCCGCCGCTCGGGGCCCGGGCGTGGCCGGCTCAGGTTTGCGAGCCCCGTTTTTTTGGGGGGGAGGTGGGACCTCTCCATCCTCTGCTGCAGGGGAAAGGCACGTTTTCTGCAAGGAAATGCCAGCGACCAAGGTCCGGGCCAGCGCTGGGCGCAAAGGCGGAGGGTGTTTGACTTAGAGCCCCCCCTGGACGGTGCACGGGGGAGTCCCCTGCAGATTGTCGGGGGTGGGGGGGCAATGACGGGTGGTCGCGGATATGGGAGATACCCCCTCCCCAGGAGCAATCTAGTTTGCACCGGCTGGACTTGCATGGGGAGGCCCCAGCTGCGGAGTTCCAAAGGCTACTGCTCCCCCACGTCCAGGAATCCCTCCCATTTTTGCAAATGCTCCCCGACTTCCACACAGGCAGGCCCAGGAACCCCCACTCTCCTCCTTCACCCCTGAACCCTGGAAACCAGTTTGAACTCAACTTTGGCTGGTCCATCATCTTGCTTGACTGGGGTTTGGGAGGGAGGAGAGAAGTGAAATTCTGGAGGTCAGGGTTTGGGGAGAGAGCTTGTAGTTGGGTCTTCTGCCAAGTTGAAGCCACTTTTTTATTTGATTTCTTTTTGTTTTTGGGCCACACTCCCAGTACTCAGGGGAAACTCCTGGTTCCGCACTTGGTAATTACTCCAGATGATGCTCGGGGCGGGTGTGTGTGAAGGGATGCCCTGGTTTGAACCTGGGTGGGCCGCGTGCAAGGCAAACTCTCTCCACGCTGGACTATGGCTCTGGCGCCTGAAAACCACTTTTTGTCCTGTGTGATTTTGGAATTGGTACCTGGGGGCTGCATCCCCCGCCCCTGAATCCTGAAACTACTTGACCTGCAAGTGAGATGGTGGGGGAGTTGTTGCTGAAGAATTTGTCCATTACCGTAACTTAAAAGGGATCAGACTAAGATTCATGATAGAATTTAGGGCCCAGTCACCTTCCCTTGAGCTAGAGCCCCCGCACCATTTTCTCCTGGCATACTTGTCTCCTGGTGGATGTTGGATACTTGCTAGATTGTTTTATTTTTTTTGTCTGGCACTCAGGGATCACTCCTGGCAGGCTCAGGGGACCCTATATGATGCCAGGGATCGAATCTAGATCAACCGTGAGCACAGGAGCAAGGCCAGCACCCACCCTGCTGTGCTGTCTCTGTGGCCTGTTGCATCTGTTCAGAAACAGCTGATTTTCCCTGGGGTGACTTACCTGCATCCCCTGGGGGCACCTGAAAGCTGTCAGGTCCCCTGTGTTGTTAGCTGGTTATCACTTCTTTGAGCTGAGTTTTATCAGCTCTGCTGTCTGTCGCTAATTGCTTGGTTGTCCTTTTAATCCTCCTGGCTTGGCTCTCATTGTGCCTGACCCTGGGGGCTGCCGGAAGCCAAGATTCCCGCTTGAGCCTGTTCTTTCTGTGCAGACCTTGCTGTCAAACAGCTCCGAGCAGGTTTGTTGGAACTTGGAATGTTCTTAGACCTAAGATCTGCTGTTCTGTGCTAGGATTGCCCACTGAAGATTCAGAGGGGTTTTGTTTGGGGACCACAGCTGGCAAGGTTCAGGAGTTATTCCCAGCTCTGTGCTCAGGGATCACTCCTGGCAGGCTCAGTGGACCCTAGTGGATGCTGGGGATTGAACAGCAAACGCCCTCCACGCTACACTGACGCTCAGGCCGTGCCCGTGCACCTTAACCCTGCAACACTGTTCCTGCCGTGGAGTCGGGCTGCCTTGCCACTCTGGAACCAGCCGCATTCATCTTCGGTGCCTTGGTGGCTCGCGGCTTCGAGCGTGCCCGTCAGACCCCGCCCTTCAGGGGAGCCCCTGTCGTGAGCTTTAGCTGTGATGCCAGCTTGCTTCTCGGCTCCTGGTGCTGGGCAGGAAGCAGTTCCTGAGGTCTGGTGACCTGGGCATTAGCCAGGGCAGCGCCACTGTCGTTCTCCCCTGTGGAATGATAGAGCCGCTGTGAGGGCTCACATGTTTGGGGGTGCTTTGTGGCGGTACTGTCCGCTGTCCCAGGGCGTTAGGGATGGCCATGGGAGAGCAGCCCGTATGGGGCTTTCAGAGCAGGCCTGTGTCATGACAGTCAGGGACAGACGTGACAGTGGCGGTGCATGCTGGGTAAGAAAGTGCTGAGTTCTAACCATTAGGCCACCCGGGAGTGGTCAGTGCATGCTGGGTAGGACTAGCCAGGGCTTCCTGGGCTCCGCTCCTCTTGTGGAGGTGGGCATGGCTGCAGCCCGCATCCTAGGGTCACTTTGGAACTGACGTGGCCTCTCTCGACTCTGTTGTCTCATTGTTGGGATGCTGAGCTTTTGTGATGCTCTCTGCTCCCCAGGACCACTCCCCCCTCTCGCTGTCATTCCTCTGCCCTGATTTCTCCCAGTCCTGGCCCTGCTGTCATCTGGGGTGCCATTGGGGTTGTAGTAACCTCCGGCTTTGATGCCTCCAGCCAGTTCTGATTGCCGGTCGCCGAGCACCCCTACAACCAGTGTTGCCTGAAACGCTGGCCGGCATCCCCCATGTGCCCCACCCCCATCCCTTTCTTCCCAGTGGGAAGTTGTGAGTTGAGTAAAGCAAGGGTTGAACCTCTTAGTCTCACCTGGTCCCGTCTGTCACAGACCGAATGTTCTGGAGGACCAGGGAAGAATTGGCATCTCTTCACTGCCTCATGGGTCAGATTTGGGTGCCAGTCGAGGCCCCTTTGCTTTCAGTCTGGGGCCCATTCTTAGCGCCTTTTCTGCGGCATGCTCCCATGTTCTGGAGGTCAGGGTCTGGAGCCCTTGGGGCGTCTGTGTGAACGCCACACCCCTTCACACCACACCCCTTCTCCCACGCAGCCTGGCCTCGAAGGCACAGTGAGCAGAGCTGTGATGTTCCTCACCCCAGCCCTATTTTGCTCCTGCAGTTCTGGTGTTGAGTGAAAGCAAGTGTCTTGTAATCTCTCTGCAGCTCATCTGTCTGTCCATCTTGTACGTTTTTACTGGACCCGTTTCCCTGTAGCTTGCTGCCTCTTCTTTCAGCCCCCCTCCCATGGGTCGCTAACTCTGAAACCAGCCGAAGACTGGCCCATGGTCCTGGCCTCCATCAGACTGACCGCCGGCTTCTCTCTGGACCTGCTTTTTCCCCGTTGTGCAGCCCACCCTGCGTTCCACCCCCCCAAACCTTTCAGTGCCCCATCTCAGGAGCAGGGGAACTTGGATTTTCCCTGTCCCTGCGCTGTGGGCAGATGCGGCAAGAAGTGAAGCCTTTGGGCCTGAGCCCAACGGCAGCAGGCCTGGCTTTCTAGAAGCTGGTGGCAGCCTCAGGTCCCCCTTGGAGCAGGAGGGGGGTCTCTGCGGTGGGCACCTGGGTTTTGGGGCGCTCTAGTGCCAGCAGCTTTACTTCCTACCAGACCCTCTGCTTCTGTGGCGCCTGCTTGGAGTTCCCGCCTGCCTCTGGGGCTGTTGGTTTGGTCCAGTCTTGCCCCGGGCTGGGCATTCCTAGGAACGGTGGCGGGATCAGACTCCGAGTGTCTTGGAGCTGGTCCTTACCCCTGGACCGCCTCAGGAATCCAGAGCAGACGGAGTGAGAAGTCTGCTGGGTTCTCGATCCTTTGTCTGGGAAAGGGCACCAGGAGCTTCTAGCGAACTTGATTTGGAATTAATTACCTTGTGCGGATTAAGTGTGTGATCTTCAGGCTTGTAGGCAGCACACCCAGCCCTGCAGTTGGGTGGTGCCTGGTTGCCTGGAGCCCGTGTGTGCGGCCGCACAGCCCCGTCCTGCCTGTCCCTGGCCTGGCGCTTACACTTGTCCCCCTGGATAAGGGGAACTCTTCCCTGCCCCTGGGTGCCTGGCCCGTGTGGGTGCTGGGGTGGAGGCCCGCTCCTTCCCTCAGACACTTGCCCAGCTGGTTAGACCTGCATGTGCCCGTGCACAAACACACACGCACGCAGGCTCCAGGCTCCCTCTTATCTCCTGCTCCTCTCCTTGCCCACCCAGTGGGGCAGACCGTCATCTACTGGGGGTGGGGGACGGTGTGGGGGTGCAACCCACTGCCTCATGCACGCTCGGCCACGCACCCAGGGCAGCAGGTCTTCAGGGAGTTGCAGGCTGACTTTTCCCGCCAAACTGTCAGATGGTTCCAGGCCACTGAGCGTTGCGGTGGGAGGCGTCTGACAGCCGCCAACTTCTCTCACTTGCGCTGCCTCTTCAGCGGCACGAGGGCACCCCCTGCTGCCCGGATGCCTGGACACCCCATTTTGCATTTTGCAGCCACCTCTCCTAGACAGGACTGGAGCTGACCTGCCCTGCCGTGGCCTCTGTGACTTGGCGGCTCCCTGCAGGAGGTGGGGGGCTGGTGGAAGGACACCCCCCACCCCCGCTTTCCCCCTTCCCTGTTTCTAAAAGCAGCCCTTCTGGGGGACCCTTTACCACCAGGCCCCGCCCCCCTCAGACCGCCAATGACTCATGCCATAGACATGGCCCTGTGGATTCCCACGCCCTGGATGTGTGTGCATGCATTGAGCCCCACTGTTCCCCCAAATCCTGCATGCTCCTGGGGAAAACGGCGTTGCTTAATGGGCCTTTCTCCCCTGCTTCCTTCCCCAGACTCAAAGACTTGGAACGCAATAGCTTGACAGAAAAGGTAATTCTCATTACTATTATTGATCCTTTTTTTTTTTCCCCAGTGGGGAGGGTTTGGGCCATACCCAGGGGTGCTCAGTGGTTGTTCTTGTGTCTGTGCTCTGTGAGTGCCAGGAGTGGAATTGGTTCAGCAGCATTAAAGGCCAGTACCTTAGCCCCTGTAGCCTGTCCCTGCCCCGCCATGGTGGGGCGGCCACCTAGAAATGTCTCATTTCTTTGGCCCCAGGCCCATTGGCCCACTAAGTCGGTTGTATGTTGCTTTGCTCCTGAGTTCCGGGCTTCTAGGGCCTCACATGAAACCCACAACTTTCCCTTAGGAATGTGTGAAGGAGAAATTGAACCTCTTGCATGAATTTCTGCAAACAGAGATCAAGACTCAGTTATGTGACTTGGAGACAAAGTTACGGACGGAAGAGCTGTCCGAGGTAAGTGGGTTCTCAGGCTGCTAGAAAGTGTGTGGGGGGTTGCTGCCCGCATGGCCTGGCATGACCGTGCCTCCTTCCCTGCCCGCTCGGAAGGAAATGCTTGTGATTCCTGATTGATTTCTCTGACCGCCACCGGTTTCCATTCACTGTTCCTTAAATTATCCTTTCCCGCCGTAGGAGGGCTACCTGGCTAAAGTCAAATCCCTTTTAAATAAAGATTTGTCCCTGGAGAACGGAGCTCATGCTTTCAGTCGGGAAGTGAACGGGGCACGAGCGAACGGGAAGCACCTCGGTAGAGAGGAGCGGAGAGCGGCCATGGCCGAGCCCTTCAAGTCACCCCGGTCTGCGCCCCGGAGAGGCAGGGCTGACCGAGAGACGAGGGGTAAGATGTGCGCGGCTCCTGTGACCTGGAGTAGACTTGGGGCCCCAGGAGCAAGGGGACAGACTCCCGCACAGTGTGGGGGTCCCCGGGCTTGTTCCTTATGTCCCTGCCTTCTGGCCTGCGGTGACCGTTGCTTCCCCGACAGCCTTAGCAGGATTCTCCTTTCTGCCTGCCTCTGCGCCCCAGCGTGCGGGCCGGAGTCCTGACTAAGCGTCAGAGGGACCAGCCGCCCAGGGCCGAGATTTGTTGTTTTGGGGAAGGGCTCTGGGTGCCAGCAGCTGGGGCCAGCCAGTGAGTGGGCGAGCGCCCCTTTGTGGGACCTTCTTCCTCATGGGGCGCTTTCCTTCCTTCTCAGCAGCTGAGGTTTCCCCGACACCCCGGGTTACACGGCAGAGTACCAGACAGACCACCATCACTGCTCACTTCTCGAAGGGGTCAGTATGTGGCATGTGGCCAGTGGCCTCCTTTTGGGTACAGAAGGAGAAAAGCAGGAAGGGCAGGTGCAACTTGCCCTTCGTCAGTTGCTACTTGAACGAAGAATTATTTTGAGGGTGGGGCCAGAGCGGATAGCACAGTGGATAAAGCATTTGCCTTGGCACATGGCCTACACAGGTTTAATCCCCGGCATCCCATACGGTTGACCCAGCACTGCCAGGAGTAACTCCTGAGCATCGCTGGGTGTAGCCCAAACACCAATTTTGGGGGGTCAGGGGAACCAAGAGATAGTACAGCTAGTAAGACACTTGCCTTGTACGTAGCTGACCTGGGTTTGATCCCCAGCGCCACATAGGGTCCCCCAAGCCCAAAATCATTCTTGGGAGTTTTGGAACACCCCTGGTGGCTCAGGGGCTGTTGATCCCTGACTCTGCTCAGGGAACACTCCCAGTGGTGCTTGGAGACCCCTTACAGTGCCGTGGCTAGAACCCTGGCATTAGCCACATGCATGGCATACACCTTCACCTGCCATAACTAAGCGCTCAAATTTTCAATGAGCAGTATATTTCTCTGGGGGTGGTGGGGTGGCATCGCCAGCGTCGCTCACGACTCACCTTCTGGCTCTCTGCTCACTCATTTGCATACTCACGGGACCATCCGTGCTGCAGGTGATCTTCTGGGGCCTGCCACATGCGAAGCAGCATCTTAACCCCTGGACTTTCCCTCCAGCTCTTAAAGTATTTTGTAAGAGCATGAATAGGGCATTTTTACTCCAACTTCTAGGATACTTCTAATATCTCCCCCAAAAAGTGAAGGTAGAGCTGGAGAGGTCAGGCTTTAGGGTTGCTTGTCATATGTCCTGCCAACTCTGGTTTGTATCCCTGGCACCACACTAGTCTCTCTGGCACCACCCACACACAAAAAGTGAAGTTAGTACAATTTTGTTTTGTGTTTTGTTTCAGAGCCACATCTGGCGATGCCCAGGGCTTACTTTTGGCTCTGTACTTAGGGATCACTCCTGGCAGGGTTTGGGACTGTATGGGGTGCGGGGCGCTGAACCTGGCTGGCTGTTTGCAAGGCAAGCACCCTCCCTGCTGTCCTGTCGCTTGAGTCCCAAACTTAGTCCAGTGGACTGTGCACTCCCGTGCCAGTGGTCAGTGTGAATCCTGAGCGTAGATGGTTCCATCATGCCTCCCCGCCTCCCCCCGCACTAAGGTTTCTTTGAAATAGATGTCAGCCGTGTGGTCTCATTTTCAGGCACTCGGTAGTTTCCTACACATGGTCACAGGACGGGACATACACACGATGTTTTCATTCCGATTTTGCTTTAATTGCCAACACTTGCCAACAGACACCCCGCCCCTCCCGCAAAGGAATGATAGTGACAGCTCGAACCCTGCTCTTGTCTCTCGTCTCACTAAGACAGAATTAGCACAGCCGCTACCTTCTGGGATCCACGGGGCACAGCCCTGGTAGACCCCAGCACAGCCTGCCCACCCAGCGTAGCTTTGCACGGCTGGTGGGGGGGGCATCTCCTTCTATACAATAAAAGCAGGGGCGGGCTGGAGTGACAGCACAGCTGAAGATGTTTGTCTTGCAGGTGATCAACCCGGTGCCTACCCTGGCATCCCATAGGGTTCCCTGAGCCCTGCCAGGGGTGATCCCTGAGTGCAGAGCCAGGAGTCAGCCACAAGCCTTGCCGGGTGTGTCCCCAAACCAAGAGTGCAATTGGTGGCAAACGCTCACATCCTCCCCAGTGTCCTTCCCTCTGATTTTTTTCGCTGGTGGCTCTGTGCTCAGCCACAGGGTCACCCGGGTGGGTCGCCCCTTCCCTGCTCACATGCCGATGAGCTGGCCATTAGGTATGGAGACCAGGTCACAAGGAGCTGTGCTCGCTTGAGGTTTACGCAGAGAATGGGCTGTGGCCCTGGTCATGGCTGGTGCATGGTGAGAGCCACGTTCTCCTGGGACTGGCAGGATGGTGACCACGTGCACCGGTGGCTCAGCGGGACCATTTTAGCTGCAAGCCGCGCCTGCCACGTTTGGCATGAAGATGCATTGGGGAGAGTCAGTGCCCCAAGCCTGTGCTGAGGCCGTCGGGCAGGGCAGGACGGGGTTGCTGGAGGCCAGGGTTAGCCCCTGACAGTTGGTTTTATTGTGTGGACAGTCCGGCCAAGCGGAAGCCTGATGAGGAGTCTGAGAGGACATCCACAGAAGATTCTGGTGACGAGAAAGACCAGGTGGGGGCCCTGGGTTCTCCCTCCCTGTGTCCAGTCTGCCTTCAATTGTGGCTTGGCCCCGGGCCTGCCTTCAGGGGACTTGTCCCTGAGGTGGCCCAGCACCCAGGACAGAACCGTGGAGATGGGCTGAGATGCAAGGCTTGGGCCTCTAGGGACAGCCCAGGGGAGAAAGTGGACCATGGGCAGTGTTTGCTGCAGACATCAGAAATTTCTTTCCTGGGTCAGTTTCTGTTTCTCTATAAATGCTGAGAATTTCGGGGCCCGAGAGGTAGTACAGCGGGGAGGGTGCTTGCCAGGCTGCATCCCTGGCATCCATATGGTCCCCTGAGCATCATCAGGCATGACCCCTGAGCGCTGCCAGATACGGCCCCCAAAACAAACCCTGGGAATTCCGGTGTGGTTGTGGCTCACTCAGAAGCCGGTGGGTGGGGCCTGACCAATGTCCACAAAACAAAAAATTGTGGGGGCTGGAGCGATAGCATGGCGGGTAGGGTGTTTGCCTTGCATGCGGCCAACCCGGGTTCGATTCCCAACATCCCATATGGTCCCCTGAGCACCACCAGGGGTAATTCCTGAGTGCAGAGCCAGGAGTAACCTCTGAGCAGCGCTGGGTGAGAGCCAAAAAGCAAAAGTTTTCACTTGGAGTTTAGGTAACACATTCCAGTATTAACGTTCGTTTGACTTTCTGGGCTTTGGGGCTGACTCCTGGCTTTGTTCAGGCATTGCTCCTTGGGGGGTGGGGGAGTGTCTGGTGCAGGGGATGGAACCGGGTGGCTAGTGTGCAGCCAAGACCTTAAGCCCCATCCTGTCCCCTGGCTCAACATTGCTAACGCATGGGTGCTTTGTCTCCGCACTCGGTGCTGGACCCTCGGAAATGAATCTTTGTCACTCCCTCCCTTCTCTGCGCAGGATGAGAAGCGACGGCGAGTCCTCACCCAAGAACCGTAAGTGCCACTTACCACCTTCCCGTTTGGGGGGCCCGTGTCTTCTGTGCACCAGGAATGTGCCCTCGCCTGAGGGCAGGGAGCCGCACTGTGGCACCCGCAGACACTGGGCCCAGGGGCTCGTCTTGAGTTCCGAGGCTGGGTGGACTCTGGCAGCAGGTGTTCCTGGAGCCAGACCTGGCTGAGTCCACACGCCCCCTCTTGGGGCTCCCGAGATGATGCCGTGGGTGGGGGGACTTGGTGAGGCTGGCGAGGCTGGCGTCCCCAACTTAGGAACCAGTGGTCTCACTGGCAGGGTCGCAGGTCCATCCTCTGAGGACGTGGGGCGAGGCCCAGCAGAAGCTGGCGTGGAGGATAGCGCCCGTGTGAAGAAGGTAAAGCCGGCCAAGTTCATCCCTCCCTCTGCAGCTGCCCCCGGGGGTACTTGGGGGCAAGGGGGCCTGCAGGGTGGGCGAGAGGGAGCAGAAGGACCTTTCATATCCCTTTCAGGGGGGGGCACATCTGGTGATGCTCGGGTTACTCCTGGCTCTGCACTCAGGGATCACTCTTGGCGGGCTCTGGGGCCCCTGCAGGAGGCCAGGGATCACACCCGGGTTTAGGCAGATGCCCTCCCCACTGTACTGTCGCTCCAGCCCCCTCACTGGAGAATTTCTAAGGCAGTCAGTCTACACTGGCCATTGAGGGTCTGAGACCAGTTTAGATACTTTCTTTCACTGGAATATTCTGAATAGGAGTATCCTAACCAATCGGGGGAAGAAACTCACCCTTTCTTTCTCCTCTTAGGAAGAAAAGAGATTCAGGAGTCCAACTGCAGAGCTGTAAGTAGAGCTGAGGTTGCTCTGTTCGGTCTCTGTCACACTTGCTGCCAAAATGGAGTGGGCAGGTCACTAGGTGTTCCCAGGGTTCAGGGGGCCGGGGGTGAGTGGGGAGACATGAGAGGCTCCAGTTTGGGGGCATCAGGCCCACTGCAAGGCCTGCTCAGACCTCTCACACGGGCAGCAGGTTGGGGGGGCGGTCACAGCATGGGTGAGCCATGCCTGTGACCCAGGGCTTGGGGTGTGCTGGGGGACCTCTTCCTGTACCTCGCCGAGACCCCGTGCCTGATTGGCTAAAGCCCTGGGGTGGGTGGGGCTTTGGGACCCTGTGACCTGGCCAGCTGTGGTAGTGGGGAGAAGGCAGGATGGCAGCCTGGGTCATTGCCGTGACTCTTCTCCCACTGGCCGTGTGCTCAAACCCCGAGTCCCCATGGGCCCTGGCAAGCAGTGGCGGGGCAGGTTGCACCCCTCCGCTGTCCCCCTCAGGTGGTGAGGTCTGGGCGAGGGGCCTGTGAGCCTGTGGTAAGACCCTGTTTCTGCTCTGCCAGGACCCCCAAGTCGCGAGTGAAGCTGGAGGCAGACACAGTGGTGGGACCCGGAACCTCTTCTGGAAGCTCGGATGAGGCGGTAAGGACCTCTCCCCTCCCCCGGGGCCCCTGCTTTTTGTTCCTCCGTGTGGCTGCTGGCCCAGAGTTGCATGGAGGGGCAGGGAGGGGTGGGGCAGAGGTCTCCACTTTGCCTGCACCCCCACTTCCTGCACCGACTTCCCAGCGTGGCGTCACGATCCTGGCCCCTTCAGACACCGACTTTGCCCTTCGCCCTCTCCAGGAGGAAAGGAGACCCCAGAGTCAGACCAGAGATCTGTAAGTGGCTGCGGCTCGGAGGTCGCTGGGCTGTGCTGGTGCAGAGCCCGGCTGGGGAGGGGACGAGGAGTCACTCTGGGGGGGCCCCATCTGAACCCTCCACCACACCCGCTATCCCTGTCCAAGTGGCCCTTTCTCAGCCCCCACCCTGGGCTCATGGGCTGGAGAGGCACCTGCCTCAGGCTGTGCTGAGGGAGTCCCCCCCAGATCTGGCCCCGACAGGGTGACGATCTGGGTCCTTCCCTGGCACGAGTCGGGAGTTTTGCTGGGCCCCGGGCTCCCCTTGACACTGCCTGTCCCCCGCAGCACCGCCAAGCGGAGGCCGGAAGAGGAGATTGAGGAATGCAGGCCCCAGGTCTCTGATGAGAGGGACGAGGATGAAAAAGTAAGCTGGGAAGCTGACGGTGTGGGGTTGGCAGCCGTGCCTGGCTGAGGCTGCGGGGGGCGCGCGAGCCTTGTCCGGCGGGAGCCCTCCTCACCCTCCCCCTGTTCTCGCCAGGACGAGAAGCGCCGCAGGATAACGTTCTCAGAACCGTAAGAGTCGCCTCTTGCCTTTCTCTCCGAGGCACCATTAGACTAATGGGACCTGGAGGGGATGTGGGGGTGGCTATCGGGACTGCGACTTGCGAAGCGGGCGCCCGGCCCGGAGTGGGGAGGAGGCACCAAATGGTCCTCGCTGTGTCTGTCCTCAGGTTGGAGAGGAAAGTGGCACGAGCCAAAGCTGTTACAACCTCCAAGGTACAGACGGGAACCCTCAGGGAGTGAGCGGGGGCTGGAGGGGGCCCCTGGGCACTGATGCATCCCCTTTTGCACCCTCCCCCCAGAACGACCCCTTGAAGTGCATCCACTGCGGACAGGGCCTGGACAATGCCAACCTCAAGTACGAGCAGCACCTGCCCGACGCGGTGAGTCTCTGCCGCTCCTCGGAGCTGGTGTCCCCGCCCCCACCCCCTGCGTGAGTCCCTGACTGTCCCGTCCCCTGCCAACCCCCCAGCTGGAGGAGCCGCAGATGCTGACCAACGAGATCCTCAACATCTTCGGTAGCGAGTCCGGCTTCGGGAGCTACGAGGAGCTGCCCCAGCACAAGCTGACGTGCTTCAGGTAGGCGCGGCCGGGGGCCTTCCGCCTGAGACCCCATGGGCCAGTGTGGTGGACCACTGATGGGTGTCTGGGGGCGGCACCTCCATGTCAGGGGAGGGCGGAGGGACAGTGCTCCCGGTGGGAGTGCGACAGGCAGCGGGGAGCTGACCGGCTCCCCCTTCCTGTCAGCATCTACTGTAAGCGCGGCCACCTGTGCCCCATCGACACGGGCCTCATCGAGAAGAATGTGGAGTTGCTGTTCTCGGGGTCCGCGAAGCCCATCTATGACGACGATCCGTCCCCCGAAGGTGAGCAGGGGTCCTTGGGGTCCTCTTGGCCATCGCCTCTGGGAGCCTGGCCCGCTCGGCTCCCCTTCTGGATCTCTGCTCTTGCCCAACTCTCTGCGGAAACACTTTCCCCTAGGTGGTGTGTACGGCAAGAACCTGGGCCCCATCAACGAGTGGTGGATCACGGGCTTCGATGGCGGCGAGAAGGCGCTCTTGGGCTTCACCACCTGTGAGTGTGACTGCTGCTTCCGGGACCAGAACGGACCTCGGTTCCTGTCCCACCCGGGCTGTGGCGGGGTCCCCGGGGCTAGGTCTCTGCTAACCTTGGCGGACCGTGTCAGGTGTAGCTAGGATGGGCGATTCTGTCTCCGTCCGTCTGCCCTGGGCTGGAGCTTCTGATTGGTCAGGTTCATGTTACGATCTCACGGGCGCCTTCCCAGCAATGCTTGGGGCCCCAACTGGGGGGGTGCTGGAGCCTGTGGTTTCTGGGGATGGAGCACGCGGGGGTTGGGGTCACACCTGCAGGGCCTTGCCCTAAGCCACCTTCCCCCCCATCCACACCCGCCGTGGGATTCCCCAGGCCCTCTTCCAGGCTCACCCTTCAGCCTGCTCTCCCTCCTCGGGCTGTCTCACGTCGCCTCAGCTAATTTGGTTGCTGGTGCTGGGAGGGCATTGACTTCCTGTAACTGGCCTGTTCTGGAAGCTTCCTCAGTTCCTCCCTGCCCTCTGAACATATCTACCCCCCCACACACAGCATTTGCCGAGTACATCCTGATGGAACCCAGCCCGGACTACGCCCCCGTGTTCAGCCTGATGCAGGAGAAGATGTACATGAGCAAGATCGTCGTGGAGTTCCTCCAGGGCAACTCAGAGGCCACCTATGAGGACCTGATCAATAAGATTGAGGTGCAGCCCTAGGCGGCGGTGCCCCCCCCCGGCCCCCGGACGGTGGGTGTCCAGAGTGGGCCTGTGCCCTGCCAGTCTGCGCCCGCCCCCAGCGCATCTGTGTCCTCCTGCAGACCACCGTGCCCCCCTCCTCACTCAACCTGAACCGCTTCACTGAGGACTCGCTGCTGCGCCACGCCCAGTTTGTGGTGGAGCAGGTGGAGAGCTACGACGCGGCGGGGGACAGTGACGAGCCGCCCATCTTCCTCACGCCCTGCATGCGGGACCTCATCAAGCTGGCCGGGGTCACCCTGGGGAAGAGGTGAGGCCACGGGCCCTGCGCTCCCACCCACCCAGGCCGGACCCCCTCCGCTCTCCCGCCGTCTCTGACCGGCCTTCCCGCCCCACCCCTGCAGGCGGACCGAGCGGCGCCGCGTCAACAGACAGTCCAAGGAGAGCAAGGCCCCGACGAAAGCCACCACCACCAAGCTGGTGTGCCAGATCTTCGACACCTTCTTCGACGAGCAGATCGAGAAGGACGATCAGGAGGACAAGGAGAACATGTACAAGCGGCGGCGCTGCGGCGTCTGCGAGGTGGGGTGCTTGCCCTGGGGACCGCAGCTGTCACACGGGGGCCTGTGGGGTGCTGCCTTGGGGACGGTGGTAGTCGCCTGGGGGCCTGCCGGGGCTTATGGCACAGCGTCCCTGGGAGGAGGGTTTGTTTGGCCTGGATCCAAGCAGGCGCCTCCAGAGACCCGAATGCTTCGTTGCCCCTGTGCAGGGCCAAGGGCCCCTCCTGCAGGCAGAGCCTGTGCCCTGCCCATTGGACCATCCTGATGGCCCTTCAAGGACCTGCTTGGGGAGGCCGCCATGTGCCCATCCCACGGCCTTTGTGTCAGAGGGTAGTGACTGCAGCGGCCGGAACGATCGGACAGCAGAGAAGGCATTTGCCTTGCACACGGCCAGCTCACATTCAGTCCTCAGCATCCCATGGGCTCCCCTGGGCCCTGCCAGGAGTAATTCCTGAATTCAGAGCCAGTAGTAAGCCCTGAGGATCGCTGGGTGTCACCCCCAAGCCCAACCCAGACCCATGACTTCAGACAGGGCCTGCGCGGCTCAGCATCTCCCGAGCATCAGTGCTGGGGGCTTGCCCCCAAACTTGCACTTGTTCGTGTTTATCTGGGCCCCGAGCTGCTGGCAGTGCTGAGGTGGCGTGGGCCTCACTCACAGGGTCCCCTGAGTACAGAGCCAGGAAGGACTCTCGTGGCCTGAGAACCAGTGAAACCTGGGGCCAGAGAGATCAGATAGTGGGGAGGCAGGCCTCTTGGCCCGAGCACCTCCGGTGTGACCCCTGAGTGCAGGGCTGAGCACCACCTGGTGGGACCCAAACACTGGAACCCAGCTCTCTTGGAAGCGGGGCCCAGCCGCTGACCCACGCCCTCCGTGACCCCACCCCGCAGGTGTGCCAGCAGCCTGAGTGCGGCAAGTGCAAGGCCTGCAGAGACATGGTGAAGTTCGGTGGCACCGGCCGGACCAAGCAGGCCTGCCTGGAGAGGAGGTGGGCCCTCCTCCCGCCCCCCGCCCTCCCCTGCCCTGCACCCCCCCGCCCCCATCCACCACAGCCCTCATGCCCCTCCCGCTGCAGGTGCCCCAACTTGGCCATGAAGGAGGCAGATGAAGATGACGAGGTGGACGATGACATCCCCGAGGTCCCATCTCCCAAGAAGATGAATCAGGGCAAGAAAAAGAAGCAGAAAAAGAACCGGATCTTCTGGATTGGGGATGCCGTCAAGGTCACTCCATAGCCCCTCCCCGGGAGCTTCTCCCCTGGGAAGTCTCGCTCTGCCAGCCTCTCCGTGGGCATCAGCTGGGGGTCCCATTGCTGAGGGGAGAGCCGTCCCCGGGCCCGTCCCTGCACAACATGGCCCTGTGTGGAAAGACTGGGGCTGCCTGGAGGGCTTCCCAGAGGAGGTGTAGCTGAGCTGAGGCCCGGCAGCGCTCTGGGGTGGGCCTGGGCACGGGGCTGCTGTTGGTAGATGGGCAGATGGGCAGAGTGGGGCGGCAGGAACCCCTTGGGCCGCCGGCTCTCCTGCCACGCCACCCTTGTTCCCAGGTTGAGGGCAAGAAGACCTACTACCGGAAGGTGTGCGTTGACTCGGACACCCTGGAGGTGGGCGACTGCGTCTCCGTCTTCCCTGACGACTCTTCCAAGCCCCTCTACTTCGCCAGGTCAGGACTCCCCCTCCACCCCCTGCTCACGCTCATCCTACTGAGGGGCGAGAGTGGGGGCTGCCCCAGCCCAGCCGTGGGTCCCAACTTCCTCTCTGGGCAGGATCACAGCGCTCTGGGAGGACGCCAGCAACGGGCACATGTTCCACGCCCACTGGTTCTGCCCAGGCAAAAACACTGTCCTGGGGGCCACCTCGGACTCACAGGAGCTCTTCGTGGTGGACGAGTGCGAGGACATGCAACTGTCCTACGTCCACAGCAAGGTCACTGTCCTCTACAAGGGGCCGTCTGCCAACTGGGCCCTGGAGGTGAGCGCCCGCCCCCCCCTTTTACCCCACCCCTCCCCTTGCGCCCGCTGCAAACCCCACCATGTCCTTGGGCCCCCTGCAGGGCGGCATGGAGCCAGAGCCTCTGGTGAAGAACAAGAAGGTCTACTTCTACCAGCTGTGGTACGATCAGGACTATGCGCGATTTGAGTCCCCCCCACAGATCCAGCCCCCCGAGGACGCCAAGCACAAGTGAGCGCACACAGGGGGCCTCTGTCACGCTTCCCGCCATAGACCGGGGGAGGGAAGGGGGTGTCTCGAATCTCTGATCCATATCCTGCCACCTGTGGCCTCAGAGCTGGGGGCTGGGTGGGGGTGGTGACACTGAGGTGCCTTCCTTAAGGGCCGGAGCAGTCACCCAGTGGGTCGGGCATGCAGCAAGCCTGGGCACCCCATAGGGTCCCCCAAACATGAGGAGCGATTCCCTCAGAGCTCGGAGTAACTCCTGAGCTTCACTGGGTGTGGCAATCCCTCCCGACCTGCCATCAAAAAAAATGCCTTCTGGGGCCGGAGCGATAGCACAGCGGGTAGGGCGTTTGCCTTGCACACGGCCGACCCAGGTTCGATCCCCGGCATCCCATATGGTCCCCCAAGCACTGCCAGGAGTAATTCCTGAGTGCAAAGCCAGGAGCATTGCTGGGTGTGATCCCCCCAAAAATGCCTCCCTTAGCTGGACGCTGCCCATCGGGGCCAGTGGACCCCGAGTGCATCTTCTCTCTACCCTTCTTGCCGTGCTGTCTTGCCGCAGACACCCCCAGGCCGTGGCAGTGGGGTGGCTGGGCGTGCGCTGTGTCTCTGAGGCCACCAGTCAGGACCCCGTCTCTGCCCCCCCCATACCAGGTTCTGTGCCAGCTGCGCTCGGCTGGCAGAGATGCGGCAGAAGGAGATCCCCCGTGTGCTGGAGCAGCTGGAGGACCTGGACAGCCGCGTGCTGTACAACGTGGCCACCAGGAACGGTGTCCAGTACCGTGTGGGCGACGGCGTCTACCTGCTGCCCGAGGCCTTCACCTTCAAGTGAGTCCCCGTGCCGCTGTCTTGCTGCTGTTTTGGCCATCCCCTGAACCTCTGGGCAGTCCAGGGCTGGGGTGGGGGATATTAATTTAAGGGGGGGCTGTCATCTCCCTGGCTGGGTGCCCGTGAGGGGGTCACTGGGCTTCCCTAGGGTGGGGTGAGCTCTGAGCCAGCAGGGCCATCTGGGGGGGAGGTAGAATGGAGGCAACTCTGGTGTCCCCAGGCAGGGCTCAGTGTTCCCTGGCTGGAACCCCATCCCATCCTTTGTTCTGTGACTGAGTCCCCGGCCCCCAGTGAGGCCTTCTGTGGCAGGGTGGGCTGGCTGGTTCAGGGACGTCTAGAGCTCGAGTCTGCACTGACCCCCCCCACCCCAGGCTGTAGACCCCGTCTGGCCTGGATCATGAATTTGCTGTTCAGTGCCGGGGCTTGGCCCATCCTGGGTCTAGGCACCTGGCTCGGAGCCTGGGCCCCCTCCCTGGCAGCCTGCATGGCCTGTGGGCTCGTGCCTGTCACCCAAAGGCAGGCTGTGTCCCTGCTGGGTACCGGCCTCGCCTCATGGTGGCGTCTCTGCAGCATCAAGCTGTCCAGCCCCGTGAAGCGTCCCCGGAAGGAGGCGGTGGATGAGGACCTGTACCCCGAGCACTACCGGAAGTACTCAGACTACATCAAGGGCAGCAACCTGGACGCGCCCGAGCCCTTCCGCATCGGCCGCATCAAGGAGATCTTCTGCGCCAAGAAGGTCAACGGCAAAGCCAACGAGGCCGACATCAAGCTTCGCGTGCACAAGTTCTACAGGTTGGCGCGGGGATCGCAGTCCTCCCAGTTCACAGCGGGGACCCACAGCTCTGGGGGACCCCCAAGTCCATCTCTGCTCTACCCAGACCCTGGCTGGCTTGTGGGCTTTTTGTTGTGATTTTGTTTAGGGTTTTGTTGGGGGTTCACATCTGGTAGTGCTCAGGGGTTACTCTTGCCACCAGTGCTCTTGCTCCTGCCCCTAATGGTGCTTCTTCGCTTGAGGCCTCGGGCCCCCTCACTTTTCCTGGGACCCCAGAAATGTCTGCAGTTCTCCCCAAGTCTAACTGGCATTTCCTCTTTGTTTCGAGCACCAGGGCCTTCATGGGTGGGGGGGCCTGGGGCTTCCACAAGTCTCTGGACCCCCAAGCAGGGGGTGTGTTGCACTCAGCTGGCCGCAGAGCCCCCAAACAGCCGCTTGTGCCCGCAGGCCGGAGAACACGCACAAGTCCACGCCGGCCAGTTACCACGCGGACATCAACCTGCTTTACTGGAGCGACGAGGAGGCAGTGGTGGACTTCTCGGCCGTGCAGGGCCGCTGCACGGTGGAGTACGGCGAGGACCTGCCAGAGTGCCCACAGGACTTCTCGGCCCGAGGCCCTGACCGCTTCTACTTCCTAGAGGTGCAACTGGGTGCCCCCCGCACCCCCTTACTGCCTCCAATACAGGGGCATGTCTCGGGCTGCAACTCTAAGGGGGCTGGCCCAGAGTGTGTATGCAGGGTTAGGGGGTTCCGACACAGCTCCTGAGCCAGTGCCCTGGGGTACTGGGCTCCCGTTTCTGGAGTGGATGGTCGAGCTCCCCTCAGGGCCTCCGGGGGTGACCCATAATCCGCTCTTGGCCTCCGATGTTAGGAAGTGTGGGGGTGAAGCGTCTTGGGGGGTGCACTGCAGCAGCTCTGTGTCTGGGTCGGGGACCCAGCTCTGCCCAGCCCAACACTCCCGCGCTCCTCCTCCTCAGGCCTATAACGCCAAGAGCAAGAGCTTCGAGGACCCTCCGAACCACGCCCGCAACCCCTGGAACAGAGGCAAAGGGAAGGGCAAAGGTGGGTACCGGGGCGCAGCCTCGCAGCAGCAGGACTAGGACAGCCCTGGGCCAGGCCGCCGGCTGACCCCACGGTCGGGCCGTGTCTCCACAGGCAAGAATAAGACCAAGTCGCCGCCGAGTGAGCCGAGCCAGCCCAAGGCCGCCGTCCCGCTCCCCAAGCTGCGCACCCTGGACGTGTTCTCGGGCTGCGGGGGCTTATCCGAGGGCTTCCACCAAGCAGGTGGGTGCCCCGGGCACGGGCCCCCGGGGCCCCCAGGCCTCTGCTGGCTCCCCGGCACTCAGGGGGCATCAGAGGCTCTGCCCGTGTCCCCCCAGGCATCTCGGAGACGCTGTGGGCCATCGAGATGTGGGAGCCCGCGGCGCAGGCCTTCCGGCTCAACAACCCGGGCTCGACCGTGTTCACGGAGGACTGCAACACGCTGCTGAAGCAGGTCATGGGCGGCGAGCGCGTCAACTCGCTGGGCCAGCTGCTGCCGCAGAAGGGCGATGTGGAGCTGCTGTGCGGCGGCCCGCCCTGCCAGGGCTTCAGCGGCATGAACCGCTTCAACTCACGCACCTACTCCAAGTTCAAGAACTCGCTCGTGGTCTCCTTTCTCAGCTACTGCGACTACTACCGGCCGCGCTACTTCCTGCTGGAGAACGTGCGCAACTTCGTGTCCTTCAAGCGCTCCATGGTCCTCAAGCTCACGCTCCGCTGCCTCGTGCGCATGGGCTACCAGTGCACCTTTGGGGTACTGCAGGTATGCGGCGTGGGGGCGCCCCCAGGGCTGCAGGGGCGTTGGCTCTGCGGGAACCAGATGATGAGCCATGCGGGGGGGTCTGAGCTGCCCGGTCCCCAGTTCATGGAAACTTCTGGGGAACCAGGTCCATGCCCCTTGCAGGACAGGGAGGTGGGCTGGGCTCGGCATGGGGTGGGGAACACGTTTTCCCCA
Source organism: Sorex araneus (assembly GCF_027595985.1). NCBI lineage: Eukaryota > Metazoa > Chordata > Mammalia > Eulipotyphla > Soricidae > Sorex > Sorex araneus. The sequence continues at coordinate 234,538,769 of NC_073303.1, forward strand.
GGGAGGTGGCATACAGCCCCTTCCGAAGGGACCACAACGACGGGGCCGCTCGGGCCGGCGGGTCGGCACCACTCAGTGTGCGAGTGTCCGTGTCCACTCACAGGCTGGCCAGTATGGTGTGGCCCAGACGCGCCGGCGGGCCATCATCCTGGCGGCGGCCCCCGGGGAGAAGCTGCCCCTCTTTCCCGAGCCGCTGCACGTGTTCGCACCCCGCGCCTGCCAGCTGAGCGTCGTGGTGGACGACAAGAAGTTTGTCAGCAACATCACCAGGTCTGGGCTCTCGTGGAGGTTTTGGGGGTTGGGGGAACACCACTGCCCCTGGAGCACTGGCGTGGCAGCCACCTTGTGTCACTGGAGGGTCATGGGTCCACCGGGCTCCGTTGCAGGCTGAGCTCCGGCCCCTTCCGAACCATCACGGTGCGAGACACCATGTCGGACCTCCCAGAGATCCGCAACGGGGCATCGGCGCTGGAGATCCTGTACAACGGAGAGCCGCAGTCCTGGTTCCAGAGGCAGCTGCGGGGCTCCCAGTACCAGCCCATCCTCAGGGATCACATCTGCAAGGTGGGGGGCGTCCAGCTGGCTGCAACCACCCCCCGTGTTTCTCTTCCATGGGCTGGTGGACCCGACATCCCCGCTGGGTCCCCTGTGCTGACCCCTGGTCCGGCTCCTGCAGGACATGAGCGCCCTGGTGGCGGCCCGCATGCGGCACATCCCCCTGGCTCCCGGCTCGGACTGGCGCGACCTGCCCAACATCGAGGTGCGCCTGTCGGACGGCACCATGGCCCGCAAGCTGCGCTACACCTACCAGGACCGCAAAAATGGCGTCAGCAGCACCGGGGCGCTGCGCGGCGTCTGCTCCTGCGCCGAAGGTGGGTGCCCGGGGTTCCCCGGCAGGCCTGCGTGCACAGACACCGCCCCCTCAGCTTCTGAGATGCCCTGTTGCCGCAGGTAATGCCTGTGACACGACGGCCCGGCAGTTCAACACTCTCATCCCCTGGTGTTTGCCGCACACCGGCAACCGGCACAACCACTGGGCCGGCCTGTACGGGCGCCTGGAGTGGGACGGCTTCTTCAGCACCACGGTCACCAACCCCGAGCCCATGGGCAAGCAGGTAGGTGGGCCTGCCGCACCATGCACTCGCACTCCTGCCCCGGGCCCCATCGAGATCCCGCCCACTCTTGCAAGGCCCCGCCTCTCACCAGAGACCCCGCCCAGCACAGTGGCTGCCGAGGCCCCACCCACCTACACACACCACTCACTGAGACCTCGCCCCCCGCCACACCATTGCACACCTGTTGCCATGTCCGCATCCAGACTGCATCCAATTCAGACTCCGCCCGCTGGCACGCCTGCACCGAGGCCCCGCCCCTGGCACGCCCCACTCACCACCCGGTCCCCACTCCCCACAGGGCCGGGTCCTGCACCCCGAGCAACACCGCGTGGTGAGTGTGCGGGAGTGTGCCCGCTCCCAGGGCTTCCCCGACACCTACCGGCTCTTTGGAAACATCCTGGACAAGCACCGGCAGGTGAGTGGCAGGGAGAGGACAAGAAAGAGGGAACCTGTCCCCGGCGCCCTTTTGCTCCAGGATGGCCGGGGAACCCACAGAGTTCGTGGGTGCAGGGCATGGTTAGGGGCGGGGCTCGTGGGTCCCCACAGCCTAGTCCTGACCACTGCGCTCGAGCAGTTCACAGCCCTCCAAGCAGCAGTGAAGGGGCTGGGGCAGGGCCAGGCCCTGATCCCTGTCGCTTTTGTCTCCCTGCAGGTGGGCAACGCTGTGCCCCCGCCCCTAGCCAAGGCCATTGGCTTGGAGATCAAGCGCTGTATGTTGGCTAAAGCTCAAGAGAGCTCCACAGGTATTGGAGGGCGCAGGAGTGGCTCGGGGTGTGGCGGCAGCAGGCGGGCAGCTGGGGGGAGTGGCCGCTGACACGCCTCTCTGTCTGCAGCTAAAGAGGAGCCTCTCAAGGCCTAGCGTGACCCCGCCCCACTCCCAGTCGTGCCAGGGACCCCAGCACGTGCTGGTGGTGTCGTTGTTCGTGACCTTGTCGCTGCAGTCTGCTGCGTGGTGGTCTGCGCTGTCTGGGTCCCACCTTGCCCGGGCAGCGTCATCTTCGTCATCCCACTACCCACTACCGCGCCTGTCGGTTTAAAGGCTTTTTATCCTGCAGCGTATCAGATGCACCGCCGTGAGCGTGGCGATTCAGACTTTATGTAGTTTTTGTATGTTGTAATATTTCTTCAATAAATCTCCTATAAAGCGCAGTGGGAGTGATGTGTGGTTGTTGGAGGGGGCCAAGGGACCCCCCTCGGTGACATTTGGGGCTGCATTGCCTCCCACCCTGTGACTTTCCTCCTGCTGAAGACACATGAGTGGAATTCCTTGGAGTGACTGCAGGGAAGTCTAGAGGGGCTGTCGGGGGTCTCATGTGGCTGGGAGCCGTGCTCTGATCTGGGAAAGGGGCTGGGATGCCTGACAGTGATGTGGCTCCCCCAGGACCACCAGGCCCGGAGCCCTGGCCTTGGCTATCAGACCAACCCCCCACTTTGCCCAAGCATCTGGCATCGCCAGATTCCAGGGCCTCAGGTCAAGCCTGGGAGCTCCATGATTGAGCGAACCTGTTTCTCTTTGGAGGGGGACACTTGCTGTAAGGTATCAGCAAGCAGAAGCAGATGGGTAAGTCTACCACCTGCACGCTGCTCCCTGAGGGGGCCCTGACAAAACGCGGGTGGCCTCCTGCTCAGCCCCCATTTCATGAAGGCCTTGGTGAAGCTATCTTAGGTGGACATGCGGATTCAGCAGGACACAGCGCTTTGCTGATGCCCATAGCTTGTCCATCCCCTTCCAGCCCAGGGGAAATTTCTCCCCTTTCTGCTCAGGGGACTAGATGTGCCAGTGATTCAAACCCAGTGGGACACTTTGCTAGGGAGGCACCGTAAGTGGTGGTGCCCAGGGCTTATTCTGGGCTCTATGCTCACGGATCCCTCATGGAAGGCTTGGGGGGCCATGTGGGGTGCCCGGGATTGAATCTGGTAGGCCCCGTGCAAGGCAAACACCCTCCCCACTCTCCTGTCTCAACTCTCAGGCCAACCTAAATTGGGTGGTGGTCCTGTAAAGGTTTCCATAACTGAATGTAGAAGGCACAAAAATTTGTTTTAGAATATTTATTATAGGGGCTGGAGCAATAGCACAGCGGGTAGGGCGTTTGCCTTGCGCGTGGCCGACCTGGGTTCAAATCCCAGCATCCCATATGGTCCCCTGAGCACGGCCAGGGGTAATTCCTGAGTGCAGAGCCAGGAGTAACCCCTATGCATCGCCAGGTGTGACCCAAAAAAGCAAAAAAAAAAAAATTTATTATAGGGGCTGGAGCAATAGCACGGCGGGTAGGGCATTTGCCTTGCACTCGGTTGACCCGGGTTCGATTCCCAGGATCCCATCTTGTCCCCTGAGCACCACCAGGAGTAACCCCTGTGCATCACTGGGTGTGACCCAAAAACAAAGATTATAGAGATAGGTGGCACAGTGGGCAGGTGCTTGCCTCGTATGCAGGTGACCCAGGTTTGATCCCACAACATTCAATAGGGTCCCCCAAGCCCTGCCAGGAGTGATTCCCTGAGCAGAGCCAGGAATCAGCTCTGAACACAGCTGGGTGTGGCCCAAATAAGCAAAACCAAAACCGATTAATAATAAAATATTTATAGGGGCTGGGAGATAATTCAGTGGTTCAAAAGTGTATGCCTAGCACACACCCAACCCGGCTTTAATCCCTTGGCACCCTGAGGACTGCCAGGAATGATCCCTGGACATGACTGTGTCCCCAACCTCCCTCCTCCCCTCAAAATAAAAATCTTGGCCAGAGAAATACCTTAAGGGGTTGGAGCACCTGGGTTCGAGCCCTTCACAGGGTCTTCCATGGGCTTTTAGCTTCTGCCTCCTTCATAATCTAAGGATGCTAGCCGCCATGGCCCTGCTCACTCCTGGCGCAGCCTTAGTTGGGATCTTTTTCCCTTTTCAGGTCAAACACGCTTGCGTATTTTCTCCGTCAGGCTGTTGATCCGCTTGCTGCTTGTTCAGAAGTGGACAGAAAAGGTTCAGGCAATGCCTCCCGCAGCCCATCTGATGTTTGTTTTTTATTTTTAGGATTTTGGGGTTGCACCAGACGATGCTCAGGGGTTATTCCTGGCTCTGCACTAGAGAATATCTCCTTGGGGTGCTTGGGGAACTGTATGGGATGCCGGGGATCGAACCTGGGTCAGCGTGTGCAAGGCAAATGCCCTCACCAGCGATACTATCGCTCCAGCCCCAGCAGCCGTCTGCTTTCTTCATGGCTTTGTCTCCTCATCGATTGCTTTCCCACATCACATCCCACCAGCCATAATAAGTGTAGGGTTCTGTGTCCTTACAAATGCGGCTGGGGTGGAACAATAGTACAGCTGGTAGGGCAGTTGCCTTTTTTTTTTTTTTTTTTTTTTTTTTTTTTTGCTTTTTGGGTCACACCTGGCAATGCACAGGGGTTACTCCTGGCTTTGCACTCAGGAATTACCCCTGGTCATGCTCAGGGGACCATATGGGACGCTGGGATTTGAACCCGGGTCGGCCGCGTGCAAGGCAAACGCCCTACCCGCTGTGCTATCTCTCCAGCCCCAGTTGCCTTTTTTTTTTTTCCTTTTTGGGTCACACCCAGCGATGCTCAGGAGTTACTCCTGGCTCTGCACTCTAGCGGTGCTTGGGGGACCATATGGGATGTCAGGGATCGAACCCAGGTTGGCCGCATGCAAGGCAAATGCCCTACCCGCTGTACTATCGCTCTGGCCCCCAAGGGCGTTTGCCTTTTTGACCGACCTGAGTTCAATTCCATATGGTTCCCTGAGCACTGCCAGGAGTAACCCCTGTGCATCGCTGGGTGTGACCAAAAAAAGGAAAAAATCCTTAGCTAGCAGTGGAGAGCTAGTCCAGGAGTGAAGGCGCAGTCAACCCCAGCACCACCAGGGGTCACTCCTGAGCTCAAGTCAGGAACGCGAATGGCAGGGCATGGACCCCAAACAAACCCACCAACATTGTGGGTCAGGGCTGGGGAGATAATGGTCCACAAGGCTTAGAGTGCAGACTTTGTGTGGGGGGGGAGGTTCCGGGTTCCACACCAGTACCGCCAGGAGTAGCTCCTCCCCAACACCACCTGGTAGGGTTCCAAAACCAAAACCCAAAAATGAATCAGGAGAGGGGCAGGAGAGAGAGCACTGACCTCACGTGCAGCATATCTGGGTTTGATCCCTGGCGACCCATATGGTCCCTGAGATCAGGAGTGATCTCAGCACAGAGCCGGGAGTAAGCCCGAGCAAAGCCAGGTGTGGCCCCCAAAACAAATTTAAAATAAAATCGGGCCAGGAAGAGAGAACAGCAGACAGGGCCCTTTTTTTTTCTTTTTGGGTCACACTCAGTGATGTTCAGGGGTTACTCTTGGCTTTGCACTCAGGAATTACTCCTGGTGGTGCTCAGGAGACCATATGGGATGCTGGGAATTGAACCCAGCCGGGTCTGCCCGGTCTGCAGCGTGCAAGGCAAATGCCCTCCCCACTGTGCTATTGCTCCAGCCCCCAGGGCGCTTGTCTTGCGTGCAGCCTATCTGGGTTTGATCCCCAGCATCCTGAGCCCCACCAGAAGTGATCCTTTGAGCATCACCAGGTATGGCCCAGAGCAAAAAAAAAAAAAAAATACAGAAAAAGAAAAAAACCCAAACACCAAAGGTACCGAAGGTGGTACAGCGGGTAGGGGTGTTTGTCTTAAACGAGATCTCTGGCATAGCCCTAGCACCTCTTGGAGCCATTCCTGAATGAGGAGTTCGAGTAACCCCTGAGCACCGCCGGGGGTTCAGAGGTGGCTTAAAACCAAGAAAACAAAACCAAAAGAACAACTAAAAATTTTCAATGCGATCAGCCGTGATGCATAATACCTTGCTGTTCTCTGCAAGGCTGCCCCGTTACCGACTCCCAGTCCGCGCACACGGAGGTTTTCCGCCTCCTGCCGGCAGGGAGCGCAGCAAAAGCCTCCGCTGGACTTCTCTAGGCGGCGGCACCGGAAGTCTCGTTCCACTCGCTTCCGGTCTCTGATCTGGGCCCGGGCTGCGTGGAGAGAGTTCCGCAATGCCGACCGGGGACTTTGAGTGAGTCGGGGGACGGCGCATCGGGACCCGAGAGGCCGATCGGGGGGTGGTCGGGGGTATGATGGCGCCGGGGTACTTCGAGACCGCGGGGTACCGGTCTCGCTGATCCCCACCTGTTCGTCCCCGCAAACTTCTTCCCGCAGTTCGAAGCCCAGCTGGGCCGACCAGGTGGAGGAGGAGGGAGAGGATGGTGAGTGCGCGCGGGCGCCCCGCGGCCCGCAGCCCGGCCCTGCCGTGGGAGCCCCCCTCACGGCCAGCCTGGGCAACCGCGTCCAGGTCCAGCCGGTTTCACTGACCGCCCCCCCCCACCCCTTTCCTGCGTCCACCCCGGCCGAGCCCTCCCCGCGGCCGCCTCTTCTCTGGGCGGAAGTCGTAAGAACCGGCTCCAGCCTGGAAGGAGTGCCCCGATATCTCGACAATCCTGCCCTTCCTTCCCCCCCCACCCCGCAATCCCCGATGCTTGACATGGCGGGAGGGGACCCCTGCCCCCTCCACAGCCCTGCCTACCCTCCCTGGTCCAGCTCCCAGGGCTGGCATCGCCCCAGAGTGTTCCCCCGCATTCACCGATCCATCGCACACCCCAACACCCCATCTTGCAGACAAATGTGTCACCAGCGAACTCCTGAAGGGAATCCCTCTGGCTCCTGGCGACGCCAGCCCAGAACCTGAGCTAGTTCCGGGAGGTAAGTGACAGGCAACACCCCGCCCCTAACTGCCCTCCCCCTCCTCCCGTGGCTCCATTCCCAGAGCTTCTTTCCTTGTCCCTTGTCTCAGCTCCGCTGCCACCTCCCAAGGAGGTCATCAACGGGAACATCAAGACGGTGACGGAGTACAAGATCGATGAGGATGGCAAGAAGTTCAAGGTGAGACCGCCTGGGCGACTGGGGGCCTCAGCTGGGAGAGGGGAGGGGTTGCTCCTGCTCCCCACCCTGCTTCTCCCAAGAGCCCCCGAGGTTCAGGACACCTTTTCCTGCCCCATTCCCACCCGCAGATTGTCCGTACCTTCAGGATCGAGACTCGGAAGGCGTCCAAAGCTGTTGCAAGGAGAAAGGTGAGGACCCAGACAGTAGGGCTCTTCCCTTACATGCAGCTGATAGGCTTGATTTCCGGTATCCCTTAGGGTCCCCTGAGCACTGCCTGGTGTTAATTCCAAAATAACAAAAGGCAGGAAAGTGAGGCTCCCGAGATACCGGGGATACCTTCATCAAACGAGGGCTTGAACTGTTCATTTTTACGCCCTTGGAGCTGATAGGAGGCCAAGGGAAGCAGCCTGAGGGGCCCCAGAAATTTCAGGGCACCTTAGAGGATAGGTCTGGGGTCTTCTTCCACCTGACTTGGACCCCTGGGAGGTGTTGTCAGTGGTGAGGTGAGAGCCAGACCCCAGCCACGTGCCGCGGGTTCTTTCAGTGCCTTTGGCAACCCAGGGAGGTGGGGAGTGCTGGCGCCCCGTTTTATAGGAGAGGAAGCCGAGGCTTAAGGTTTTATTTAGCCCTTTGTTGTGGGCCACTGATGCGTGCATCCTGATGCTCCTGGCGGTGCGGTTTGCGCTCACCAGGGGTCGCTGTGGTGCTCCTGGTCTGCAGGTGCCCGGCAGCCACTTGTCGGGAGTTGGGGATGGGGCCAGGGTCTCACCCCGTTTGGCCCCTGAGCCCGGCCCGGGGCCTCCAGCATCTTTCGTTTGAGCGGGGCACTCTAGTTGTGCTGTCTTTTCACACTGCCGGAGTCACAGCCAGGGGTGCTGCCTGGACCGTGCTCAGGGCTTGTGGCTTCAGACTTGTAAGCGGGTGCCTTGTAGCCACTGAGCGAACCGTCCTGGAGCGATAGCATAGCGGGTAGGGCGTTTGCCTTGCATGTGGCCAACCCAGGTTCGATTCCCAGCATCCCTTATGGTCCCCCAAGCACCGCCGGGGTAATTCCTGAGTGCAGAGCCAGGAGTGACCCCTGTGCATCACCAGGTGTGACCCAAAAAGCAAAATAAATAAATAAATAAAAAATCCTAACTTAAGCGTCTTCAGTGTTTGGGTGACCCCTGACATCCCTGAGCATTGCCGCCACTTGGGCCATCAGCCTGAGTGGCCCCACTCCCCAGCCCCCCTGGGGAATTGTTAGCCCCACAACACTCCCACTTTGGCCCCCTCAGTGCTGTGGGAGGTATTTAGGGGGCCTGAAGCGTGGGGCTTCTCTAACCTGCACGCCCCCGCCCTCCCCCCCCACCTCGGAGCCCAGAACTGGAAGAAGTTTGGAAACTCTGAGTTCGACCCCCCAGGGCCCAACGTGGCCACCACCACGGTCAGCGACGATGTCTCCATGACCTTCATCACCAGCAAAGAGGTCAGTGTGGGCCATGTTTGGTGGGGTGACAAGGTCTTGAGGGGGCCCCTCTGAGCTGTCTGACCAACCCCCCACCCCCACCCCAACTAGGATCTCAACTGCCAAGAGGAGGAGGACCCGATGAACAAGCTGAAGGGCCAGAAGATTGTGTCTTGCCGCATCTGCAAGGGCGACCACTGGACCACCCGCTGCCCCTACAAGGACACCCTGGGGCCCATGCAGAAGGAGCTGGCCGAGCAGCTGGGCCTGTCCACGGGCGAGAAAGAGAAGCTTCCTGGAGGTGGGGGTGTGGCCACCTGGAGGGGTGTTTTTTTCTGGGCGGGGCTATATTGGGGGTGTGGCCATCGGGGTGTATTATGGGCGGGGCTAGGGCTGGGGTAGGGACTCAGCACAGGCTATTGTCCACTTTTCTTTTCTTTTTGGGTCACACCCAGCAATGCAAGGGGTCACTCCTGGCTCTGCGCTTAGGAATTACCCCTGGTGGTGCTCAGGGCACTCTATGGAATGCTAGGAATTGAACCCAGGTCGACCCCATGCAAGGCCAAACGCCCTACCCGCTGTGCTATCCCTCCAGCCCCCCATTGTCCACTTTTATTGCCGAAGGGTGGGTGGTCCCAGGGATAGAACTCATGCCCAGTGCCTGGCCTCCGGCCCTCTGAGCATCTCTCAGGCGTCTCTTGAGAGACTTTCTCTCACGTCGCCCTGGCCTGGGAAGAACCAGGTGCCGGAGCTGGGACTCAACTCACCTAGCCTTTCCCTCCTAGAGCTGGAGCCCGTGCAGGCTGCCCAGAGCAAGACCGGGAAGTACGTGCCACCAAGCCTGAGGGACGGAGCCAGCCGTCGCGGGGAGTCCATGCAGCCCAACCGCAGAGGTGAGGTGGGAGGGGCCCTCTTCGAGACCGTCGGTCTCCCCGTGACACACCCTACCGCCCTCACCACCGCCTGTGCCTGCCCGCGCAGCCGACGACAATGCCACCATCCGAGTCACCAACCTCTCCGAGGACACGCGTGAGACGGACCTGCAGGAGCTCTTCCGGCCCTTTGGCTCCATCTCCCGCATCTACCTGGCGAAGGACAAGACCACCGGCCAATCCAAGGTGCGTGGTGTCTGGGGAAGCGGGGGGTGGGGCACTCACAGACCACTCAGCCGGGAGCGCCCCTGAACCCCCGGCCTGCTTCTCCCAGGGTTTCGCCTTCATCAGCTTCCACCGCCGTGAGGATGCTGCACGGGCCATTGCTGGGGTGTCCGGCTTTGGCTACGACCACCTCATCCTCAACGTGGAGTGGGCCAAGTAAGTGCGCCACGTCCTCGGGCGGGGGCAGCGCTGAAAGGAGCCGCACACTCGCTTTGCAGGCAGGAGCCCTGGGTTCCCTTCCTGCATCTGCCAGGGCACATCCTACCTTCCAGACCCCATAAGGGGGGCGGCGGGCCCACCCACCTCCCCGTCCTTCCACCCTCCTACTACCAGTTGAGGCCCGTAGGGATTCAAATGCACATTTATTGTCCATTTCTGTCCATTTTGTGTTGGGAGGTCCTGGCCAGGCCACTTGGCCTCCGTAGTTGCATGGGGCCATCCTGTTCACCTCAAAGTCCCCACCGAGGGGACCATGTCTTGATGCCCTCCGAGGTCCTGGGCCCCCACACTGCCCTTCGCCTCCCTAGGCCGTCCACCAACTAAGCTGCCTGTTGCCGTCCTTCGCGCCGTGGGGCTCCGCGCCCGAGAGAAGCCGCCGTTGGAGAGTGGGGCCTCGAGAGCAATAAAAGTTCCGATCACCCTCTGCGGTTCCTTTATTCCGGGGTGCCGCTGTCCTGCACTGGGGTGGGGGCCTGCCCCACCGCCGGTTCTTGGGTGTGGAAAGTCTCACTGCTCCAGCGTTGGTGCCCCGCTGGCCTCGCCCGGCCCGAGAGCTCAGGACTCAGGATGGGCCTGTTGGTGGGCGCAGCTCTGGGGTCTCAGAGACCCGGCGGGTAGTTGTGCCAGCGAGTGGCAGGGCCTGCCCGGAGCTCTTGGCATCCGGGTCCTCGCCCCCGGGCTGGCGCGGGTGACAGCAGCGCAGGCTGGACGCCACGGCCATGTAGAGCAGTGGGTGGACGCACATGGCCAGCGGCACCAGACCCCGGGCTACCTGGTAAGCGTTGTAGGCGCCCAGGTCCAGCGCCTCCCGGGCCTGGGTCACATTGGCAAATTGGGGGCATTGGCGGTTCCACCAGCGGCGCGCAGAGAGGTTGAGCACCCGGGTGACGTAGTAGGGCACGTAGGAGGTGGCATAGAGGAGCAGGCCGCTGGCCACCAGCACCGCCACGCGCCGCTTCTCGGCCGCCGTGACGCTGGGGCTGCGCTGCAGAGCCCGCACCAGGGCACTGTAGGCCGCCAGCGTGAGCAGGAGCGGCAGCCCGCAGCCCAGCCCCGCCAGCACCAGGCTGTAGGCCCAGAAGGCCTCCAGGTTGCTGTTGCTCGCCGTGCCCAGGCACCGCGTGCAGCCCTCGGGCACCTGTGCTGAGCTGTTGCCGCACGGCTGGGCCACCTGGAGGCGGGTGAAGTGGAAGGTGGGCGCGGCCAGCACAGCAGCCAGCGCCCAGCCCGCTGCGCTCAGCGCCCAGGCGTGCTTGGGCCGCAGGTGGCTGCGGGTGAAGAAGGGGTGCACCACCCCCAAGTAGCGGTTCAGGCTGATGCAGCTGATGAACACGGTGCTGCCCAGCAGGTTGCAGGTGAAGAGGAAGCGCTCGAGGAGGCACAGGGCCAGCCCGTAGCGCCAATGCTTGGGGGGGTAGAAGTAGGCGGCCTGCGGGAGCAGCGTGAGGGCATAGAGGAGGTCGCTCGTGGCCAGCTGGGCTGAGAAGACCACGCCCGGGTGCCACGGACGTGGCTCGCGTGTGCGGAAGCGGTACAGTGCCAGGCCGTTGCCCGCCACAGCCACCAGGAACTCGGGCACCAGCATGACCCACAGAAAGCGCTCCTGGATGCTGCTGAGGTGGTTGTCCACGGCCTGCAAGATGTGGTTCGGGCATGGCGGGACTGCTCCTGCGGGCATGGTGGGGCAGCGGGTCAGGGCTCCTCCGAGACCCCTGGGGCTTAGCCTGCACCTGGCAGTGCTGGGCATCGTACCTCCTCCCTGCCGGTACTAAGGGTCCCTGCAGTTCTGAGGACCGGCCTGGCTGGGGACGCTGGTGTTTGGGCCATGCCCAGCTGTGCTCGGCAATCACTGCAGAGTCAAGAGCAACCCAAGGACTGTGCAAGGCGACCACCCTACCTCCTCAGGACTGTGGGGTCCGACTCTCGCTTCCTCTGGCGGCCAGCCTGTTCCAGGCCTGTGTTGGGCTGGGTGTGGCCCTGGCCCGACCACCACCCCTGTGGCCAGCAGGGGGCGCCCACACTCGGCTTTTGCCTTTGCTGGGTGGGGCCCCATCCACCCGGGCTGGCTGGTGCCTGGGTGTGATTTGCAAGTTTGTCATTTGGGCTGTTTCAGGAAGGGGCCCTGGTCTCAGCTCCTTGTGACGGCCAGGGAAAGGACCTTGAAAGCCCACGGACACTTATGGGGCAGTCCTGTGGGGTTTGGGGTTTTCCTGGACCCAGCTGGCTTTGGTGCCCTCTGGTAATCACCTGGCTGTGCACAAAGCCATCAGGCAGCTCTGTGAGCTGTCAGGGCACTGCCCTCAGTAGCCTCCCACTTCCCGTGACTCAGTGCCCAACACTGCCTCCAGACTGGCTCCCCTGGTTCTGGTCCCGCCCATCCCGGCAGGGCCCTGCCCCATCACTCCCACCCTGGCTCGGCCGACCCCCACTGCTGCTTTCTGCCCACAGCCCGAGCCCTCCTGCCCTTCCCAGGCAAGGCCCCCTCCCTGCGCCCTGGACTGCTCCCAGCTCAGAGCAGTCACCACCCACCTACGGCTCCTCACCTGAGTTGGTGGCCTCCGCCATGGCTGAGCTGAGACTGGCGGGCCCTTGCACTGCCCACGGGTCCCAGCCCACCGGCCCCTCCCACTCCCGCAGCCCCGCCCCACAGCACCCACATTTCCTTCCTCCTTTCCGCTCTCTACTCACGGGATGGGACTGGTCTTGGTGCCACGTGGCCTGGGGGCCCCAACAGCCCCAACACGGTGCCCCTCCCATGCAGACAGAATCGGGTGGGACAAGAAGTTTATTGCTGTGGGAAGGGGAGGGACTACTCCTTCATGGAAGGAAACCGAGACCCCAATCTGGGGCACATCGCCGGCTCAGCCTCAGGCAGGCTTCTTGGGGCGCTTGGCAGGGCCCCGGGCCCGCCCTGCACTCCGAGGGTCCGTCTTGCCCTGGGCCCCCCAGGACTGGCCCTGGGTCTTCGAGGGTCTCCCCTGGGCGCGTCTGTTCCGGGCCTGCTCCCTGCCCTGTCTCCGGCCCGGTGGCCCTCCTGGCCGCCGCCTCTTAGCTGCTGTGGGGAACATGTCTGTGGGGGGAAGCGCACATCAGGGACGGGGAGCCCTGGGACAGGCCCATGGGACACCCGTGTCCCCCCAGTCACGCACCCTCATCGGGCTCCTCCCCCACGGCTTGGCGGAAATACTCGGCTTCGTCCTCCTCGTCTTCAGGCTGGCCGGTCGCCCCTGTCTCCGGGGGGGCCCCAGGGTCCTCAGCATCACTGTCCCCCTCAGCCCGGGCCCGCTTCATGCCCGCCAGGCTCTTCTTCCTGGGAGGGGGGGGGGACAGGGCAGTGTGGCAGTCCCCACTCTGCCCCCGGGCCCCGCCCCCGGGGCAGCACCCACTTGTGGGCCTCCCGCCGCTCGCGCTTCAGCTGCACGTTCTTGGCCTGCTGCTCCTGCCGCTGCGCCTTGGCCCGCAGCTTCTCCTCCTTGGCGGCCAGCAGGGCCTGCAGCTCCTCCTCCGTCTTGTGCACTGCAGCGCGAGTGGGAGGGGGCGGCGTCAGCTTCGCCTGCCCGGGCCGGCCCCCCCCCCCCAGCCTGCCTGGGGACCCCTGGACCCACCGAAACTGTGGAACAGCACGTTGCCCTCCCCGACGCCCTCCTGGATCTTGACGAGCTGCAGCGTCATGCGGGGCCCTATCTGTGACAAGAAGCAGGCGTGGGACAGGGGCGTCACCCTGGCCGGCGGGGGGTGCTGGGCCGGCTGGAGCTGAGTGGGGGCGGGGTGGCACACCTCACCTCGGTCAGCCGCACTGCGCTCTGCTGCGCCCGCATGTTCCCGCGCCCTGCGATATCCTGCGGCAGCTCCGTGATGTTGTGCTCCCCGTCGGGCTCGGCCTCGCTCTCCGACAGCCCTGCACCCCTGCAGGGTGGGAGCGGATGGCTCTCAGCCGGGGATCCTGGCGCTGGGGGCCCCCTGCCCTGCCCTACCCCACCCCGGGTTCGGGCTCACGTGGCCAGCAGCTCGCTGATGTCCTGCAGGCGGCTCATGTTGGGGAACTTTTCCTGCAGCAGCTTCTTCATCCCCCGACTGGCGCCCACTGGGACCACTTTGATGCTGCTGTGGGACCCGGAGGGGGGCGCAGGGCAGGGTCAGGCGGGAGTGGGTACCGGGCTGCCCCCATGGTGCCCCCTTAGTGATGTGCATCAGAGCGTTTACTTTAAGGCTGAGCCATCATCGAGTCTCAGCAGCGATGCTGTCATCAGCTGCACATACGTACACAGTGCAGGCAAACCCCGCCCGCCCGCACCGGCCCCCCACTCACTAGTGGCGGAACTCCAGCTCCTGGGAGTCGGGGTCAAAGCTGAGCAGGAGGCAGCGTTTGATGGTGTTGAGGTTCACCTGTGCAGAGCAAGGGGTGTCAGGTCAGTCTCCCAGCAGGCTCGGGGGTTGGGTGAGCAAGGCAGGCACAGCCACTCAGCACTGGAGTTCGCTCCTGGGGCGCCGGCAAGCAGAAGCCCACTGAGCTGCCCTCTGACCCCCCCATGACTAGTCAAGGCACAAATACATCAGATGACAGAGGTCACCAGCCAGCCTCAGTTTCCCCCGCCAGCAACGGGTTAAGTGTGGCCCTCAGCACGCCCCCACTCACCTGGTGCACATTGATGGAGGGAAGCAGGTTCTGGAACATGGTGGCCATGAGCTTCACGTGCATGCCGTGGGGGCCAAAGCTGTTGAGCACCAGGAGGGGCGCATGGACGAACTGCTGCTCGTGCATCCGGTGGCGGCGCAGGGACGACACCACGTCCCGTATCAGTGTGTACTGCGGACAAGGAGCACAGGCAGGTAGGCCGGGTCCACAGGGCCAGCACGCTTGGCCCGCGCCCCCGGCCAGGTAAGCCTCTCACCTTGAGTACCCGGAAGGTCAGCGTCGGGCCTCCCGGGAGGCGCATAAGCTTCTGCAGAGAAGGCAGATTCAGGGGGGAGGCCGGGGGAGGGGAAGAGCCTCCATCTCCACCTGGGCCCCATCTCATCAGAGCGTTTACTTTGAAGCCAGAATCACAGTGGCTCAGAGGCACTTGGGTATCATCATTAGACTTGGGGACAGAGAGGGAAGAGACAACAAAGGAGGGGAGGCGTGTAGGGGGGGTGGGGTGGCATCCACTCACAAAGTAGATGTTGGTTTCTGTCTTGCTCAAGACCAGAAAGTGTGTGACGCCAAGGGGCCCAGCCACTGCCACACAATCCTTAAGAGAGTTTTTCTTCCGAACCTGCAAGGTGCCACCATGATGGAAGCAGTTAGCTGGGCCGGGAGGACTTACCTACGGGCTAGCCAGAGGGCGGGCTTGGCGAGCGCGAGGTCCCAGATCCCAGGTCCCATCCCCAGCATTGCCTGGTTCCCCAGACCAGTGTAATCCACACCCCGGCCCAGCCGGGTTTAGGTCCCACGTGGCCCCAAAGCCAAACCCAAGCGAACAGAAAAAGGTTTCTCGGCTAAAACTGGTGGATCCCCTGGATCACGGCATGCGGGGCTTGAAAGTGCCAGGCTCTACCGTTAAGCTACATCCCCAGACCCCGAGCCAGCCGTGATCGCTTTCGAGACCACCCCCCCACACCGCCTTTCCCTCCAGCCATCCACAGGCAACCCGGGGGGCCCCCGCAGAGGGTCGACCACATCGGTCCCCTTTTCCAGCCAAGAAGGCGGAGGCCTCATGCGCTCCGCACTGCGGGTACCGGGGGGTGGGGGAGGTCGCGGCGGGGACCGGGCAAGGGGGCGCCGTTTGCAGACCTGCAGGCGGGTAGCGGTGAGGGGCTCCATGACCCGCCGCAGGTCCAGGCTGAGCTGCCGGACGCTGCGGCCCGCGCGGCCGCGCGTGAACACGAACGAGTGCGGCTGCGCGGCGTAGGCCTCGAGGTTGCGGAGCTTCGCCTGGGCCCGAGCCCGCTTCTGGTGTCGGGACTGCGGGGGCGAGACGGGCCGGGTGAGCCCCGCGACCTCGCGGGGGGCCCTGCCCCCGCGGCCCCCGCGCCCCCAACGGCCCGGCCGCCGCAGCTCACCCGCCCCGACTGCCCCATGCTGCCGGGTGCTCCACGCGGACCCTCCTGCCCGCCGCTTCCGGCGGGACGCCGCTCACTTCCGGCGCCGCGTTCGGAGGGCGGCGCGGCGCGATGACGTTTCGGGGCGGGCTGAGGGCGTTGCTAAGGAGTCGCCTGTTACCATAGTTCCGGTTTCTACGGAAACAGGGGCGGGGCCTCGCGGTTCTTGGAAGCGGCGCGCGCTAAGGGCGCCAGAGCCGGCCTTCCCCTTCTCACGATTTCTAGAATGTCCTAAAGTGAGAACGGGAAGGATTCTCCCCTCCGCCCCCCTCCCCCAATTAATTGAGATGATGCATGCACGATTCTTGGGGGTCCAGGATGGGGGTGGGGCAGCCGCGGCACATGGCAATGACTTGAGGGTCATCTCCCCGGACCGCGCTGTTGCAGGCGGGCTGAGGGTTGGAAACTTGACGTCACCTTCTTGGAAACTCAGGGCAGGGCGGTAACTTCATGCCTAATTCGCCCCCTCTTGGTTTCCGCCCCAAACCCCAGTCTTCACTTCTGCTCTATGGATCCTTGCCCAGAACTTGTGGGGGCCGGTCAGCGACACCACCCGCCCCCCACCTCTCTTTCTGCTCAGCGTTTCCTTCCCCATTGCTCTCCCCTCCCCCTGCCCTTCCTGCCCAGTTCTTTCTCATCTTTTCCACTTCTGTCCCCCTGCCCCAACTTGGTCTTTGCCGCCAATGATCTCTGTCCCCGGGGCTGCAGATAGTACAGAGGGGACTGTAGGTACGACTAACTCAGGTTTCATCCCCCACATCATCCCATTGGGTCCCCGAGCACTGCCAGGAGTAAATCCTGAGTATCGCCAGTGTGGCCCAAAATCCAAAAAGCTATCTCTGTCCTGATTCCCATTTCTAAGACCCCATTTCTATGTCTCCCTCCATATCTCTCTGATTCTCTATCAGACTAATCTGCCTTGTCTGTCTGTCTCTGTCTCTGTCTCTATCTCTGTCTGTCTCTGTCTCTATCTCTATCTGTCTCTGTCTCTCTCTCTCTGGTCCTCTCCAGACCCCAAGCCCAGCCTGGCCATTTCTCTCCAATGTGCCCATTTATTTATTTATGCTTTTCTTCCCCCCACCCTTTCTTGTTTTTAGGTCACACGCAGCAATGCTCAGGGGTTACTCCTGGCTTGGCACTCAGGAATTATTCCTGGCAGTGCTCGGGGACCCCATGGGATGTTGCGGATCGAACCCAGGTCAGCTATGTGACTGACAAACGCCCTCCCTGCTGTGCTGTGCTGTCACTCCAGCCCCCTTGACCATTTATTCTTGTTGGCCTTTTTTTTTTTTTCTTTTTGGTTCACACCTGGCAATGCACAGGGGTTACTCCTGGCTCTGCACTCAGGAATTACTCCTGGCGGTGCCCCGGGGACCCTGTGGAATGCCGGGGATCTAACTCACGTTCTCCCCACTGTCCTATCACTCCGGCCCCCACCAGTGACTGAGTTTCTTCCCTGTCTTGGCCAAATTGCTCTATTTTTTCTTTTTCTTTTTGGGTCACACCCAGCAATGCTCAGGGGTTACTCCTGGCTCTGCATTCAGGAATTACTCCTGATGGTGCTCAGGGGACCCTATGGGATGCTGGGAATAGAACCCAGGTTGGCCACGTGCAAGGCAAATGCCCTCCCCTCTGTGCTATTGCTCCAGCCCCATCTTGTTGGCCTTTTTGTATTCTTGGGGCCCGTGTTCAGGGAAAAGAACTGGGTCAGGGAGACTGAAGCATCCTTGTTGCTTCCTCATTTGCTCCCCAAGCCTTTTACACCCTCAGATGGACCATGTCCTCTGTGCCCCTAGGCCGGCAGGATTGGCCACCTCAAGGGTGTGACAGCCAGTGAGCGTGACAGAGCTGGACCTGCGGGCCAGACCGGTGGAGGCGGGGGCGGGGGCGTCAGGGTTTCTCAGTGTCTCTGGCCTGCATGTGACGGCCTGTGGCTGGGTGTGATAGGGGTTTGCCGGTAAGCCGTTGGGTGTGTGTCCCAGTTTGTATTTCCTGTCCTGTCTGTGGGTTTATTTGGCAGTTTATTTGGCTCAGGAGCTACTCCTGGTGGTGCTCAAGGAGTCTGTGTGGTGCAGGGACAAGTCCCAGGGACCCGGCACTCGAAGCCTGAACTTCGTCACTGAACCACCTCTCCGACCCTGTTCTGGTGTGTTTGCTGGGCTGGAACCCAGGACCTCACCATGCCAGGGAATGCCACTGAGTCAATTCCAGCCTCTCCAGTTCTATCTATGCACATCCCTGACAGATCAGGAGCCCAAGTGCACACATGCGCATATGTGCACAGACACAGATACACAGACACACACAGACACACACACACAGCCCAGCTTTGCTGTTTTTCCTGCAATGCTTTGCTTCTGTCCCAGGCATCCCTTTGTGTCTGTCCCTTTGTGTCTGTCAGTACTGTTACATGCTGTGACTCTGTATGCATGAATTTTAGCATCCTTCCCAAACTTCTCCTGCAGATAAAGTCAGGCCGATGGCTCGCCCTCTCTGAAGCACCACAGAGAAGATGTTGAGACTGGGCGAAGGAGACTGGATAGCCGCTGGGAAGGAGCTGCGGGCACTGAGATGCTCTATGGGATTTTTAAAGAAAGCGTGTATGTGTGTGCGCATGTGTGCATCTAATTGAGGATACATCCGTGTGTGTGTGTGTGTGTGTGTGTGTGTGTGTGTGTGTGTGTGTGTGTGTGTCTGGATTCCCGGGATTCTCCTTCCCCAGGGGCCTGCAGCCTCCCACGGCCGGCATTCAGCTGGGGGTGGGGGACCTCCCGAGCAGTGACCTGTGTTTATCAGGCCCTGGTGGCCTGGCCCAGGGGTCTGGCAATTCAGCCTCTGTTCCCACGTGGGAAATGCTAAATATTTACAGTCAGCTCCCCTGAGCCCGGAATCACATTCAGCCTCCTCCTCCTCCTCACTTCTTCCCCCTTCCTGACCCCCCAGCTCCGGCCTCACCCCTTCCCCAGCTCGAAGGCCAGGCGGTGATCCACTCAGAATCGGACTCCTGGAGTCCTCCCGGCACTGGCGAAATTCAGCAGGAGAGGTGAGAGGCCAGAGCAAGGCGGCCTGGAGTTGGTTATGGGGGTGTCCTCCTGGGCCTGCCTCTACCTCCCCCTCCCTGAGTCCCTGGAGGGGACCCACACATTAGCTCCTGGGGGTGTGAGGGGTGACTTGTCTCATCCAGGGATCCTAGGACAGGATCCTGCTTGACACGTGAGTACAGGACTATGGGGCGCCCCCACCTACCTCAGTGTGAAGGCCGGAATCCTCCCCACGGTGCTCCAGCCCTCCCCTCCCCTCTCCCCCTGATTCTGGGCACACTCTAGCACCTCAGGACCTTCTTACTCTTCTTCCTCCCATCCTGCATGCTCTACTCCTCCCTGAACGGCAGCTTCTCACTCCTCCTATTTAAAATCCCCACTGGGGGGCCTGAGCCATAGCACAGCGGGCAGGGGGTTTGCCTTGCACGCAGCCGACCCAGGTTCGATCCCTGGCATCCATAGGATCCCCCAAACACTGCCAGGAGTGATTCCTGAGCGCAGAGCCAGGAGTAACCCCTGGGCACTGCCAGGTCTGGCCCCCAAAGCAAAATAATAAATAAAATATAATCCCCACTTCCAGGGCCCGGGGGAGATGGCGCAAAGAGCTGGAGGCCATGCCTGGCATGTTCAAGGCCCCAAGTTAGATCCCTGCGCTGCATGGCATGCAACCAGATTCGGCCAGCCACGCACCTTTACCCTCACTCTTCCTTATATCTCCAGACCTGTTTATTTATAAATTATTCTTTTTTTTTTTGAGGGGCCACACATGGCAATGCTCAAAGCTTATTCTTGGTGCTCACGGGACCATATGGGTGCTGGGGATTGAACCCAGGTCAGCTGTATTCAAGGCGAAGTGACTTACCCACTTTACTTTGTGCTTTGTGCTTTGGCCTGACTGGCCCCGTTTTAGTTTATATTTTGATTTATTTGTTTTGCTTTTGGGACTACACCCCATGATGCTCAGGTGTTACTCCTTACTCTGCACTCAGGAATTACTCCTGGTGGTGCTTAGGGACATTGTGTGGTGCTGGAGATAGAATCTGGCTTGGCCGCATGCAAGTGATAACACACCGTCCCTTCTGTGTTATCACTCTGGCCCCTGTATTTTATTTATTTGGTTTGAGGACCACATCACATTGTGCTCGGAGCTTCCTCTCTGCTCTGCACACAGGAATCACTCCTGGCAGGGTTTGGGGGACTATTTGTGGTACCAGGAATCAAACCTGGGTCTGCCGCCTACAGGAAAAGGCACCCTGCGCTCTCTATTAATCTCTCTGGCTGCTTTCTTTGTGGCTTCCTTTGTGTACAGGGGGGCATATGTAGAGGTGCTCAGGGGTTATTCATGCTCAGTGCTTAAGGGACCATGTTGTGTTGGGGATTGAACTCGGGAATCCTGCAGCCCCCAGTCCTCTGAATCACCTCCTCAGCCCATAGCTGGGGACAGAACAGGGGAATGAAGGTGAGGCCGGATACAGCTTCTGAAACTATTTCGGTGTAACCGAGGTGGTAAGCTGTCCATTTCAGAGTGATGAATGCTAATACATTCAGTCCAGATGTGCCAGGGGAGGTGGGGGAGGGCCACCTTGGGAGCTCAGAACCACTGGATAAGACCTGGGTACCAGGACGCTGAGCGGAGGGGACAGGGTTTGCGAGGCTCATAGGCTCCCTCTGGCGGCCAAAGGAGAAAAGACTCAGAGGTGGTGGCCTGGCCATGAGAAGAAACAAAGGTCAAAAGTGCAGCTGGGGTCGCCAGAGGGAATCTTTGGAGAAGGGGCTTGAACAGAAGCCCTGGGAGGCCTGGAGGATGCTTGGGTTCAGCCCTGGAAAAGGTAACAAAGGTGACGGAAATTTTAGCCTGGGATGCTGGGAGATGACTTAGGACTGGCCCCACCTGCTCCCACGCTTTCTTTGTGACCTTCGAGTTTCCACAAATACATCAGGCAACCTCAGGATCTTTGCACTTGCTGTCGTTCCCCCGACTCCCCGCCACCACCGTGTAATACTAGGCCCAGGTTTGGTGCCCAACATGACAAGATCTTCCAAGCCCCTCCTGGAGGAACTCTCCAGAACCAGTGTGGCCTAACCCCCCTCCAAAGTGACCTCCTCCCCATGATTACTTCTGCACAGATCTCCACATCTCTTCTGCTTGTGCTGTTCTGCCTTCTAGTACGTTCTATGCATCCTTCCCTCCATTCACTTGGTTTCTTGATCACCAGGATAGAGATTTTTGTGCCCTGTTTCAACTATACTGCCAGCACCAAGACGCAAGGTCTGCATACCGTAAGTGCTCAGTGATTGCTGGCGCCAATCTGGGAGGGGCGCGCGCGCGCGTTATATGTATGTATGTGTAAGCGTGCAGATATGCTCCAACTCCATCTGCGAGTCGGGGTTCGGGGGTCTGCCCCTCTTTCCCACTGATCCTCTGTCTCCAGGTCTGCCATGACGGTCTCCCGACTGCTCAAGGTGCCCCAGCTCCTGCCCCTGCTCCTACTCCTGATGGGCGCGTGCTGGGCGCGGGCCGGCGCCCCACGCTGCACCTACACCTTCGTGCTACCCCCACAGCAGCTCACGGGCGCCGTGTGCTGGAGAGGGCCGGCGACCGCGCGCCCCGCGGCGCCCGAGATGGCCAATGCCAGCGAAGTGGCAGCGCTGCGCGTGCGCCTGGACCTCCACGAGGCGCAGCTGCGGGAGCTGCAGCGGCGGGCGGCGTCTGACCGCGCCGTGGCCGGCGAGGTGCGCGCGCTGCGCCAGGAGAACCGCGGCCTGAGCGCGCGCTTGGGCCAGCTGCGCGCGCAGCTGCGGCAGGAGCCGGGGGCGGAGCCAGCGCCAAAGGCGGAGCCAACGACGGGGGCGGAGCCGGCGGAGAAGGCGGAGCCAACGTGGAGGGTGGGGCCAGCGGCGGAGGCGGAGCCGGGGGCGGCGCTGGCCCTGCTCGGGCAACGCGTGCTCAACGCGTCCGCCGAGGCGCAGAGCGCTGCAGCCGGCCTCCACCAACTGGACAGCAAGTTCCGGGAACTGGCGCAGCTGGTCAGGCAGCAGAGCGGCCTCATCGCCCGCCTGGAGCGTCTGTGTCCCGCCGGCGGCGGCGGCGGCGGCGGCGGCGCGGGTGGGCAGCAGCAGGTAACCCCAAAACCTGCCCTCCCAAAGCCCCCCACCTGGCGCATCACAAAGTGAGCAGCGCTGCTGGTAAATCAGGAGTTATTAGCCACAGGGTTGGAATTTGAAAAGCTCTCGAAGTCTCCACCCAAAACATATGTAGGTCAAAACGAAATAGCAGCTGGCGCTGCTTCAGCTTGATCTGCTTGTTGTGCATATTGATGGAATCCGATAGCCAAGTCCGTTGTGTCGCTAAAGACCAGACCACGCCCCCCCAGGGCTGGGAGACTGTACAGGGGGTGAGGCGCTCATCTTGCATGCGACTGAACCAGATTCCATCTGGTTCCCTGAGCCCCACCAGGAATGAACCAGAGGGTGGCCCCAAAACAAAATTTAAAGAACCCAGCAGGGATGTGGGTCAGTGGTAGAGCACATGTCTCACCAAGGATAAGGCCCTGGACGTGATCCTGGATACCCCCCCAAATGCACAACCCCTTGAATTTCTAACACTTAGTCAGGCACCAGTGTGGAAGTTCACGCCTACCTTTCACTTACTCTTGTTTTTTGGCCACACCTGGTTTCCTTTAGGGGTTGTTCCTGGTTCTGTGCTCAAGAGTCCCTTGCGGTGCCCAGGACCATAGTGGTACAAGGATTCAGACTGGGGTGGGTGGGATAAGCGAAAGTGTCTTAACGCTGACAACGCTGGGCCCTTGGTGGCTAGAGTTTAGGCTGCAGGAAAGGGGTGGAGAGCCAGTTCCTGCCCCGTTGGGTTCTGGGAGATTTAGAAGTGCTGGACGCCCCCCAGGAATGACTGTTAGTGCCCCAGCTTTGGAGTCTTGATCGTTCCAGGTTCTGCCACTGCCCCCGGCACCAGCCATCCCAGGCAGTTTGGCGAGCAGTACCCGTGCCACCAGCAGGCGGCTAGAACCAGAGTCCCAGAGAGACCAGACCTGGAGGCAGCAGAGACCTCTGGCTTCCCCACTGTCTGCGGGGCGCCCGGCCGCGCCCACCAAACCAACTGGTAAGCGGGCATAAGACTTGGGGAGGAGAAAGGCGGCAGTGTGAGGAGTGGGGAAGCAGGAAACAAGATTTGAACGGCAGCTTCCCCTACTGCTGAGGGGTCTGGGAGGAAGTGCTGCCTTTATCCTGAGAATGGCAGGGGGGATTTAGGACTGTGAGGCTGGACAAGATAAAAGTTCTGACAATGCATGTGAAAACAGAAAATAAAGGTCTTTTCAGGGTGCCAGCAAAAGCACCCAGGATCTTACAGTGCAAAGCATGCACTCTGCACACTGGCCTGCGATCCCTGCCCCTGAAAAAAAAAGAGGGACTTTTATTTTGACGAGAAGACTGGGAATTCAGAACTGGTATTTTGGTGAGAATCTGACCTATTTGGGAATGATCAAGTTGGGGAAAGAGTAGATTCAGTATTTAAAAAGTTAAGGATTCTCCACTTGCTAGTGAAAGAGTTGAATCAGAATCTCACATAGGTAAGGAGATGGAGGTTGGGGGCTCTTATTATGGCCATGGAATGGAAGGCAAGGACTGTTATTCTGGTGAGGGGACAAGGAAGGATCAGGACTTTTCTTCACGTAAAAGGAATGGGCCAGCTTGTGCCTCTTGTCATATACCAATGCCCACAGGCCCCTGGCGGGATTGTGCTGAAGCCCAGCAGGCAGGACACGGGCAGAGTGGCGTGTATGAGCTGCGGCTGGGCCGCTATGTGGTGTCAGCCTGGTGCGAGCAGCAGTTGGAGGGCGGAGGCTGGACAGTGATCCAGAGGCGGCAGGATGGCTCAGTCAACTTCTTTACCACCTGGCAGCACTACAAGGTAGGCACGTGCAGGGGGATCGGGGGGACAGGACAGAGTAGGTAGTGGACTGGCCCCTGACCACTTGGCTTTCCTGCCCTGTCAGGTGGGTTTTGGCCAGCCTGATGGAGAATACTGGCTTGGCCTTGAACCTGTGCACCAGCTGACCAGCCGCGGGGACCATGAACTCCTGGTCCTCCTGGAGGATTGGGGGGGCCGCAGAGCACGAGCCCACTACGATGGGTTCTCCTTGGAGCCAGAGAGTGACCACTACCGTCTGCGGCTTGGCCAGTACCACGGGGATGCTGGTGACTCACTTTCCTGGCACAATGACAAGCCCTTCAGCACTGTGGACAGAGACCGGGACTCCTATTCTGGTAACAGGGGCCTTATTTTGGTGGGGGAGCTGGGCTGCGTAGGGAAGGGGTTCAAGAAAGTAGGACAGGGTGGCCCTTGGGTGAGGGTAAGCAAAAAGCAGGAAAGGGGACTTTTATTCTGGTGAGGGGATAGGGACATCAGATATTTTCTTGGAGGTTACAATGTCATATACTGTTGAAGTGGCCCATAGGACTAAGGGGGAGCTGGAACCATGGTTGGGTGTTTGCTTTTTTTTTTTTTTTCTTTTTGGGTCACACCTGGCGATGCACAGGGGTTACTCCTGGCTCTGCACTCAGGAATTACTCCTGGAAGTGCTCAGGGGGTCATATGGGACGCTGGGAATCGAACCCAGGTTAGCCATATCCAAGGCAAATGCCTTACCTGCTGTGCTATCCCTCCAGCCCCAAGTGTTTGCTTTTTGCGTGTGGCTGACCCAGGTTCCATTCCTGGGACCACTACACTCTCCAGAGCACCACCAGGAGTAAGCCCTGAGCAGAGCTGGGTGTGACCGGAAAATTAAATGGGTGATAGCACTTGTAACTTGCAGCGTGGGGGTGGGGAATGTGTGACTTGTATTTAGCTTTCTTATGGTGGGAGACAAAGGAATAGGGCTTAGAATCCATTCGGGTGGACAGGCCTGCTCCCATTAGAAGGTGAGGCTTATTTTGGTGGGGGAACATGGATGCTCTCTTCCCCTCCCCCTTCAGGTAACTGTGCCCTGTACCAGCGGGGAGGCTGGTGGTACCATGCTTGTGCCCACTCCAACCTGAACGGTGTGTGGCACCGCGGGGGCCACTACCGCAGCCGCTACCAGGATGGCGTCTACTGGGCTGAGTTCCGAGGTGGGGCTTACTCTCTCAAGAAGGCCGCCATGCTCATCCGGCCCCTTAGGTTGTGACCAGCTGGTGCATCCGCTCAATTCCCTGGGGAGATGGGGTCACTGGTCCCCACTTCCTCTGTGACTCTGCCTGCGGCCACACGGCACTGACTTGCCCTTACACATCAGCCCAGGCGCCCCCTG
Organism: Sorex araneus; assembly: GCF_027595985.1. Taxonomy (NCBI): domain Eukaryota; kingdom Metazoa; phylum Chordata; class Mammalia; order Eulipotyphla; family Soricidae; genus Sorex; species Sorex araneus. The sequence goes on from NC_073303.1 coordinate 234,564,042, forward strand.
CCAGTCCCCGGGACCCAGGGCCACTGAAACCGAGGATTGAGCTGATCACGTTCTCTAACAGAAAACACCCACGGACTCCGTCTGCATTGCATCTGACCCCCGCGGGGGGGTGGTGGTCGTGTTTACTCCCCGCGCCCCTCCTCCTCCTCCTCCTCTCTCAGGTCCTCCAGGATGAGGTTGTCCAGGTCTTCGATGAGGCCGCACTGGCTCAAGCACGTGGCCACGGTGGAGCCGCTGCTGATGTGCGGGTTGCTGGGGTACAGGACCTTGGGGAGATGGTTCTGTTTCCGGCTGTGGGGGTGCGCGCAGGATGTGCCGGGCACGTGGGGCTCTGGGGAGGGAGAGGCGCTGAGGTCCGGTGAGGGGTGAGGAGGGAGGGGAAGGGGCTGGGGAAGAGCAGGGACCGGGAGCGCTGGGGACTCCCGGAAGTGAAATCGACAAGGGGCATTAGTGGACGTGAAATTGACAGGGGTGAACTCCCCAGTGGCCTTAGAGAACACAGAGATGGGCAGAGGCCAAAGCGGGCCCAGGCAGAGGTGGCCGGGCAGGGCGCCTGAATGGAAGGGGTGGCAGGGTCCTGCCAAGGCGTGGGGGGTGGGGGGCACAGACATCACGTGCAAGGGCCAGGGCCGTGGTCTGCGGCCGCAGAGATGAAGCGGCCGCGAGAGCTGACATACATCCCCTCCTAAGTACTGCCTGGCGCCCGGCAGGGCTGCGTGCTGGAGTCTCCCGAACACCAGAGTCAACCCGAGCCAACCCAGAAAAGCCCATCCGCCGCCCCCCCCACATCAGGGGCGGGGGCGCGGCGGGGAGGCTCACCCCGCCGGTTGTAGCAGTCCTCAGCGGAGCAGGAGTGACTGTGCACGCTGCGGCGGTCTCCGTCTCGGTCCCGGCGCGCGGGGAGGATCCGGGTCGGGTACACGGTGAAGCCGCAGCCGTAGCAGGGGGACGAAGACCCCATCTGGGCCCAGCCCCTGGGGGCGGGCAGGGCCATGAGGCTCCAAGTCCCGGCCCCCGGGGACGGTGGGGGGGGAGGAGGGGGGGGGGCTGCAGGGCTGGGGGGTCAGCGCCCTCACCCGAAGTTGTGCCGACATTTGGGGCAGTGGAACTCGGCCAGGCCCCACATCTTGTCCCCGGGGACTGGCTCGTACCGCGTGCGGCATTTCTTGCACCGGGACACCTGGGGGGTGGAGGGGGGGTAAAGGGGAGGTGGAGGCGGGGAGGGGGCGTGGGGGCAGGGGAAGGCAGTCCCAGGTTTGCTCAAAGGCCGTAAATGGGGACCCCCCTTCACCCCAAGATACACAGCTCCTCCCCCCTTGCCCCAATGCGGGTGAGGGGCCGCTGAGCCCCCAGAGGTGGGATTTCAGTTGCAGGGAGGTCAGGCTCCCGCCACCAGTGTCCCTGGGGGTTTGGGGACAGCAGCCACGATGTGGGGGTCTGGGTGGCCACCTCCTTCCGCTGGGCCACCCGGCGCCACCACACATGGTCGCAGGCGGAGCAGGCGAACTGTCTGTCCACGGCGGGGATCAGGCCCTCCTGGGCACGCTGGAACATGCGCAGGTTGGCCTCGGTCAGCGGGAGGAGGGACGTGGCCACTGCCTGGGGGGGGCAGAGGGATGAGAGGGTAGTCACTCCTGCACCTACCTAACATACGCCCCCCCCGCCCCCCCACAACCTGGACTCACCTGAATATCCTGGTCCTGCTTCATGTCCTCAGGGGGGTCCTGGGTGAGACACCAGGGGCAAGAGCTAAGGGTGTTTGCTTTCACTGGAGGGGCCAGGGGTGTCCCCTGATCCACAGGGAATGGACTCAGCAACAGCCACTTTTCTTTTTTCTTTTGCTTTTTGGGTCACACCCAGCGATGCACAGGGGTTACTCCTGGCTCTGCACTCAGGAATAACTCCTGGCGGTGCTCAGGGGACCATATGGGATGCTGGGAATCAAACTCAGGTTGCCCGCGTGTAAGGCAAACGCCCTACCCGCTGTGCTATCGCTCCAGCCCCCAACGCTCACTTATTTTCTGAGCCATCCCCAGCGATGCTCAGGGGTTACTCCTGGCTCTGCTACTCTCCAGAATCACTCCTGGCCGTGCTTGGGGGACCCTGTGGGGTGCTGGGGCTCAAACTGGGGTGCAAGGCAAAGGTCCTCCCTGCTTTCCTATTGTTTCAGCTGCAGCAGCACCCACTTCTCCAGGGCCCAGGTGGGTGACCTGGATGTGCCTCCTCCCAAGAAATGGGACCCCCCCTGCCGCTAGCCCCACTGTTCAGATGGGAAACACTGAGACCTAAAGCTGGGGCATGTGCTGAGGGAATATGCTGGGGAGGCCCCCTGCCCTCACCCCAGGGCTAGGCTGCTACAGGCTGGGGGGGGTATTTTATTTTATTTTATTTTTGCTTTTTGGGTCACACCCGGTGATGCACAGGGATTACTCTTGGCTCATGTACTCAGGAATTACTCCTGGCGGTGTTTGGGGGACCATATGGGAAGCTGGGAATCGAACCCGGGTCAGCCGCGTGCAAGGCAAACGCCCCACCTGCTGTACTATTGCTCCAGCCCCTTAATTAATTAATTTCCCCCTTTATTTTATTTAAAAACATTTTTTTTTTTGGTTTTGTTTTTGTGGTGCTCAGGGCTGACTCCAGGTTCTGCCCTGAGGAGTCTCTCCTGGTGGTGCTGGGGGGCTATATGGGATGGAAGGGGTTGAACCGGGTCGGCTGCGTGCAAGGCGTGCCCCCAGGCTCAGCCTCCGAGCTGGGCCGCACCCAGTCCCAACTGGACTCGATTCCCCCCAGCTGTGGGCGCCCACGGAGTGAGGGGCCTCCTGGGGCCCAGCTGCTGCCTGCCCGCTGCTGGCAGACACTGCACTCTGGGCCTCAGTTTCCCTACCTGCATGGGGGGGGGGGCTCGGACCCAGGTCCTACAGTTCCTCCTGGCTCTGTGGGACGGCAGGCTCCTGCACTGAGGGTCCTGCCCAACCACTCTCTGCTTTGAACCCCCAAGTGTGCATATCTCCGGAAATGCTTGTCCGCGTGGGGAGGGCGTGATTCACGCTAAATTACGTAAGAATGTAGCTTGGGTCTGTCACACGTCTCTGGGAGGCAGGTGACGCCCTCAGGGCACCAGCCACCAAAGTGCGCAAGTGCCCACTTGCTTGGGCTTCAAAACCTCATTCATTCATTCATTCATCATTCATTCATTCGGCACCCCTGGCCCTCAAGCCCCATCTACTCAACCCCACCTGAGGGCCTGCTCCTTTGCTCACATCAATTCCTCTTGGAGAAAGACCCTTTCCGTGCCACCCTCTCAAGAGATCTTGCATCACCTCCTCCAAGAAGTCTTCCCTGCCTTCCCCATCATGATGCCCTTTATTTGCATTTGTGATCCCCCTCCCCCATTGCTTGTTTTTCTCCTTCACGTTCATGTAATAAGCACCAACTGTTTGCAGGCCTCTGGCCGGACACTGAATTGAGATCAAGTGCACGGGGTTCAACCAGGGGCCACAGAGGTAGGTAGCCAGAGGAATGATGGCAGGAGGCTCCCCAGCACCCCGGTTTACCTGGGCGTCCAGGTCATTACTCAGCTCTTGTCCATCTTTCTGCTTGACCTCTGGGGGTGCAGGGGCAAGAGAAGTGCTGGTTAGTTCAGAGCGGTTCGCTATGTTACATAATAAAGGCCCTGAAAGAGGCTTGCGACCCCAAACCGATCATCCTCGTTGATTAAGTCTGAAAGGGCCTTTTCTCCTCCCGGTCCAGACAAACCTGTCCCAGCTTCCTCCCTTCCCCCTCACCGTGCGCGCGCAACTCTCACGGGCGGGGGAGGGGGTGCCCCCCCAGCGGCTCACCGTACACGATGGAGCGCCCCACTCCGGTGTGGTCGCTGCCAAATTTCTTCATCAGAGTCCCCGCCTTTTTAGGGGAGACCTTGCCATAAAACTTCTCCCGCAGACGCCGGACGCTCTTCTCCAGCTGGGGTGGGGACAGGGGTGCGGGGTCTCAGAGGGAGCCCCCCCTTCCCCTTCGCCAGACCATCCTTCTCGGGGTCTGAACTGGGTCTCCGGCTTCGGCCTCTACCTCCCTCCATCCTCCCATTCCACCCCACCCCGCCCCACCCCCGGCGTTTCCTGGAAAAATCCAAAGTCCCCCCAACGGGAGGGAGGGAGCCGTCGGGGGCGCGCGGCGCGCCACCCAGGTTCAGGGACGCGGCCGCGCCAGGTAATCCCGAGCCCCTGACCTCTGACCTGACCCAGCCCGGCCGCCCCCCGCCTTTCCTCTCGGGGGTCGCCTGGAGGAGGCGGGGTGCAGCGGGATGCGACCGTCCCCGTCCTTTTCCGAGGGGGCGAGCCCCGGCGCGGCGGGGAAGGTCTGGGCTGCGGCTGAGGTCCCCGGGCGCTGCGAACCTCCCGCCTCCTCCCCGCGTCCCCCGCGCGCTCCCCCGCGCCCCCGGGGCCGCGTCCTACCTCCACGCCGTCCTGGGACATGGTGGCGGGGGTCGCGGCTGCCCGCGGGCGTCCGCAGTGCGCGCGCGGCGCCCCCACCCCGGGCGCGCCTGTCGGGTCCAGCGGCCGCCGCCGCCGCGCCGCGCAGGGCAGGGGGCGAGGCCTGTGCGGGCTCCGCCCCTCCCCAGCCCCCCTCCTTTCGGTTTCGATTCTGGGGACCAGGGGTGGACTTCGGGGCGGGCTCCCCAGCTCTGCGCCCTGCGGCGCGGCGCGGGCCCGGGGCGAGGGAGGCGGCGCGGCCGCGGGAGCCGGTCACATGTCCCAGCGCTGCGCGGGGGCCGCGGCCTCACGTCCCTCGTGGGGGCGGGGCCGCCGGGACCGGCCGCGCGCCGGGGAGGGGGTGGGGGGTTCCGCGGGCATCAGCCGCGCCCCGCCCGGGTGGCCGGACCCCCTCTCCAGCACGACCCGAGTTTACTGCTCTGTAAAATGGGCAGAAGCGCGGGGACGGAGTGAAAACCCGGAGGAAACATGAAACACACCTGTGGGGGTCCGCCGTGGGGGTCCAGGGCCGGTGTGCGGGGTACAGGGGATTGGGGAGTGAGAGGGTCCCGGTGGGGGGCAGTGGGAAGGGGCCCTGCCGAATTTTGAGGGGTGCAGGGAACTTGCATTGTAAATCAGTCCTTTGTTGTTGGGGTTTTTTGGGGGTCACACCGGTGATGCTCAGGGTTTGCTCCTGAGCTTACTCCTGGCTCTGCGCTCAGGGATCACTCCTGGGGGGCTCTGGGGACCCTATGGGGTGCGGGGGATCAGACCCCAGGTCGGCCTGGCCTTGTGTAAAGGTAAGTACCATACCTGAAGCGCCAATTGTCCCCCGTGTTCAAACTGTGACAATTGGAACCTACTTGGCCAAATGGAGGCTGGAGGGTTGGAGGGTTGATAGTTTGGGAGTGCCAGAGGGGTCGCCTCATCTAGTTTTTGTTCAACACCAAAGCTTCTTGGGTTGCAGAATTATTTGGGGCGGGGGTGGGGGGGGAGGCTGTCCTGTACTCTGTGTGTGTGAAATCGATCCCAGGTCAGCTGCGTGCAAGGCAGATACCCTTATTACCGCTTAGGCCCCGACTGTTTTTTTTTTTTCCTTTTGCTTTTTGGGTTACATCCAGGGATCGCCAGACCCTGTCTGCCGAACGCAAGGCAAACACCCTCCCCGCTGTACCATGGTTCAGGCCCCAAGACCCTGCTGTCTTTTTATTTTAAAACAGACTTGACCCGCCTTTGGGAGGCAGAGCAGAGGAAGTGCGTTAGGGTCAATGTCTCCAAATTTTGTTTTTTCACTCATGTGACCCTATCAGAAATGCAAAATGTGAAAGCGCCAACTCCCTCAGTTGGGTATTTGCTGACAAATTGTTTGTAAATAGTTACAGCAATGTTCCAGGGGAGTGCTTTATGGTAACAATAAGTACATAAAGATACTTTTTTTTTGCATTTATTTTTTCTTTTTGGGTCACACCTGGCCATGCACAGGGGTCACTCCTGGCTCTGCATTCAGGAATTACCCCTGGCAGTGCTCAGGGGACTATATGGGATGCTGGGAATTGAACCAGGGTCGGCCTCCAGCCCCTCCCCTCCCCTCCCTTTTTTTTTTTTTTTTTTTTTTTTTTGCTTCCAGCGATAGTACAGCAGGTTGGTGTACTTGACCCTATTTTCCACCCAGGGCCACCATATCTGGTCTCCCTCTCCTAAACCTCTCCAAGAGTTAGCCCTGGGTGTGTTCCCTCTCCCTCCAAATAAACAACAACAACATCAACAAAATGAGGGGCTAGGGAGACGGCTCAGAGGATTGCAATGCCCACTTGCATTCAGCCCTAAGTGGTCAGCTGGGTGTGGACCCCTCCCTCCTGCCCTCCAAGATCAAATCACTAAATCCAGGACTGGGAGTGGGGGGTGAAGAGCCCCATCCTCCCTGTCCTTATTCCATGCTGGGGTCCCTAAGCGGCCAAGCCTGGAGGGAAGTGAGCAGGCAGGAGAGAGAGGCCTGGCTTGGAGCCCAGGGGCCCCGGAGGTGGGCTTGGAAAAAACCAGTTTGGAGTTGAGAGGCGCATCCGCAGCCATCACAAGGGGGCACCGTCGCCCACCGAGGCGTCCTCGGCTGGGCCAGATGCGGCGGGCGCTGTGGAGTGAGTGGGTTGGCAGCCTAGAATACTTGATTCGGAAGTGGGAGAGAACCAAAGGAGCTGATGGCGTAGAGACGTCGCCTCCAGCTTCTGAGTATATGAGCCAAAGATGGAGATCTAGAAAATTCAGCCGCTGGGTGGGTCGTTCAAACATCAGCCCTTCCAGAGCCCCTGGGAAGGTAGGAAACAGATGGCCTAGTGAGTTCTTTGACCATATTTGTGGTGTAGACTCCAGGAGAAAAGGTGGTAAGTGGCCACAGGACCTGGGCAGGGCATTCAGGTCGGGCTCCCTTGGGGAGGCGTCCCAGAACCAAAATATAAATCTTTTCTGAAAACCTGCGTCCAGGTGTTCAGACTGTATCTCAGGGCTGGAGTGATGAGATAGTGTGGAGGGCACTTGCCTTGCACACAGCTGACCCAAGTTCACCTCCCAGGCCTTCAGAATGTCCCCTGAGCACCACCACAAGTGGTTTCAGTGTGCAGAGCAAGGAGTAACCCCTAAGTATCGCCAGATGTGGCCCCCAAAGCAAAACCACAAACAGCAACATAAGAAGACTATCTCATTAGATCCCCAGCACAGTCCTAATAAAGGGGTGGCTTTATTTGAAATGGGGGCTTGCTGGGGACGAAGAGATGGTTCAAGGCTCCGAGCACTGTTTTTCACGAAGGAGGCTCAAGTTAGATCCTAGGTACCGCGCAGTTCTCCCCACATACTGCTAAGAGTGATGCCCAAACACGGACTCCACACACACACACACACACAAGTATGAAACCCGGGCGAAAACCTCTTGGCCAGAGACCCCCACGAGGTGAGAGGTGCCCCGGGATTGCGTCCTCCCTGTCGTCGTCCATCGGGAGTAACGGGGAGGCCCTTCATAGCCCATGAAATCTGTTGTTTGCGTTTTGTGAAACCAACCCCATGTGCCTTTCCGGGAAAGCATCCGATGCAGAAGTGCAGCGGCGTGTTTGTTTGTTTCAACACAAACGAATCGGGGCGAAATCTCGGAGCAGTTGCATCAGCCGGAATACTGTGGGGACCCGAAGAGATAGTCCATTTCCTGACCTTCTGAGCAAGAATCACGCGCTGGCCTTGCAGGCAGCCAACCCTCTTTCCATCCCCTAGTGCCAGCAGAGGGCGATCTTGAGCTGAGCCCAGAGGACACCCTCCCCACCACCACCAACACAAGCACCGTGGCTAGGGTTGGGGGGGGGGGGGTTGCAGAAACAGAATAAACAAAACAAAACAAAAAGAACACTGCAGCCAAAGCAAACAAGAGGCCTTTGCTTAAGGGAGTTGCAACGTTGAAATTCTACTGCTTAGTGCTAGTGCTAACATTTGCAGCTTCTGCGGAAGGAGTGATTTTTCCCAGGGTCATCATGCTCCGGCTCCGCCCCCATCTGATAGGCACTCTGACACTGGCCCATCAGATCATCTATATACAGAGGATGTAGACAAACAGTCAGACTTTTTTTTTTTAAGAACTTTATTTGGAGGGGGCTGGAGTGATAGCACAGCGGGTAGGGCGTTTGCCTTGCACGTGGCCAATGCAGGTTCAATTCCCAGCATCCCATATGGTCCCCCGAGCATCTCCAGGAGTGATTCCTGAGTGCAGAGCCAGGAGCAACCCCTGAGCATCGCCGGGTGTGACCTAAAAAGCAAAACAATTTTTTTTTTTTTTGCTTTTTGGGTCTCACCTGGCGATGCACAGGGGTTACTCCTGGTTCTACACTCAGGAATTACTCCTGGCAGTGCTCAGGGGACCATATGGGAATCTGGGATTTGAACCTAGGTCGGCCGCATGCAAGACAAATGCCCTACCTGCTGTGCTATCGCTCCAGCCCGCAAAACAAAATTTTTAAATTTTATTTTTAATTAATTTATTTTGGCTGTTTGGGTCACACCCGGTGATGCTTAGGGGTTACTTCTGGCTCTGCACTCAGAAAAATCACTCCTGGTGGTGCTCAGGATGCTAGGGATTGAACTCGGGTCAGCTACGTGCAAGGCAAATGCCCTACCCTCTGTACTATCGCTTCAGCCCCATAGCCCGACTTTTTGTTGCAACTGACACACCAAGTTGGTTTCCTTTTTTGGGTGGGCAGGTGGGAGTCACACCTGGCGATGCTCAGGACTGACTCCTGGCAGTGTTTGCAGAACCCTGTGGGATGCCAGAGATGGAACCCGGGTTGGCCGCGTGCAAGGCAAGTGTCCTCCCCACTGTTCTGTCACTGACCCCTTAGTTTATTTGCTTTCTAAAATTATTTATTCTGGGGGAAGAATTTGGGGTTGTACCCAGTGGTGTTCCAGGCCCTGAATGAGGATTTTTCTTACTTTATTTGGTTTGCATTTCGAGCTCCACCTGCCAATGATCAGGGCTGACTCCTGGCTCTGTGCTCAGGGATCACTCCTGGCAGTGCTCAGGGAACCCCATAAGGTGTTCAGGATCTAACCCGGGTCGTCTGCGTGCAAGGCAAGTGCGCTTCCGGATGTCATATCTCTCCGCCCCCCTCTATTTTGTTCCTAGTCAGCGCCCTGATGTCCTCTCCTGCCTGGGGCGTTCAGGTGGCCACTTCCGATGTGGTGCTGGGGTGGACCCGGGGTGGATCCTCATGCCCAGGCTGTGCTCTGGCCCCTTGAGCCACCCCTTGGCCCAAGCACCGTCGGCCTGAGGATTCTTCCGCGGGGTTGCCCAGGGGAAGGAGCTGCAGCTGCGGGGCGTGGGTGCCATATCCCCACTTTTGGCAGTGGAAACCTTCAGTGCATCACCAGCTCTGCTTGCGGGGAGCCGTGGGCTTTGGGAGAAGCGGAACAGCGTTGGGCGTGTGGGACGAGCCGGTGCTGTATGAGCACCTTTGGGGATCCACGACGGCCGCTGCAGGCTGGCAAGACTGGAATCGGGGGTACCCAGGGGCCATCGAGGTCCTCCTAGGGACTCACCTCAGGGTCTTGCACCTGCCTGGCTTGGTTTCCTGCCCCGAGGATCCTCTCCCCAGCCCCCTCCAGTTTCCAGGTTGGAATTTCAAATGCATGATTCACTTCCTCCCCTCTCAAAAAAAGGGGTGCGCTTTCTTTTTCTGGGTGCAAAAGCTAACTCTTTGTTCTTTGAGGATTTTTTTTTTTTGGTTTTGGAGCTACACCCCATGGTCCTCAGGCTTCCTCCTGGCCCTGGGCTCTGCTGTACACGTCCCAGAAATACATCTTTATGTTTCCTTTGTCTTTTTTATAGCTTGCTCTTTTAATATTTTTGCGGATGGGGGAGGTGGCTTTAAAACCAAGCTTCTAGAAGTGTGCGGCCGCAAAGCAGCCACACGACATCTTATAGCCTTGTTCTCCCTCTGGGAGAACCTGGCAAGCTACTGAGAGTTTCCTGCCCTCATGGGAGAGCCTCGCAAACTCCCCATGGCATATTCACATGCCAAAATCGGTAACAATGATGGGTCTCATTCCCTTGACCCTGAAAGAGTCTCCAATGTGGCACCATTGGAAAGGATGAGTAAAAAGAGGCTTCTAAAATCTCAGGGCTAGGACAAATGGAGACATTACTGAGACTGCTCGAGAAATTTGACGATCAATGGGATGATGATGATGATGATGATGATGATGATGATGATGATGATGATGATGATGATGAGGGGTGGCTTTGGACCACACCTAACAATGCTCAGGACTGACTCCTGGATCTGCACTCAGAATTTCTCCTGACAGTGTTTGGGGGACTCTGTGAGATGCCGGGGATTGTACCAGGCTCAACCCCATGCAAGGCAAACACCCTCCCCGCTTTCCTATTGCTCCAGCTTCTTTTGTAAGAAGCTGCCAACCGTGTTCCAGTGTGGCCCCTCCAGGGCCCTCGTTCCTGAGGCTTCACCTCCTGGATTGAGTTTTAGTCACTCAGCAGATCTGAGATCAAGTTGAGTCACCACTTTATGTTGCTTTTGGGGGTGGTAGGGCTTACAGAGGTGCTCAGGGGCTATTCCTGGCTCTGTGCTCAGGAGTGACCCCTGGCAGTGCTCACCAGACCATAAGTGGTGCTGAGAATCAAACAAGAATGGCACCGGCCCGAGAAGTGCTTTCCTCTCACACTCTGGATGGACCCCAGGAGGGGACAGTTCAACAGTGCAATTAAGATAGGGCCAAGCCCTGCAGGTAGCTGGAAGGTGTCAGGTGGAGGGGACCAAGAGCACAAATGTCACCTTGTGAGCAGAAAACAACCGTGGGTTTAGAAGGAGCCACCAAGACCCTATGGTGACAATGGGGCTTGCAGGGGGTGAATGTGAGCAGGGCAGGATGGGCAGCAGGTTGGAGATGGAAAAAAGATCTGGAGATCCGTGTGCTTGAACTGGAGCCATCCCCAGAAAACCCGGAGGCCTGGAGCTCATCTCCTGGGGGGCGTGGGGGGGGCGGGTCGCTCATCCAAGCCTTGAGGAGGGCTCAGGTCTCACAGCCGTGGGCGTGCATGTGTTCCGAAAACCCCTCCAGCTCTTTCACGGAGTCCTTCTTGCCCACGTCCCCGTCGGCTGCCCAGGGCATGAGGAAGGTGTTCTTGGTTAGGACATAGGTGTAGCTGTGAGACAGAAAGCGGGGTGAGGAGCGCCCTGGTACCCCACAGGCGTGGGGGCCTCCCACCCCATTCGGCTTCTGGCTGGAACACAGGTTCCTCTCTCGCAAATGGTGGTCGTGGTCACTGGGCTTGTGCAGTGCACAACCTGCACCTCCCTTCAGGGCGGCGCTGAAGCCGAGACTCATTTTTTTTTCTTTTTGAGTCACACCCAGTGATGCACAGGGGTTACTCCTGCCTCATGCACTCAGGAATTACTCCTGGCAGTGCTCGGGGGACCTTATGGGATGCTGAGAATCAAACCTGGGTCAGCCACATGCAAGGCAAACGCCCTACCCACGGTGTTATCGCTCCAGCCCCAGCCCTGAGACTCTTGCTAATTAATTGGTCAAGGATGGGGGAGTTGGGGTGTGGAAGGGGGACCTAGGGCCTCAGCTCCTAGCACAGCGAGGGCCCCTCACGCACTCAGATTGGATCCGCCACAGGTCGGCGGCGTGGCCCATGATGAGGTATGTCTGATTCTCCTGCAGCTTCAGAACATCCTGGCAGGTGGCGTGGGAGACAAATTTCTTCGTGGTGAGGGGTTTGACAGAGTCTGAGCCTGTGGGGAGGAGGCGCAGTGAATGTGCACAGCCCTCTCTTAGACATATTGGTCAGTTTTTATTTTTTTTTGGGGGGCAGGTTGTTGCTGGGACTTGAACCTGGGTGCAAGGCAAGCACCCCACCCACGGTCCTTCTCTCCCAGCCCTGGACCTACCTGTCTTGATGATGGCCTGGAGCTGCATGTTGTAGTAGATGTAAGGGCTGGAGGCTGAGGTCTCCATACTCTCCAGCCTGACCTTGTACACTGTGATGGGGCAGGGGACACAGGGCACTGTGTTGGGGTCTGGCCTGCAGGGGCACCTGCTGCCCCCGTGCCCCATGGCCCTCCTGGCACTCACCAAAGTCCACGCCGACCTCACACGCTGCCACCTGGAGCTCCTCCTTCCTCATTTGGCTGCTATCCTTTGGCTCTGGGCACCGTTCTGTAGGGGGGGAGGGGCACGGCTCCCCTGGCTGCCTTGGCTGCCCTGGGGGCAGGGGCAGGGGCAGGGGCGGGCAGGGGGAGCTCCCTCCCCTCCGTTTCCCAGATCACTGGGTCTGGCCTTTCTTTTGTTGTTATATTTTTGTTTGGGGGCCACACCCGGCAATGCTCACGGTGTACTCCCAGCTCTACACTTCATGAATTATTCCGGGTGGCGTGTTTTTGTATTTTTTTTGGGGGGAGCCATTGGTACCATATGGGATGCTGGTGAGCGAACCCTGGTCTGAGTGTGCAAGGCAAGCTCCTTCTCCTTCCTCCCTACTATCGCTCCGACCCTCTTTTCGATCTTTTGTCTGTTTTTTTTTGTTTGTTTGTTTGTTTTCTGTCTCTCCTGGACTCTGTTGGGTTTCCTATCTCGACATTGTCTCTTTCAGTCTAAACGCGGCACAGCTCAGGAGACACCCCGGAGAGGGCGAGGGCTCCTGGACCCGCAGCCCCCCGCCCGCCGGGTCCCCATGACCTCACCTTCCGCACAGCGGCAGACGTCTTTGTGGCAGATTTTGCGCAGAGAAGATGGCTCTTGGGGCAGGTTGTAAAAGGTGCTGCACCTCCGGGCTGTAAGCGGGAGCGCTTGGGGTTGCCCGGCCTCAGCCTTCCAGGCCACCCCACTTTCTGCCCAGGCCCAGTCCCCAAAATCCCAGCCCTTCCAGGCCCCACCCTGCTCTATGCACAAGTCCCGCCCACAGGGAACCCCGCCCTCCCATCCACCCACCATCCGGCTTTTGCTAGGCTCCGCCCAACCTCCTTTCACACACCCAGGCCACACCCACACGGCCAGCCTCACTGCTCCTACGAGTTTTCTCCCTCTAGCCCCCACATACCAAGTTTTGTAGGCCACGCCCCTCCAAAGTCTATCCCTCTTGCCCTGCCCTTGCCCGGACCCTTTAGGCCACGCCCCCAATTTCTATCCCTCCTGCCCGCCCTCCGGGCCACACCCCAAATTATATCCCTCTTGCCCCGCCCTCCGGGCCACGCCCCCAAATTATATCACTCATGCCCCACCTTCCAGGCCATGCCCTCAAATTATATCTCAGTCTGTACCAACTCCTCTAGGCCACGCCCCTTGTATATCCTTTTCCTGGCCACGCCCCTTGTTTTCCCTGGCCGCCCAGTTCCAGGCCTATCCAGCTCCCTAGTAGGAGACCCTGGTTCTCCCCACACCCCTGCTCACAAGGCTCATAGTAGTCGTAGATGGTGACCTGGGCGGCCTGCAGGAACTCTGCCTGCAGCATCCTGTGGACGCGGAAGCCCAGCACCGTGTCTTCCTTGTTTGAGACCTGAGGGAGGGGAGTCGTGGGAGGGGATGACCAGGGCCACTGACCGCAGGGCCTTGGCTTTCAGCGCCGCCCTTAGACCTGGCGTTCTCCGAGCAGGGGAGCTTGCTCTCACCTTCTCCAGGTACAGCACCACTGTGCTGTCGCTGGCGCTGGGCTTGTTCTCATACTGGAAGGCGTACATCTCCACCTCACTGGTGAGCTGCGGGTTGAGGGGCGCCACTGAGCAGGAGGGTCAGCCGGCGGCCCCCAAATAATGCCCCTGCCTCTGGGAGCTCCAGGCTGTGTGAGGCCCCCAGCCCTCGACCGCCCAACCTTTTCTAGGTCATGCAGGGAACTGACTACATATAGCCACAATGTCCTCTGGGGGGCACTGGACCCCCCAGGGTGCTGTCTGGTCAGGTGCGTGCTCGCTGGAGTGTGGGGTGGCGCTGGCGCCGCAGCCCTACCTGCCCTGCTTAGCGTGGGAGGGTTGGACTGCTTGCCTGTTTGAGGTCCTCCTGGTTGGGGTAGAAGCCGGTGAGCAGGGAGATCTCCACGATGCTCATGGTCGCCTCCTGCTCTCCCTGGAACCTGGGGGTTTCCAGCTCCAGTCTCTCTTCAGACCATTCCCCCCCTCCCTCCCATCCCAGGCTCCCCTCTGGGTGGATGCAGTAACTCCCTACTCCCAGGATCCCACCACTCTTCTGCCCCCAACATCATACAGCTTTAGCAAAGAGATTTCTGATATGCTGCACCCTTGCTTACATCATTTCCCCAAATCCGGCTCTTTGTCTCTCTGTCTCTTTTTGGGGGGTGGGCACAGTGGCCATGCTTAGGGGTTACTCCTGGCTCTGTGCTCAAGAATTACTCCTGGCAATGCTCAGGGGACCATATGGGATGCTAAGAATGGAACCCAGGTTGGTCACGTGCAGAGCAGGCTCCCTACTAACTACTATTTCTCTGGGCCCCTATTAATCTTTCGTGCCACCAGGCCTTTGCACATGCTCGGCGACATGCACAGTGATTCTGGTGATGGATTATTGTGTGTTCTCAACAATTCCAGAGCTGTGAGCTCAGTAAACTGCATGAGTTCACTCACAGCTGTGCCCCTAAATCCTGCCACAGAACCTGGGGCACAGGGTCGCCACCCCACAAACTGGTGTCAGGGGTGGACCTGAGTGATGGCAGCTGGGAGATCAGAGCAGGTGTGGGGTGAAGGTTGAAATGTCTGAATAAGATGAGGGCCTGGAGGACCTGTGGGGCTCGGAGGAATCCTGGACACCTGGTCACGTGGCCCCTGAGTCTCCCCCAACATCCCGCCCTCCATCCTGGAAGAGGGCCTGATGGAGGCTGGGGGGGTGCTGGAGTGAGGAGCAGATGTGGGGAGACAGAGCTGGCTGGCACAGAACGGGAGCACAGCAGGGAGGGCACTTGCCTCCCATGTAGCTGACTGGGGTTTAATCCCCAGCCCCGCCAGGAGTGAGTCCTGAGCACAGAGCCAGGAGTAACCCCTGAGCATCTCCAGGTGCGGCCCCCAAACAACATCCCACAAAACGGGGTGTCTCTAGGGAGAGCCGCTAAGGGGTCCTGATGGGGACCCAGGGACAGTGTCTTCCTCTGCCCAGGCCAACCCTGGCACCCTGACCTTGTCTTTATCCGCAGCTGGAAGGTCTCTTCCCCACTCTTAGTCTCTGTGGAGGGAAGGGAGGCAGTTAGGGTGCCCCAGGGCACTGATGCTGAACACACAGCCTGGCTGGCTGGGCTCCAGCCCTGGGTGCGAGGCCCAGGGGTCAGATCCGTAGTCTTGCCCACATAAGGTCCAGAGTTTAAGACCCAGAGCTGCCGCGCGCCCAGCACAATGCCAGCAGCTCTGCTGCGAGAGCCTCGGTGCGGCACGTGACTTCCAGCCAGCAGGTGTGTGGGAGCACCTCAGACAGGGGCGCGACATCCCCTCCCCCTCTGTGAGCACTGCAGCTAAAAAGATGTGCGAGGGTAGGAACAATAGTAGAGCCAGAAGGCACTTGCCTTGCACGCGGCTGACCCAGGTTCGATCTCCGGCATCCCATAGTGTCCCCTGAACACCGTCAGGAGTAATTCCTGAGCCCAGTCAGGAGTAACCCCTGAGCATTGCCGGGTGTGAACCAATGCCCCCTCCCAAATTGAAAAATTTAAAACCTCAGTAGATCATGAAATTATTATTTTTTAAAATTTTTAAAAAATTTTGGGTCACACCTGGCAATGCTCAGGGGTTGCTCCTGGCTCTGCACTCAGGAATTACCCTGGCGGTGCACAGCGGACCATATGGGATGCTGGGAATCGAACCCGGGTCGGCTGTGTGCAAGGCAAACGCCCTACCCGCTGTGCTATTGCTCTAGCCTAGATCATGAAATTATTATTATTATTATTATTATTATTATTTTGCTTTTTGGGTCACACCCGGTGATGCACAGGGGTTACTCCTGGCTTTGCACTCAGGAATTAACTCCTGGCGGTGCTCAGCGGACCATATGGGATGCTGAGAATCGAACCCGGGTCAGCCGCGTGCAAGGCAAACGCCCTACCCGCTGTGCTATTGCTCCAGCCCCTAGATCATGAAATTATTATAAAAAAGAAGATAAGTAGTGTGGGCCGGGCACAGAGCTCAGTGGCCACGCGCATGCCTCGCTTGTCTGACGCCCCGGGCTGGATCCCCAGAACTGCAAAAACAGACGAAGGAAAGCGGGGGGGGGGGGGGGGAGTGTTCCTTGGACGCAGGCTCACGTTTCTCGGTGTGCAGGAGGGTCACGTTCAGTTGGTAAAGGTTGCACGAGTCCTCCCCGGCCTCGGGGGACCTGTGGTATATGGTCACGATCTGCAGAACCCCGAGAAGTGTCAGCACTCAGCTCCTTCCCTCCCCTCCCCACTGCCTAGGGGATGCCCCTGCAGTCAGCACTGCCCGCACCCCAATCCCTGTGTGTGGAATCCAGAACATCTGAGGTCCAGCCCAGCTCTGAGTCTCAGAATTTCCTTTGTGTAGCAGTGAGGTTTGGCGGTGTTTGAGCCACACCTGACAGTGCTCAAGGGTTACTCCTGGCTCTGTGCTCAGGAGTGACTCCTCGTGGTTGCTGGGGGGAACCACATGAGGTGCCAGGGATGGGACTGGAATTGACTCTGAAACTCATTTATGTGTGTGTGTGTGTGTGTGTGTGTGTGTGTGTGTGTGTGTGTTTGATGGTTATTCCTCAGGGGTTATTCCTTTTTTTTTTTTTTTTGCTTTTTGGGTCACACCCAGCACAGGGGTTATTCCTGACTCTGCACTCTGCCTTTTCTTCCTTCTTATTTTGGGGGTTTTGCAGATTTTCCAAAGTCCTGGGCGCCGAAGCCCCCCATCCTCTACTCTCCAGACTCTGTCTTGACAAAGAGTCACTCTGGCAGGCTTGGAGACCCTGTGGGATGCCAGGGATCAAACCTGGGCTAGCCACGTGCAAGGCCAGTGCCTGACCTGTACCATCGCTCCAGCTCTGAGGAGCTCATTTTAAAAATTTGTTTCTTTGGGGGCCACACCGGCAGTGCTCAGGGCTCACACCTGGCTCTGTGCTCGGGGGAAGGGGCTCCGGATGGTGTCGGGGATTGAACCTAGGTCTGCTGTGTGTAAATAAGTGCCTGAACCCTGTACAATGTCACCAGCCCTGAGAGAGGGTCCTGAGTCTGCTTTGCTCTCTGCCATGGCTGCTCAAATGACGGCTGATTTCTGTTTTGTTTAGGGGAGTAAACTGGGCAACCCAGTCTCAGCTGGACCCAGAAGATGCCATTGAGGGGAGACCCCCACCCTGACTTACTGAGATCGTCCCCGTCCCTCTGCCGCTGGCTTTGATCTCCAGGTCGTCCAGAGCTGAGAACTAAAGGGAGGTGAGAGAGAAATGAGGGCAAGGCGCGACACGGGGCAGAGGAGGCGGGTGATGGATGTTGCTTTGGTCCCTCCTTCTTTCTTCTTTGTTTTTTGTTTTTTTCAGATTTTCCAAAGTCCTGGGTGCAGAAGCCCCCCCCCTTCCTCTATTACCCAGACTCTTTGTCTTGACATCCTTGTCCCTCTGCCCCTAACCAGCCCTCCCGACCCTTTCCCCACGAGCTAGAGCGAGTGCTTTGCTGTCTGCTCCAGGCCCCTCAAGCCCCTCGCTCCTGGGGCAAAGGCCTGAATCCTGGCCCTGCCTGGCCTTGCACCCCACCAGATTCCCCTGCCCCCTGTCTGAGCACTCCTGTGAACGCTGAGGGTGCCCCCACTCAATGCTATTTCCAGCCTGTCACATTCTTTACCTCCAAAGCCCACCACTGCTCCACTGAGCATATGTGTGACCTTGGACCTTGTGATCTTTTTTTTCTCCCCTGCCACATCTGATGATGCTCAGGGCTTACTCTAGACTCTTCACTCGGGGATAACTCCTAGCAGGACATTCGATGGGGTACCAGGGATCAAATTCAGGTCGGCCGCATACAAAGCAGGCTTCGGTATCTGGGCCACACCGGTGGTGCTCAGGGGTTACTCCTGACTCTGTGCTCAGATCACTCCTGTGGGGTGCCGGGGATCAAACCCGAGTTGGCTGCGTACAAGACATGCTCCCTCCCTGCTGTACTCTCACAAGGCAAGCACTGTACCATCTCTCTCTCTTCCTCCCCCAATTTCCCATAATAGGCTAATAAACAGTGCCCACTCTGCCACTCACTTTCTCTTAGCTGTTGTCCTATTATAGCCTTATATTGTTCTCATGGGCTGGTGCAATAGCACAGCAGGTAGGGTGTTTGCCTTGCATGCGGCCGACCTGGGTTCAATTCCTCTGTCCCTCTCGGAGGGCCCAGCAAGCTACCAAGAGTATCCCGCCCTCATGGCAGAGCCTGGCAAGCTACCCGTGGTGTATTTATTATGCCAAAAACAGTAACAAAAATTCTCACAATGGAGACATTACTGGTGCCCACTCGATCAAAGCGATAAACAGCAGAATGACAGTGCTAGAGTGCAGTGCTATTATTCTGATATAAATATTGAGATAATGTCCTCTCTCACTCAGAACCCTGTTTGGCTCCTATTCCCTTAGAATAAAAGTCAAAACCTCACCCCCAATTCACAAGGTCCCCTTTTATTTGGCTTTTGGGGTCACACCCTGGCAATGCTTGGGTGTTACTACTGGCTCTGCACTCAGGAATTACTCGTGGCATTTCTCTGGGGACCCTATGGGATGCTGAGGAGTGAACCTGAGTTGGCAAGGTAAACACCCTTCCCAATGTACTATAGCTCCGCCCTCCCCCACACAGTGGTCCCTTGACCTTACCCCTCCCCTTCTTGTCTCTGCACTCACACCAGTCTCCTTGCTCCTCTGGGAACATTCCTGCCTCAGGGTCTTTGCACCTGCTTTCTCCTCTGCCTGCAAGGCTACTTCTTAGCCTAAAGGACCTTGCTCAGATGTTCTTACTGTGGTGAGATCTTCCTTCCCAGGCTGTCAAATATTGCAACTCTGGGGATGCTATAGGATGCTGGGGATCTAACCTGGGTTGGCCATGCAAAAGGCCAGCATGCTACCCATTGAGCTATCTCTCTGGCTCCAACTCCCTAACATAGTTTCCCTTTTCTGTTCCATGTTAGGCCACACCCAGAGCTGCTCCTGGGATTTTCCCAGCTGTGTGTGTCTAACACTGCTTGTGGGGAAGCATAAGGTGGATGCTGAGCAATCGAAGTGGGGACTTTCACCTGCAAGGCCTGTGCTCTCAGCCCTGTGAGCCAACCCCCTCCCCCCCGGCCCTCAAACAGGCACGAGTCACTCACTTTCTCCTCGGGATTACCTTGGCTGTGCGCTGCTGGTAGGCGTTGCTCTGGTCGATGACCCACTCCAAGTTAAGAGCCCTCTTGGGGTTGCTGATCTGCACATAGAGATCCTGGATTCCCTCATCGTGGACCACCTGGCGGTAGCGGGTCAGAGCCTCGATGGCCACTACTGTGGTCTGTGGGGTGGGGGACCCAGGAATGTAGATCAGTACCACGGACAGCGCACCCAACTGGGCGTCAGCACCGCGGCCAGCTCCCGGGCCAGAGCGCCACTGCCGCCGCCCTCTCACCTGGGTGGACCGGAAGCCCCCACCCAGCTCCCTCTGCTCCAGAAGCCACTTGGCGATGGCGTGCGTCTCGTTGTACAGACCCAGCCGCAGCTTCTGCATCAGGATATAAGCCACGGCCTCGATGCTGGACAGGGAGAAAGTCTGGTGCTGCCCCAGAGTCAGGGCTTTACCTGGGTCACAGGGAAGTCCAACCTGTCACCCCAATCTGCTTTTTTTTTCTTTTGGGTTACAGGGTTACACCCTGCTCAAAGGTTACTCCTGGCTCTGCCCTCAGGAACCACTCCTGGAGGAGCTCAGGGGGCCACATGGGATGCCGGGGATCGAACCTAGGCCGGCCTCGTGCAAGGCAGTCCCTCCCCGCTCGACTATTGCTCCAGCCCTCGTCACTCCCATCTGGGCCGTGTCTCCCTACACCCGCTCTCTTGGGGGGGTTCTTCTGACTTATTTATTTGCATGTGTGTAGTGGCAAGGGGTGGGGAGTTAGGTCACACCCAGCTGTGCTCAGGGCACCCTAGAAGGCGCCAGGGACCCAGCTGGGTTGGCCACGTGCAAGGCAAGTGCCTTCACCTCTGTACTCTGTTTTGGCAGCCCCACCCAGCAGTGCTCAGGGCTTACTCCTGGCTCTGTGCTCAGGGATCACTCCTGGGTTTGGGAACCCTATGCGATGCTGGGGATTGAACCTGGGTCAGCCGCGTACATGGCAAAAGTTTTCCCCATGTTTGATCACTCCGGTGCCCCCTTCCCACTCCCCATGGTTCCTCTGTTGTACGGGGCCTTCTCCGCTCTCCACAGCAGAGTGATGCCTTTGCACTCTCTTTGGACCCCCCAGGGGCATCAGGGGGTGCTGACAAGTAGAGATCACGTCAGTCTCCTGCACCTTGGTCTCTCAAGGACTAGCACAGCCAAGGTCAGCTGTAGATGCTGAGCCCTCACACAGCAGGGATGGAGGCAGCCTCCAATTGCCACCCCTCCCCCCACCCCCCCACCTGGGACTGTACGATGGTTAACAGGTGCTCAGCACCCACCGAGGCTGCCAAAATCCAGAAGACGGTCATTGGCTCGGGGGCTCTCGGTGAGGGCGAGTGCATAGGATGCGATGGCCGTAGCAAAGATCTTTTGAATGTGGGGCAGGCGCGTCTCCAGGAAGCTGCGGGCACGCTCCATGCTGGCGGGCAAAATCTAGAGAGTCAGAGAGAGGAGGGTGTGGGGGCCAGAGGAGAGAGGTTTTTTTGGGGACCAAGTCTGGAGGGGCTCAGGGCTGACATCTCCTGGCTCTGTTCTCACTCCTGGTGGGGCTCGGGGGTCCCTGTGGGATACCGGGGACTGAACCTAGATCAGCTGCATGCAAGGCAGGGAGCCCTCCTCGCTGTACTAATGCTCCTTTGTTTTTTTTTTTTGGGGGGGAGGGTTCCAGCTGGCAGTGCTCAGGGCTTCCTCCTGGCTCTGTGCTCCGGGATTGCTCCTGGTGGGGTTCAGGGGGATCACGGGCAGTTCAGAGGATGGAACCAGAGTCGACCACATACAAGCACACAGGCATGTGCTTAAGCCCCATCCTGTCTCTGGCCTTTCTCCTCTTTGTCACTTACCGGTACTTTCTGTTTGCACATGTCCATCCCCTCCTCCAGGGCAATCAGGACCAGGGCTGTGAGGGACACGTCTGCCTCAGAACCCCGGTAGCCACCCTGTGGGCACAGAACACTCATGAGCCACCCCTGACAGTGCTCAAGGCTTCTCCTAGCTCTGTGCTTAGGGATCATTCCTGGAAGGACTCGGCGTGTGGGGGGACATACGGGATGGTGGGATTCAAACTCCTAGCCTCTCTTCCTGCAGGGCTCGCACTCCTGCCCTCTAAGCTGTCTCCCTGACTTTGAATTTTACCCTTAATGTGCCATGACAGAGAACAGGCCTGGGGGATTCAGGGGTGACTTCCTGGAGGAGGTGGTGTCTGAAGACCCAGCACAAGGGGGTTGGGTGAGGGGGGCATGGGAGGGGGTGGGGGGCGATTATCACGAAGAAGCCTCAGAAAAAGACAGAAAAAGGCAGCCTCAGAAAAAGACAGAGGGCTGGAGCAATAGCACAGCGGTAGGGCGTTTGCCTTGCATGCAGTCGACCCGGGTTCGATTCCCAGCATCCCATATCATTCCCCGAGCACTGCCAGGAGTAATTCCTGAGTGAGCCAGGAGTAACCCCTGTGCATCGCCGGGTGTGACCCAAAAAGAAAAAGAGAGAGCTGAGTTGGAGTTGGTGAGGTTGGTGCAGAAGGGGGGGAGAGTGAGAGCGAGTGCGAAAGAGCACTGTAATCCAGGAGAAGAGAGCACTGTGAGCCAGGGAGACCCCTTCTTTCTGAGTGTTTGAAAGTGGCTGGTGGGGCCGGAGCGATAGTACAGTGGGTAAGGCCTTGAATGCAGCTGACCCGGGTTCGATCCCTGGCATCCCAAATGGTCCCCCAAGCACCACCAGGAGTGATTCCTGAGTGCAGAGCCAGGCGTAACCCCTGAGCATCGCTGGGTGTGACCTCCCCAAAAAAGCCAAAAAACAAAAAAGAAAGTGGCTGGTGGAGGATCCATTGGTAAAAACTGGAGTGGTGAAACTGGAGAGAAAGAACAGCAGGAGTCAGGGGCTGGAGCGATAGCACAGCGGGTAGGGCATTTGCCTTGCATGCGGCCGACCCGGTTCCATTCCCAGCATCCCATACGGTCCCCCAAGCACCGCCAGGAGTTAATTCCTGAGTGCATGAGCCAGGAGTAACCCCTGTGCATCGCCAGGTGTGACCCCCCCCAAAAAAAAAGAACAGCAGGAGGGTTTCTCCCTTGCACGTGGCTGACCCAGGTTCAATCCCCAGTACCCCATAGGGTCCCCTGAGCCCCGCCAGGAGTGATCCCTGAGCGCAGAGCCAGGAGTCAGCCCTGAGCACTGCGGGGTGTAGCTCCTGAAACAACAATAAAAAAACTGGAATGCAGGCTGGGGTGCAGGTACTTCAGCCTTGGGGTGAGGAGTGAGGGGGGCCAGGAGTGGCCCCGCTGGGCTTGCGGGCGAGTGAGGCACATACACTAGGGGAACCTGGGGTCTCCTGAGGAGCCCCAAAGCGCGCTCCGTGGCCCCGGGGTGGCGGGCCCGGGGTACCTGCATGGAGGCCACCACCACGGGGCCATGCTCCACGAAGCGGCCGTCCCCCTCCTGCCTCTCCCGGCAGAGCCAGTCGGCCATGGCGCACAGAGACTTGTGGTCCAGTCCGGGGATGCTTGTGGTGCGCTGGGCCAGCGAGTAGATCCGGAACACGTAGCTGGTGAGCCTGGCGGGAGGGGGGGAGCCGCTCAGGAGGACACCCCGTTCCCCGTTCCCGGGGCGGGGGGCAGCTGACCCGCTGGGGCCGTGCCCGGCCCAGCACGCAAGGCACCACGAGGCATTCCTGCCACGTGACCACCAGGGCGCTTGCCACGTGATGCCACGCGGGCTCTGACAGTATATGGCCAGGGCTCTTGCCACGTGACCCCACGCACTCTCACCACGTGACACCACCAAGGGCTCTGACCACGTGACCGCCTCTGCTCTCACCAAGTGCTCCCAGGGCGGCCCTTGCTGATGTGGTAGGTGCCGTCCGCGCTCTGGTGCGTCACCATGCGGGTGTAACCTGGGGGTGCCAGGGGAGGAGAACATGTGTGGAGCTGGGATATTGGGGGCGCTGGGCCTGGCACGGGCTGGTGGTGAGATGACTTGGAGGGGCAGCCTTGGGACTTCCTTCAGTTTTGGGGGCCACACCCGTGAGTGTTCAGGGCTGACTCCTGGCTCTGAGCTCAGGGATCACTCCTGGTGGGCTTGGGGAGACCCTATGGGGTGCCGGGGATCAAGCCCAGCTTGTGCAAGGCGGGTGTCCTTCTGCTGTCCTCTCTCGGGGCCAGTACTGGGCGTTTCTGGTGGAAATAGCTGGAGGCTGGAGTCTGGCCTCACTGGGGAAGTGGGGGGCCCTGTGTCTGGTACCTGGGGGTGCTGAATGTCACCCGGGGAGATATGGTTATTTAGGTATGATCAGGCTACCAGAACACCCTCGCCTGGGTTCCTCTAGAGTTTTCTCTTTGATGGGGGGCTCCCTGGGGGCGGAAAAGGGGAAGCAAACATGGAAACCGTTGCTTCGGGTAAGTTGGGGTATCTGGGTCATCCTGGAGGGAATTGGGGCGTCTGGGTCAGCCTGGGAGAAGATAGGGTCCTCTGGAAGATGACCCTGTCACTCTTGGGGTGGGGATAGCTTTGTTATCTGGGGGATAACAGCAACTCCAAGTGTCATCCTGGAGTCCCCAGGAGGCGCCTGTTTGGGGTGGGCCCCTGGGGGCCAGATCTGGGAGGCGGTCAGAGTCTGGGCATTTTTGTCGGGGGATCACTCTCCGTCCCCGGCCCTGCCCGGGACGGGACACTCACCGCTGACGATGTTCTTGGCCACCTGGTCCCGGAGCTCCACCCCAACCTTGCCCCACTGGCCGGTGGTGTCCAGGTATTGGGTCAGCAGGACGAGGGATGCCAGGGAGCTCAGAGTCTGCTCGGGGCACCCTGTAGGGATGCTCAGTAGCTTCCTGTGCTCTAGAGGGGTCAGGCTGCCCAGGACGGTCTCCGCCAGGATGTCCCCTGGGCACGGTGAGGGGTGTCAGCCATGGAGTGGTCCTCTCCGCCCGCCCCGCGCCCCCATCCCTGTCCGCACCTTGGACACTGATGAAGACTTCAGCCTCGGTGCCGGGCACTTGGTTCTGGATGTCCTTCCGGGGCAGCCTCATTGTCTGGGTCTGTCCTGCCCCCACCCAGCGCACGGCGTTGGGGACATCACAAGCAGTTTCAGGTGATGGGCACATGGAGGGGACCAAGCAGGGTCTGTGCACTCCGTCAGCGCCCTCGGTTCAGCCCCTCCCTCCACCCTCCATGCAGCCCCCAGTTCCTACCAACCTTCAGGGCTCAGCAGGAAGCTCTGGGAATTCTTCTCTATATGCCCCCCAGGCTGTAGGAAGCAGAAAAAGGCCCGCTCTGTAGCAACAGGGGGAAGAACAACACGGGCACAGCACACGGGATGGGGCGGAGCTGTAGTCCAGTGGGGAGGGCGTTTGCCTTGCCTGTGGCCGACCTGAGTTTGATTCCCAGCAAACCATAGGGTCACCCCGGCACTGCCAGGAGTAATTCCTGAGTGCAGAGCATGGAGTGAGCCCTGAACACTATGGGGTGTGGCCCCCAAACAAACAACAGCACCAAAAAAAGAAAAGAAAAAGAAAAAAGAGCTGAGCTTAGATCTCAGCTTTTCTGCGCTTGTGCTGTTTGACTTGGGACTGGCTACTTCACCTCTCTGTGCCTTCCTTATAAAAAAAGGGAGAAAATAATAACATTTCTGGCTTCCCAGTCCAAAAGGCTCAGAGAGGTTCCTGTCCTTAAAACGTTCTGTCCCCCCCCCAAAAAAAAAAGACTTGGGGCTGGAGTCATAGCATAGCGGGTAGGGCGTTTGCCTTGCATGCGGCCGACCCGGGTTCGATTCCCAGCATCCCATATGGTCCCCTGAGCACCGCCAGGAGTAATTCCTGAGTGCAGAGCCAGGAGTAACCCCTGTGCATCACCAGGTGTGACCCAAAAACCAAACAACAACAACAACAACAAAAAACGTTCTGTCATTACATTCCTTTTTTCTGCTGCTGGGGGACTTTGTACTATTGCTCCAGCTCTGTGTTCAGTCATTCTGATGAACCAGGATTTAAAATTGATTCATGTTTTTGTTGTGGGGGCCACAGTGTTCAGGGATCACTCCTGTCAGGTCTTGGTTATAGGTGGTGCTGGGATTTAAACCAACGTTGTTGGGTCCAGAGCTATAGGAACAGTTGGTGGTGTGTATGGGGGGGGGCATTTGCCTTGCACGAGGCTGACCGGGTTCTATCCCCAGCACTCCATAGGGTCCCCTGAGCACTGCCAGAAGGATTCTTGAGTACAGAGCCAGGAGTGACCCCTGAGCATTTCCGGGTGTAAGCCAAAAAGGAACCCCCCCAAGCCCAAAACAAAACCAATCAACCAGTGAGGGGCCAGTGTGATCTTACTGAGGGTAAGGCTGACCCGGCTTTAGTCCCTGGCACCCGAAAGGGTCCCCCTCAAGCACCACCAGGAGTGGTCCCTGAGCACAGAGCCTGGAGTCAGCCCTGACCTCACTGGGTGTGGCCCTCAGACAAAAACAAACCCAGCATTGTCGGGATGCGACGCCAGTGCTTCTAACCCCAGACTGTCCAGCCCGAGATACTGGGGGGCTGGGCGGCCCTCAGCTGGGCGCTGTGGGCCTGATGGTGGGGTGTTGGAGCCCAGTCGTGCTCCAGCAGGGGTGGAGCTCGGGATCTCAAGACCCCTGCCCCCGCTCCAGTTATTATTACTAAAAACAACACTGAGTGGGCCCAGGGCGGTGTGTGCGCTTTTCACGGTGCTGGTCTTGTGGACATGGATTTTTTGTTTTTGGTCACACCCCGCAATGCGCAGAGGTTACTCCAGGCTTTGCACTCAGGAATGACTCCTGGCAGTGCTCAGGGGACCATATGGGATGCTGGGAATTGAACCCGGGTCGGCCATGCGCAAGGCAAACGCCCTATCCACTGTGCTGTCGTTCCAGCCCCTCTCATGGACATGGAGATGTGTCTCGTCCCACGAAGGAGGCAGTGGGAGCACTGTGGGGGGAGGCATCCTCCCCACAGGCACACAGAGGACAAAAAGGCTCCGAAGCCAGCCTGGCACCAGACAGCCCCAGGAGAGTGTCCTGAGAGCGAGTGTCCCGGTGCACACCCCCCCTCACTCCCATCCCAGGGGCCTGTTGCTTGACCAAGGCCCACCTCCCAACTGTCCCTCCCGGGGACTAGCCGGGAGCCGGGGGAGGGTCCCTCCACTCCCCCCATCTCTGCTCAGGTCTATTACCCGGACCAGGAGAGTCTTCCTCACGTGGTCCCGGGCTTCGATGCTCACAACCTTCACCTCCACTTCCACCTGACCGATCTCCAGGGGGATGAGCATGTAGGGCACCATCTTGGAGGAGATGGGGGGCACGACCACCCTCTGACGCCAGGGGGATCCCGGCTTGGACGCGCTGCACAGAGCCTCCTTGTGGGGGAATTCCACTCGGACCTGGGGACAGGGGCAGGGTGGTGGTTGGGGTGCATGTCCGTCCTCCCAGCTTCCCGCTGTCATGAGGACTCCCCAGAGCAAAGATCCTTCTTTGTGCTGTGTGACCTCAGGGAAGCTGCTGCACTTCTCTGGGCCTTCTTTTTCTCCTTTCTACATGTGTCCTTGCAGGGACTGAGAGATCGTACAGGAGTGAGGGTGCATGCTTGGCATGCGCAGGTTCAATCCCCAGCACCACACAGAGACTCGGCCCCTCAGGAATGGCTGGGGGCACTAAAGGTCCTTCCAGGTGTTAGCCCTGGAGGCCTCTGGTCATCACCGGGGTGGCCCAGGTGACCTCCAGCATCCTCGAGACCTTGCATTGAACCTCTGCCCAATTGGCCAGGAATTGCCAGTGGGAACCCCCGCTCGATTTCTTGAGCACTGCTGTCCCTCCCCCACTACAGAAAGCATCATGGCTGCCCCCGCCCCTCCACTCGGGTCAGTACATGAAGGAGGCAAAGGGGAAAACATCGCAGACAAAATAGCTTTGCCAAAGAGATTGGTGGTTTCCAGCCCTCTAGCGCTCTCCTACTTTATTATTTAATTTTTTAAATTTGTTTTTGTTTTGGGGGCCACACCAGGCAGTGCTCAGGGGTGACTCCTTGCTCTGCACTCAAGAATTATTCCTGCTGGTGCTCAGGCGACCCTCTGGGATGCCCAGGATCAAACCTGAGTCAGCTGCATGCAAGGCCAGATCTCTACAAGCTGTACTATTATTGCTCTGGTCGCCAATTTTATTTTTTTAATTTTAAGTGTTCTTTTTTTTGGGGGGGGTGCACACCTGTACTCAGGGGTCATTCCTGGCAGTGCTCCAGAGACCATATGCCTTGCTGGGGATCGATCTCTGCCCAGCCTCCATGCTAGGAAAGTGCCCTACCCGCGGTGCTATCTCTCCAGCCCCACCTTCCCCATGAGAAGGTGCACTGAGCAGTATCTCAGGGCGAGGAGGGCCTTAGGGGGGCTTTACCGGCACAGCCTGGTCTCTGAAATTGTACAGCACGGCTTGCACCTGGAGCTGCTCATTTCTGATCACCGAGTGGGGTAACTTGAGATCCACAAAGAACGACTTTTGAACTGTGAGCTCCAGGGGCTCAGAGACACAGAGGCCTAGAGAGAGGAGAGTGCCCACAGGGGTAAAGGGGCTAGCTGAAGGGCTGCGGGTTCCCTGGCCCGCCCTAAGTACTGGCCTGTGGAGGTTCACCTTGGCCTTCCTTGAGGCTCACGGCCACCAGCTGCCAGGTGGTGATGGAGTCAGGCATGTACTTCTCGATGATGTTATGAGAGATGCTGTGAAGGAGGAGGGGTCGCTGAGTGCCTGTGACTCGGACAGCTGTCCAGGGGGGCCGCGACAAAATATGCGTGGGACCCAACTGGGAACCAGGAGGTTCCAAACAGGTTCCACTTAGCGACCTTGACCCTGGCAGTCCTCACTGATGCTCAGACCAGGGACCAGAGGCTGGGGGGCGATGCAGAATGGTCCTACCCCGACTGGCTTTCAGGCAAGGTAAATGTTGTCCAGAGCCAGCTCTCAGGGAACGAGGTTCGAATAGGTAGATTCTCTAGGAAGAAATCCTCGTACTCATAGTCTTCGTCATCACCTGCAGAAGGCACCAGGTGGTGTGGCCTCATTTAGCCCCTCCCATTAGGTAGTTATGGGCGGGGTCTCCTTCCAGTCCTTCCAATCAGACACTCCTACCAGTCAGCTCTCAGTCCCTCGGATTATACCCTTTTACGGCTACGGCGGGCGGGATCTGCTTTCCCGCTTCCCCCCCTCCCATCTTCTCTCAGTCCCTCCTATCAGACCCTTCTCCTGGGGGCGGAGTCTGCTCTCCTTTCCTCCTATCACACCATCCTGGGGATGGGATCTACTCTCAGTCCCGCCTATCAGATACTTCTGGGGGCGGAGCCTGCTCTCTGTTCCTCCTATCATACTGTCCTGGGGGCGGAGTCTACTCTCAGTCCCTCCAATCAGACCCTCCTTGGGGAGGAATCTTCTCAGTCCCTCCTATTACATCTTTCTGGGGGCAGAGTCGGCTCTGTTCCTACTATCAGATCTTCCTGGGGGCGTGGTCTACTTCCAGTTCCTCCCATCAGACACGGTTAGGGGTGGGGGGAGGCGGTGACCTCCCGCCCTCCACTCTGCTCTGTCCCTCTTGCTGCTGCTGCTCACTTGTCCCCAGGAACAGCTGCTCCTCCAGGGCCTGCTGCGTCAGAGCCTCAGACAGGTGGCAGCAGCTCAGAAATGCGGCCACGCAGGTGGGCCCGGGTCGCACGTGACGCTTCCTCGCCTCGCAGGTCAGCCCCGCAGGACTGTCCCGGAGCCCGGCCTCACAGCACTTCCGCTCCAGCTGGGTCTTGAACTTGTCCACTGTGGGGCGGAGTTAGGAGTTAGCGGAGCACGAGAGGCTAGTTGGGGGGGACACGCACTTCTCAGTCCGGGAGGTCTGGCCCCACATGCTGCCCCTGGCCCTCTGCTGGACGCTGAACCCTGAAGGTTCACAGAGAATCCCGGGGCGGGGGGGGGGCGCGGTTAGTTCTGATAGGGAAGCTGAATTTCAGAGAGGTCAATACTCTGATCCAGGGTCACATCACACAGCACACACAGGCTTCTCCACTGCCCTTTCTCCTCCTCCCCTCTCTCTATCTTCTTTTTCCGCCTCCTCCTTTCCTCCTCCTTCTCCTCCTCCTCTGTCAACAGGAGGAATTACCATAACAAACAGTTTATAGAATCCAGCAGGTCTGCAAGATTTTTTGGATTTTGGTTTTTTGTTATTTTTTTAATGGAGGGGGGCATACCTGGCTGTGCTCTGGGCTCACTCCTGCAGTGCTTGGGGAACCCTGTGTGGTGGTGGGGATCAGTCGTGTCCTGTGCAAGGCAAGCACCTTACCCACTGTACTATCTCCCCGGCCCTGAGGTTTGCATGACGTTGAGATCAAAATGAAAAGGTTTTTACGTCTGCTTTTGCTGGATTTTACATTTTTCCATGATCTAGCTGTACCAATTTAGCTTAAAGCAACGAAAACTGATATTAATACACATCCTGCCTCTAATACCAGCCAGTGTGCTGGTGATAAAAGGTTCCCTCCTCCTGGGGGCCAGAGAGATAGCACAATGGGTAGGGTGTTTGCCTTGCACACGGTCAATCTAGGTTCCATCTCTGACATCCCATAGGGTCCCCCAAGCACCACCAGGAGTAATTCCTGAGTGCAGAGCCAGGAGTAAGCCCTGAGCACCACCAGGTGTGCCCCCAAACCTAAAGCTTTCCCCTCCCTATGTGAAGTAGCTGACAGTTCCTGGTTCTCTGAAGTAAGTGCTGACGGCCTCAGTAGGTTGGGGCCAGGGGATACGTGCTCAGTTTCAGCTCAAACCTGCATTTTTCTTGGCCTTTATCCTCTTCAGGGCCCGTCGGCGACGAGTGGTGGGGGGCTTCTTGGGGCATCGCCAGTCTGGAGGTCAGAGGGAAGAGTGAGAGGAGAAGCTGGAAGACCTTTACCAACAAACCTGATCATTTCAGGATTGCAACTGTATGAATGTATGTCCAGTACTTTTTTTTGGAGGGGGTGAGGGGGGGAACACAGCCAGCAGTGCTCATGCTTACTCCTGGTTCTGTGCTTAGGGATCACTAAGCACAGGGGCTTGAGGCATCCTGAGGATACTGGGGATCGAACCCAGCTCAGCAGCCATATGCAAGGCAAGGGCGTGTGGTATCGCTCTGTTTTTTTCTGTAGCTCTGGTCCCATTTTCCTTTCTTCCCTCTAGTCTGTGACAATGAAACCTCTATCTTCTTTTGGGGGGAGGCATTGGGATTGGGCTGCACCTGATGGTTTTCAGGCTGTACCCCAGGTTAGGTGCCCAGGGGCCACTCCCAGCAGTAGTTGGGGAAGTACACTGTGCTGGGGAAGACCACAGGCCACTGCATGTCAATCCCATGCTCTGTCTTTTTTTTTTTTTGGCTTTTTTGTGTCACACCTGACAATGCTCAGGAGTTACTTCTGGCTCATGCATCCAGGAATTACTCCTGGAAGTGCTGGGGACCATATGGGATGCTGAGAATCGAACCTGGGTTGGCCGCGTGCAAGGCAAACAGCCTACCCGCTGTGCTATTGCTCCAGCCGCACATTCTGTCTTTTGAGCCCTCCCCTAACCCCTAAAGTTCCATCTTTGTTTGCTTGTTTGGGGGCCACACCCAGTGTGGGGATCAAGCCCCGGTTGGATGTGTGCAAAGCAAATACCCTCCCTGCTATACCTGCTAGTCCCTCAAGCTCCATCTTTTTGGATCATGAAGCAGCTACAGTTCTTGGCCTTTCTTGTGCCTCTGTGGATCATGTGACTGAGTGTCTGGGCCAATTAGCTCAAGACTGATTCCTGGCTCTACACTCAGGATCACTCCTACAGGCTCAGGGGGCCTATAGGATGCCGGGAAGTGAACCTGGATCAGCTGCATGTAAGGCAGACACTCTCCCTGCTATACTATAGCTCCATCGCTCCTGTCTCTTAAACCTCATCTTTTTGTTGGGGAATCGAACCCAGGTCAGCCACATGTAAGCTACCAAGAGTATCTGGCCCACATTGCAGAGCCTGGCAAGCTACCCATGGTGTATTCAATATGCCAAAAACAGTAACAAAAAAGTCTCAAAATGGAGACGTTACTGCTGCCCGCTCGAGCAAATCGATGAGCAACGGGATGACAGTGATACAGTGATTTGTTTTGGGGGCCACACCCAGCAGTGCTTAGGGATTTCTTCTGGCTCTACCCTCAGGAAGTACTTCGGGTAGTGCTTGGGGGATTCTATGGGGTGCCGGGGGATCGAATCCGGGTTGGATGTGTGCAAAGCAAATACCTCCCCTGCTGCACCTGCCAGCCCCTAAAGCTCCATCTTTTCTAGATCATGAAGTAACAACAGTCCTTGGTCTTTCTTGAGCCTCTGTGGGATCATGTGACTGAGTGTCTGGGCCAGTGAGATACAACAGAATCATCTCCCTTCATTCGGCCTTTCATTTCGGTGCCTGGCAGAAGGGCCTGGGGAGACAGCATTTTGGAGTATGGTAGTGCAGTACGCTATATGGAACCTGCATTCTGAGAGGGAGATGAAAAATCTATCTTTATTCAGCCTGGAGGCACTTGCATTGTACAGGCTGATCTCGGTTCGACCCCTGGCATCCCATCCGAGCACCGCCAGGAGTGATAGTGATAGTGATTCCTGAGCACTGAGCCACAAGTAACCCCTGACCACAACTAGGCATAACTCAAAAGTAAAAAAAAAAATGGATGTGGCTAGGGGCCAGATTCCCACAGTGCTTGGGGCTTCTCCTGGGTTTCTGTTGGATACTGTTCCTGGTGGTCTTCCGTGGACCTTGTGGTCTACAGTAAACCTCGAAGCAGGACCAGCCGCATGCAAGGCAGATGCCTTAACCCCTGGACTATCTTTCTGATCCCTATTTTGTTTTTTTTGGTTTCCTTCAAAGGGCATATTTTCTGGTTAGTGTTGATTCATTTTGAAGCTGCCTCATTGTGGTCGAAGCAGCATCAGAAGGAGTGTTCTCATATTTTTACAGGCTCTGTAATCAACAGGACAGATGTTATTCGCTGCTTTCTGTGTGCTGCTTGAGGCTGTAGGTTTTTGGGGCATTTCGGATTTTATTTACACTTCACATACAGTACCTTTTGGATGCCTCTGTTGTCAATTGAATGCATAAAGTAAATTGAGTTTGTTAATATACATTGGTGGACTGGAGCAATAGCACAGCAGGTAGGTCATTTGCCTTGCTTGTGGCTAACCCGGGTTCGATTTCTCCATCCCTCTCAGAGAGCCTGGCAGGCTACCGAGAGTATCCTGCCCACACAGCAGAGCCTGGCAAGCTCCCCGTGGAGTATTGGATATGCCAAAAACAGTAACAACAAGCCTCACAATGGAGACGTTACTTGTGCCCGCTTGAGCAAATCAATGAACAACGGGGACAACAGTGCTGCAGTGCTACAGTGCATAGTAATTGGGTGCCTGGGGGTGGGGCCCTCCCAGTGATCCTTGGTCATGCTGTGCCTGCCATAAGGCCCAATGCTTGAGCCTCATAGTCCTGGAGGACCATACATTGCAATGCCCAGGGACACCAGGGCTGTATCCAGTAGTGCTCTGGGGCCAACTGGTGATAGGGGTCAAACCAGGGTTCTCACACATACTGCATGTGTGTTTCCGCACTTTAAGCTCTCCTCCCTCGGGCTGCCAGCTGTCTAACAAACAGCATCATACTCATTTCATGGACAGAGTCATGGAGACTCAGAGGAATTGTGAGTGGGGCTATTTTAAGTTGCAGGTTCTCAGCTCAACCACTCCATGGTGCTTCCATTGCTCCCCCCATCTTCTCTGGACCTCCCTTTTGCCTGTACCTGAGCTTGCCATAGTGTCCATCCCCGTGCTCAACTTTAAGTCCAGTCCAGCATCCTTGAACACAGCGAGTCTGTCTTTCCCGCTGCCTGCTGTGCAGCCAATATCATGCTCCTCCACCAAATCCCAGACCTGGGGTTAAAAGAGCAAGCCAGATGCTGAGCCAGTAAAATTCCCTGCCCACCAGGGAGATAGGAAATGTGATTAAAATTGTCTCCATTGATTCTCTCACTATCACCGTTATATTAAGCCCTTACCACATGCCAGTCTCTGTTATGCATTGGTGCCTGGAATACCCACACACATTGATATTGTCCCCTTTTAAAAAGGACCATGCCCAACAGTGCTCAGGGCTACTCAGTGTCAGGGGCTGCTGTAGGAGGTGCTCGGGGAACCTTGCAGTGCCGGGAATCAAGCCCAGCATCCCACATATAAAGCATGTACTTCAGCCCTTTGAACCACTCCCTGATGTTGTCCATCTGGAGCTGAAGTAACTGAGGCTCTAGCTAGAAATTTCCAGGACACTGGGGCTGTAGAGATAGGACAGCAGGGAGGGTGCTTGTCATGCACACAGATGACTCAGGTTTGATCCTGGCATCCCAGAGGGTTCCCTGAGCACCACCAGGGCTGATCCCTAAGAACAGAGCGAGGAGTAAGCCCTGAGCATGACCAGGAATGACTTCAAAACAACATAAAACAGAACAAAATCTCCAGGCTGCCTCTTGTCCCAAAGCCCACGTCCTCTCACCTTCTTCTGTGTGAGCTTGTGTTTGCTGTTCAGGACATAGAGAGCCTTGTCCACCGCCAGCAGCCCAACTGTGGCCTTTGCATTGCCCGTGACCTTCAGTTCCACTTTGCTCTGAGGTGATAAACTCAGCCTAGAGTCTTCATTCTTCAATCCAATCTCCAGCTGGTCCAGAAAAAAGACACCAAGCCCACCCCCATCCCAGCTTATTTTAAATTCATCCTCTATACAGAGAGGTTCAGGGAACTCCACCAGCCCAGTT
Source organism: Sorex araneus (assembly GCF_027595985.1). Taxonomy (NCBI): domain Eukaryota; kingdom Metazoa; phylum Chordata; class Mammalia; order Eulipotyphla; family Soricidae; genus Sorex; species Sorex araneus. The sequence continues at coordinate 234,598,175 of NC_073303.1, forward strand.
CCAGCAACACACACTTGTATGCAACCTTCACCAGTCTCCTGGTTCAGCCCTCCCTTCTCTTTTCCTTTTGGTTTTTAAACCACACCTGGATGTGCTCAGGGTTTACTCCTGGTTCTGGGTTTAGGTATCACTCCTGCTGGGGCTCTGGGAACCCTCTGGGGTGCTGGAGAACGAACTCAGGTTGGCTGTGTACAAGGCAGGTTGTCTACCCGCTGCACTATTGCTCTGGGCTGAGCTCTTAAGGCCACACTATTTCCTTTTCCCACCTGTGCCCTTACTAGGAGTCAGTCAACTGGGCATGCCCCCTGACTCATGAAGGTGCCATACAACCTCAGGGAGTGTGACTTACCGTTCCCATACACCTGTCGTTCACGTCGATCCATAACGAATCAGACACCAGTTCAGGGTCCCCACCTGTCCTCCCTGGGGGCAGTAGGTAGAAGGCCACAATACGAATGGAGGGCAACATGTCAGGGGTCACATCAATGACGGCTGTCGTGTAGACGCTTCCACGACTTCTTGGCTGGTATCTGGCGTCTACAATCTGACCCTTACTCAGGATCTTGGAAGCAAAGAAGTCCGAGAAGAGAAGGGTAGAAATAGCCCTTCCTTGGGGCAGGCCCAGTCCAAGAGATTGTCACAGTGTCTCAGGTTCAGCACTTTGGACTGAGTTTGTCCCAGGTAGCTCCCATAAAACCCAGATGGTCGGGGTTGGTGGGGAATTCATTCAAGTCCTGACCCTCCGATAATAGGGCCTGAGTTCGGATTGGAGGGGTCTGCTCTCAGCCCTCCTATGAAAACTCTTTTGGGGATAGGGCCTGCTCTCAACCCCTCCTATCATACACCCACTGGGGGCAGGGTCTGATCTCAGTTTCTTCCACCAGACCGTCTGGGGCGTGGTCTCCTTCCAGTGCGCTATCAGACCTTCCTGGGGGCGTGGTCTCCTCTCTGTCCTCCCACTATCAGATCCTCCTGGGGGGTAGGGTCTCCTTTCAGTTCCTCCTATCAGATCCTCCTGGGGGTGGGGTCTTCTTTCAGCTCCTCCTATCAGACTTCCTTAGGGCGGCGTTTACTTCCAGTCTCTCCTATCCGATTCCCCTGAGGGCGGGATCTCTTTTCAGTCCCTCCCACCAGGTCCGTTCTCACCAGGATGGTGAAGTTCTTGATCTGCTCCTTGGTGCTTGGGTCCCGATGCCTCGTATTGAGGTCCACGTGGAGGATGCTGCCGACCTCTGTGCCCAGCAGGTTCACATTGATGTGCAGGAAGTTCCCTGACTCATCCTGGGTCGCATAAGGTAAAACCGTCATCGTGGCTGACGCCTGTTCCTCTGGCAGGAGAGACTTGTCCTTAGTTTCCACCTGGGGAGGGAAGCGGGAGAGTGAACGCCCCGAGGACCCCTGCAGCCGCTCCCCCCACCCTCCATAGCCCCCCAGCCCTGCCCGTCGGCTGGGTACCTGGATGGGCAGCTGTTGCCAGTTGGCGTCCGTGTTGATGGTCATGGGAGCTATCCCATTGGGCAAGGTGAACACGCTGTGGTTTTGGTATCCAACAGAGACTCTGGAGGCCGGGGACCCATCGGGGTTCGAAACAAAGACCTGGGGTGGAACGTGGGGTGAAATGAAGGGCTAGCTCTGGTGGAAGTGGTGTGATGTGAGGAGTGGGAACTGGGGGTGCAATCTGATTTATTTTGTTTTTTTCTGGGGCCACACCTCCAAGTACTTATTGAGGGCTGACTCCAGGCTCTGCATTCAGGGACGAGCCTGGCAGGGCTGGGCGGGGTGGGTGCGGGTGGGGTGGAATGTCTCTGGTGCAGGGATTGAACTGGGATGGCCTCTCTCGCTTTTTCTCTCCCTCTCCCTCTGTCCCTCCCTCCTTCTCCCTCCCTCCCTCTCTCTCTCCCTTTCTCTCTCCCTCTCCCTCCCTCTCTCTCTCCTCTCTGAGGGTGTGATCTGGATAGGGCTGTCTTGGGACAGCGGTGTGGGTTGTGCACTGAACAACACCATATTGGAGCCTGGATTTTTCAGGGCACATTTTGTGAAGGGGTTGGATGTTGAGGGGGGCAAATAGGAGGCTTGGGTGTGGCTTTGGGGTTGGAGAGGGTGGGGTATGTGGAGGGCTGCAGGAAAATTTCAGAGTAGGTTTGGCATCAAAGGATGTCTCGGAATCTTTCGAGGAATCAAAGTTTTCCCAGCTGCATTACCTGACATCACACGGTCACCGTAAATAAATCGATGTGAGACAGTATTCTGGGTGGACCTAGGGGGCCTCAAGACCTGCTCCTAAGACCCACCTTCAGCTTGACTGTACCTTGAAATTTCCATAGAGTAATTCTGGAGCCATCACCTCTTTTGGGGTTATGAAAGAAGGAATTGGGCCACACCCCAATTCAGGCTCTGTGCTCAAAAGTGACCCCTGGGGGAATATATGTGGTTTCCCTGTATTATACCTTATTATCTTTTTTATTTTTCTTTTTGGGTCACACCCAGCGATGCTCAGTGGTTACTCCTGGCTCTGCACTCAGGAATTACTCCTGGCGGTGCTCAGGGACCATATGGGATGCTGGCAATCGAAGCCGGGTTGGCCATGTGGAAGGCAAACGCCCTACCCGCTGTGCTATCACTCCAGCCCCTACTTTTTTATCTTTTTGTTGTTCCTTGGGGCCATACCCAAAGATACTCAAGGGTTACTCCTGGCTCAATGCTCAGGAATTATTCCTGTCAGTGCCCAGGGAACCATATAGAATGCCAGGGACTGAATCTGGGTCGGCCATATGCAAGGTAAATGCCCTACTCATTGTATTATCGCTTTAGCCTCCACCTTCTTTTTTTGTGGTGGGGGGGAATGGGGAGAAAGGCAGGTTTAGGAGTTGAGAAAATTTTGGGATTGGTCTAGGGAACATGATGAACTCAAATTTCAGGTTGATGAATTTCCAGGGGGGATGGCAGGCCAGTTCAGTGTGTGCAGTGGGGCCTTGAGCCCGGAGGGCACGCAGACTCTGACCCTAAAGTGGAACGGCATCCCAGGCTTGAAATACTGGGGCGTCCGGAAGAACTTGAGCTTGTAAGGACTCCGGACAATCTTCACGCCCAAGGCTTCAGCCTGGACCATCTCACCGCCTGCAGAGACAGGAACTCCGTGAGGTCTGTGAATGAGGCTTCATTTGGGGCAGGGGGTGGGGGAGAGAAATTCCAGGGGTGCTGGTTTGGGGGGGTCCATCTGGATAGGGGCAGGGAAGGACATCTCTCCCCGCCCCAGTCCTTCTTGGAAGTCCTCACTTGGATGACAAGGGAACAGAGTGTGGGTGTAAACCGAGGTCCCAGGGATCGCTTTAAGGTCCGTGTCCTGGCCTCGGTGTGGGGTGGGTGTGCTGGGTGGAGGGGTTCACCTGAGGAGAACACGGTGACATTGGCGAACACAGAGGCCCCCAGGAAGTCATCCTCGGTGCCCTGGAGTGTAGCCATCAGCATGTCCTTCCGGAGCACAGCGTGTCCCATGCCCTTGGAGATCTGCTCGTGAGCCGGGACAGGAAGAAGGAGAGGTGTGATTTCTCGGGGAGCAGAGGAGAGGGGCGGGAGGGTGGACGTGGCTGGGCAGGATCGGGGTCAGTCACCTCCACTCTCTGCAGGGAACTCTGGATGGAGATCCGGCGGGAATCCAGCTGCACCCCGAAAATGGCCAGCGCATGCCCATCTAGGGGCTTGTTGAATATATACCTGGGGGTTGTGAGGGGCCGCGCTACTCTGAGGTGCTCACACCACCGCAGGGAGCTGCAGAGACAGCTGCGAAGCTCGGGGAGGGGGGCGAGGTGTCCCCGAGCAGCTGACGATGCCTTCGTTGCTGACAGATTCTCCCCTCTGGGAGGTGACGGCTGTGTCCGAGGAGACTTTTTCGGGTTTTAGGTTCTGGCCTGTACAACCTCATACAAGGGCAGAGGAGGGGCCGTAGCAATAGTCCAGTGGGCAGGACGCTTGCCTTGCATGTGGGTTTAATCCCTGGCACCCCATTGGGTCCCCCAAGCCCTGCCAGGAGTAATCCCTGAGCACAGGGCCAGGAGTCAGCCCTGAGCACTACCAGGTGTGGCCCCCAAACAAAACATAAACAGTGAAGGGAGGAGGAGGTGGGAGGGGCAGCCACGTGGCAGGCTTGGTCCTTTGGTGGGTACCGTGTGGTCTGTGTGATTTTGGTGCTTAGAAAACAGCTGGGGAGAGAACACATGATTCTGTACAACCTCAGGGGCCTTCAAGTATGGTCAGACACTGCAAGTGGGGCCAGTCTGACCTCCTTAGCACGAGGGTCTGTGCACCCTCATTGTTTTTTTTTTTCTTTTTGGGTCACACCTGGCGATGCACAAGGGTTCCTCCTGGCTCTGCCCTCAGGAATGACTCCTGGCGCTGCTCAGGGGACCATATGGGACGTTGGGAATCGAACCCGGGTCGGCTGCGTGCAAGGCAAACATCCTTCCCTCTGTGGTATTGCTCCAGCCCCTGTGCGCCCTCATCTGGCACACTTACCAGAACATGGTAAGGGGACGGCAGCATTCTGCCAGGAGAGAAAGCGACGTTGAACCGAGGTCTGTGCAACCTCAGAGAGGGACAACATAGGTAGCCAAGAAGTGCTCCTGTGGGGCGGGGAGCACCCGACCATACCCTAGAGCCCAGGTGCTGCTTTTCCGGCTCCTTCCTCTGTCTCAGCATCCCGGCTCCTCTGGCCACACTAGGGACGCAGGGGTGGGGGCGGGGCGGGACTCACCGAGCCTCGATGTCCACCCCCAGAGCCTCATTTCTGAGGTAGAAGAAGGTCATGTTGGGTTTCAGCTGGACCTTGAAAGACGGAAGCACTGTGGGGGGGTGCAGAGTGGGCTCCTTCAGCATCCCACCGCCCCCCTCCCTGCCCCTCCAGTCCTGCACCTTCCTGGGAATCCTGGCACCACTGCGGGAGGCTGGAGCTTCCCCAGGAGGTGTGGCCCTGGTGCTCCCTGCCACGTCTTCACTGTAGAAAGCGTGGTGTTTGGGCTGGGGGCTGGGGGTTGCAGGCGCGGGCCAGCCATACCCAGCCGCGCTCAGGAGCGACCCCTGGTGGCACTCAGGAAACTAGATGCGGTGCTGGGGACTGAGGCAGCACCAGCCTGGCGCCCGGCACTCACTTTAATCCCTGTTCCAGCTCTCGCCGACCTCCCCTTACCGTACTCCTTTACTTCAAAGTCTGCCTTGAACTTCTGTTTGGCTGCACTTTGGTAACTGGTTTCGATGCTCCAGGTCCCAAAACTGAGGTGCAGGCACGGATTAGGGGAGAAGGGAGAGGTGGTCCTCTGTCCCCTCCATCCTTCCATCCTTCCACCCCCTCCCCCATCCCATTTCTCCTTCCCTCCAACCTTCCAGCCCTCCTCCCTCAGTCGTCCTCCCCGCGGCTTCCCCCAGGGCACCTGAGGAGCTCTGGGAGACGGAAGGAACTGACAAGGAAGCCTTTCTGGGGCTGCAGGTCCTGGCTGAATACCGTGACTCCCTCCGGGTTCTGTCACGACAGGAAGCAAGTGGTTCAGGGGCTGCCCCGGACCTCCATATCCCGGATTCCCAGGGCAGGCTGACCAGCAGTTCACCTTGATGTCCAGAGTGATGGGCTGGCTCACCGGATCCATCTTGTGGTTGACAGTAAAGATCCGGTAGAGCACTGCAGGGTGGACAAAGGAAGCAATGGGCAAAGGGTCAGTGGGGGGGCGGGCGTGGGAGGTGGAACCGGAAGGACATTGCAGGAACCTGGAGGGAGGAAAACCTGCTGCCTGCCCCAGGCCATATGCTCGCTGAGCGCATACCCAAGTGCTCTGGGTTGTAGATGGTCTTGTCCGTCTGGATGAAGATGTAGCCGGCGTGGGGTGCCACGAGCACCGGTTTCTCCAGGACAGATGACGCCCAAGTGACCCGGATAATGACATATTGCTGACCGGGTTGCGGTGGGTAGACCAGGCTCTCAGGAATCTGGGGAGAGACGCCCTACACCCCTCAGGCTTCTGTGGGGGCAAGCAGAGTCCTGTGTGACACTTTGGCTCTGCTCTGGTGGGGCCCGGAAGCAGGTGGTGAAGGCCACGTGACCCGCCTGCCCAGAAAGGGGGCGGAGCTGCCTTGCAGCACGGCGACCAGCAGAGGGCGCCTTTTGTAATTCACCACTGGCTGAGCTCACACTTGGGGCCTTTGGATTTCTTTTCTTTTTTCTTTTGGTTTTTGGACCACACCTGGCAGTACTCAGAGTTTACTTCTGGCTCTGCTCAGGGATAACTCCTGGTGGACTCAGGGGACCACATAGGGTGTTGAGGATCGAACCCAGGATCAGACGCGTGCAAGGCAAATGCCCTCCCCGCAGTTCTCTCTCCCCGGCTGACCCCGGGGCTTCGGATTTCTGTTTCTGTTGGTTGCTTGTATTTGGGGGATTCTCAAGCAGTGCCCAGAGAGCTGGTGGCTACTCCTGAAGATCCATGGCCAGCTGGGTGAGACAGGCTCAATGACAGGACCCAGCAACGCTGGAGACCACCAGGGGGTGCCCCGGAGTCATACTTGACGCTACCATGGGGGTGCGGTGCTGGGGGTCGAACTCACCGCCTTTCTCACATCATGACATGTATGCAAACCAACCCCCCATCTATTCTTCTGGTAGATTTCAAAAAATTTATTGACATACATCACATACAGAATCTCCTCCCCTCATACAAGATTGTCTTCACCGGGGCATCTTGCAGGGGGGCGGGTTGAGTTTCCCTCCCTGCCAGAGGCAGAGCCCGGGCGGCTGAAAACCTCCAGAACCCAGCCACAGCCATGTGCAAGGCCACTCTCCACATGTTCGGACGAGCCTCACCCATGAAGAAACCAACAGAGGAACCCAGGTATGCGGGACCCGTGACTGAGATCTCCAAGCTTGTTTGGATCTGGAGTGGGCCTCCTCCACCTAGATCCTCAGTTTTCCAGTAGCTTGGCAGTCACACCCACAAACTGCCCCCCCACCCCCCTGCCATGTAATCTCACCAACAGCCAAGATCTAGAGACTATAAAACAAAGCTCCCGGAAGACAGCGATGCAAAATCTCGCACGGCAGAGCCTGGCAAGCTACCCGTGGCATATTCAGTATGCCAAAAACAGTAACAATAATGGGCCTCATTCCCCTGACCCTGAACGCGTCAGGGACAAACAGGGATGTTACTGGCGCCCACTCGAGCAAATCGATGAGCAGCGGGAGGACAGTGATACAGTGATTACATACAATGAAACAGGAAAAGCCCGCCATTCGAAACACAAAGAATCCTACGTGGTCTTCAAGAGACTATGGACATTAGAGCAAGACCGGTGAGGCCATGGGTAGAGAAATGAAGACTGAGATGTTGTTGCAGGTCACTTTACCTGATGGGGAGCAAGGGAGGTGGCCCCAGCTGAGTGTTTCCACTTGCCTCGGCTACCACTTGTATCACTTGTATCAACTTATCATCCCCTTGATCTTCGATTTGCTCGAGCGGGCACCAGTAACGTCTCCATTCGTGTCCCTGTCGCGTGCTAGTGTAGCCCAACGGTATCGGCTCACTCCAGGAACAGAAAGAGCCTCAAACTGTTTGTTCGGCTACCAGCGCTCAGGGAAATGCATGGCTTGGGTCGGAACTGGTCAAGTCGGCCACAAGCACCTACCCATGCCGGTGCTCACAAGGCTGCAAAGATACCTGAAGTTCACTTGTTCTTTTTTTTTTCTTTTTGGGGTCACACTCAGCGATGCTCAGGGGTTCCTCTGAGCTCTGCACTCAGGAATTACTACTCCTCGCGGTGCTCAGAGCACCCATTGGGATGTGGGGGATTGAACCCGGGTCATCCGTGTGCAGGGCAAACACCCTCCCCACTGTATCATCACTCCTGCCCCTGAAGTTCACTTGTTCTAGATAGTGTGGGAGTGGGTCCCCAGCACCCAACTTCTGTGGGGCCTGGGGAGTCAGGCTGGAACGAGAAATTGATTGCTCTCGGCAGAAAGCGAAGGTCCGTCCTAACCTCCGTATACGTGTTCCCAGTTCATCACCTTCCTTCAAAGAAAAGGATTTCAGGAGGCAGCAAATAGCGAAGCAACATAGTCAGAAGAAATTTACTTAGAAAGATGTGAGGGGGGGCTGGAGCGATAGCACAGCGGGGAGGGCGTTTGCCTTGTATGCGGCCGACCCGGGTTCAATTTCCAGTATCCCATATGGTTCCCCAAGCACCACCAGGGGTAATAATTCCTGAGTGCAGAGCCAGGAATGACCCTTGTGCATTGTGGGGTGTGGCCCAAAAATAAAAAAGAAAGAAAGAAAGATGTGAGAGGAGAGGAAGAAAGGATTGCATGTTCAAGAGGGAACACGGGCTTCTCCGAGGGGAATATGCCTTGGAGAGAAAGAGGGAAAGATGTGTATTCATGAGAAAATGCGGAGAGAACAGGCTCAGAAGAACAAGCAAGGCCCCTGACCTGTTTTTTTGGCACATCTTCTTTTATTACTATGACGATTATCCTCATTACTATTTTGTTTTTAGGGTTATTCCCGGATACTGGGATTCCTCCTGACTTGGTGCTTAAGGGTTGCCCTTGACAGGACACAGGGGACCATGTGGTACCAGGGGCTGAACCTGGGGCTCTCATGTGCAGAATGTGCCGCAGCCCTTTGAGCATCTACTCAGACCCATAGTTTTATCTTATTATAACTTGGTTTGGAGCCACACGCAGCGGTGCTCAGAGCTTCCCCCTAGTTCTGTGCTTGGGGATCACTCCTGGTGAGGCTCAGGGTACCCTCTGGGGTGCTAAGGATGGTACAAGGCAAATGCCCCACCTTCTCACCTATCTCTCGGCCCTCAAGACAGAACTTCCCCTGGGAAGGACCCCAGACCCCTGGCCGGACAATGGAGACTACACAGTTGACCCCTCTAGACCTCCTTAAATTACCATCCTAAATACATCCGCTTAGCATTTCTCTGGCCTTTCAGTACATGCTGCTTATGGCCATCAAATCGCGCAGGCACCTCGCTCTTCGCGGATATGCACTCATGAATATGCATGAGCGTCGTGAATATGCATGATTTTATGAATAAGCAACCATCTCCTGAAGTGTGGGGGGGGGTGGGAAACGACTAGAATAACCTAGAAACTTTTCCACCAGCCTCTCTCTGAGGGCCAGAAAACCAGACAGCCCCCACCCCCTCCCCCAGTCCCTCGCAGAAGCCGGTGGACATCCTTCCCAACTGAAGTGGCCTTCGCGGCCACCAGGGCACCCCACCCCGCATTCAGCCGTGGACTCCCGACCCTCCGGCCCGCCGGGGCTCACCGTCACGGCCGCCTGGGACATGAAGTGGTTCTGGGGGGTGAGGTACAGCTGCTCCTCCGCCACCTGGCGCTTCCTCAGGGGAAAGTCCCACACGCTGAGGTTCACCTCCAGGTTCCCGGGCGGGGGCTGCCCCCAGTCCGGGTGGGCCTGCACGTGGACCTTCTCGGGGGTGCCCACCCGCAGCACCCGCGGGGTCACCAGTATCAACCTGGCCGTGACAAACACAGGGGCAAAGGGAGTGGGTGGGGGTAGGGACTCACGTGAGGGGGAGGCAGGGTCGCGACCCCCGGAAAGCATACAGCAGCGGAGGCTCAGCCTGGGCCGGGGAGCACCCCCCCCCGCGCCCCAGACACCCTCCCGGAGTCCCAGACTCACAGCGGTTCCGCCTGGACCCAGGGGCCCCCGCAGAGGAGCAGAATCAGCCCCAGAGGCCAGGGCAGGGCCATGGCGGTGGGAGGGCGGTGTGGGGCGCCCGCACTGTCCCTTCGTCTGCCCCAGCTCCGGCCTGTTTGCCTTGGCCAGGCCGGGCTGAGTTAATATCTAAACAGACAAAATCTCCCAAATCCAGTGCGGGCAGGAGCCTGCACTTCCTTAGCAGGCAAGCCTCCACCCCCCACCCAAGGGCCAGACACAGCTGTCTGGAGAAGTGTTCCTCCGACCCCCATCGCCTTTTGGGGCCTCAGAGTAGGGGGGGTTGCCCAGCCCAGTGATCTAGTGATCTCTGGGATCTCAGCCTGAATCCCTCCCTTCCCCCAGTTGAAGCTCTCTGGCAGGTGTGGAGCCCTGTAAGTGCCCATGATTGATTAGTGGAGCTGTAAGTCCCGCCTATGGCCTTGGGAAATTGACATAATCGAGTTTCTGGGGTCAGAGCTCAGACAGTTCAGCTTCCAGTGTGTGTGTGTGTGGGGGGGGCGGGTCAGCTTCCAGTGTGTGTGTGTGTGTGTGTGTGTGTGTGTGTGTGTGTGTGTGTGTTGTGTGTGTGTGTGTGATTTTTGGTTTTGGCTCTGCACTCAGCGATCACTCCTGGTGGGGCTCCGGGGTCCCTATGTGGAGCCAGGGACCAAACCTGGGTCAGCCACGTCCGAGGCAAGAACCTTACCCACCGTCCTGTCACTCGGGCCCCAGCATTCATGCCTGACCTCAGTGGCCTGAGCAGACCAGGTCCCTGGCAGACACTGGGGTTGTGCCCACCCACAGGCTGACTTCAGATGGCCGAGCACCCAGACTGGGAACTGTTCTTCCTTCCTGGTGGGAGACAATTATACTCAGTTACATCGGGACCATTGTTCATTGTTTCCAAATCATGGCCTTTGCTCTCTGAGTTCCTTTTCCAGAAGGCAAATTATACACATTAAATCGGGGCACGCAACCCATGCTTGCTGGGACAAGAAGTCTTTCTCTTTTGTAGAATAATCGAGGGAACAGGACTAGAGGGATAAGGGGGTGGGAGTGGGGTGATGTCTGCTGCTTTTTAAGTTTTTGCCATACCAGGCTGTCTTCAGCTCTGTACTCAGGAATTTACTCCTTGTGGTGCTCAGGGGACCATATGGGGTGCTGGGGGATCAAAACTGGGTCACTGTGTGCGAGGCAGGCGCCCTGCCGCCTGGACTATGGCTCCAGGCCCTCAGCTGCCTTTTAGAAGCACGTGGGGTTCTAGTTTGTTTGCTTCTTTGTTTTTCAGTCAACCCAGCCAACTTGATATGTCTTGCCTAGGATAAGATCCCAGATTCTCTCAAACAATAATCCTCAGTCTGGGCATTTTCAGAGGAGGAAATGTATCTAAGAAGGACTGAAAATGCCTTTTATCCTGCCTCATAGCGTCCTGTGACCTAAGCTGTCTCTGCAGCGAGCTAGGGAGGCTGAGATGGGCCAGGGCTGTAGTGGAAACCCACCCAAGAATTTTTGTTGTTCTTGGCTTTTTGAATCATGTCTGGCGACTCTCAGGGGTTACTCATGGCTCTGTACTCAGGAATTACTCCTGGCGGTGTTGGGGGTACCATGTGGGAAGCCAGGGATCGAACCAGGGTCGATAGCATGCAAGGCAAACACCCTACCTCCTGTACTATCGCCTCAGCCCCTCACCCAGGCATTCTGATTTGGAGGCCACACACTGCTCAGGGGCTGCTGTAAGATGAGCACGCCCCGTTTGTCTGGCCCTGTTTGCCTGGTCTTGTAGGACACGGATGATTCTCAGGATGGAAAACCCTTTACTGCAGAAACAGATATTTTTGTTTTGTTTTTTGAGCCCTTTTTTTGGCTTTTTGGGTCACACCTGGTGATGCACAGGGGTTATTCCTGGCTGCACACTCAGGAATGACTCCTGGCAGTGCTCAGGGGAACCATATGGGATGCTGGGAATCGAACCGGGGTTGGCTGTGTGCAAGGCAAACGCCCTACCCGCTGTGCTATTGCTCCAGCCCCAACTGCAGAAACGGATCTTGACCCATTTCTCATATGGAAAATCCAGGCACTCCGGGACTGGGACGAGTCCCCCTTCAAAATCGTGCGGTGAGGAAACTGAGGCACGGGGAGCCAGAGTGACTTAGCACCCTAGTTGGAGCCTGAAGCCGCCTTGGGCAGGTGGCGGTCGGGTGCAACTCTCAGTCTTGGACAGCAGAGGGCGCCCGCGGGCCTCCCGGAGCCGTGCTCAGCCCCCGCCCTCAGGAATGCGAATGACGACCAGAGCGGGGCTGGGCGGCGCGCCCGCCCGGAGCAGCTGCGGCTGCTGCAGCGCCTCGGAGTACCTCGTCTTCCTCTCCCTGGGACCCCGGGGAGGTCTTGCAGGGATGTGTAGCCTCTGTTTTTCTCCCTTCGTCCAGGGCTTCCTGGGAAAGGCCCGGTAGGGCCCTGGAGGCACGGCGATCTGCACATTGCCTTGGGGGTGTTGTCAGTTGTGAAACGCTGGCCTCAGGCGGTCTCAGAGACTCCGAGGCTCAGAGCGTCTTAGCCTGGAAGGCGCAGCTGCCAAGGCGTGGACAAGCTGGTCACTGAGGACCCGAAGTAGGCGCCACCACTCCCTTCTTGGTCTTTGGAGGAGAATCTCTGCTCACCTCCTATTTTCCCCACTCGGGCTTCAGGAACCGGCTTTGTGTGAGCTTGTGTTTGGGCCACACCCAGCGGTGCTCAGGGCTTATTCCTGGCTTTGTGCTCGGGGGATCACTCTAGGGGGACTCTGAGGGGTGCACGGCAAGCGACTGCGCTACCCACTGTGCTATCGCCCTGGCCCGGAAGCGGGCTTTCTTGCTGAACTGCTGGCAAGTTCAGCAAGAAGCGGCTTGTCCCTAAGCCTATGGAGGACTCACTCAGTGCGTGCACCTTTGGGGTTGATTGTTTTCCGGACTCTGCTGGTCCAGAAGTGCTTTGGAATTGCAATTACAAGCAAGCACAAGCGCGCAACCCAATCCTCGCCCGCACCCCCAGATCACAGTATAGTCCAGACTTCATAGCTCTTATAAAGAGACTACGACAGGGCGGCTGGAGCTCCAGCTTTGCATGTGAGAGGCCCTGGATTTGATCCCTTGCAAAGAGAGATGCGCCCCAAGAGACTTAACCCCTGCTCTCCGTACTATCTCTTTGGCCCCATTCCTACTTTTTTGGGGGGTGGGGTGCGGGAGGGAAGGGTTGGGTTACTCCTGGCTCTGCGCCCAGGAATTCAGGAATCACTACTGGTGGTGCGCGGGAACATAGGGGATGCTGAGGATTGAGCCCAGGTCTGCTGCATTAGAGGCACGATTGCTCCGGCCCATTCCTGCATTTCGTGAACTGGAACTTACTCCCCGCTGAATAATTTCCCAGCTCCGGGCACCCGCCATCCTCCTTCCTTCTCCCCCTTCTGGTCTTCCCATGACCCTGCCTCGGGCTGCCTAATGGCTGGATCTCGTGCGCCAAGTCCCTCAGAGGCACACTGCCTAGTTCCAGGTGCTGCATCTCGCGATAGTTGCTCTATCAGGCCCACCTGGCTCTAGGCGCCGGATCTCGCGATAGCTGCTCTTCTCATCCTGTGTCGTTCACGGGGCGTGATACCCGCAGGGCATTCTCCTCACAGATGTCGGAATTGATTTCCTCCAGGTCAGACTGGACCACCTGGCCTTTGTCTGTCACCCCACGCTGGACGCTGAGGCCGTGTCCACTGCTGCCTGACGCGCTCAGACCTCAGCTGCGTGTGTGTGTGCGTGTGTGTGTGTGTGTATGCGTGTGTGTGTGTGTGTGTGTGTTGACAGTGGCTGCCCGCTTGACCTTGCTTGAGGCTCTTGGGGGGGCCGCTGCCCCCATCCCACCCCCACACGCCCCACGCAGAACTCCATCTCGCCACGTCTGCCCCAACACCTGGTTTTCTGTTCTTGCTTTGAAAACTTTCTTTGAGGGGGCGGGGCACACCGGAAGGTGCTGGGCGCTTGCCCCGGGCCCTGTGCTCAGGGGTGACCCCTGGGGGTGCTCAGCAGGGCAAGACCTTCCCTCCTGCACTGCCTATCCCACCCTGGTGCAGGTTTTGGTGGTAGCTGGATGCCATTACTTTTATTTAATTATTTATATTATTTTTTTGCTTTTTTTGTGTGCCACACCCAGCGATGTTCAGGGGTTACTCCTGGCTCTGCACTCAGGAATTACTCCTGGAGGTGCTCGGGGAACCATATGGGATGCCAGGCATTGAACCCGGTTGGCCGTATGCAAGGCAGACACCCTACCCGCTGTATTATTGGTCCACTATTTATTTTTATTTTTATTTGCTTTTGGGTCACACCTGGTGATGCACAGGGGTTACTCCTGGCTCTGCACTCAGGAATTACTCATGGCAGTGCTCAGGGGACCATATGGGATTCTGGGAATCGAACCCGTGTCAGCTGCATGCAAGGCAAATGCCCTACCCGCTGTACTATCGCTCCAGCCCCTTACTTATTTTTTTTTAAATGGAAACCTAAGAATTTGAGCTTTCTGCAGTTGCCAACCACGAGAATAGCTTCCTCACAAAGGCGGTGTCCCCGTGATGCCCAGACACCAGCCCAATGGGGCTGGGGAGGGGTCGATGCCATGCTGGGATAAACTGAACCCAGAATCCTGCCGTGTTCAGGAAGGCTGCATGTTTGGAGGATCAGGCTGCTCAGGTTCCGCTCGGCCCGGCCGGACCTGGAGACTGGGGAGGCAGCCGCAGGCCAGACATCGGAGGCCGAACCTGAGCAGGCGCGGCCAGCGGAACAGCAGGTGATGGGTGGTATGCACGTACAGGCGACCGCTGGGGTCCACGGCTTTGAGCGCGATCAACGGCCGGTACCTGGCGTTGGTCTGTCTGCGTAGGGGAGGTCTGGCTGAGCCGATGACCTTAACAATGACCTGTGGGTTGGAAACACCCTCCCTGCTTATTTTTATTATTATTATTATTTTTTAGGGCACATCCGGTGGTGCTCAGGACCACTCCTGGTGGCACATGAAGGGTATCAAGATGGAAAGCAAGTAAGTGCCTTCCCTGCTATACTCTCTCCCAATGTCCCTGAGCTCTATGACCTGGTCACCCAGGGACCCTGGAGAACCCACAGGGATGTCCCCTGCCCCGTTTCATCATATATTGGGGCTCTGTACCCCACCCCTCACCTGGGCCACATCCTGTGGTTTTTGCCCCACTGAGCTGAAAAGCTCCCTGGAGGCTGGGAGGTAGCAATCCCGGAAGGAGCACAGAGTGTCCGGGTCTGTGTCCAGGTTCTCTGTGGACGCTGCCTGCTCCAGGATCTTCCCCTCAAAGCCGGTGCTGACCGGGCCGGGCTCCACCAGGGAGACGCTGGGAAGACAGATGGACATCGGGTGTTTTGGGAGACCATCTACTCACTCTTCCATTTTGCCCATGACACCTCCCCCCAAATTCTCCCATTATCCCGAATCTCAGCCCTCCTGGTCTCTACTCCATCCCCACTCCCTTCTCCCCCTTTCTGTCCCCCAAGTTTCCCCCTCACTGGATGTTGAACTGCAGCAGCTGGATCGCCAGACTCTCAAAGAATCCTTCCAGGGCGAACTTGGAGGCTGCATAGACGTCGTTGAATATAACCCCTGGCAAAATCAGGGGAGGGGCTGGCTGTGGAGGGCTGGCTGGTGGACACAGAGGGAGGGGGTCTTTGGGGGATGGAGCAGAGGCGTGGGGGATTGGGATGCAGGCGCAGTGGGGCCAACACAATGAGGGGCCAAGACATGGGGCTTTTGTTTGTTTATGTGTCACACCTGCCATGCTCAGAGGTCACTCCTGGCTATGCACTCAGGAATCACTCTTGCTGGTGCTCAGGGCACTGTATGAGATGCCGGGGATCGAACCCAGGACAGCTATGTCCAAGTCAAGTGTCCTACCCTCTGTACTATCTCTCCAGCCCCAAGTGTGTGCTATGAAGGAGTAGGAGCGTGTGTTGTTGGGAGGAGGCTTTTAGGGTGCCTTTTCCCGGCATTGCTGCCTCTGCTGTCAGCTTAGAAAATTCCCCTATACAAAAAGTTCTTTGAAAAGGGAGGCTGGAATGATAGTACAGCGGGCAGGGTGTTTGCCTTGCATTTGACTGACCTGAATTTGATTCCCAGCCTCCCATAGGGACCCCTGAGCCCCACCAGAAGTAATCCCTGAGTGCAGAGCCAGGAGTAAGTCCTGAGCACTGCTGGGTGTGCTCCCCCCCAACCTCCCCCATTCCCCCAACCTCCCCCACTTTTGTCCATCCTTGTAGTCTCTGGGCTACTTGTGCCTGGGATACCTGGGGTCCATCGTAAACATCACTAGTGAATCTCTGCCCTCTTTCCTCAGATCCTCAGAGTCCAAATCAGAGAGGTCTCTGCTTGTGGGAGAAGCGTGGCAAGCAGGAGCCTCAGGAAAAAGAGTCCTGGTATTTCTGCTGGGTCTTGGGGTGGGGGGTGGTGAAGGGAGGAAGTGCCGATGGAGGGGAGGATGCTGGTCTGTTAAGGTTTCCTTTGACCCATTGTCAGCAGCTATACCACCACCAGCAAAGACCATGCCATAGCAGGCATAACTAATGGATCTCAGAGCTTTCCCCTACTGCAGACATTCAGGGGGAATATGGGCTCAGGCCTCCTGGCCAGGCCTCCCCGTGGGGGTGGGGCAGGTCAGACACTGTGCGTGTGTGTGTCGGGGAGGCCTTCCCTGGTGCTTACCCTGTAGCCCCATGACGCTGCTGACCACCACAATGTGGCCCCGTCGTCTTCTCTTCATAGCCGGGAGCACAGCTTTGACCAGACGGACGGCCCCAAAAAAGTTGGTGTCAAAGATGTTCTGCATGGCAGCGAGGCTGAGTCCTTCCAGGGGCCCCGCCAGGCCCACGCCAGCATTATTCACTGAGGGACGGGGGTGAGGGGGAGCAGGTTTCCATGAAGACCTCAAGTCCTCATTCCTGAATCATCGGGGGTTCCTCCTGAGTCATCTTCAAATATAGTTCTAACACATGTTACGGGGAGCCTTGGGTCCTGGGAAAGGAAGGGCTGCTGGGAACAGCCATCCCTTTAAGACATAACCCCAAATTGCAGCAAAACAGCCCCACCCGCCTGCCTTAGAGAGCCCCTTGGGGACCATGAGTTGCTTCTTCATCACACTTCCCCCAAATGACTCATCAGGGTGATTATTCCCCCTCCCCCAACCACATATGGCTTTCTCCATATGGGAGTTTCTTTTGGTTAGAACCCACCCGTTTCCCAGGAAAGTTCATTTCTTCTGTTTCCCCTAAATTCTGGTCTTCCCAATTCTGAGCCAACTGGTCGACCCCCTTTCCTGATGGGGCGGTTGCTGAGCTGGGATTCTGCTCAGGTGATAAGGACAGTAAGGTCAGGGAGGGGCACCCAGTCTCACCCAGCACATCCACATCCCCTCCCGGGATGTCGCCGAGACACTGGGCCACGGACTCATCACTGCACACGTCCAGCTGGGTCACCGTGAGGGTGCGCCCCAGAGCCTCTCCAGCAGCTGCCTCCAGCACCCCCTTCTTTCTCAGGTCCCTCATGGTGGCCACCACTGGGGACAGAGAACAAAGCTGGCACAGACACTCCCCTGTGTGTACACTTACCTGTTACCAGGAGGGTCAGATGCTGGGAGTCAAAGTGTGCTTTATGCATTTATTATTCTCTACCCACGGAGCCATCCATCCATCAACCATTATCTGTCAGTGTTTCCATCCATCATCTATCCACCCACTCATCCATCCACCCAAATCTGTCATCATCATCCATCCATCCATCCATCCCCCCTCAATCTCTCCCGCCCTTTATCCGTCCATATCCATCCATTCGTTTAGTCATCACCCATCTTCATCTATAATCTGTTAATTTATCCATCCATGTTCATCCATCCACTCACCCCTCCATTATCCACTCACCCTTTATCCATTCATCATCCATCCACCTACCCATCCCTCCATCTCTCCCTCCCTTTATTTGTCAGTTTGTTCATTCACTCATTCATGCATTTATCATTCATCCATATACCCACTGACTTATTATCCATGCATTTATCCATCCATCCTTCTATTTATTCATCCTCCATCTACCGATCTTCCATCTCTCCCTCTTTTTCTCCATCAAGTTATCTGTCCATTTATGCATTTATCATTCATATATTTATCCATGTACCTATTATCCATCCATCTACCTTTCCATCCATCCCTCCATCCCTCCATCCCTCCATCCATCTGTCCGTCCATCCATCCCTTTATCCATCAATATATCCATCCATTCATTTATCAATCATTGATCCACCCACTCTTCCATTCACCCTTTATTCTCCCATCCCTCTGTCCCTCCCATCATCCATTAATATATTCCTCCATTCATCAGTCATCCCTCAGCACACCCACCCGCCATCCATCCCTCATCCTTCCTCTCCCCACCCACCCCCCATCCATCCATCCATCTAGCACTTTTTCCGGGTGCTCAGACAATTGCATGAACTAGAATTGCGACGCTCCACGGCAGCGCTGGCTGGCGGCTCTGGCACTGTCACAGCCCAAGCTGTTGCCTCTGGGCCAGTGGGCAGAGGGCCGGCAGCCCCGCCGGTGCCTTCCCCTTGTCTTCAGTAATAACTCTTTGCCCAGCGTGCTGTGGGTCAGAGAGGGATGGCGCAATGCTACACTTTGGAGGCTTTTCCCCATAGTGGCAGGAGGCCGAGTCGCTAAGCCTAGCCAGGGTCCCCTTAAGCCCTGCCAGCTCAGAGCACCCCAGAGGCTTATCTCGGAGTAGTAATCTGCAGAGAGCTGGAGGGAGTGGGGGGTCAAACAAAACCTGCAGGCCCAGCCCCTTCAGATATAAACACTCCACACATACACACAGGTGGAGGAGAGGCTCAATGGAACCCTGAGTTTTGTTGTTTTGGGTTTGGGGGCCACACCCAGCGATGCTCTGGGGTGACTCCTGGCTCTGCACTCAGGAATTACTCCTGGCGGTGTGAGGTGTGAGGGGGGTCTTGCGGGTTACTGGAGATTGAACCTGGGTCAGCCGCATGCAAGACAAGCTCCCTCCCTACTGTACTATCGCTCCAGCCCCAGAACCCCAGGTTTTGCATGCAGGAACCCCAGTTGTGTCCCCAGCACTACACTGGGCCTGACACCCATAAGAAAATAAAGTTGTCCAGTGCACCCCCTCTCACCTCCCCCTCACGTTGCTTCCCAGCCTTGTTGCCCTTTGCCATGTGACCCGGTTTCCACATCTGCCTTCCAGCCTCCCCCGCTGCCCCGGACGCTTCTCTCTGGGGTTTTGTGTGCAGTGACCCCAGCCACTGGAATGGGTGTCTGGAAACTGGACATGGGCCTGAGTCACCAGCAGAGGCAGCCAGGGGCACTGGGGGTTCCCGGGTTCCCTCCTGAGTGCCCAAATGTAGCTGGAAGGTTTCTGCCCAGGGTGCAGTCCAGCACCCGCCTTCCCAGCACCCCGCACCCTGCACCCCTTTTCCCAGCACCCCTCCCACGCAGCCCCTCACCTCGGTAGCGCTGTCTGGGGTCATGGGCCAGCTTCACAGCCAGCTCCAGGCCAATTCCTGAGGAGCACCCCGAGATAAGCACTGTCCGGGGTGCTGCCTTGGCCATGCTAATGCCTCCCTGGGCTTATGAGCTCATCGGGTGACCCCCCTTTCCTGGCCCAGCTCTCTCACCGATCCACAAGTGCCCTCCTGCACCCTGGTCCACCCCCCTCCCAGAGATCCCTGATTCCGAACTGACCCTGGACCAGCAAAGGGCGGGGGGGGGGCCCGATACACCCCATTTCTGCTCTTTCACGTTGGCTGCTGGCTGCGGTGCTCCTAACAGGGGTTGCTTTCCATTCACGACTGAATTATTGTGGGGGTGTCTTATGGAGACGGGGAAATGGGGGCCTCCTTCTGACCACCACCTCCCCGACCCCTCTTCCTTCTGACTCCCCCCCCTTTTTTTTTTTTTTAAATTTCTGACTTCTGGGCCATATCTAGTGATGCTTAGGGCTGACTCCTGGCTCTGGACCCGGAGGTCACTCCTGGCAGAACTTGGGGTCCCTCTGGGGCCCAGGGATCAACCCTGATCCGCCCTGTATAATGCGCGCCTTATCCACTGTACTGTTGCCTCCCTCTAAGTATTCTGGCCAGGGGGTGCAACCCCCAACAAGGGGTCTCTCAAAGCAGGTTTCAGAGGACAGACTGAACAAGAACAGAGGGACAGAGGGGACAGAGCAGGAATTTCCTGTGCTCGAAGTCCCGCTGCAGTGCCCTCAGATTCCACATGTGCGTGCTGGTCTCTGGGTCTGGGGGGGTCTCTGGGCAGGGAGGAAGGGTCCTCATGCCCTCAGCAAAAAGGCAGGGATCCTCCCTGACCCCCCTAAATTGACAGTGTGTCATCAGAGCTGGAGTATTATTTTGGGTCCCGCGTGTGAGAGAGAAGGGCTGGGGGACAGAGGGGACCCTTTATCGGAAGGTGGGAAGTAGATTTTTGTTGTTGGTTTTTTGGGGGGGTGTTTGAAAAAATAGTTTCGGTGAAGGCAGGAAATGCAGTTCTGGGAGTTGGGTGGGGAGATGAGAATTGGGGGTTGGGTTGGGAGCCCCGATTTGGAATCTAGGGTGAAGTTTGGATTGAGTGTGAAGGGGGATGAAGGGGAAGCTTTGGTGGGGATACCAGGACCTCCCTCTCAGCAGTGAGGGGCTGGAGTTGTCAGTGAGGGTCCATGGAAGGTAGGGGGAGAAGAGGGAGAGAGAGGGGGAGGGGGAGAGAGAGAAAGAGGGAAGGAGAGAGGGGAGAGAAAGGATGAGAGGGGGGAGAGGGGGGAGAATGAGAAAGAGGGAGGGAGAGGGGGAGATAGGGGACAGAGAGAAAGAGGAAGGGAGGGAAAAAGAAGGGGGAACGGAGAGAGAGGGAGAGGGAAAGGGGAGAGAAAGATGGGAGAGAGAGGGGAGAGGAAGGAGGAGAGAGGGAGAGGGGAGAGGAAGGAGGAGAGAGGTTGGGTTCCCATGGGGGGGATATGTGTGACCCAAAATCAGGCAGGATTCTCTGTTAAACTGCCATTTCTAATCTGAAGCCTGGATACAAAAAAAAATTTTTTTTTGGTCACACCTGGCGATGCACAGGGGTTACTCCTGGCTCTGCACTCAGGAATTACTTCTGGCAGTGCTCCGGGGACCCTATGGGATGCTAGGAATCGAACCTAGGTCAACTGGGTGCAAGGCAAACGCCCTCCCCGCTGTGCTATTGCTCCAGTCCCCTGGATGCAAATTAGAGAACAGATAAGGGGTGAAGCGAGAGCACAGCCAGTGGGGTGGGGGAGGGGGAATCCCTCAGCGCAGTCAGGAGTCAACCCCGAGCACCGCCAGGTGCGGTCCAAAAACCAAAAGGGAAAAAAAAAGTTTGAATGATGCGATCGCAGCTGTAGGACAGCTGGGAGGGCGCTTGCCTCGCACGCGGCCGCCGGGCTTCCATCCCGTCACCCCATATGGTCCCCGGAGCCCGCCAGGAGCGATCCCTGAGTGCAGAGCCAGGAGTCACCCCTGTGCATCACCGGGTGTGGCCCAGACACTAAAAACAAAACAAAAAAAGTTTGAATGAGGCTGACTCGCCACGGAGAGCCCTGTCCTTAGGAGAGGGTTTGGGGCGGGGCTGGGGCGCCCAGAGTTCTAAGGCCGGTGGGAGGGGCGCCGAGGCTCAGGGGTCCGCCCCTGCACCCCGCGGCCAATCGGCACAGCCTCGCCCCACGCCCGGCGCCGCCGCCCTCTCCGCCTAGCCGGGCGAGGCCGGGCGGGTCTTCGTCTCAGCCGGTCCTGCCGGCCGGGAGCAGAGCGGCGAGCGCGCCCAGAGCCGAGCAAGCGCCCCGCCGGGATGGGGGGGCCCCTGGGCCTGGATCCCCCGCGGGCCGGCCCTTGCCTGCTTCTGCTCGCGCTTCAGCTGTTGCCCCGGATGCGGGCTGGTGAGCTGAGGGCTGAGGAGCGGGGACCCCGGAGGGTGGGATCCGGTGGGGAGGTGTCCTGGGGGTGGGGGGCGTGCAGGAGGCTGGGGGCCCGGTGTTTGCGCCCCTGCAACTACTGTGGGGCCTTGGGGGTTGTGACAGCTGGTGCGGGGCTGGGGAATTGACCCCAAGGTTTACAGGGCAGTGTGGGGAGATTGTGTGAGTGTGTGTGTGTGTGTGTGCATAGTGTGTGTGTGCCCGATTGTGAATGTGTGCGATTGCGTTTGCATGTGTGTGCATGAGTGTGTGCGCATGAATGTGTTTGCACGTGAGTATGTGCATGCGTGTGCGTGCGTGATTGTGTGCGCGTGTGTGCGAATATGTGCACGCGAGTGCGTGAGTGCGCGTGTGTGTGAGATTATGTGAGTGCGTGTGTCTGCAGGAGTGCGGACTTTGGGAAGGTGCGATCATGGCTGTGAGCAGCCACTGTGGGCGTGGCCGGAACTGTGTGTGGGCCTTGGGGGGCTGGAGTGGACGGCATGAATTGGAGTACTGGGGCTAGAGTCGCGTGGGGTCTGGGTTGTGGGGGTCTGGGGGTAGGGCGCCGCGGGTGTGATCTGGTCTGGTCTTTGGGGGACCCTCTCTGAGGGTGTGGCCGAGATTGGGGCCGAAAGGAATGTGGACCCAGGATGTGGTTCCCAGTGATTTCGCCTGGGGATTCGGGTGCCCTCAGTATCCCCCCTAAGTAGCCTCACGGCCTTCTCCGTCCCTGTTGCCACCCCCCCCCCGACCCCCCACCCCTTTGCGCCCAGAGCCGATCAGCACCATGGACAGGGGTCTGGGCGGCCACTGTGGGGCGGGGCCCCCGCGGGGCGGGGTGGGGCGCGGGCGGGGGCGGGAGTGGAAATTGCCCCCACCCCAACCTCCGAGCCTTGGGTGTTTTTTTCCCGAGGAATTTCTCAGGGCACCCCCCCACAAGGGTCCCGGGGGGCCGCGGGCCGGGTGAGTCAGCGCTGACGCACGCCCAGCTGCGCGCATCTGGCGGGACTCCAAGCCCTGCCCCTTGGCTTCTGGGTGGGGGGCGCGGGAGCGGGGGCGGGGGGGGGGGCACTGCATAAAGTGCCGGGCCCCCAGGTGGAGGTCCAAGGGGCTTCCCTGGGTGAGAGATCCCAGGCCAGGCCCTCCCCGCAGATCCCTAAGGGTGAATGTGGCCCCCACAAATGAGTGTACCCAGGCTTGAGGTCAGGTGGGCGCAGGCCGATTCCCACGCCTAGGCAGCGCCGCCGGTGGCCACAACTTGTCACCCGCCCCCGCCCTGGGCTCAGCACATGCTGACACGCCCTGGCCAGAGGTGGACAGGCGCTGTCTGCAGAGGGTCATTCTTCCGTCTGGCGCCCACCAGCGGGGGCCTGGCCCTGGGCACACCCACAGCACGTGCACCCCAATCCCCAAGCACACCCTGGAAATCTCTCTTCCCCCAACCCGAACCCCCAGGGAATTTGCAGGAACACCCACTGCCCGCTGCACCCCTCTCTCCAGCCAAGATCCCGCCTAGTGGCTTCCCTCCACCCCACCCCGCTGCCCCCCACTTCCTGAGGCCTGGACCCACTGCATAGGAACGAGGCGGTGGGGGCAGGGCTGTGGGGTCCTGCAGGGACCCCCACCCCGACGGCGGGGTTCAATGGCTCTTGTGTGTGTGGGTTGTGCAGCCGCCAGGCGAGAGAAGAAAGGGCAGTCAGTTTCCAAAAGGTCACCCGGAGGGACCCCGCCACGGAAGCCGGGACTAGGGGGTCAAGAGCTTTTCATGCAGGCGGGGTGTTCGGTTGGCGGGAAACCCTAGTTTGTGGCGTTGATGCTGCCGGGGTGGGGGGATCCGAGCAAGTGGGAGCTGGGGACAGTCACACTGGGTGGATTACGGGGCTCAGCCCTCCCCAGCTTGCGGGGGAGAGGTGACTTTTGTGGTCTGCTGAGCCTGGGAACCCCGAATCTTAGCCTGGGAACAACCTAGCCACGGAGGCGGCAGTAGTGAGCACTCTGGGGCTGGGGGCAGTTAGTGAGCACTTGGATTGGGGGCAGTGAGTGAGCACTCTGAGATTGAGGCAGTAATGAGCACTCTGGGATAGGGGACAGTTAGCGGGCACTCTGGCATTGGGGGGCCAGGAAGTGGCTGCCGGTATCCAGGCGGAGAGAGAAGGGGACAGAGAGAAGACAGCAGGAGGACACTTGCCCGGCACCCCACAGCGTCTTTAGGCATGGTCAGGAGTGACCCCTGAATGTTACCTGGTGTGGCCCCAAAACCAAAACATTTAAGGGAGGAGAGAGAGAGGGAGAGAGAGGGAGGGAGGGAGAGATCAGTTGGGAAGATGATGGGAGAACCAAGAAAAGGCAGCCGGGTGTCTGGGAGGAGCTGGGCAGATGGGCCCTCAGAGACCCTCCCTACAGTCGGGGTACAGGAGGGCCAGAGTGGGGAAGGAGTCTGCTCACTGCAGGGGCTCTGTGTCCTCTGGCCCGGTCCACCCCCTGCCTCCCCCTAGTCTGGCCCCCCACCCCTGCTGCCAGCGGTGAGGTCACACAGCCGCCCCCAGGGCGAGGTCATGGGCAAATTGACAGCTGCTGCTGACTCCTGCCAAGAGGAGGCTGGGTCAGGGGGTTAGTGGGACAGTCTGGGGGGGCCGGCAAGCAGGGACCCTCCCCCTGGCCTGGGCCATGTGGTTCCACTTAGCCCTGGCGGGTTGGGTGGGGTGGGATGGGCGGGAAGGCCTGGCTGGGGTCTGGTCGGCCTAAGGGGGCCTTCCCTTGGCATGGGTTGGGGGCAGGTCAGGGGTTATCAAACAGAGAGGAGGTCAGGGCATTTGCCTTGCACGCAGCCGACCCGGCTTCGATTCCCAGCATCCCATATGGTCCCGTGAGCACCGCCAGGAGTTAATTCCTGAGTACATGAGCTAGGAGAAACCCTGTGCATTGCTGGGTGTGACCCCAAAATTAAAAACAAACAAACAAACAGAGAGGAGGTCAGAGGCCAAGGATGGAGGAGGGAATGGGAGAGGAGGCCAGATGGGGAAGACAGAGGGAGGAGGTCAGGGTAGTTGGAGGGTGGGGGTCTGAAGTGGCAGTGGTCACAGGTTGTGGGGTGTTGGTCAAAGGGGAGTTAGGGGGCCTGAGATAGGGCAGCGGGGAGGGTGTTTGCTTTGTACCCCTGACATCTCAGAGGGTCCCCGAGTAGCCCGAGGAATGAATCCTGAGAACAGAGCCAGGAATCAGCCCTGAGCATCCCCGGGTGTGGCCCAAGAGCCAAAAACTAAAATAAAACGAAAACACCAAAGGGGGAGTCAGAGGAAAGAGAGGTCAGGGAGGTAGTATTCAGAGGGAGGAGGTCACAGGTGACGGTGCCAGGGAGGAAGTCAGAGAGAGGAAGCATCAGGAAAGGTGGTAGTCAGAGGGAGGGGGTCACAGGCGATACTAGTCAAAGAGGGGGTCTGAGGACAGAGGGTCTGGAGAGGTGGTTGTCAGAGGGAGGAGGTCAGGTGGTCAAGGAGAGGATCAGGAGATGGTAGTCAGAGGGAGGTCAGAGGTGATGGTGGTCAAGGAGGGGGTCGGAGGGGTTGCCAGGGGAGGGGCTCAGGAAACGTGGTTTGCCCCGTAAGGCAGTGCAGGGCCCCAGACACAGCCCCGGGGACTTGGTGTGGGGGCGTGTGGAGCGGGCCGAGGGACAGTCTGACTCTGGGGCGCAGGCCAGGAAGCTTTGATTCATCCCAGAACTAGGTCAGCTTTTTTTTTTTTCCCTTATGGTTCTCACCAAAAACCAAGCGAAGAAATAAAAACAAGAGTCAACAGGCTGATGAGGCTGGAACAACTGTGGGGGAGGGGGGCGCTGGCCTTCCCCTGGACCCGAAGACATGGCAGGGGGGTGGTGGTGTCTCCCAATCTGAGCTGCCCTGAGCATCTCCCCCCTCCTCTCCCTGCAGACCCCATAGATGTGCTGGCCGGCCTAGGTGTCCGAGGGGGCCAGGCCCGTGTCCCAGAGGTGCCTGGTTTGTGTCCCCAGAGGACCCCGCAGGGGGACCGAGCTTTCTCCGTGGACAAGGCCAGTTCCTTGGCGGTCCCCACGCGTGAGCTGTTCCCGGGTGAGTGGGCGCGGTGGGGGGCTGGGCCTCGCCCTGGGAATGGTGGGGAGGGTCCCGTGTTGGGGGTCCCTGCCAGGCCGTCTGAGCTGCCCTTCGCCCCCAGACGGCTTCCCTGAGAACTTCTCGGTGCTGACAACGCTGCGATCCCAGCCGGCCCCGCCGTCCGTGCTGCTGTCCGTGTACGGCCAGGACAGCAGGCGGCAGCTGGGCCTGGCCCTGGGGCCAACACGGGGCAGCCTCGGGGACCCCTTCCGTTCCCTCCCCAAGCAGGTCAACCTCACGGACGGCAGGTGAGCAAAGAGATGGGGAGCGGGGGTCCTGGGGAGGGGGCGGGGAGATGGACCCCCCCAAACACACTGAGCCTCTCTCCCTCGCAGGTGGCATCGGCTGGCAGTCAGCGTGGATGGCGCAGTGGTGACCTTGGTCATTGATTGTGTGCCGCAGCCACCTGCTGTGGGCCAGGGACCTTCCTCGGTCAGCCTGGCTGGACTCACCATGCTGGGGACCCTCGACCCTGGGGAGGAGGCTTTTGAGGTAGAGTTTTTCTGGAGCGAAATGGGGCAACATTTGTCACAACCTGCGTTCAGAGAATTGGCAGTGGGGCACAGAGGGGAGATGGGAGATGGAGAGAAGGGGAGTGGGGGGGCTGCGGCAGGGCAAGATGGTGTGGTGCCCCCACAGACGGGAGTGGGGGATGGCGTGCTGCTGTGCGGGTGACCGGGACAGTGTGTGATGGGGTGAGCGTGAGACCAGGCGCTGGCTTTGGGGGTTTTGGAGGAGCACATACCCACGTGCATAACGTAGATGTGTCACTTCCACGAGACTCAGGGGTCTCATCCTACACGTCCCTCTGCGCCCCCCATCCTCAACCTCTCCAGGGCCACTATAGGGACCCCTGGAGCTAGCATGCCTGAAACAGACATGTGACTGGCAGACGTGCGTTAGGGGCTCTGCTCAGCGCTTCTC
Organism: Sorex araneus; assembly: GCF_027595985.1. NCBI lineage: Eukaryota > Metazoa > Chordata > Mammalia > Eulipotyphla > Soricidae > Sorex > Sorex araneus. Next base: position 234,624,933 of record NC_073303.1, read on the forward strand.
CCCTGCCTGTCTGGAGGGTCCCACTCAGGGGGCTCGTGGAGGGGAAATGCCCAGGTCCAGGTTCTGGAGCAGGGCAGGGCCGAGAAATGGGGGTTGGAGATAGCGCTGGGCAGGTTATGGGGCCTCCCCTCCCACTCCCCCTCTTTCCAGGGCCACATTCAGGAACTGATCATCATCCCCGACCCCCGCGCTGCCTTCGAGGCCTGCGAGCGGCACCTTCTGGGCTGTGACCAGCCACACCCGGGACCCTTGGAGGTGAGTGGGGCGGGGGGTGGAGCAGGGGGCTCCAGCCTGGAGAAACGCTTCCATCCTAAGCCCCCCAGATCCAAGGACCGATCCGAGTCCTGATCCAGTTCCCCATCCCTGGCTTCCGGGAGCTTTGTCGCTCTGCCAGAACCACCTGTGCCCAGGGCAGGAGTTCCAGGGCTGCAGCCTGGATGAGTGGCTGAGTGAGACCCTGTTCCCAGCACCCCCAGGTGGAGCCAGAGACGCCGGCCCCCAAGAGGAAGGGGAAGGGCATGGGGAAGAAGAAGGGCAAGGGCAAGGGCAAGGGTCGGAAGAAGAACAAGAACACAGCAGCCGTGACCCCACCTCCCGGCCTCCCGGAGACCCAGGTAAGGGGGTGCAATATCTCATGCGAACCATGCCTGGCGTCTCTCCTCCCGCCTGGCCTCTCCTCTGCCTCCTGGCCTCTCTCCTCCCGCCTGGCCTCTCTCCTCTCGCCTGGCCTCTCTCCTCCCGCCTTGCCTCTCTCCTCCCGCCTCGCCTCTCCTCTGCCTCCTGGCCTCTCTCCTCCCGCCTGGCCTCTCACCTCCCATCCTCCTGATGGTGGTGCCCCGACCCGCCCTAACCTCCAGCTCTGGGGCAGGGGATGCTTTGTTCTCGGGGTTTTAGGTTGAACCCCTAAGGGGAAGATTGGGGCTGATGTTGGGGTGCGGGGGGTGTCACGGGAGCCAGGACTGGGATTCATGGGCGAGGGGATCACTCTAGGCTGGTTGGTTCTCAGGGCGTCATGGAGGAGATGGAGATGGCAGCAGGGCTGGAGGTGAGTGGGGCCGCGGAGGGGGGGTCTTGTTGGAATGTCACTGGTTCTGGGTCATTGACGGGAGGGGGGATTGCCTCTGGTTAAACGGGGAATCCTCACAGGGTCACCAGTTGTAGGATTCATTAGGGTCATTCGTGTGTTAGGGGCGATGTCCCTGGCCAGGGCCTTTGAGTGGGACCAGCATTGGCGACGGCTCTGGTATTCGGGGGGGTGCGCCCCACACTCTCAGCATTCCCCCCCACAATGCGTGTGTCTACATGTCTCTCTCTCTCTGTCTCTCTCTCTTTCCTTCCTCGGCTGTCTCTCCCAGCGCCCTTGACCCAGTTTCCTCCCGGGCCACTCCCTCCCGCTGGCGCCCCGCTCTGCCTGCGGAAGGTCATGTGGGGGCGCTTCCCGGAGCCTGGCCCCAGGGCTGCTCCCTGACCCCGGCCCTGGGCGCTGTAGCGTGGCCTCCACGCCCCGGCCGGCCCCGGGCGCCGCCTGCAGGGCCAGGGCTCCCCCTGCTGGCTGCCCCGCGCCCCGCATGTCCGTGCAAAGGCTCCGAGGACCCCGCAGTCCGGGTGTCGCCTCGGTCCCTGCTCCCCCGACCCCCTTTCTGTCCATATTTTAGGGTTTCCAACTCTATCCCCACTCCGGGGCTGGTGGAGCGGGCGGGGGCGCTGGAGGGAAAACACCCCATGCGCGCTCGGGGCTCGAACCACAGTTATCAGCTATGCACCCGCCCTCCCCTTTGCTTTCATTGGCTGAGCCACCTGTCTGTCATGTAGAGCGCCACTCACGGCCCCCAACCGGCGCCCCCGCCCTCTCCGAGCCCGCCGCTGAGCCCGCCTCCGAGCCCCTCGCCTGTGGATGCCACGGACCCGGTGACCTTGAGCATGGGCAGCGATGTCACTATCCCCGAGGTCAGTGTGAAGGGGACGGGACTGGGCCCAACACGAGGAAGTGACGGGGGCCAACGTGGGTCTGTTCTGACGTCCCCAGGGGCTCCTGGACCCTGATAGCGGATCGGAACTGGAGACCCTGGACCCGGCGTTAGCCGGAGAGGGCGAGGAAGAAGGGGGTGACCCCACCATAGGCCCCAACTTCCGGGCAGCAGAACGGTCATTGCGGACGCACTTCCAGATCTTTCCAGTGAGTTGGGGTGCTGATTTCGGGAAGGGGAGGGGGACCTTCTGGAGCCCTCCCTATTTATCTTCATTATTTGGGGGCTGCACCCTGCTCAGGGGCTAGTCCTGGCTCTGTGTAAGCACATGTTTCTTACATCCGGGTTTGTGCACATGTAAACACATGCATGTGTCTGTGTGGTGTGTGCAAATGTGTTTACACACAGTACACATGTGTATAAGCATGAGTGCCGTGCATACATATATGTGGTGCGCACGTGTGCCTGAATGCGCACACGTGTGTGTGAGTGTGAGTGTGTCAGCCGTGAGTCTCATGCCTGAGACTTAGGGCTCCCCTCTTTCCACCCCAGGACGCCGGAGAGAAGGGCGAGAAAGGAGAGCCCGCGGTGGTGGAGCAGGTAAGGGGGCCAGGTCGGGAGGGGGCTCTGGGCTGGAACGGGGCTCATGCCTGCAATTCCCCCCTCAGGGACAGCAGTTTGAGGGCCCTCCTGGAGCCCCAGGACCCCGGGTGAGTGCCGGTCGTGTTCCCTGGCCCTTTCTCTTGCAGACAGGGTGTGGTGTGGTGTGGGATGTGTGTGTATGCATGTGTGCGTGTGTGCGTGTGTGAAGGTTTGGTGGGGCTATGACTGGCCAGGCCAAGACCATTGGTCGGACCCTGGGAGCTCAAAGGCTGAGGCCTGGACGGGCCAGGATGGAAAGTCGGGGTGTATGTGGGTTCATCCGTGCAGGGGGCGGCTGGCTTCATCCTGGGACTTCTCTTCGTCCCCAACAGGGGCTGGCTGGTCCGTCGGGCCCTCCTGGCCCCCCCGGAATCCCTGGGGATCGAGGCCTGCCGGTAAGAGACCCTGGCAGGGCGCTGAGGTTGGCGAGGGGGTGTGAGAGGGGGTGACCCTTCCACTCTCTCTCCCCGCCTCCTGCCTCCCCGCCTGCCCGGGCCCCCCTCACCCTGTCTCCCTCTCTCCCTCTGCCTCCCTCTCTCTCTGTCTCTGTCTCTCACTTTCAGCCTCTGGCCCATCTCTCTCTCTCTCTCTCTCTCTCTCTTCCCACCTCCCTTTTCCACACCTCCATCTCCATCTATTCTTCCTTTGCATTTTCTGCTCTTGGGCCCACACCTGGCGGGGCTCAGGGCCTCTTCCTAATCCAGTGCTGGGTGGCCGTGGGGGCGGGCATGGACCAGGGGCCACACAGCCTGCAGAGCTGGGCTGGACCCAGAATGTCCTTCTGCTCCCCTCTCTCCGCCTCTCGCTGTCTCTCTCCACCTCTCACTGTCCCTTTCCGTCTCCCTCCGCCTCTCGCTGTCTCTCTTCATCTCTCACTGTCTCTCTGTCTCTGCCTCTCTGCTTCTCTCTGTATCCCTCTACCTCTCTCTGTCTCTCTTTGTCTCCCTGCCTCTCTTGGTCTCTCTCCGCCTGTCCCTGCCTCTCTTCGCCCTTCTCTCTCACCCACTCACCCCTGTCCTCCCATCATTTCCATTTTCTCTTTCTGTCCTTTTGTCTTTTTTCACTTCTACTTTGGTTTTCCGTTTTGTTTCACGGCCGTTCCCAGCATTGCTGAGGGCTGACTCCTGGTTCTAGACTCTGGGATCGCTCCAGATCACTCCTGGACTCGGGGAACCCTGTGGGATGTTGGGGCTCAAAGCCGGGTCAGCCCTGCCCACTGCCCTCTGGCTCTGTCCCTGTGTCCTTCCGCCCTCTGTTTGACGCTCTCTTTCTCTCTCTCCCCCTCCCTCCATCTTTCTCACCTCTGGTGCTGCCTCCCTTCCCCCCCTCCCCTCCTCCTCCCCCTCTCCCCCTCCTCCCCTCCTCGCCTCCACTCTCCAGGGCCCCCCTGGCCACCCAGGAATGCCGGGCATGGACGGCATCCGCGGCCTCCCGGGCACCGTGATCATGATGCCGGTGAGAGGGCGCGAGGTTGGGCCCTCCCAGACGGGTGGACCCCGGACCCACGAGGGGCCATCCACAGCAGGCTCCGCTCACCCCCCGCTGCCCCCCAGTTCCAGTTTGCAAGCAGCTCCCCTGGAGGCGCCCCCATATCCTTCCAGCAGGCCCAGGCCCAGGCCGTCCTGCAGCAGGCTCAGGTGGGTCGGGGGCCGAAAGGGGACCACGGGAAGGGCAGCGGGGGGCACCGAGGCCTGGTGTGGAGCCAAGTCTCAGCCATGTCCCAGAAAGCCCTGGTGAGAGCCATCAAATAGTGTGAACAACTTTCTAAAAATAAAATTAAAAACTAAAAAATTAAAAAATCTGGGGCTGTAGCGATAGAACAGCGGGGGAGGAGGGGGGGCGGAATTTGCCGGGTTTGATTCCCAGCATCCCGTATGGCCCCTGAGCACGGCCAGGAGTAACTCCTGAGTGCAGAGCCAGGAGTAACCCCTGAGCATCACCAGGTGTGACCAAAAAACCAAAAAAATTTAAAAAAGCACAAAGCTTTAGTGAGGACCCGAAAGAGGACAGCCGGGGGCGCTGGCCTTTGCCTGGACCCTAGATCTGAGTTTCATCCCTGGCACTGTGTGATTCCCCCAGTCGCCACCAGGGGACGCTCCTGAGCACCACCCGTGTGGGCTGCATCACGGCAGGGGAGGGTGCTGACCTGGCATGTGGTCGACCCGGGTTCCATCCCCGGCACCCCATAGAGTCCCCCAGTACTGCCAGGAGTGATCTCTGAGCCAGAGCCAGGACTCAGCCCTGAGCACTGCTGAATGTGACCCCCCATTCCCCTTGAGAGACCTAACTGCAAAGAGGCAGGGGTCACGGGGGGAGTCTGGGGCCTGAGGCTCTGCCCCCCCGTCTTTCCAGCTCTCTATGAAGGGCCCCCCTGGCCCCGTGGGACTCACTGGACGCCCGGGCCCCACGGTGAGTACTGCGTGGGGCGGGGTACGCCAGGGAGAGGGGGAGCCTTCTCCAGCCCAGGCCCCCACATCTGTGTTTGTTCCCCCCTCCGCCCAGGGTCTTCCTGGGTATCCCGGTCTGAAAGGAGAGATGGGAGAGACGGGCCCACAGGTGAGCGGGGATGAGGGCCCCGAGGGGTCTGGGGGTTCCTTCACAGTCACCTCTTGTCCTAAGTGATGATGGAAAGTTTTCCCCTGCCTTCTCCTCACTTCCTCCCCTCCTCCCAACTTGCTCCTCTTTCTCCTCACCTTACCCTCCCCTGCTTCTTCTCCCTCCTCCTTGCCCTCTTCCCACAGGGTCCCCGAGGCCTTCAGGGACCTGTTGGGCCCCCTGGCCGGGAAGGCAAAATGGTGAGTGACTTCTGCTCCCCCAAGCTGTCCCCTTTCTGTCCTCTGACTCCCCACTTGTGACTTAGCTCCACCACCCCGGGCTCTGTTGACGTCCTCTGGGATCAGGACCCCAGACAAACCTTGTCCCCATCCCTGGGGTGTGAGGGATCCCCGAACACTCACAACTGTTCTGCTGGCATCGCCCCTCCTTCCCACCTAGGGCCGTGCCGGAGCAGATGGGGCTCGGGGCCTCCCTGGCGACACAGGACCCAAGGTAGGTGGCGGCCAGTGTGGGGCCCCTGGGAGGCAGGGGGTTGCTGGGCTCAGTCAGGCGCTAAGGGGGTGTCATTCCGCAGGGAGACCGGGGCTTTGACGGCCTCCCCGGGCTGCCTGGGGAGCAGGGCCAGCGGGTGAGTGAGACCCCTCCCGGTGGCACCCCCATACCCTGAACCCCAATATCAGAGCCTCCACCCCTACACCATGACACCTGATCCCCAATATCAGAACCTCCACCTGCATACCCGTGACATGTGACCGACCCCCAATATCGTGTCCACCCCCGTACCCATGATGCCTCATGGCCCATGTCTGAGTCTTCACCCCCTCCTCCCTTTGGGGGCTCCTCGTGCCCCTGTTTTTCACCCCTTCACTCTCCTCTGCCCCCCCCAGGGTGACTTTGGCCGGGTGGGGCTGCCGGGGCCACCTGGGGAAGATGGCAGGAAGGTGAGTCTGGGACAAAGTGGGGGGCTGGCTGGGAAGGCGGGGAGGCCAGTGTGAGTTTGGGGGTGCAGAGGCCAGGGTGAGGGGTCAGGGTCTTTCCTAGGGGGGTTGAGCAGGGCTGGTTTGGGGTGATGCTCTGAGCCCCCGCGAAGGAGGATGCTCCTGGGGGGGTCCCCTGTGCCCCCTCCCCGGGGTGACGTGCCTTTCCTGCAGGGAGCAGAGGGACCCCAGGGGCCCATGGGCCAGGCTGGAGAACCGGTGAGTGTCGGGGCCCCTCCCCAGTGCAGGTGGGGGTGTCACGGCTCAGATTGGGGGTGAGGGCGGCTTGGCTGACCCGCCTTCCTTGCAGGGACTCCGGGGACTGATGGGTCCCAGAGGCTCCCCTGGCCCCCCCGGACGTCGGGTGAGATTGAGTCCCCACACCCCCTCTCCTGTCACCTCCACCCTGTTCCTCTGCCCCCTCCCGTGCCCCCTCTCCTCCACAGCCCTCTCCTGCTTCCCATAGCCCCTCTCGTGCCCCCCACCCCTTCTCGGGCCCAGGCTTCTGCTGTGGGGCTGTCTGGGCCCCCCACTCACGCCTGCTGCTCCCCCCTCTCCAGGGCATCAACGGCGCCGATGGTGCTCCGGGGGCCAAAGGAAATGTGGTAGGTGACGTCTCTCGGCCCCTCACCTCATCCCCCTGCCAGGACGGGGGTGCCCTGTGGCCCCCCAAGGCTCCCTCGCAGATCTCTGTATCCTCGTCCCCACCCCAGGGCAGGGCCCCTTTGGTGCCTCAAGGTCATGAGTCTGAGGTTAAGGTCTCTCTCTTGCCAGGGTCCTCCTGGAGAACCAGGTCCTCCCGGCCAGCAGGGGAACCCCGGATCCCAGGTCTCAATGGAGGGGTATCCCCGGGGACCTCCCAACCCCACTTTGCTCACCCCCCTTCTCATGCCTGCCTGCGCCCTCTCTTTTGCCTCCAGGGACTGCGAGGCCCCCAGGGGCCCATTGGTGCTCCCGGAGACAAGGTAAGTGTCGCCCTGGTATCTTAGTCCTTCTGCCTCCGGTATTAATCCGGGTGATGAGGAGCTGCCGCATCCTTTCTGGAACCTCCCAGGGCTAGAGCCACACCCCTGAGTGGGCTGGAAACCTGCCTGATCGAGAATTGGGGGGCAAAGGGGGCTGGGAGTAGTAGCACATCAGGAAGGGTGCTGGCCTCGCACGCAGCCGACCAGGGTTCAATCCCTGGCATCACACGGGGTCCCCCGAGCCTCGCTGGGAGGGATTCCTGAGTGCAGAGCCGGGAGTCAGCCCTGAGCATCGCTGCGTGTGGCCCCCAAGCGAAAAAAATTTAAAAATCTTGAAAGGAATCCCCTCAGGGAAAGATCAGGATCTGGGGGCACCCTCAGGAACCAGAAAGTATCACTCAGGAGAGAGAGAGAGCAGGGTGGAGGCTTTTGTCTTTTTTCTTTTTAGGGGGCCGGGGGTGGGGTGTTAAGCCACACCCAGAAAACGCCTGGCTGACTGCTGGCTCTGCACTCAGGGATCACTGCTGGTGGGGTTTGGGGGATCCTATGGGGTGTCAGGGCTCGAACCCAGCAGACAAACGCCTTCCCCTCTCCGGTGTGGCTTCCGCCCAGTGATGGAAACCCTCAGAGCTCAGTAGGGTCAGGGGGTAACAGGGGGTGACAGGGGTGACAGGTGGACTCAGGCTACAGGAAACTGTGTGCCTGTGCCTGGGCGCCCCGTCTTCCCTTTACCCCTCATCATTTCTTTTCTCAGGGGCCCCCGGGGAACCCGGGAATTCCAGGCGCGCCCGGATCTGATGGCCCTCCGGTGAGGGGTGGCAGGGGCAGAAAGGGGAGCTCTGGTTTGGGGTGGGGGTCACACCTGATGGTGCTCCGGGGCTTGGGCGGCCCCAAGAGTGCTCGAGGAGCCCTGTGGTTCCAGGGTTGGGACGCAGGGCTGCATGCAGCCCCCGGAGTCACCCTGTTTTTATCTGCTCCACCCCCCAGGGCCACCCCGGTCGAGAGGGCCCCACAGGCGAGAAAGGAGCACAGGTGAGAGACTGGGGGGTCAGTCACAGGGCAGAGGCCATGGCGGGGTGGGCCTGGACCCCACTTATCTTCTTTCCATGCAGGGCCCAGCGGGGTCGGCCGGCCCACTCGGATACCCAGGACCCCGAGGTGTGAAGGTAGGTGCCCCCCGGGCCCTGGGTGAGGGGTCAGTCTCTCGGGGGTAGGGCATGGGTTTGATCCCCATGGAAGACCTAAGGGCTCGTGCCTTGGGAGTGGAGGACGGTTCAGCTGAACCCACTTTTCAGTGAACCCACTGTCCCCGTACCAGCCCAGAGCAGCATGTGGGGGGCTAGTAGCGAGTTGTGTTATGGATGCTCAAGTAGGAACCCCAAGAGCAGCCACCTTGGCGGGGCAGGAGCCGGCTGGGCACTAGATGATGTTGGCTCACTCAGGTGAGGCAATCACAGGCATAATTGCCGTTTAATTGCTTATTATTATATTTATTATTCCTGTTGTTGTTGCTATGGGCTGGAGCGATAGCACAGCAGTTGGGCGTTCGCCTTTCACGTGGCTGACCTGAGATCGGTTCCTCCGCCCCTCTCGAAGAGCCCGGCAAGCTACCGAGAGTATCGAGCCTGCGTGGCAGAGCCTGGCAAGCTAACCGTGCATATTGGATATGCCAAAAACAATAACAATAAGTCTCTCAATGAGAGACGTTACTGGTGCCCACTCGAACAAATCGATGAGCAGCGGGATGACAGTGACAGTGACAGTTGTTGTTGCTGCTTTTATTATTACTTTGGGTCAAAACCAGTGGTGCTTAGGGTTTACTCCAGGCTCTAAACTCAGGAACCATTTCTCAGGGACCACTCCTGGCATGAGGGGTCAGAGCGATAGTACAGCGGGGAGGGCGATTGATTACCTTGCATGGGGCCGACCCAGGTTCAATCCCAGGCATCCTGTGTGGTCCCCCCAGCACCACCAGGAATAATTCCTGAGTGCAGAGCCAGGAGGAACCCTGAGCAGCGCCTGGGTGTGACCCGCCCCAAAACACAAGTCACTCCTGGTATCATCCTGGCAGGGATCAGGGAATCTTATGGGGTTCTGGAGAGCAAGCCCAGGGTGGCTGTAAGGCAGATGCCCTCCCCGAGGGACTATCTCTCCAGTCCTAATTGTTTACAAAAAATGATTTTAAAAAAGTGTATTTCCTTAAAAATCTATGTTGTGGCAAAGTGTAAATATATGAAGACAAAATCGAATACCATTTGTAGCCATGCGTGGCTACATTGCGGTGAAGTTTAAATACATTGTGCAAATTGAATACCAATTTTAGCCAGCTTGGCTACACTGTGGCCAAGTAAACCACCCAGACTTGGAAGTAAAGGTGTGTGTCCACCCTCTGTCAGTTTCAGAGACATTGCTGTCAAGGGCTTGGTCAACCTGGTTGTCCTTTTCATGGTCAATTTCATTTTCCTGGTCAACTTCTCTCTTTGTCAATTTCTCTTTAATTTTTTACTTATTTATTTGCTTTTTGGGTCACACCCAGCAATGCACAGGGGTTGCTCCTGGCTCATGCACCCAGGAATTACTCTTGGTGGTGCTAGGGGGAACATATAGCATGCTGGGAATCGAACCTGGGTCTGCTGCATGCAAGGCAAACGCACCCGCCCACTGTGCTACGGCTCTAGCCCCCTCTTTGTCCGTTTCTTGTCCATTCCTCTTTCCCAGTGGTCTCCAGGATCTTTGTTGATTTCATGTCAGTTTCAGTTGCCTTTGTCTTTGTCCCTTTCCTGGTTTAGCTGGGGGACCAGGTGTGCCTTGTTGTCCTGGTACTGCAGCGCTGACAGAGTTCACAGTCCCGTCCTTCCTCACCGCCGCACACCCCGGCTCGGGAGGCGCGCAGCAGCTGTGTTCACTCAGGGCTGGAGCCCAGCACAGACTTGCCTTGTTGCCAGCCACAGAATCCCATTGTGGCCCGGACAAAGGGGAACATTCCTTCACTGTAGACTAGCCGGGGCCTGGAACGTTCGTCTTCCTCCCCCTGCCAAAGGAGAGGCAGACTCGGTGTCCTAGGCAGGGCCCCTCCAATGGGAATTGCTTGGAAATTGGGCCTTCTCTCCACACCCCTTCCAGGCTTCTGTGGAAAAGGGTGGGGTGTGCAGACGGGGTGCAGAGACAGTGTAGAGGCGTGTGATCTGTTTCAGTCCCCAGCGTCACGCGGAGACCCCTGCCAGGAATGAGATCTGAGTGCAGAGCCAGGAGTCAGCCCTAAGCACGGCTGCGTTTGGCCAAAAAAAAAAAAAAAGCAGCGGGGGTTAGAAAGATAGGACGGGGGGGTGGAGGCAGAGCGCTTGCCTTGCACACAGCCGCCCCAAGTTCGACCCCTGGCATCTCACTTGGTCCCTGGAGCCCGCCAGGAGTGATCCCTGAGCACAGAGCTCTGAATATCACCAGGTGTGGCCCCCAAACAAAACAGAACAAAAAATAAAGGTGGAGCAAGGCCTTCGTTTGCATACGCCATCCTAGCCGCTGGCTTTGGCAGAAAGTTACTCTCTTTGGGTTTTTTCTTTTTTTTTTTTTCTTTTTGGGTCACACCCGGCAATGCACAGGGGTTACTCCTGGCTCTGCACTCAGGAATTACCCCTGGCGGTGCTCAGGGGACCATATGGGATGCTGGGAATTGAACCCGGGTCGGCCGCGTGCAAGGCAAACGCCCTACCCGCTGTGCTATCACTCCAGTCCCCGGGTTTTTTTCTTTGTTAGTTTGGTTTGGGGCCACAATCGGCGGTCTCAGGGGTAACTCCTGGCTCTACACTCAGGAATTGCTCCTGGCAGGGCTTGTGGGACCCTCTGGCGTGCCGGGGATCCAACCCAGGTCAGCTACATGAAGGCAAGCGCCCTCCCCGCTGTCCTGTTGCTCTGGATGCCGAGGGTTCTTCTTAAGCAGGTTGGAGGGATCGAAATAAAATTTTTTTTCAGGGTACCTCTGGCAATCGTGGCCTCCAGGGAGAGAAAGGAGTGAAGGTGAAGAAGGAATTGGGGTGTGTGGAGGGGAGTCCCAATAATGGGACTCTACTGTGTCCCTCACCCCCAAACCCTGACCTCTGACCTCTGGGCTTACCCCCCACCCAGGGAGAGGATGGCTTCCCTGGCTTCAAGGGTGATGGGGGGCTCAAAGGTGATCTGGTAAGGTGACCTCCGTGTGGTGGGTGCGGGTTTGGGGAAGGTGGGGAGGGGGAGCATTGGGGACAGGGGTGAGGGGAGAGGGGAGAGAGGGCCCTGGAAATAGACTCTGGTTTCTCTTGCAGGGGTCCCCCGGCCCCCCAGGCCCCCGAGGAGAGGATGGGCCTGAGGGGCTGAAGGGGCAGGAGGGGCTGGCTGGCGAGGAGGGACCCCCAGGCTCAGCTGGGGAGAAGGTGAGGCCCCCCGCCCCCCTTCTGGGCCACCTGCAGCTTCCCCACTAGGGGCGAAGGTGCTCCCCGCCCCCTCTCCTGCCTCCCCACCCACTTCCGGGCCACTCACCCCCACCCACCCATCCACTCACGTGCCCATTCACATGTCTACTCTCCTATCCCTTCATCTGTCCACTCACCTGCCGCCCTCTGCCCGCGCTCCTGTCACTCACCTGCCCACTCTCTTAGCCACTCGCCTGCCCGCTCACACCCCCCTGCCCCCACTCTCCCGTCCACTCCCTGCCCTCAGCTCGGTGTTGGAGCAACGGAGCAAAGCTGCTTACCTTGTTCAGGCCTTTTACCTCCCGAACTACTCAGGGGGCCCCCGGGACCCCCGCGCTGCCCCCACCACCCAGCAAGTCTCAGCCCACAGAGGCTCCGTGCCAGGGCTCGAGGCTGCAGTCCTGGGGGTCCCCAGGCCCCCCACAGGCGCACAGGCCCTGTTCCTGGTGATGATGTGGGCTGACAGGGTGCTGGTGACAGGCGCGGGTGGGCCGCGTGCAAGGTGGGCGCCCTCCGTGCCATGGCTCGGACACCCCAGCAAGCATTTCGTTCGAAGAGGGCGGCTTGACAGAGCGGGCCGAGATCTGGAGCAGTGGGCGAGCTGCCCCCACCTGGTCGGACCCCCTGCAGAGACGGGCGCTCTGGGACCAGCCCCCCAGTTCCCCTGACCCCCTGCTCCCGACCTTCCACCTCCGAGCTTGCAGTTTTCTGACCTTTTCCCTGTGCTCTGTCTGCAGGGCAAGTTGGGGCTCCCCGGCCTCCCCGGTTACCCTGGTCGCCCCGGCCCTAAGGTGAGAAGCTGTAGCCTGGGGCGAGCTTGGCTCGGAGACATGAATATCAGGGTCCAGGCTGGGGTGGGGGACTGTGTCATGACGTGGCTTATTTATTGTTTTTTTTGTATTTTTTTCTTTTTGGGTCACACCCGGCGATGCACAGGGGTTACTCCTGGCTCTGCACTCAGGAATTACTCCTGGTGGTGCTCGGGGGACCATATGGGATGCCGGGGATCGAACTCGGGTTACCTGTGTGCAAGACAAAGGCCCAACCCGCTGTGCTATCGCTCCAGCCCCACGGCATGGCTTGTTGGGGAGGTGATGGATCTGTGGGCTCTGTAGGGAGGGGTGCCCCCAGCACCCGGGGGCTCAGTTGCGCATGTCAGGCAAAGCCCCCACCCATTGAGCTCTCTCCTGGGCTCCAAGAGGTAGCCTGGGGACTAGAAAGACAGGGTGCCAAGACCCACCTCTCTCTCTCTCTCTCTCTCTCTCTCTCTCTCTCTCTCTCTCTCTCTCTCGGCCCGCATGCGGCGGCGGTCAGGGCTCACTCCTGGCTCTGCACTCAAGGATCGTGACAGGGCTCAGGGGACCGTATGTGGTGCCAGGTATTGAACCTGGGCGGGCCCACTGCGTGCAGGGCCAGTGCCTTCTGAACTGTACTCTCGTGCCAGTGCTCTGTGCAAAGCACTCGACTGTGAGGGGGATGCTCTGGGGGTCCCTTAGGGCCTAGGACCCTTCTTATCTGGGGTGGCTGAGGTCTGCGCCACAGTGGGAGGCGAATCATCAATACGTACGTGCTGTATCTGAGTCCTGACAGCTGCTCAGGCGTACCCAGACATACCTGAAGAGACATGCGTGTGTTGGCCCTGTCGCCTCGGCCATGAGGCCAGTGTCATGTGCAGCTCCAGCTGGCCTGTCCCCCCGGGCCAGGTCACACCCACAGGACAGTGGTGGTTTAAAATGTTTCTATAGGGGCTGGAGTGGTAGCATAGTGAATAAGGGGTTTGCCTTGCACACAGCCGAGCCGGGTTTGATTCCCAGCATCACATACGGTCCTCCGAGCACCGCCAGGAGTGATTCCTGAGTGCAAAACCAGAAGTAACCCCTGAGTATTGCTGGGTGTGACCCAAAAAGAAAAAAAAATGTTTCTATAAACAGGAGCAGTGGGGAGGGCACTGGCCTTGCACGTGGCCGACCGGGTTCGATCCCTTGCACCATATAGGGTCCCCCTGAGCCCCACCAGGAGTGATCCCTGAGCACATAGCCAGGAGTCATCTCTGAACACCGCTGGGTGTGGCCCAAAGCATAGAAAAGAAACAAAAGTGATGTTATTGTCAGGCGTGGGTCAGATTGGGGTTTCTTGGGTGATTAGCTGTGGTTCCAGCCGTGTGTGTGTATGTGTGTGTGTGCGAGTGTGTTCACATTTGCATGGACATACTGTGTGGACTTGTTGAAACAACACCCACGGGCTCCCACATGGGAGGGAGGTCGAGGGCCTGCATAGGCACTTCAGCATCTGCGCCCCATATACCCAAACACCCAGACTCTGGCCGTATAGGAAGGAGTTAGAAGGACTGCAAGAAGCTTCTGGAATCTATCGCCTGGATGGAGGATGGGGGTGACTGTCCCCACCACCCCACGTCCATCTGTTCCTTTTCTGTCTACACTCAGGGGTCGATTGGATTTCCTGGACCCTTGGGGCCTTTAGGAGAGAAAGGAAAGCGGGTAAGTTTTGAGCTGTGTGTATGTGTGTGTGTGTGTGTGTGTGTTGTGTGAATGTGAGTATGAATGTGAGTGTGTGTATGAGTATTATGTGTCAATGTGAGTATGAACATGTGAGTGAGTATATGCGTGTGTGTGTATGTGCAAAAACTGGGGAACATGCGGGTGGGGTCTGCGCCCAGTCCCTTTGCTCCACTGTCTTCTCCTTCATCCCCTCTCTTCCCTCCCCCCATTTTCCCTGCAGGGCAAGGCCGGACAGCCAGGCCTGGAAGGAGAGCGGGGTTTACCAGTAAGAGGGTCGGGGTCTCCATCCCACCTGCTCAGCCTCCACGGGGTGCTGGCGGGATGGAGGGAGGGGCTGTGAGGGAAGGGGGGTTCTGACTGGGCAGGAAAGGGGGCGGGTCCTCCTGGGCCCCCCACTTCCCCTCACTCCTAATCTTGATTTCCTTTGATTCAGGGCTCCCGTGGAGAGAGGGGACAGCCGGGGGCTACGGGGCAGCCAGGCCCCAAGGTAAGGGGTGGGGGATCGGCCCCCCCCCCCCGTTCCTCCCACCTGTCCCAGCAGAGACGGAGTCTGTTTATTCCTTCATTCCAGGGTGCCGTGGGCCAGGACGGGGCCCCAGGAGCCCCAGGAGAGAAGGTGAGTGTGGGGGCGTGTGCTTGCGGGCAGGGCGGGGACCCCCCCGGGGGCTACATGTGGGGAGAGTCCAATGTCGGAGGCAGCTGAGTGATGCCACCTCTGTCCCCACATGCAGGGCTGGGTTGGTGTTGGCCCCGGCAAGAGTGCTCTGTGCCTCTCACACACACACAACACACACACATACACACAATACACACACATACACACAGTACACATACATACAAACATACAAAATCACATTCACACACAGTCACAGATTAACATATACACAGAATACACACACATTCACACATCCAAACGCACGTAGTCACATACACACAGTCACATTCACATACACACACACGCCTACACTCATATTCATAAACTCATCGAAACACTAACACATACGATCACACACGTTCACACATGCACCCACACATTCACATATGCAATCACATGCACACATGCTCACACATATACATGTGCACACACACACACACACACACACACACACACACACACACACCATACATACACGTGGTGCTGGTGTCCGTCCTAGTGAAGTCTGAATTCATGAATCCTCTTTCGTTTCAGGGCCCCCCCGGAGTGCAAGGTCCCCCTGGATTCCCTGGGCTCAAGGGCCCCCCCGTGAGTGACCTCGCCCGGGTTGGGGTACAGAGAGGAGGTGCCCCTTCATGCTGCCTCACCTCGCTCCAACTTTGTCCCCAGGGCCCCCAAGGCAAGGACGGGCGTTCCGGGCACCCAGGCCAGAGAGGAGAGCTGGTGAGTCGCTGTCCCGGGGGACCCTGCGGGGCCGGGATCCCTGTGCTTAGCCTCCCAGCCTCCTCGGCACTGGGCTGGCTTCTAACCAACCCATCGCTCATTTATTCCCTCCGCGTTCCTGCCGCCGTGATGGGTGGTGCGCTCACTGGCTGGGGGGGGGGCAGTTCTCGCACATGTTCTGGGGGTGCCGAGGGCCAGGCTGCCACGGAGCTTCCCCAGCTCATCCTTCCGGCCATAGTGCTTGTGTCACACCTGCCTGGCTGGGGTTCCAGACGGCAGAGTTGCCGGGATGGGCACATGTGGTATCCCCAGGGTTTGAACTCGGGACCAGACGCCAGGCTGAGCCCTGAATCCCCACGATTCATTTCTGCCCTCCCGTTCCTGTGACACCCCGTTTCCTTCCCCTCAGGGTTTCCAAGGCCAGACAGGCCCACCAGGACCAGCTGGAGTTTTGGGCCCTCAGGTCAGACTGCGGCCCACGAGAAGCCTCTCACTTTGGCACCCGTTTGGGGATATTTGGAGGGAACAGGGTTCTCAGACACATCCCAGCCCTGTGGGAATTGAACCCTTCTTTTCCTCCAGGGAAAGGTGGGGGACGCAGGGCCTCTGGGCGACAGGGGTGCCCCAGGCCCCCCCGGACCTCCCGGTGAACATGGTCTTCCGGGTCCCGAAGGCGACGAGGGCGCCAAGGTGAGATGGGCCCTGGGGTCCCCCGGCACAGAATTGGGGGGGGACCCCTCCCTTGATGGAGCCTGACCTCCCTCCCTACGTGCTGCAGGGGGACCTGGGCCCACCAGGACCGCTGGGGAAGGAAGGGCCACCTGGACTCAGGGGCTTGCCCGGGCCCCCAGGAGCCGCTGGAGACCCCGTATGTATCTGTCACCCCCCCAAGCATGTTGGTAAAGTGGAGAAGGAATGGGGGTGCATGGGGTGGCATCCTGGCAGAGGGGCCCACTATGAACCTAGAGCAGTGGCGGTCGGAGAGACCCCTGAACAGGGGCGTCCCTGCCGAGGGCGGGACCGAGAGCCCCCCAGAGCCAGCACATGCCCCATGAGAATGATTTCCTTCCCGTAGGGACCTGCCGGTTTGAAGGGTGACAGCGGCCCCCCAGGTCCCATCGGGGCCAACGTAAGTGCAACATCCAACCACGCAGATGGGGTGCAAGGGGAAGCGACTGTCGCCATGAAGCCCCCTGGGGCCCCCAGAAGGCCTGGGTGTCTCCAGAAACCTCAGTCTCTTCACTGGTGGCCATGCACTAGGACAGCTGCCCCCTTCCCGGGGCTCTGTGGGGGGCTGGGGGAGTGTCAGGGGACAGTGGGGAAGGCACTGACCGAGCATGCACCTACCCAGGCTTCATGCCAGGTGCCCCTTATGGTACCCCACCCGACCCCCAGCTCCACCAGGAGTGATCCCTGCGCAGCCCTGAGCACCTCCAGGTTTGACCCCCTGGCACTGAGTGAAAATAGCCACGGGGTTGGGGGGGAGGAGGCTGGAGCGATAGCACAGCGGGGACGGCGTTTGCCTTGCACGCAGCCGACCCGGGTTTGATTCCCAGCATCCCATATGATCCCCTGAGCACCGCCAGGAGTAATTTCTGAGTGCATGAGCCAGGAATAACCCCTGAGCATCACCGTGTATGATCCAAAAAGAAAACAGAAGGGACAATTTAGGGACATGCCGTTGAAGGAGGCCAGTGGGGAGAGCCGAGTGGGAAAGGGTGGTCCTGGCAGAGGGAACAGTGTGTGCTAAGGCCCTGAGGATGCCTAGGGCTGGGTGCTGGCCGGAGGGAGGCAGGCAGCCAACTCAGGGTTTGGGTTTCGCTCTGAGTGAGCTGCAAGCCGTACAGGGCCCTAGGCAGAGGGTTGGAGCCATGGGACAGTCGGGAGGCGCTTGCCTTGCACCGGCTGACCCCGGGTTTGATCCCCAACCTCCCACCCAGCCCTGAGCACTGTCAGGAGTCAGCCCTGAGCATTAACGGGTGTGGTTCCAAAAGCAAAGGAAAAAGAAGAAATAGAGGCAGTCTCTGCCTGCTGTGTGAGGGACCCCCGACTCAGGTGTCCTTCACAGGGAGACTCCCCACATCCTCTCCCTCCCTACAGGGCTCCCCAGGGGAGCGGGGACCTCTGGGTCCCACCGGGAGCATCGGACTCCCTGGTCAGAGCGGAGGCCCCGGTCCTGTTGGCCCCGCAGGAGAGAAGGGGGCACCGGTAAGTGTCCCCCATCCTTCCTCAGGCTTCCAAAGGCCAGCACCCCACTTCCGCCCTGGTTTCTTAACCCCCTCTCCCCTCCCTCCACCAGGGTGAACGTGGCCCCCCGGGGCCCATCGGCAAAGACGGGACCCCTGGACCCCTGGGGCTTCCCGGGCCCCCAGGAGCTTCCGGCCCTTCCGGCGAGGAGGGGGACAAGGTGAGAGGAGCTTGGGGGAGCCCGCGAGGGGGGCTGGGGGGAGCCGGGTCCTTCCTCATGCCCATTCCTGTGCAGGGAGAGATGGGCACACCTGGCCACAAGGGGAGCAGAGGCGATAAGGGCGATGCGGTAAGTGGGGTCCCCCGGGAGAGAGGGAGACCCCTGCCTTCCCAGACCCCATCCTGGTAACAGCAGGCAGGACCCTGCACCCAGGGATTACTCACATCCCCTCTGTCCCCAATAGTGCAGCGCTGAGCCCTAGGGCTTGCAGGTTCCCGTGGGTCCCACTCAGGAGTGACCCCCCCACCCCTCCACACACGTTCGCTCGTGGAGACTGGGCCCATCGCTCACTTCCGGCGGAAGGCGGGGTAAGGGGCGAGAGTGACATTGCTAGCCCCGCCCCTCCTGAGATTGACTCCGCCCCCTTCTCCCTCCCAGGGTCCACCAGGACCAACAGGGATACAGGGGCCGGTCGGACACCCAGGTCCCCCCGTAAGTACTTCTGGCTTGCTGCGTCCCTGATCACAGGGAACGGGGGTCCCCGCCCTGCCTGATCCTGATCACCCCACCCCCATCTCCACCCTGTTTGTGGTCTCAATCCCAACTCCAGCCTCACCTGACCCAGCTACACCCTGAACCCCAACCCTGGTCCACCCTCCAAGATGGACCCCAGCCCTGAGCTCAGATGCTAAGTCCTCAGGCCCAGAAGTGAATCTGATCCTGACCATGACCTCCCCTTGACCCCAACTCGGGCCCCCACCCGGACTCTACCTTTGACCCAATTCCCGCCCCCTTCAGCTACATTATGGTTCCCCACTGACCCTCCCCGAGAGTCACTGCCCCTACTCCATCTCTTGACCTCTGCCCTGACCTTGACCTTTAACTTCCCCTGGTCCCTCCCCATCTTCCTGGCAGGGAGCTGATGGGGCACAGGGACGCCGGGGACCCCCAGGCCTCTTTGGGCAGAAAGGCGATGACGGAGTGAGGGGCTTCGTGGGAGTGATCGGTCCCCCGGGCCTGCAGGTGCGTGTCAGGGTTCGGGTGAGTGGCCCGTGGTTCCCCTCCCCCACCCGGGCCCCCCAATTTTATTTCTTCCTTTTTCAGGGTCTGCCAGGCCCTCCTGGAGAGAAGGGCGAGGTCGGAGACGTGGGGTCCATGGTACGGACGAGGGGGCCAGAAAGGGGAACGTATGCGTGGTGATTGGCTTCTGGGGACTCCTTAAGACACTTTGGGCATTTTGTTTGGGAGCCACGCCTGGTGGTGCTGGGGGGTGGGGTCCCCTGCAGTGTTGGGGTGGACCCCCAGGCCTCCTGCTCCAGTGGTCACGCTCCAGCCCGTCCTGCTCTCTCCTCTCTCCGCACTGCTGTCCCGGCACAGTGACGCCAGTGCCTGCTGTAGGCGGCAGCGCCATCACCTTGCTCTGTCTCTCCGGCCCCACTTTGTTGTTCTCACCACCCCAGCATTCGGGGTGGAGTTAGGGGTCACTGGAGCCTTTGGGGGTGGGCCCCTGGTCACTGGATGCCCGTGTCACTGCCCACAGGGACCCCATGGAGCTCCAGGACCTCGAGGTCCCCATGGCCCAAGCGGTGCAGAGGTGAGGATTGAGGGGGCCAGGCTGTCTCGGGGGTGGGGACTCTCATTTCAGTGGGGGCTCATCTGCACTTCCACCCCATCTCTCCAGGGGTCCCCAGGGCTGAAGGGAGGAGTTGGTCAGCCTGGAGCAGTGGGCGAGAAGGTGAGTGTGGGCGGGTCAGGGACTTATGGGGCGGGACTATGTGTGTGGGCGTGGTTTCTGTGGGTGGGCGGGGCTCCTATGGGGCGAGGCTTTTCAGAGCAGGTTTCTGTGGGGTGGGCGGGGCGTGCTGGAAACTCATTCTCATTGGAGCTGCCTGTCCTGGGAGCCCCTCCTGGTCCTTACTTTGCCTCCTGCAGGGTGAGCCTGGACAGACTGGAGACCCCGGACCCCCAGGAGCCCCTGGGAGCCCTGTGAGTGAGCATGTGGTCCTAACATCCACATTATCCTCAGAGAACCGCCAACCCTGGGGTGTCTCTGGCCAGCCGCCGACCCAGGGATGTGTCTCATCCTAATAACAGACCCTGGAATTTCCTTTGTATTTTCTTTGGGGTGGGGGAGTTGCTCAGTGTTTGGGCCCAGCAATGTGGGGGGTTGCCAAGGCTTCACTGTGTCCCTGCTGGGAATCGAACATGGGACTGGCACCCCAAGCCTGTGCCTCTGCCCCTGAGCTACCTCCAGAGCCCCTGGGCATCCTCTGAAGGACCGCCTCCATCCAGGCTGTTCCCTGCACACCCCAAACTTGGGGATGAGCTACCCACAGGAGCCCTTTCCTCACTCTAGGGTGGACCTGGGGCGACAGCCTATTCTTTGTTGAAGGGGAGTTTGGGGCCACACCTGGCGATGCTCAGGTTCTCCCTGCTCTGTGCTCAGGGGCCATGTGGTGCCGGATGGAACCAGGGTCGCCTCTGAAAGTCATGTGCTCTCTCTCGAGCCCCCAGAATAGCTCTTAAACGCTGCATCAGGACCCCATATGGGCTCACAGAGCTTAAGAAACAACTATTTTAGCACCAAGTCACGATTTATTACTATTAAATGTTTGCTTTGCGTACCTCTATGCCAGGGTTGCAGAAAACGCAGAAACATTTCCTGGGTGATAAAGGGTTGCTAGGGGCTGGAGAGATAGTACAGCGGGTAAGGCACTTGCTTTGCACGAGGTCGACCCAGGTTCCATTCCCGACATCCCATCGGGTCCCTTGAGTCATTTTTGAGTGTAAAGCTAGAAGTAACCCCTGAGCATTGCTGGGTGTGGGGGGGGAAAAAGCGGGCGGCGGGGGATTGCCAGTGGGAACAGTTTCAGAATACCCTTGACCAGAACCAACCGGCTTGGGATCTGCACTGCTCCCTGACTCGGTCTGACTTCGGGGTGTGGGCGCTGCTCACCACACATCTGTTTCTGCAAAGGGGCCACGGGGAGACTTTGGTGAGAAAGGAGACTCAGGCCCATCCGGTGCTGCTGGTCCCCCAGGAAAGAAAGGCCCCCCCGGAGAGGATGGGGCCAAAGGGAATGTGGTGAGTCAATAGGAGGTGGGAAAGGGGCCCCCGCGTCTCCCCGCTCCCAAACTTTCAACCAGGAGGTCCCGTTGGCTCACGTGCTGATCCCAGGCATGGATGAGTGGTCCAATGAGTGATCAAGGGCGTGGATGAATGATTCAAAGATTGAGTGGGGGTGTGGATGAATGGCCCAATGAGTGAACAAGGCATGGAACAATGGTCCAATGAGTGAGCGAGGGCACGGAAGAATGGTCTGATGAGTGAGCGAGGGCACAGAAGAATGGTCTGATGAGTGAGCGTGGGAGTGGATGGATGGTCCAATGAGTAAGCTAGGGATGAATTAATACACATAAGTGAACAAGAGTGGATATGAACAAAAGAGGGAATGAATGAATAGTTGAAGGAATGAAAACGTGAATGAATGAGGCCACAAGTGAATGAGGACATGAATGAGGACATAAATGAAGGCATGGATATTGAATGAATGAATAGTTGAAATGAATGGTCGGTTGAATGAAAGAACGGATGTTTGAGTGGATGAGCAAAGATGAAGAAATTCACGATCAGAAACGAATGCTTGAATGAATGAAGAAAAGAAAGAATAAGGGCAAGAAAGATTGAACTGATGAACGCTTAGATGAATGAGGACACGTAGGGTTGAACGAATGATCCAAAAATGATCCTTGTTCATCATTTTGGGCTGAAACTCCCCTTTCTGTGGGATTTTTGTTGTCACTGTTCTGGGGTTACACTGGGTGGTGCTCAGCCTTATTTCTGGCTCTGCAGTCAGGGATTACCCCCAGCGGTGCTGGGAAACCAGGTGGGACGCCGGGATCGAACCCGGGTCGCCACATGCAAGGCAAACGCCCTCCGTGCTACACCATCCGTGAACTGAGGCTGAATCCCAGATGATGAGGGAGTTGGAAGTGGGGACCCTCCTGCCAGCACCGCAGGGTCTCAGCTTGGGCCGGATGGCAGGAGTGCCAGTTATGAGACCTCCGTTTGCATCTTCCCACCTGTTTGTGCCCCTTTTCCTGGGGCTCAGTTCTCCCTGGGCGCCCCAACAGGGAAGGCAAAGAGAGAGGATTCAGGCCTTGTTCTTGGCGGGGCCTCTGCACGCTGGGAACCCGCGTGAGTGAGGGCTCCCCTGAGCTCAGGTGATCGTGAACCCGGTTATGTTTTAGGGCCCCAGGGGACTCCCTGGAGATCTTGGAGCCCCAGGAGACCCCGGTGTGCCGGTGAGTATGGCCCCTGCTCCACATTCAGCACTGCCCCAAATTCTGTCCTGTCACCCACCACCCACCCCAGACCTGGGTGAGCCCTGGGATGTGGGGGGGCCGCGAATCACCTTCACATCCCTTCAAGCCTCACCCCGCCCCCAAGTCCCCATGTGTCTCCTAGATCTCTTGACTGTCCCCCCCACAGGGTATAGATGGCACCCCAGGAGACAGGGGAGACCCCGGGGATGTCGGGGCACCGGTGAGTGGGGTACAGAGAGATGTGGGAGGGGGCACAGTGCCGGGTGAGTGGGGGAGCGGACGACGGGGTGGACGCCCCTGCAGGAGTGAGGTGGGGGGAGCCAGGGGTCCAGCGTTCTCCAGAAAGGCAAGTCCTGGGCTCACATCCACAGGGTCCGCCTGGCGCTTCTGGGGAACCAGGCCCACGGGGGCCCCCTGGAAAGAGGGTGAGTGACAAATGTCCAGTCGAAGCCTTGTCCCATGCACCCCACTGCTCCCGGCACCCCAAGTCTCCACATGCACTTCAGCCCTCGCCCCTCCACCCCCATCACTCCACCCCTCACATCAGCCCCTGCTCTTGCCTTCTTCCCCAGGGTCCCCCCGGCCGCCTAGGACCTGAAGGCCGAGAAGGGGAGAAGGGCGCCAAGGTGAGGCTCCGGTTCATGGGTCGGAGGGGCTTCGACCCTCACTACACCCTGCCTTGGAGTGCCACCTGGGCCAGGGGGCCCTGGCTTCACTCCCCCTCGGGGTGCTGACTGGGGGCGTGACCCCGACTCTGTCATCTCTTGTCCCTCACAGGGGCTGCCCGGCCCAGACGGGCCCCCTGGGAGAACAGGCCCCATGGGGGTTCAAGGCCCCCCAGGGCGAGAGGGGCCTGAGGGTCTGCGAGGGATCCCCGGCCCTGTGGTGAGTGGGACAAGAATGGGGTGGGGTCCCCCGTGGGTCGCTGGCAGGGCTGGGGGCGTGTCCACTGTGTCCGGCAGGTGTAGACCCCAGTTGTTCCGCCCTAGGGTGAGGCTGGCCTGCTGGGAGCCCCGGGACAGACGGGCCCGCCTGGCCCCCTGGTAAGAGGGTCCACCCCGAGCCCCCACCCCCCTCTGCCGCACTCCCCTGTACACTAACCCGCACTCAGTGGTCTGCGTTGATGTCCACGCTGCTGACCACTGAGCATCTACCCAACCCCTACCTGTCCTCCCTCCCTCCAGCCCCTGCCCCTCCCTGGCAGCCCCCCTGAAATCTGGGACCCCCAGCCACTCTGGGCGCCCGAGATATCCCGCAGGGGCTCACCCAGCCCTGTTCTCTGTCCAGGGTCCCCCTGGCCTTCCAGGGCTGAAGGGAGAGGCTGGCCTCAAGGGGGAGAAGGTGAGTCCCCCGCCCCCTCCCGGCACCCCCCAGGAAAAAGGCCCCCGCGCCCCTTACACCTTCCCCCCTCCAGGGTCACATCGGACTCATCGGCCTCATCGGCCCCCCCGGGGAGGCGGGTGAAAAGGGGGACCGAGGACTGCCCGGTGTGCAGGGCCCCCCCGGCCCCCAGGGAGAGCCTGTAAGTACCCCGCAGTAGGGAGGGAGGGGTGAGGGTGTGTTGCGGGGGGGGGTGCTGGGGGGAGTGGGGAGGGGTGTCGGGGCCTTCCTTGGTGGGGCTGTGTGTGGGTGGGCCCGAGGGGCGAATTCCCTCGAGAATGACCCTCATGTCCTCTCCCAGGGCAGCCGTGGCCCAAAGGGCTCTCTGGGCCCCCCCGGCCCCCCTGGTGTGGCGGTGAGTAGGAGGGATTGTGGGGCGTGGGGGGCCGTGTGGTGGGCGTGTTGGCCGGGCTCAGGTCCTCTTGTCTCTCCCCGCAGGGCCCTCTGGGAGAGAAAGGCGCCAAGGGGTCCCCGGTGAGTACTGGCCGCGCCCCCAGTCCAGCCCGTCGCTGTCTCCCTGGCCCGGCTGCGGGGGCCTGGGCAGAAGTGCTGAGATTCCTGAGTGTCAGAATGGGGGGGCGGAGACAGGGCACAGCGGACAGCTGCCCGGGTTCCATCCCCGGAACCCCATAGGGTCCCCCCGAGCCTGCCAGGGGTGCTCTGAGAGCACTGAGCCAGGAGGAAGCCTGAGCAGCTGGGGGTGGCCCCAAAACAAAATGAAATGGGGACAAGAAATGCACGTCAGACTTGACACTGAGATCTGTGTGTGTGTGTGCATGTGTGTGTCCATACATGCATGTTTGTTTGCACATGTGTGCGTGTTTCTATGTGTGTGTCTGTGTACACGTGTGCCACTTGTGTCTGTGTGTCTGTGTATATACACATGAATGTGTGTGGAGGACTGTGAGTGCATCTGTAGGTGCACATGTGTCTGTGCACATGTATGCATGTGTGTGTCTGTATATATGTCAGCGTGGGGGGTGTGCCACGTATGTCTGTATGTCGGTGTGTATACACGTGTGTCTGTGTGTTGTGCAGGTATGTGCATGTGGGTCTGTGTGTGCATGTGTGTGTATTTGTGTCGGCAGGAATGGGGTCTCACACTGCTTTCGCCCTCCCCCCCGAAATAATTTCTCTCCACAGGGAGCACTTGGTCCCCGCGGAGACACGGGCCCCCCAGGGTCCCCGGGCCCCCCGGTGAGTTGCTCTCGCCTGCTGAACCGTCCCTCACCAGGGCCCCCAGACCCTGGGGCAGGGCAGGAGGGTCTGGGCTGGGGTGTAGGTGTGGGGGGCCCCCACCCCATGTCCCACTCAGGGGCCGTTTCCCGACTAATCTCTTATCCGGTCCCCCCCCATTCTCTTTCCCTTTCTCACCCCCCGCCCCACCCCTGCATCTCCCCACTGGGCGCCCACACCCCAGGGGCCCCGGGCCGAGCTGCACGAGCTGCTCCAGCGCCACCGCCGGGGGCTCCCCGGCCCGGAGGACGGCCTGGAGGAGGTGTTGGCCTCCGTGTCCTCGCTGAGCCAGGAGCTGGAGCGGCTGCGCCGGCCACCAGGCACGGCCGAGCACCCAGGCCTGGCATGCAGCGAGCTCCGGCGGCACCACCCACAGCTGCCAGATGGTGAGGTGCCCCCCAGGGCCGGGGGGAGGGGCTCGGGGTCCCACCTGATCACTCACCGGCCATGCCCCCCAGGGGAGTACTGGATCGACCCCAATCAGGGCTGTGCCCGGGACGCGCTCAGGGTTTTCTGCAACTTCACGGCTGGAGGCCAGACTTGCCTCTACCCGGACAAGAAGTTTGAGACGGTGAGTGCCCGGCTGGGGGCGCTGGGCCGCCCCGCCAGCTCGCGCCCAAACCGGGCGTGTGGCAGATTTGTGGGGCTGGTGCATGCGTGTTACCAGCTCCCACACACCCTGCCCCCCAGCTCTCTTCTATTTTATTTGCGGGGTGGCCACACCTGGCAGTGCTCAGGGGTCAGTCCTGGTGCTGCACTCAAGGCTCACTCTTGGCGGTGCTTGGGGGACCCTGTGGGATGCTGGGATCGAACCCAGGTCAGGTGCATGTATGGCCAATGCCCTCCCCTCTGTGCCGCCGCTCTGGCCCCGTGGCTCCTGAGACAAGCCCTTCTACCCGAGTAGCCACTTTTGTGTCCCCGGCCTGCTCCACTTATGTGAGGCCGGAGAGATAGTTCAGTGGGGAGACGCTTGCCTCACATGCAGCTGGTCCAGGTTTGATCCCTGGTCCCCTGGAGGGTCCCTCAGACCTGCCAGGAGTCAGCCCTGAGCACTGCCAGGTGTGGCCCCCAAACAGAATCAATAAGATTTGTTTTCTGCGGGCTACACGTAGCAGTGCTCAGGGATCATTCCTGGCCGGGCTCTGGGGACCCTCTAAGATACCAGGGTTGGAACCCGGGCAGCTATGTGCGAGGCAGGAGTTTCCAGTATTATCTCGCCACCCTGAGGGCAAAAGGGGAAGCTGGGAGAAGTGGCCCCAAGGGACCTTGGTGACATTGCCATCATTGGGTGTACTCAGCTTCACTGGGGACATCTGGGAGAATGTGAGGCCGGCTGCACTTGGGAATTGCCCCTCACAGGCTGAGAGGGAGCTGAGAACCAGGGGCATTTGCCCACTAACTCCACCCAGCCATCATTGGGTGAAGGGTGTGTGCTGGATCAAACCTCTCCTGAAGCCCACAAGTACTCTGGGAGGCCCAGATGCTTCCAGTTTTTATCCCAGGATGACAAGGCCACAAGGGCCAGGGCAGGGACTGGGGAGGTATCTCAGGAGGCAGGACACATGCTTTGCCATGCAAAGACCGAGTTTTGATCCATGGCACCACATGTTCCCCACACACACAGCACCTCAAGGCCTGAGCAAGCAACTCTCACCAGAAGGGGCCCCAAGCCCCTGAGCACTGCTTAGGAGGCTGAGCCCTCCCCCCCAAAAAGTGACGCTGGTGGGAGGCACCCAGAGCCTGTGTTCCATGGACCCCCTGTGTCCCCCAGGTGAAACTGGCCTCGTGGTCCAGGGAGAAGCCAGGAAACTGGTACAGCTCCTTCCGACGAGGGAAGAAGGTCAGTCACGGCGTTGGGATGCAGGCGGGCCAGGAGGAGAGAGGCTGGCTCGCAGGAGAGGGCGGGGGACCCACAGGTGGGAGTTTGCGGGGAAGGACCCACAGGTCCCCTGGGGTCAAGGTGCAGCCTGACTGAGGCCTGAGCAATGACTAGGAGAACAGGGACAAGTGTGCCAGCGGCAAGAACAGACTCTGCAGAAGCTCAGAGTCGAGAGAGGCTCAGCTGGATTTTTAAGTGTGTGTGTGTGTGTGTGTGTGTATGTGTGTGTGTGTGCGCGCGCATGTGAAGCAAGATAGTTTTCTTTTTTTTTTCTTTTTGGGCTATACCAGCGATCGATGCTCAGGGCTGATTCCTGGCTCTGCATCCTGGAATTACTCCTGGCTTTGCTCAGGGGAACGCTACGGGATGCCGGGAATCAAACCCGGATCTACTGTGTGCAAGGCCAGCGCCCTCCCCACTGTGTCATCACTTAGGCCCCAACAAGATAGTTTTTATAGAAACTTATTTAGAAAGGTTTAGAGAGAAGCCCGCGCTGGGGAGAGCACGGGCGTCTCCAGAGGGAGTCTCAGCGGGGGCCGCAGCGATGTCCAGCGGAGACGCCCTGGCCTTGCACGTGTTCACCGGGGTTTGATCCCAGGCACTCCATAATGCCCCCTGAGCCCCGGCAGGAGTGATCCCTGAGCACCGCCGGGTGCAAACGGGAGGAAGAGCCGGGGCTGGCCGGCCTGCCCCTGGCGGCCCGCTGGCCCCGACTCCTGCCCGTGCACACGCAGTTCTCCTACGTGGATGCGGACGGCGCCCCAGTGAGCGGCGTGCAGCTGACCTTCCTGTCCCTGCTGAGCGCCAGCTCCCGGCAGACCTTCACCTACCTGTGCCAGAACTCAGCCGCCGGGCTGGACGCGGCCGCTGGGGGCCAGGGCCGCGCGCTGCGCTTCCAGGGTGCCTCGGGCCAGGAGCTGGGACTTAACCAGACGGCGGCGGCCACGCTCCGGGTCCCCCAGGACGGCTGCCAGGTCCGTAGGCCGGGCAGGCGGCGGGGGTGGGGAGGGGCGCGCCTGGATGGGGCGTAGGGTGGGGGTCCCCGCGCCCCGACCCAGCGCCCCTGACCCGCCCTGCCCGCACCCCTGCAGTTCCGGAAGGGCCAGGCCAAAACCGTGCTGGAGTTCAGCGCCGCCCAGGGACGCGTCCTGCCGCTGCTGGACGTGGCGGCCACCGACTTCGGCCAGCCCAACCAGAAGTTCGGCTTCCAGCTGGGGCCCGTCTGCTTCAGTAGCTGAGTCTCAGGGGCCGCGGGAGGGGGCACAGAAGGGACGCCCCCACAGGGGGCCACTAATGGTGCTGAGGCCTCGAGCCGCCCTATTTATCTTCTGCAACTGCCTCACGGTCAGACAAGAGGAATCTTCTTCCTTCTTCAGCCCCCGGGGGACCCCAAATCCCTCCCCTCCTCTCGTGGGGGGCCACAGCGGAAGCTTAGCTGGAAGTTTAGCACCCCTGAACCCCATACAAAGGACTTCCAGCTCGGAGCTGACACAGGCCCCCCCAAACCTGCCTCCCTCCCTGTCCCCCCAAAACTGTGGTGCTTCTGGACCTCCTTGTTGACCACTGGATTCCCTCCTGTTCAGCCCGAGACGACTCGACGGCTTCCCCTGACATTTGGGGGAGCAGGGTGGGTGGGGGTCCCCGAGTGTAGGAACCAAAGCTGGACTCCAGAAGAAACAGGGGCCCCCTGGCAGAGCTGAGTGGGCCCCCCCACTGCCTCAGCCCCACCACTCTGGACTGCTGTCCCCGCACCCTGTCTCCGACCCCCTCCCCCATATCACCGGGCCAGATCAGGAGGTGTGGACCGGTGAGTGGAGTGGGGGCAGGGGGTGACCCCGGATCCCAATGGTGCTGCCTTCATTCTCGAGGGATCCGTGGGCCAAGAGGAGGCCGACTCTGGGGAATTCGACTCGCTAACACCCGCCGAGGGCTGGAGGGGATGAGAGAGTCCAGCATCTTCTGGCCCTGCCCGCGCCCTGCTGGACCTTGGGTCAGAGAATAAACTGGTGAACTGTGTCCAAGTGTCCGTGCTGCCTGGGGCTCGCCCCACTCACTCTGTGCGTGGAGGGACACCCAGTGAGCAGTGCTCCAGAGCCAGCACCCGGGAGCGAACAGGGTGACACAGGAGAGGCTGTGCCTTGCCGCAGGACCATCCCTCCAAACCAGCCCAGTTCTAAAGCTCTCCAGACCCCACAAACCCCACACCCCGCATTGCTGAGGATGCCATCTTCTGTGCTGAGAGTTTTGGGGTTCCTAGACATATGAGAAGTCCCAAGTCCTCTGTTCTCCGTGGAGGAGGGTGGCAGAGGCCACATTCAACTCCGGCATCTCCTGATATCTGGGGTGAAGGTACCTGCCGTCAGAGTAACTGGGGTTGGGTTAAGAAGAATTTTAATTAACACAGTAATAATGAGCCTAAGACCAGGCCATCTCCTTCCCTGGATATTTTAAATACACAACTTCTGCCAAGGATGTTTTTTCTTTTTGGGTCACACCGGGTGATGTTCAGTGGTTACTCCTGGTTCTCCACTCAGAAATTACTCTTGGCAGTGCTTGGGAGGCCCTATGGGATGCTGGGGATTGAACCTGGGTCGGCCATGTTCAAGGCAAACACCCTACCCGCTGTGCTATCACTCCAGCCCTGAGGATTTTGTGGTGGGGCTTTGGTGTGGGCCCGAAGGGATTTGGGGACTGTTATGAGTACCTGGGATTGAACCCACCCTCTAGGAAGGGTTTCCTGTTACAGTCAATCCCACATGCCATCACCCCACGTTCTCAGGGTGTCCGTTGCCCTCTTCTACAAGGAAGAGGGGGCATGGATACAGCAAGATGCAGTTCAGAACCCCTGAAGTTGGGGTGAGGGAATTCGCCATCAAGGGACTGAGGCTGTTTGGGTCTTATTTGGTTAGTTCATGGTTCGGGGCACAAACCCAACAATGCTCAGGGGTTCTCCTGGCTCTGCACTCAGGAATCACTCTGGCATGACGGTGGGACTGTATGAAAAACCAAAGAAAGAACCAGGGTGCTGTGACTGCAAGGCAAGAGATCTGACCACTCTGCTCCCGCTGCAGCGGCCAAAGCATCTTGCTTGATCCTTAATGACCCCATACTTAACTTCGAGCAAAGAAAAGGGTTGGAAATCTTAAATGTGGATAAAGTTGGGCTGCGGCAGTGAAACGCCACGAGATGGCGCTGTGAGCATTTCCGTTTCTCCCCAGGCCCGTTTCTCTAAGAATTTTCTACCCTAGGGTTTGCTTCAATGTTGGGTATGGGGTAATTTAGGATCAAGCACACAGCTTCCACAGGTGCAGCCGTAGAGGAGAGCCTTGCGGTTCCTTGTCTTTCACGAGGGTCACCAGGGTTTGATTGGGGTACATACCTGAATCTCCTCTGGGGGTTCGGGTGGGTTGCCCCAGCATGGTCTCTGGACAAAGAGGGGTGCAGGGGTTTGGAATGAGGTGCTGGTCTGGGATGAGCAAGGCAAGGTTATTTTCTTTTATTTTTTGTTCTCTTCACTCTGAGCAAGAAGACTTCTGAGCCCACCTTGCGATGTCGGTGACCGAGCTCTTTGAATGTTTCCTGTTATGGGCAACCCACACCCCATCACCCCATCATCCCACATTATGAGGTACCCCAATCCTCTTCTATAAGGGCATGGAAGAAGATACAGCTCAGAACGCCTCAAGTCAGGATGAGGGAATTCTCCATCAAAGAACGGAGGCTACTTTGTTTCAATTTTCTTGCTTGTTTATGGCTGGGGTCACACCTGGTAATGCTCAGGGGGTCTCCTGGCTCTGAACTCAGAAATCACTCCGGCATGACTGGAGAACCTTATGGGAAGCCTATGAATGCAAGACAAGGGTCCTAATCACTTAGCTACCGCTGCACTGGCTGAAGCGGCTTGTTTGATCCTTAATTACCCCATACCTAACATTGAAGAGAATTTTGCAGAGAAACCTTCCTAGGGAGCAACAGAAACGTCCCCACAGCGCCATCTCGTGGCACTTCTGTGGAACTACCGCATCCCGACTTTCCCACGCTTAAGATTTCCAGCCCTTTTCTTTGCTTCAGTGTTAAGGATGGGGTGGTTAAGGATCAAGCTCGCAGGCTAGGGCTATGGATCGAATACTGAGCCAGGAAGGGGCTTCCCTGGTATGGGGTGACCCTGGTTTCTATTCCTGCACCCCATACGTTCCCCAAGCACCGTTAGGAGTGATTCCTGAGTGCAGAGTCAGGGGTAACCCCCAAATATCGCTGGTTGTGGCCCCTGAAACACTAATAAACAAAAGTCTTTCACGTAGGATTCCTTCACGCCAAACTTGGGGGCTGCCCAGCTGTATCTTGCTTCCACCACCATCCTCCACGTAAAAACCGCAAAAGTGTGGGCATGACCTGGACAGAAACCGTTTGCGAATGGGGGCTTAGAGGGAGAGATTCTACTGCGGGCAAAACACTTGTCATGCTGCTGGGTTCAACCCTGACACCCGGGTTGCCCCATGCGAGGCAAGCCCCTCGATGCTCTGCTACCGCTGCACGGCCTAAAGGATGCCTGCTTGATCCTTAGTGACCCGCAGGTTAACATGGAAGCAAGCCCAAGGGCTGGAAATCTTGGGCACAGGAAAAGTTGGGCCACGGCTCTTCCACTGATGCACCACGAGAAGGCGCTGTGGGACGTTTCCATTCCTCCCAGGGCCATTTCTCTAAGAAATGTTCATCCCTGGTCCTGACCTCCCTCCAGAACCCACTATAGCTCCCAGGACCCTCAGAATTTCTGCATAAGAAAACAAAAAAGAATTTCTGCACAGTGGAGTGGCCTTCTCGTCCCTCTCCTAAGTCCACCACGCTGACTGGCCAAGCTAGTGGCTCTGGCTTCTTTATTTGGGTGTGGACTGTGGGTGGCTGCAACAGTTTCTCGGGGGCTCAGGGGAATTATATGGTGCCTGAGATGGAACCCAGGGTGAGCACAGAAGACAATTGTGCCTTCCCGCAGTGCAATCTCTCCAAATCAACCCATCCTTATAGTCTCCAGCCCCATCATTTCACACCACTGCACCCCACATTTCTGAGGATGCCCTCTTCCCCCTCCCAGAGAATTTTGGGGTTCCTATACATATGAGAAATCGCAAGTTCTCTGTTCTCTGTGGAGGAGGATGGCAGAGGCCACATTCAACTCCGGCATCTCCAGATGTCTGGGGTGAAGGTACCTACCATCAGAGAAATTGGGAGCGGGTTAAAAAGAATTTTGAGGGGCTGGAGCAATAGCACAGCGGGTAGAGCGTTTGCCTTGCACGCGGCTCACTTGGGTTCGATTCCCAGCATTCATATGGTCTCCCTAGCATGTCCGGAGTGATTCCTGAGTGCATGAGCCAGGAGTAACCCCTATGCAACGCCGGGAGTGGCCCAAAAAAAAAGCAAAAAAAAACAAAAACAGAGAGAGTACTTGGGGTTGAACCTAGTCAGCCATGAACAAAAGGTTATTTTGTTGCTATTCTCTTTGTGATGAGCAAGAAAAATTCTGAACCCACTTTGCTCTGTCTGTGACCCAGCCCTTAGGAAAGGTTTCCTATTACAGTCAACCCCATGTGCCATCACCCCATGTTCTGAGGATGCCCTAACCTCCTTCTACAGGGAGGAGGTGGCATGGGTACAGCAAGATACAGCTCAGAACCCCCCAAATTGGGGTGAGAAAACCTGCCATCAAGGGACTGAGGTTGTTTTGGTTTTATTTGGTTTGTTCATGGTTTGGGGGCCACAACCCAGCAACACTCAGGGGTTCTCCTGGCTCTGCACTCAGGAATCACTCCGGCAGGATTGGGGGACCATATGGGGAGCCAAAGAACGAACCAGGGTCCTTTGACTGAAAGAAAAGAGCTGACCGCTCTGCTCCCGCTGCTGCATAGGCCCAAGCGGCTTGCTTGATTCTAAATGACCCCATACTTAACATTGAAGCAAAGAAAAGGGCTGGAAATCTTAAGCGTGGGAAAATTCGGGCCGCGGCAGTTCCGCTGAAGCGCCACTACGTGGCGCTGTGGGCATCGCAGACACACCCCAGGCCTGTTTCTCTAAGAAATCTCCACCCTTGGGATTGCTTCAGTGTTAGGTATGAGGTAATTAAGGATCAAGCAGGCTGCTTCCACAGGTGCAGCGGTAGGAGAGCTGTGTGGGTGTTTGTCTTTCACGCGGATGACTAGGGTTTGATTCTTCGCCTTCAGACCTTTGTGGGGCACATAGCACCTCCTCTGGGGGTTTGGATGGGTCGCCCAGCTTGGTCTCTGGATAAAGAGGGGTTCAGGGGTTTCATCCTTGTCTGGAACAAACAAGGCAAGGTTATTTTCTTTTATTTTTTGTTCTTTTTGCTCTGAGCAAGAAAACTTCTGAGTCCACCCTGCGATGTCTGTGACCGAGCACTTTGAATGTTTCCTGTAAAGGGCAAGCCACACCCCATCACCCCACATTTTGAGGGTGACCCAACACTTTTCTACAAAGACGTGGGGAATGGAAGAAGATATAGCTCAGAACTCCTCAAGTCGGGGTGAGGGAATTGGCCACAAAGGAACTGCGGCTGCTTTGTTTTAATTTTCTTCCTTGTTTGTTTATGGCTGGGAATACACCAATATTGCTCAGGGGGTTCTCCTGGCTCTGCACCCAGGAATGACTCCAGCATGACTGGAGAATCTTATAGGGAGCCTATGAATGGACCTGGGTCCTGTGAATGAATGCAAGGCAAAAGCCCTAAATATTCTGCTCCCACTGCATAGGCCCAAACTGCGTGCTTGATCCTTAATGACCCTATACTTAACACTGAAGCAAAGAAAAGGGCTGAAGATCTTAAGCGTGGGAAAATTCGGGCTGCGGCAGTTCCTCTGAAGCACCACGAGATGGCGCTTATGTTCGTTGCAGTCCCACCCCAAGCTCATTTCTCTAAAAATTCTCCACAATTGGGTTTGCTTCAGTGATAAGTATGGGGTCATTAAGGGTCAAACACAAAGGTGCAACAGGTGCAGCAGTAGGAGAGCCTTGTGGCTGCTTGTCTTTCACGAGCATGACCAGGGTTCAATTCCCACCTTCAGACCTTTGTGGTCTACATAGCTGAATCTGCTCGGGGGTATTGAGTGGGTTGTCCCAGCTTTGTCTCTGAACCATGAGGGGTGCAGAGGATTGAACCTGGCCTGGAACGAGCAAGGCAACGTCATTTTTCTTTTACTTTTTGTTCTCTTCACTCTGAGCAAGAAAGCTTCTGAACCAACTTTGCTGTCTGTGACCAAGCCATTTAGAAATGTTTCCTGTTAAGGGGCTGGAGTGATAGCACAGCGGGTAGGGTGTTTGCCTTGCACGTGGCCGACCCGGGTTCAAATCCCAGCATCCCATATGGTCCCCTGAGCACCGCCAGGGGTGATTCCTGAGTGCAGAACCAGGAGTAACCCCTGTGCATCGCTGGGTGTGACCCAAAAAGCAAAAAAAAAAAAAAGGAAATGTTTCCTGTTATGGGCAACCCACACCCCACCACCCACATTCTGAGGGTGCCCCAACCCTCTTCTACAAGGAGGAGAGGCCATGGAAGAAGGTACAACTCAGAACCCCCAAAGTCCAGTGAGAGAATTCACCATCAAGGGACTGAGGCTGCTTTGTTTTTATTTTCTTATTTGTTATTTTATTATGGGGCTGGAGCGATAGCACAGCGGTTGGGCATTCACCTTTCACGCGGCTGACCCGAGTTCGATTCCTCCGCCCCTCTCGGAGAGCTCGGCAAGCTACCGAGAGTATGGAGCCCGCACGGCAGAGCTTGGCAAGCTATCCGTGCGTATTGGATATGCCAAAAACAGTAACAATAAGTCTCTCAATGAGAGACGTTACTGGTGCCCACTCGAACAAATCTATGAGCAACGGGGTGTGACAGTTATTTTTTTATTTTTTTGCTTTTTGGGTCACACCCAGCAATGCACAGGGGTCACTCCTGGCTCATGCACTCAGGAATCACCCCTGGCGGTGCGCAGGGGACCATATGGGATGCTGGGATTTGAACCCGGGTCGGCCGCGTGCAAGGCAAACGTCCTACCCGCTGTGCTATCACTCCAGCCCCCCGTGTGACAGTTATTTTATTGTGGGGTCACACCCAGAGAATGTCAGCGAACACTCCTGGCTCTGCACTCAGAAATCCCGATGGGCTCTGGGAGCCAGCTGACGAACGACGGTCCTGTGAATCAAGGCAAGAGCCCTAACCGCTCTGCTACCGCTGCACCTGTGGAAGCTGCGTGCTTGATCCTTAATTACCCCACACCTAACACTGAAGCAAACCCGTGAGGAAATTTGTAGAGAAACCTAGGGAGCAATGAAAACGTCCACAGCGCCATCTTGTGGCGTTTCGGCGGAACTGCTGCTTCCCGACTATCCCAAGCTTGATTTCCAGTCCTTTTCTTTGCTTCAGTGTTAAGGATGGGGTGATTAGGGATCAAGCTCGCAGCCTAGGGCCATGAATCAAATACTGATCCGGGAAGGGGCTTGCCTTGTATGGGGTGACTCGGGGGCTATCCCTGCACCAAATACGTTCCCCCGAGCATCTTCAGGACTGAGTGCAGAGTCAGGAGTAACCCCCAAATATCACCGGGTGTGGTCCCCGAAACACAAACAAACGAAAGCCTTTCACGGAGGATTCCAACACGCTGAACTTGGGGATGCCCAGCTGAATCTTGCTTCCACCACCTTCCTCCACGGAAAATTCGTGAAGGTCTGCATTCGATAGGACAGGAACTATGTGCAAATAAGGGCTTAGAGGGAGAGATTCTCTGCTGGGCAAAGCGCTTGCCACGCTGCTGGGTTCAATCCTGGCACCTGGGTCGCCCCATGCGAGGCAAGCGCCCTCGATGCTTTGCTACCGCTGCACGGCCTGAGGCGGCCTCCTTGATCTTAGTGACCCGCAGGTTAACATGGAAGCAAACCCAAGGGCTGGACATCTTGAGCGCAGGAAAGTCGGGCCATGACTCTTCCGCCGATGCACCACGAGAGGGCGCTGTGGGGCGTCTCCATCCCTCTCAGGGACGTTTATCAAAGAAATGTTCATCCCTGGTCCTGACCTCCCTCCAGAACCCACTATAGCTCCCAGGACCCTCAGAATTTCTGCATAAGAAAACAAAAACGAATTTTTGCACAGGGGAGCCTCATCTTCGTTCCTCTCCTTAGTCCACCGCACTGACTGGACAAGCTAGTGGCTCTGGCTTCTTTATTTGGGGTGTGGGCTGTGGGGGGCCGCAACAGTTTCTCAGGGGGCTCAGGTGACGCTATATGGCGCCTGAGATCGAACCCAGGGTGAGCACAGAAGACAATTGTGCCTTCCTGCAATGCAAGCTCTCCAAATTGGCCTTTTTTTTTTCTTTTTAGGTCACACCCGCAAATGCACAGGGTCACTCCTGGCTCATGCACTCAGGAATTACTCCTGGCGATGCTCAGGGGACTATATGGGATGCTGGGATTCAAACCCGGGTCGGCCACGTGCAAAGCAAACGCCCTACCTGCTGTACTATCGCTCCAGTCCCCAAAGTGGCCCATTCTTACAGGTATCCAGCCCCATCATCCTCACAAGCCCGCACTCCATATTCTGAGGGTACCATCTTCCTTTCAGAGAGAGTTTTGGGGTTCCTATACATATGAGAAGTCCCAAGTCCTCTGCTCTCTGTGGAGAGGGTGGCTGAGGCCAGGTTCAACTTCAGCATCTCTAAAGGTTTGGGGTGAAGATACCTACCATCAGAGAAATAGGGAGTGGGTTAAAATAATTTTGATTAAAACAGCAATAATGAGCCTAAGACCGGGCAATCTCCTTCCCTGGAAATTGTTCTTCTGCTGAGGATTTTTTTTTTTTTTTGCTTTTTGGGTCACACCTGGCGATGCACAGGGGTTACTCCTGGCTCTGCACTCGGGAATTACCCCTCGCCGTGCTCAGGGGACCATATGGAATGCTGGGATTTGAACCCGGGTCTGCCGAATGCAAGGCAAACGCCCTACCCGCTGTGCTATCTCTCCAGCCCCTTCTGACGAGGATTTATTTAATTTATTTTTTTTCCTTTTTGGGTCACACCCAGCGATGTTCAGGGGTTACTCCTGGCTTTGCACTCAGGAATCATTCCTGGCGGTGCTCAGGAGACCATATGGGATGCTGGGAATTGAACCCGGGTCTGCCGAATGCAAGGCAAATGCCCTACCCGCTGTGCTATCACTCCAGCCCCCGAGGATTTTTTTTATTTTTATTTTTTAAATTCTTTTATTGAATCACCATGTGGAAAGTTACAAAGCTTTCAGGTTTAAGTCTCAGTTATACAATGCTCGAACGAGGATTTATTTTAAATCGGGGGTTTTAATATAATTTTTTAATAGGGTGTGGGTTCTCTGGGTTCTGGAGACCCTTAAGAGTACTTGGGATTAAACCTAATCTGCCGTGAACAAAAGAAGGTTATTTTGTTGCTATTCCTTTTGTGATGAGCAAGAAAAGTTCTGTTTTGTTTTGTTTTTGCTTTTTGGGTCACAACCGGCAATGCACAGGGGTTACTCCTGGCTCATGCACACAGGAATTATTCCTGGCAGTGCTCGGGGGACCATATGGGATGCTGGGAATCGAACCCGGGTTGGCTGCATGCAAGGCAAACACCCTACCCGCTGTGCTATCACTCTAGCCCCGAGCAAGAAAAATTCTGAACCCACTTTGCTCTGTCTGTGACCCAGCCCTTAGGAAAGGTTTCCTGTTACAGTCAACCCCATCACCCATGTTCTGAGGGTGCCCTAACCCCCTTCTACAGGAAGAGGGGACATGGATACAGCAAGATACAGCTCAGATCCCCCAAGTTGGGGTAAGGGGATCTGCCAACAAGGGATTGAGTTTGTTTTGATTTTATTTGGTTTGTTCATGGTTTGGGGGCCACAAGCCAGCAATACTCAGGGGTTCTCCTGGCTCTGCACGACTCAGCATGACTGGGGGGCTGCATGGGGAGCCAAAGAAAGGACCAGAGTCCTGTGACTGCTAGGCAAGAGCCCTGACAGTTCTGCTCCCGCTGCTGCATAGGCCCAAGCGGCTTGCTTGATCCTTAATGGCCCTATACTTAGCATTGAAGCAAAGGAAAGGGCTGGAAATCTTTTTGTTTTGTTTTGTTTTTTTTTTGTTTTTTGGGTCACACCCGGCGATGCACAGGGGTCACTCCTGGCTCTTCACTCAGGAATCATCCGGGGACCATATGGGATGTTGGGATTCGAACCCGGGTCGCCCGCGTGCAAAGCAAACGCCCTACCGGCTGTGCTATCGCTCCAGCCCCAAGGGCTGGAAATCTTAAGCGTGGGAAAATTCGGGCCGCGGCAGTTTCGCCAAAACGCCACGAGATGGCGCTTTGGGCATTGCAGACACACCCTAGGCCTGTTTCTCTAAATTTCCGCCTTTGGGTTTGCTTCAGTGTTAGGGATGGGGTAATTAAGGATCAAGCAGGCTGCTTCCACAGGTGCAGCGGTAGGAAAGCTGTGTGGGTGTTTGTCTTTCACGCGGGTGACTAGGGTTCGATTCTCGCCTTCAGATCTTTGTGGGGCACATAGCTGAGCATCCTCTGGGGGTTTGGGTGGGTCACCGCATCTTGGTTTCGGACAAAGAGAGGTGCAGGGATTTGATCCTTGTCTGGAACGAGCAAGGCAAGGTTATTTTCTTTTATTTTTTGTTCTTTTCGCTCTGAGCAAGAAAACTTCTGAGTCCACCCTGCGATGTCTGTGACCGAGCACTTTGAATGTTTCCTGTAATGGGCAAGCCACACCCCATCACCCCACATTCTGAGGGTGACCAAACACTCTTCTACAAAGACGTGGGGAATGGAAGAAGATACAGCTCAGAACCCCTCAAGAAGGGTTGAGGGAATTGGCCACAAAGGAACTGAGGCTGCTTTTTTTTTTTTTTTTTTTTTTTTTTTTTGCTTTTTGGGTCACACCCAGCACTGCTCAGGGGTTACTCCTGGTTTTGCACTCAGGAATTACTCCTGGCGGTGCTTGGGGGACCATATGGGATGCCGGGGATCGAACCCGGGTCGGCCGCGTGCAAGGCAAACGCCCTACCCGCTGTGCTATCGCTCCGGCCCTGAGGCTGCTTTGTTTTAATTTTCCTCCTTGTTTGTTTATGGCTGGGAACACACCGGTAATGCTCAGGGGGGTTCTCCTGGCTCTGCACTCAGGAATAACTCTGGCGTGACAGGAGAACCCAATGGGGAACCTACGAATGGACCCGGGTCCTATTAATGCAAGGGTGTGCTACTGCTGCACCTGTGGAAGCTGCGTACTTGATCCTTAATTACACCATACTCAACACTGAAGCAAACCCAAGTGAGGAAATTTGTAGAGAACCCTTCCTAGGGAGCAACGGAAACGTCCACAGCGCCGTCTCGTGGCGTTTCGGCGGAACTGCTGCACCCCGACTATCCCAAGCTTGATTTCCAGTCCTTTTCTTTGCTTCAGTGTTAAGGATGGGGTGATTAAGGATCAAGCTCGCAGCCTAGGGCCATGAATCAAATACTGATCCGGGAAGGGGCTTGCCTTGTATGGGGTGACTCGGGGGCTATCCCTGCACCAAATACGTTCCCCGGAGTACCGTCAGGAGTGATTCCTGAGTGCAGAGTCAGGAGTAACCCCCAAATATCACCGGGTGTGGCCCCGAAACACAAACAAACAGAAGGCTTTCTTGAAGGATTCCTTCACGTCAAATTTGCGGATGCCGAGCTGAGTCTTTCTTCCACCACCTTCCTCCACGGAAAACCGCTAAGGTGTGCAGCCCACCGGGACAGGAACTGTTTGCGAATGGGGGCAAAAATCTCTCTAAGTGAGAGATTCTCTGCTGGGCAAAGCGCTTGCCACGCTGCTGGGTTCAATCCTGGCACCTGGGTCGCCCCATGCGAGGCAAGCGCCCTCGATGCTTTGCTACCGCTGCACGGCCTGAGGCGGCCTCCTTGATCCTAGTGACCCGCAGGTTAACATGGAAGCAAACCCCAGGGCTGGACATCTTGAGCGCAGGAAAGTCGGGCCATGACTCTTCCGCCGATGCACCACGAGAGGGCGCTGTGGGGCGTCTCCGTCCCTCTCAGGGACGTTTATCAAAGAAATGTTCATCCCTGGTCCTGACCTCCCTCCAGAACCCACTATAGCTCCCAGGACCCTCAGAATTTCTGCAGAAAAAAAATCTGTACAGAGGATCCTGATCTTCATCCCGCTCCATAGCCTACAGCGCTGACTGGCCAAGCTAGTGGTTTTGACTTCTTTATTTTGGGGTGTGGGCTGTGGGCACCAAGACTTTCTTGTGCGGCTAAGATGACACTACATAGTGCCTGAGATTGAAACCAGGGTTAGCACAGAAGAGGACTGAGCCTTCTCGAAGTGCGATCTCTTCAATTTGACCCGTTCTTAAAGATCTCTAGCCTCTCCATCACATCCCCAGCACCCCACACTGTATCTTCCACCTATACAACTGAAAAGTCCCAATTCCCTCTGTTGTTCTCCGTGGAGGAAGATGGCAGAGGCCAGATTCACATCCAACATCTCCAGAAGTTGGGGTGAAGGTACCTGCCATCAGAAGAACTGGGGGTGGATTGTGAAGGACATTATTTAACATGGTAATAATGAGTCTCAGCAGCCAATCTCCTTCCCTGGAAATTCTAAACACACCAATTCTGCAAAAGATTTTTTTTTTTTGCTTTTGGGTCACACCCGGCAATGCACAGGGGTTACTCCTGGCTCTGCACTCAGGAATTACCCCTGGCGGTTCTCAAGGGACCATATGGGATGCTGGGAATCGAACCCGGGTTGGCTGCGTGCAAGGAAAATGCCCTACCCGCTGTACTATCGCTCCAGCCCCAATTCTGCGAAAGATTTTAATTTCATTTTGGGGTTTGGTGTGGGCCCGTGGGGTCCTAGGGACCATTAAGAATGCCTAGGATTGGGGCTGGAGCGATAGCACAGCGGGTAGGGCATTTGCCTTGCACGCAGTCCACCCGGGTTCTATTCCCAGCATCCCATATGGTCTTCCGAGCACCGCCAGGAGTGATTCCTGAGTGCATGAACCAGGAGTAACCCTTGTGCATCGCTGGGTGTGTACCAAAAAGAGAAAAAAAAAGTTTGGGATTGAATTTCATCTGCCACAAGCAAGTTTTCATTTTTAAAAAAATTCAGTAAAAATGTTATGTTCTTTCTCTCTGAGCAAGGCAAGTTCTAAACCCGCTCTGATAATTCTCTGGCTGAACTGCTTCATAAGTTTCCTGTTATTGTGCATCCCAAACCTGACACCCCATATTTCTGAGGCTGCTCCCTTCCTGTTCTGTGAGAATGAGAGGTGTGGAAGCAAGATTCAGCTCAGTACCCTACTGAGGTTGCATGCAAAGGAATCTGCCAGAATTGGATTGAGGCTGCTCTGATTTCTTTTCTTTTTTTTATGTTTTGGGGGTCACAATTGACGATGCTCAGGGTCGTTTGACTCTGTACTCAGGAATCACTCTTTGCATGAATGGGGGACTGTATGGGATACCGGCGAAGGTTCCCAAGTCTGCAGAACACAAGGGCTCTGCTACTGATGCATGCCCCAGACTTCGTGCTTGATCCTTAATTATTCCATACCTAACACTGAAGCAAACCCAAGAGTGGAAATTTCTTAGAGAAGTGGGCCTGGGGAGCGACGGAAACACCCCACAGCGCCATATCGTGGCATTTAAGCAGAACTGCCGCGACCCGACTTTCCCTCGCTTAAGATTTCCAGCCCTTGGGTTTGCTTCAATGTTGCAGGTCATTAAGGATCAAGCTTGCAGCCTGGGGCGATAGAGGAATAACAGTGGGTAAGGCGCTCGCCTTGCATCGGTTTGGAACTCTTGTACCCCATATGGTCCCCTGAGCACCGACATGAATATTTAACAATTGGCGGAAGGAACCCCTGAGCATTGCTCCGTGTGTCCCCCCAACCGGATGCTCTCTGCCCTCCACAGCCCCCCACACTGACTGGCCCCGCAAGTGTCTCTGGCTTTTTATTTCGGCGTTCAGGATTTGCTATTCCTAGCGGGGTTTGGGGGAACATAAAGAAACGTGATCCTCATCCCCTCCCCACCAGTATGGTGATACTGACAAAGAAACTGAGGTTATGGTTTTTGTTTGCTAGTTTCTAATTGGGGGCCACACCCGGCGATGTTCCGGGGTGACTCCCGGCTATTTTTTCATTAATTACTCTTGTAGGTGCTCAGAGAACTATAGGGGGTGCCTGGGTTCGTACCCGGTTTAACTGCTGCAAGGGGAGCGCTTTTCTACCCACTTTTCTCTTCTCTATTGCCTGAGGTTTGATCTTTAATCCTTGAAGCCAAACTCAGCGCTGGAAATCTTCCCTGTAAACCCGGGACTCGCCACTTCCTCTCCATTGCCACAAGACAGTGCTGTGGATCGTTTTTTCCCTGCCCAGGGATGTTTCTCTCAGGAATGTCCACCCCTGGTCCTGATCTCCTTCCAGAACCTACTGAAGCTCCCCAGGACCCTCCGAGCTCTCTGCAGAGAGACCCCTGATCCTTGCCCACCTCTGCGGCCCCCCACACTGCCACACCAGTCCTCTGGCTTTATTTGGGGTGACCACAGCAGAGCTAAAGGTGTGTGTGTGTGGAGGGGGTTCGAGGCTTTCTGTGGTGCGGGGGATCAAATCCAGGTTGGCCAAGGCAAGGCAAGAGCCTTCCCAGAGTTCTGTCTCCTTTTCCTGACCTTTTTTTTTTTTTTTAAGGTTTCCCATCACGGTCATCCTCACACCACTTCCCCCTCCGTACATTTTTTTTCTTTTTAGGGTTGCTCAGGGGTTACTCCTGGCTCTGCACTCAGGACTTACTCCTGCTCAGGGGACCATCTGGGATGTGGGGATCGAACCTAGGTCAGCTGCGTGCAAGGCAAATGCCCTCCACGCTGTGCTATCGCTCCAGCTGCCCCCCCCCTCCATACCTCCAAACACTCTCTTGCTCCCTGCCGGAGTTTTGGGGATTTCCATAGATTTGAGATGTTCTAAACACCGTGCTCGACCTGTTCACAGCAGTGGAGGGGTGTGGGTGGAAATTTCAGTCCGGTAATCCCCAGGATTGGGGTGAAGCTGGGGGCTTGGTTGGGAATGAATGTGCAGCATTAGCACATGGAGATGGAGGGCAGAAATATCCAAGACCTTTGAGGATTTTTTAAAAATGTATTTGGGGGATCAGTGGGTCGCTCCAGCGGGGTGGGTGGGAGAGCGACACAGGTCCTCGCTTCCTCCTGAATCTTCACCCCTAAGCTCCTCAGCTTCCTTCCTTTCTCTCTTTCTTCCTTCGTTTCTTTCTTTTTTTCTTTCTTTCGTTTCTTCCTTTTCTTCCTTCCTTCCTGTCTGTCTTTCTTTCCTTTCTTCTCTTTCTTTCTTTCTTTCTTTCTTTCTTTCTTTCTTTCTTTCTTTCTTTCTTTCTTTCTTTCTTTTTTTCTTTCTTTCTTTCTTTCTTTCTTTCCTTCTTTTTGGGTCACACCTGGTGATGCTCAAGTCTTACTCCTGGCTCTGCACTCAAGAATTACTCCTGGCGGTGCTTGGGGGACCCTATAGGATGCTGGGGATCGAACCCAGGTCACCTGAGTCCAAAGCAAATGCCCTCCCTGCTGTCTATCACTCTGCCCCACTCCTTTACACTGCAGATCCTTGCACCCCAGCCTTTCGGAGTACCTGATCTTAATCTCCCCTTTATCCTTCATCAGTGGAGGACAGAGACAAGTACCTGGCCTGAGGCTTTTCACTCTCCAGGGAGAGGGGATGGCGGCACTCTCAGACAGGCGGGGTGATGGGGTGCGGGTAAGTCCATCGCAGCAAACCTTGAATAACGGGGGGGGGGGGGGGTTGGGACAGAGAGACAGGAGCGTGGCAGGTGTTTTGCTATTTGTGACCATCCTGGGCTTCACACCCCTTCTGGTTCCTTGAACCCCCTGGAGGGGTTGATCTACCCCGACACCCTGAATACCCAAATAAAATAAGGAAGCCAAAGCCACTTTGGCAAGTTTCTGTCATGGTCCAGGGAGATGGTGGGATTCAGACTCTTTGTCTCTAATTCC
The DNA here is from genome assembly GCF_027595985.1 of Sorex araneus. NCBI lineage: Eukaryota > Metazoa > Chordata > Mammalia > Eulipotyphla > Soricidae > Sorex > Sorex araneus. The sequence goes on from NC_073303.1 coordinate 234,668,689, forward strand.
CAGCACCGTTTGGTGTAGCCAAAGGCAAAGAAAACTTAATTTAAAAAATAATAAAGGGGGCTGGAGCAATAGCACAGCGGGTAGGGCGTCTGCCTTGCACGCGGCCGACCCGGGTTTGATTCCCAGCATCCCATATGGTCCCCTGAGCACCGCCAGGGGTAACTCCTGAGTGCAGAGCCAGGAGTAACCCCTGTGCATTGCCGGGTGTGACCCCAAAACCAAAAAAATAAACAATAAAAATAAAAATAAAAATAAAGGACTGGAGCGATAGCACAGTGCGGGGTGTGGTTACTTGCATGCTGCAGACTGGAGTTCCATTCCTGGCACCCCATATGGTCCCCCTGCCTGCCAGGAATAATTCCTGAGGTCAGGGCCAGGAGTAAGCCCTGAGCACCACTGGGTGTAGCCCTGAAATAAAAAAGTAAAAAATATTTTTAAAAGCAAGCACATACACACAATGCAACACATACACACAGACTCGGGGTTAAATGCACGTGGGCAAGGGTGGGTGGGATAGTACAGTAAGTAGGGCGCTGGCCTTGCACGCTGACCAGAGTTCGATCTCCAGCATCCCATAGGGTCCCCTGAGCACCTCCAGGAGTGATTTCTGAATGCAGAGCTGGGAGTAACCCCTGAGAATCACGGTGTGGTCCACAACGGAAAATGAAGCAAACAGGCAGGTATTTGGAAGGAGGCGCAATTAAGTGTCCAGAGTTGGGGGCTGGAGCAATAGCTCAGTGGGGAGGGCGTTTGCCTTGCACGCAGCCCACCCGGGTTTGATTCCCAGCATCCCATATGGCCCCCTGAGCACCGCCAGGAGTAACCCCTGTGCATCGCCAGGTGTGACCCAAAAAGAAAAAAAAAAGTGTCCAGAGACCTCTGGAAGGAGCTCGCAGCACATTCAAGAATGTGGAACAGGGGCTGGCAGCGCCGGAAGCACCCGGACACGGCCCCTGATTTGCATACGCTGATAGGAAGGTTCCCACAGCCCCTAATGAATCGCATCTTGTTCTTTGGGCGTGATTCCAGCCCCTGACTCCCAGCTGCGGATGGGTGAGGCCAGGGTGGGCCTTCCAGGGTAGCCGGCTGATAGAGGGGTGACAGACAACCGTATCAAGCCCCTGCCCCCATCAAATCCTCATTCTACCCCCTCCCTCAGGACCCCCCCAAGCATCCGTCTGTAGGCTCAGCCGGATCCACACATGATGACCCACATGCACACACATACACACACAATGCACACACATGCACATGCACACAACAATGAATGCATATGCACCACATGCACACAAAATATGCACATGCACAAAATGCACACACAAACTGCACACACATAGATGCACACACATTCACATGCACTCATGCACATGTACACACACATGCACAGAGACACACAGCCACATACTCACCGTTAGACTACAAATATCAGGGCCCTCCCGGACTTCTGACTCTAATGGGGCGAACAGGTGTGTAAGCAAAGCCAGAGGGGGTGCCACAGAGGTAAAGAAGGTAGGGAGGAGGGCAAGAAGCTCTCTTCAGTCGTGGGAATCGCAGAGGGCTTCCTGGAGGAGGGATCCTTACTGCCAAGGTGTAGTGGGTGTCTTTTGGTGCAGTGGATTCTGGGACTCACACATCCTGTTGGGTGGGGCAGGGTCAAGATACCTGAGCTGTCTGGAGCTGGCTGGCCACACCCTGCAGCTCCGGGGATTGAACTCATACCCTCCGGCTTGCAAGGCAAGTAGGTCTTGTTCTGTGTCACGGGAAGGAAACTAAGTCAGAAAGGGTTGCGGCCAGGAAACGGCTGAGAAATGCCATCCAGTCACCAGGACCACACTGGAGAAGTTTTAAAGATTGATTTTCAGGGGTCACATCCAACGGTGCTCAGGACTGACTCCTGGTTCTGTGCTCAGGGATCACGCCTGGAGGGGCTGAGGGGAGACTACGGGATGCGGGGGATGGAGCCTGCACAGGCTGTGTGCAAAACGCCTTCCCTGCTGTGCTACGGCTCCAGGATGTTTCTCTCCACGGCTGCACCACCAGCATCGAGCTCAGCATGTGTGAGAGCCCCGGGGATTGCACCCAAGGCCTCACGCCAGAGACACTCAAATGTGGGAACTCTTTTTTTTTTTTTTTTTTTGCTTTTTGGGTCACACTCGGCGATGCATAGAGGTCACTCCTGGCTCATGCACTCAGGAATCACCCCCTGGCGGTGCTCAGGGGACCACATGGGATGCTGGGATTCGAACCCGGGTCAACCGCGTGCAAGGCAAACGCCCTACCTGCTGTGCTATCGCTCCAGCCCCTCAAATGTGGGAATTCTTTTTACTTATTTCTTTATTGATGAATCACCATGAGATACAGTTACAGACTTAGAAACTTTCGTGATTGGGGCTGGAGCGATAGTACAGCGGGTAGGGCATTTGCCTTGCACGCGGTTGACCCGGGTTCGATTCCCAGCATCCCATATGGTCCCCTGAGCACCGCCAGGAGTGATTCCTGAGTGCATGAGCCAGGAGTAACCCCTGTGCATTGCCAGGTGTGACCCAAAAAGCAAAAAAAAAAAAAAAACTTTCATGATTATGTTTCAGTCATACAATGATGGAGCACCCATCCCTCCACCAGTACCCATTCTCCACCACCGATGATCCCAGCATCCCTCCCACCACCCCCACCCCTTCCCACCCCCTGACTCCGTGGCAGGTACATTCCTTCTCTCTCCTTTGGGTGTTATGGTTTGCAATACAGGTACCAATCGACCATCATGTTTGGTCCACAGTCTACCTTCAGCCCGCATCTCCCATTCCGAGTGAGCCCTCCAAGCATCATTTACTTCATGATCCCTTCTCTATCCCAGCTGCCCTTTCTCCTGGCACGTGAGACCGGATTCCAAGCCGTGGAGTGATCCTCCTGGCCCTTATCTCTACCATCCTTAGGTGTTAGTCTCTTATTATGTTACTTTATATTCCATAAATGAGTGCAGTCATTCTATGTCTGTCCAAATGTGGCAGACATTTGGCTTGTCTTGTTCGAGGTTTTTGGGTCACACACCTGGTGATGCTCAAAGGCTATTCCTGGCCGTGCACTCAGAGATCACTCCTGGCAGTGCTCAGGGATCCTATGGGATGCTGGAGATTGAATCTGGTCCGTCACCTGTGAAGCAAATAGTGTCCCCACTGTACTATCGCCCCTGCCCCTAAAGTGTGGGGATTCTTTTGTTTGTTTTGTTTTGGGACCAGGCACTTGGCAATGCTCCAGGGTTACTCCTGGCCGTGCTCAGGGATACCGGGGTTGAACCCAAGCTGGCTATGTGCAGGACAGATGCCTGCCCCGTTGTGCTCTCCCTCCAGCTCCAAACCCTTGGAGACAATTTTTGGAGGAGTTACACCCAGCGATGCTCAGGGTTACTTCAAACTCTACACTCAGAAATTACTCCTGGCGGTGCTTGGGGACCCTATGGGATGCCAGGGATCAAACCACGGTTGGTTGCATGCAGAGCAAACGCCTTAACCTCTAAACCCTGTTCTGTCTCTCCAGTCTCTGCACTGGAAGATTTTTAGGGGCTGGAGCAATGGTCCATCGGGGAGGATGCTGGCCTTGCACATGGCCAATTCAGCTTCGATCTCCGGCATCCCATAGGGTCCCTGAGCACCACCAGGAGTGATCCCTGAGCACCACCGGGTGTGATCCCCAAATAAAAACCAACTAACCAAACACAATGTTTAAAGTGTCAGGCACAACTTGGCAGGTAACCGTCCTGGATGTTTGGGGTCGGAGAGACAGTACAGTGGGCGGGGCACTTGCCTTGCATGTGGCCGACCCAGGTTCTATCCCTGGCACTGTAGCCCCTGAGCACTGCCAGGAGTGAACATTAAGTGTTGAGCCAGGGCTAATCCCTGAGCATTGTCTGGGTGCCTGGGTGTGGCCAAAAAAATAAAAACCATAACAACAGTCCCAGTCTCCTGGGTGCAAAGCCTGTGCTCAGACCTTTTATTTTGTTTTGGGCCACACGCAATGGTGCTCAGGATGGACCCCTGGCTCTGTGCTCAGGAATCATTCCTGGTGGTGCTCAGGGAACCACATGGGATGCCGGAGATCAAACCCAGGTCAGCTGTGTGCCAGGTAAGCACCTTCTCCAAAGAACCAAGGCTCGGGCACCCGTGCTCAGCCCTGGAGCTTTGCCCTGCGATCCTTATCTGCGGTTGGAAACGGTGGAATCATCTTTTTTTATTCAGGATCCAGAACATTCCATGGAGGGACCCCACTCCACAGCCCTGCACAAGTCTCCCCCCACCATAGACAGGGACTCTTGCGGGGTACCCCTTCCTGCCCCGGTGCCTCGCAGGCTTCAGGGGTCCAGGGTCGCTTCCAGGAAAAACTCTCTGGCTCCTTCAGGTGGAGAGTCTGGACCAGCTGGCCCACGGATGTGCTGTTCTAGTTTTACTTGATTTCACTTTGGTTTGGGGGCCATGCCCGGTGGTGCTTAATGCTGACTCCTGGCTCTGCACTCAGGAGTCACTCCTGGTGGGGCTCAGGGGACCCTATGGGGTTCCAGGGATTGAACCCGGGTTGGCCGTGTGCAGGGCCAACGCCCTCCCTGCTGTGCCCTCGCTCTGGCCCCGGGGCCTGACTCTTAAACTGGGGGCTCCCGTCTGTGCCCCGTCCAGCTGGGCAGGAGAGGAACCAAGTCCGGTCCTGGCTCGGGCCAGCCCCCTGGGCATCCTGTGGACAAGCTGAGTCCAGCCCCGGCCCCATCAACTCAGCCTGCTCCTTCCTGGCGTGGCAGCCTGGGGAGACAGGCGGGGGCTCCCCGTCCTGCCGCCTTGGCCCCCAGTTCCCAGACGTTGGAGCCCACCTGCCCGCCGTCCCCCAGGGAGGGTCCGAGTCACCCGCCACCTTGCCAGCCTCATTCCCACATGCGCCTGTATCTGTGTGACGCCCCCACACAGGTGCTCACGTGTGTGCCCGTCTGCGCTCCCAACGGACACTTTGGTGCTCAGGTGTGTGGGGGCCTCCAGGGTGCATTGGGGGGCCTGTGTGTGTTTTCCCCGTCTGTGCATGCATGTTTTTGGCTCAGTTGTGTGTGCATTTTATCCCAAGTGCATGTATGTTCAGTCCATGTACATTTGTATGCGTGTTCAGCTGTGTGTATTTATGTGTTCAGTATGTGAGTTTCAGGGATCTGGGTGTGGCCTGTGGCCTGGAGTTGTATGTCTTTGTGGGACTGTCGTGTGCAGGTGACAGATGTGCTGGCTCATGATTAAAGTGCCCAGACCAGACACTGCATGTGTGACTATGTGGTATGATTGCCTGATGGTGCGTGTATGTCACTGTGTGGGACTGCGTGTGGGACTGTGTGTGTGACTGTGTGTGGCTGTGTGACTGTGTATGTGAGTGTGTGCCTATGTGAGAGTGACTGTGTGACTGTGTGTACATGAGTGTGTGTGACTGAGTATGAGTGTGTGTCACTGTGTGTGACTATGTGATTGTGTGAGTGACAGCATGTATGTGTGTGACTGTTGGTTGTGTCTCTGGCTGTGTGAGTGTGTGTAACTGTGAGTGACTATGTGTGAGACTGTATGTGTGTGTGACTATGAGTGTGTGACTGTGTGTATGAGTGACTGTGTATTGTGACTATGAGTGTGTATGTGACTATGTGTGAGTGACTGTGTGTGACTCTGTAAGTGACTGTGCGTGACTTTGTGTGATTATAAGTGTGTGACTGTGTTGTAGGCAGGTAGATAGGGAAAGGCCCCGGGCAATGAAACTCAGATCATCAAAGCCTCCGGGGAGGAGAATCCTGAGACACCCCCCCCTGTGACCTTCAACAGACTCTGAGGATAATAGACCCCTCCCCAGGAGGTTCCCCAAAGAAGGCTATCACCACTCCCAACCTCCCTGGTATACTTGAAAAGAAACCGCATGTGGTTGGGGGAGGCTGTAAAGAACCTATAAAAAACAGCCCAATAGTCCATTCAAGGCTCCCTCCATCTTTGGAGGAGCCCGCGTTCTTTCTTGAGCGCGTTACTCCTACTGCTTTTTCCTTTTCCACTTATCTCTTCCTCCTTCCCTAAGACCTTCTAAATAAAGTCTGTTACTTCACTGCTTGTCTACTCCTGAAATTCTTTTCCGAGAGCGAGACAAGAACCCAGTAACCCTGGGTCCCGGGTGTTTGAGGCGTTGGAGAGAAAGTGACTGTCTTTCTCCTCCCCGCTTCACGAGAGTCACCCGTGGGGCCCACCGACGTCAACTGTGTATGAGTGACTGTGTGTAGTAACTGTGTGTGACTATGTGTGATTGTGACTATGAGTGTGTGTGACTGTGTGCATGAGTGACTGTGTCTGTAGCTGTGTGTGACTGTGTGCGTGACTATGAGTGTGTGTAACTGTGTATGAGTAACTGTGTGTGCGTGTGCGCATGCGTGTGTGTGTGTATGTGTGTGTGTGTGTGTGTGTGTGTGTGTGTGTGTGTGTGTGTGCTTGGCCTACAGCCCTGTGCTGGGGTCCGGATAGGATAAGCCCGGGCTGAGCTGTGCATGCCGGGTGTGTGTGTGTGTGTGTGTGTGTGTGTTGGATCTGCTTCATGGCAGGAGCCGTTTCTGGGATGACAGCGGCTGATCACCCCGAGGCCCTCTGGGAAAGGGCCATGTCCACCCGTTGTGAGCTAGACTACTGTGCAAAGCGAGATGGGGGTGAGGAGTGTCCCCTCCTTAAAGGGAACCGAGACCGGGGCACAGCTCAGCTGTGTCCAGAGACAGGACAGACAGCATGACTGGCCACCACGCTGAGCCCAGCGACATGGGGGTTGCCCAGGCAGGAGAGACACGACGTGAGGGGCTGGCGACACAGGAAGCAGGGGTCACCACACTCGCCTTGCACGAGGTCAGTCTGGGTTCGATTCCTGGTTCGAAAACAAAACCAAAGTAAGCTTGGGGGCTTAAGGAAAGAGCTGGTGGACCCTACATTCCTCTGCAGGAGACACACGTTAGGATTCTTCCTTGGCTCAACCCCCTGGGATGGACCCTCCCTTCTCTAGACCATTTCTAGCTTTTTTTTTTTTTTTGCCACACCCAGAGATGCTCAGGGCTGACTCCTGGCTCTGCACTCAGGAACCGCAAGCTCAGGGGACCATACGGGCTACCAGGGATCAAACCCGGGTCAGCTGTGTGCAAGGCAAACGCTCTCCCCGCTGTACTATCACTCCAGCCCCCTGTAGCTTTATTTTATATTTTGCATGAGGTGAGGGGGAAAGTCAGACTGACCGTCATCCTGGGGGTCGGGGCTAGTACAGCGGGCAGCTTGTCTTGCCTCCTCAGACCCCAGTTTGATCCCTGCTGCCCCTTAGGGTCCTCCGAGCCCCGCAAGGAATGATTTTCTGAGTGTAGAGCCAGCCCTGAGCACTGCTGGGCGTGGCCCCCCCCAGTCAAAACCTCCCCCCAAAAGCAAACAGAAAAAGCACTCAGTCCTGTGAAGCGCTGCAGCTTCTGAGCCGCCGCGGGCGCCCGCCCGGCCCCATCTGGGTCAGCAGTCCCGCCGGCCATCCTGTCTCCGTGACGCCCTTGAGGACAAAGGCTCCCGCTAGGTGCCTCTGTGGCTTCCCAGCCACCATGGCAGAAGGAACCAGGTCACTGCGATGGATCACATGGGCAGGAAGGGACAGAACCAGCGGGGCCCCGCATCTCCCGGACACCCAGCCTCCCCCCTCCCTCTGGTAAAACCAGCCTAGACCCGTGCTCCCCTGCACGCACAGGGCCAGGCAGGATTCTCCAGCCCACCCCCACCCCCGGCTAGTTTTTGGGTTGTCTGGGGGGCCACACCCAGCGATGCTCAGGGATCACTCATGGCGGGGCTCAGGGAGAGCCTGTGGGGTGTCAGGGGTCCTAGCTGGTCCGCCCCCAGCCCCAGAGCCCTGGGGCCTGATGTGGGCAAGGCAGGCACCTACCCGCTGGGCTCTCTCCAACCCCAAGCTTGATGGACACTTCGCCTTTCCCATCACCCCATAAATTATTTTTCCTAAAAGCTATGGGGGAGTAATGGGGTCCCCATGGAGGGGAGAGGCAAAGCAGGCTTGGGGGTGGGGCTGGGTGCAGGGCAGCGTGTAGGGTGGCTGCCTTGCACACAGCTGACCCGGATTGGGTCCCCGGCACCCCAGATGGTCCCCCGAGCCCCATCAGGAGTGATCCCTGAGCACAGAGTCAGGAAGAAGCCCTGAACAGTGCTGGGTGTGGCCCCCAAACAAAGTAAGATTGGGGGCTTTGGGAAGGAGCTGGGGACCCCCCAAGTTCTTTTCCTGGCAACTGACTCTGCTGGAGACACACTTTAGGATTCTCTCTGCATCCACCTGCTCCGGCTCTCTCATCTGGAATCAGAAGCAAGAGGAGGCCCCAGGAGAGATGAGGTGGGGAGAGGGGGAGGGAGGGAGAGGGAGATTGGGAGAGGGGACAAAGGAGTCAGGGCAGGGAGTGTCTGTCCCTCTCCTTTCTCAGCTCCATCTTGGCACCAGCCCCCCCCCCCCCCCCCCGACTCACTGCCTCACATCCACCCAGGTCCTCGCTGCTCAGTTTCTGGTGGGTTCTTAGTGGGTGGCGGCCACACCCAGCAGTGCTCAGGGTTGGCTACTAGGTCTGTGCTCAGGAATTGCTCCAGGCCAGTTCAGGGGACCCTATGGGATGCTGGAGTCTGAACCCGGGTCAGCCACGTGCAAAGCAAATACCCTCCCCCTGTACTAACGCTCTGCTTTTGCTTTTTCTATAGGGGAGGGGGCAAGGGAGAGGCACACTTTGCTCTGTGCTCAGGGGACCAGATGTGGTGCCGGGAATTGAGCCTGGGTCTGCTGTGTGTAAGGCGAGAGCCAGCTCGGCTGTCTTCTCCCTTTCTTGGAGCTCCAGCACCTCTTAAGGGATAAGGAGGGGGCCCCCATTTCTCTTGCAACGGCATCTCCAACATGGAAACCGTTGGGGTGGGGATGAGACTTGCAAACAGGCGAAGGCTTGACCTCTCCCCACAGCCCATTCACTATTCCCATCTAGGTTGTGGGGTGCACATGTTTAGGGGTCCAGGGGAGCTGGGTCCTAGCTGGGCCGCCCCCAGCCCCAGGCAACAGCAGCTATGGGCGGGGCGGCGGGCGGAGCCTGTAAGGGACCGAGGGTGGGCGGAGCTCTAGCTGTGGGGCGGGGCCCACAACAAAGACCAACAAAAGATCAAGACCGAGGCGAGTGGGCGGAGCCATAGCGGCTATGGGCGGAGCCACAGCGGCTGTGGGCGGGGCCCGCAACAAAGACCCGGGCCGCGAGGGGGCGGGGTGGGATCCCGGCGGCGGCAGTGGCGGCGGCGGCGGCGGCGGCGGCGGGCGAGGCGGGCGGCGGCGGCCGAGGGTCGCCGGGCCGGGCGGGATCGCGCCGGCCAGGGGGGCGGTCCCCGCTCCAGGCGCCGCGATCGCGGGCGGGGGGCGCGTCATGTGGCCGCTCACGGTCCCTCCGCTGCTGCTGCTGCTGCCGCTGCTGTGCTCAGGCCTCGCCGGACAGGTAGGGGCCCGGCGGGCAGGTGCGGACGCGGGGGGATGGGGGGACTCGCTGGCGCGGAGGGGGGCATCCCGCGGGCTCCCCTACGAACAGGGTGTGTGTGGGGAGGGGTTCCCGGGCGGCGGCGACCACCCCAGCTGGCGGGAGAAGGTGTGTGTGGCTTCGAACCCGGCCTCCGGCACGCGTGGCTTCGGGGGACAATCTGACCTCAGCTTTGGGGTGCTCAGCCCCTGGCAGACCCTCCTTCTCGCCGGAGCTGAGTGGAGTGGGGTGGGGGACTCTAAAGCTCCTCGTGGGTTTCGCTGACCCTTTACGCCCCTGCCAGGGGGTGTCTCCCTACGAACGGGGCCCCCTGCCCGGTGCCTGCACCCTCATTGTGCGGGAGGGGGCGGGACTCAAGTGTGAGTGTGTGTGTGGAGGGGGGCTCTGGGTAAACGTCTTTGTGTCACGCTGGGCGTGACATTGTGTGTGTGTGGCCATGAGGGGTCTCCTACTGTGCAGGAGTTGGGGTGCCCGGGGGACAGTCTGTGTGTGACCGCGCAGGGCGTGTGATCCTGGGACGTGTGTGTGAGGACCATGCGAATTAATTCCCGCTGTGTGTGCAGGCCACCATCCATCTGGCCCTGGGGAATGGGGGCACAGCCCGTGCGTGACCTGGCGTGTAAGCTTTGGGTGACCGCGTGCCATTCTGTGCCACAGGATCAATCCTTAAAAAAAAATGTGTGTGTGCAGACACGTATGCTTTGTGCACGCGTGTCTTGCACATTCCACTCATGCTTTCCCAGAAACACCTTGCTCTCCAGGGCACCCCATGCCTTAGGTGTTTTTTCCTTTTTGGGGTGGAGGCACCAGCTCTCTTCAGCTCTGGGTAAAACCTCTTTCTTCCTCCATCTTGTGTGTGTGGGGGGGTGTGAGAGTCCCCTTGAATTCTCAGATGTGTGGACACTCGCTAGCGGGGACGCTGGGACCGAAGATAACTGGGACCTTGGCGAGGCTGCTTATGTCTGGGGCTCGGGTTCGAACCTGTGCACCCTGCAGCTGTCGTGCAAGGGGGCTGGCGCCTGGCCAGGGGGCGCTCTTGCTCTCCCTTTTCCACTGGCAAGGAGAAGTTGGGCGGCAGTGGGAGGCTAGCTCTTGTAGCAGGGGGAGAGGGTATCCTCAGCCACAGTTTGACCTTCTTGTCAGCTGACCCAGATCCCATCCTCAGCACCCCCAGACTCCCCCATTCCTGCCAGGAGTGATCCCTGATTAGAGTCAAGGAGTAAGCCCAGAACTGCTGGGTGTGCCCCCACCCCTCCTTGCACGCGCCTGTGCACACACACACACACACACACACACACACACACACACACACACAAGGAATCCACTCACTGGGTGTCCCAGTGACTGGGGTGGTGGGGAGGTGGTTGTGGTGGTATTGAGAACAAAGACACAAAGACACCCTTGTATCTCCCTCCAGGGAGACACAGTGGGAGGGATAGAGCCCGGACTGCAGATGGAAGCATTTTAGGCCCCTCTCCTGCTCCACAGGGGCGGCATGGGAGCTGTGCGCATCTAACAGCACCAGGCTGCATGCAGTAGGTGCCTAACGCATGCACGAGCCCCCAGAGCCTGATGAGATGCTGAGAGGCTGCAGGGAGAAGGGAACAGGGCACGTAGGGGTGGGGTGGAGGTTGGGTTTGGGGCTTGGCTTCTAAGCAGGGCCTTGGAGACCCCTCTCCCTGCCCTGGGGTATTCGGGTCCTGGCTAGCATCTAAGAGCTGAGACTGGCATCAGCGCCCGAGGGGAGGAGCTTATGAGACTTGTCTCGCCCCGCCCATAGAGGGCGTGGCCGGGCCAATGCAGGTCATTCCCTGGAGGGCGGGGCCAATCCAGGTCTTTCCCCTGAGGGCGTGGCTGCTGGGGCTCTGCTTCCTTTTTGGGGTGGAGCAGCACTGCCTGCTGCAGTGCCTCCTGGTGGCCGCAGCTGGTACTGCAGGTACTGATACCCACCCAGCCCAGCACCCCGGTCAAGGCAGTATCTGGAGAATGGACTCTCTGTCCCCTCGACACTCATCCCTCCACCCTCCCTCTCAGCTCGCTTTCTCATCCTCCTCATTCATTCTGCCATGCTTAAGCACGGAGATCTGCTGCTGAATCCAGCCAGGCAGTTCTCGCTCCCCCACCCCCCTGCCCACGCCCCAGTGCCCACCTGGGACGACGACTGAAGCCAGAGGCTGGTGATGTGTGTCGCTGTCAGCACGTAAATAAACACGGAATCGGGGACTGGTGGCGCGGAGAATGAAGAATGACAGGGGCTGGGAGCTAGAGCAGGTGGTGGGTGGCAACGGGATGGAAGGTGTTCAGCGGGGCGCCTGCAGGGGGAGAGCCAGGGCCATGACCCAGGGGTGGGGCCCACCAGGGTGGGTACGAGGGTATCCCAGGGGGCAGTGAGGCTGGAGAGGAGGGAGGGCGGGGGATAGTGGGGGCCCCGCCAGGTTCCCTCGGGGAGATGTGCTTCTTCATAACCCTGGGGAAACTCCCCTAGGATCTAGCCACATCTTTGGCATCATCCCGAATCAGCGTAGCTTCCCCCCTC